>NC_050598.1:4411666-5040000 GCF_013368585.1 Megalops cyprinoides
CAATAATAATAACAATAATAATAAAAATAATAATAATAATAATAATGATAATAATAATAAACATGTCATTCATAAAATGTGGTCTGATCTGCTGCAAAACATCTGAAAATAGCTAAGGACATCTAATAATACCTGTGATCTTAATGCCACCATGTTTTTAGGACTGTATGTTTTTTCCCTAACCTTTGTACAACATGTAGCAAGCTAGATAATCTTAGATCTTAGCTTCTAGCATTATATTTGTATTGATTTGCAATGGGCAACCTCATCAATACCCTCTACATTTGTAGATTAAACATTAAGTATTTTATTTATTTATGGTTTGGGCTATTCACCCCAATCAGCCTTCCCTGTTCCCTGGGTGACCAGGTGCCAACACCTTTGCTCTAACATTTAGCCCATATATTGCATGTGTTTATGAGTTAGTAACTCAAATAATGAAGTATATGTACAGTAATGAGATCACTCTGCCATCAGAAAATTCATTAGCAAGATCATACATAACATAGCATTCCAAGACTTCAGAAAACATACATTTATTTAATAAATGCATCTGAACATACATTAAGATGCATTTTGAAACAGTTTTGCCATGCATTTTGAAACAGATTGCCATGCAATCTGATTAGTCAACTTGGTGTTCCAGGCATGCTGTTATAAGCAACAAGGCTATGAACTGTTTCACTCTTTATTGAGGTTTTACATTGAACTTTCTGTGTATTTAATTATTTATTAATCAAAGTTTGTATCTATTTTTTAATCTATTGTATAAGTGTCTGTTTATTTGAGTCTGTGTTTATTGTCCTTTTTATTTATAGGCATGATAATCATGTGGTATTTATTATTTTTCTAAATTATTAACAGAGGCATTTGTGCATTGTCTAAGACAATGAGTTTGGCACTTCTTACCACTCAGGGATTTGATTCACCAATAATCCTTTTTTACAGTTTGAATAAATTTGCATTCATCCAATGATCCAACAGCATGCCTAAAAACTGGGAACACAAACTTGCCAAGAGGGAAACGGAATTATCCATAGTCCTCTGAGTCTTCTATTTACGTACATTAACAACAATCCCACAATTCATCAGGACCAGGAATAACACAAGGGAACACTGACTCTGCCAGTCAGCCTGCTACACTGACAGTTTTACACCCGCATGTCTAAGAGTGAAACTCAAATTTTAAACTATATTTTTAAGCATTGCCTCAGAAGTAGTTTCTGAAGTATTACTATGAACATGCAGGGCTTCATGACCGTGCTGCCACATGCAAAACAAGCTCGAAGTGGTTTCATTTTATAGCTTGTCATTATATTAGGAGTTGCAAACACAAGAGAAGAAAGAGTTTGCTATTTACAATGTACAGAGGCAGTGCAGTGACCTCAGAAATAATACCTATCTCCATGTCTCCATCCCATAATCTTAATCCAATTGGTTAAACTACAGAAGCATCTGGATGAAATGAAAAAAAAAACAAGGAAGGAGAGGCATTCATTTATAGTACCTGCCTTTCAGAAAATCAACAAGAAAGATATTGCCTTAAAATAAGCCATAAATAAGGCATTAAACAATGATCAAAATATCTATGTATATATTGAATAATTACGCATGGATTTATTTACATTTTTAATTACAGATCTACTGTTTTTCTATTTTTTTCACTTAATATTTTAGTTATAAAATACAGCTTCAATTTCCTAAATAATTATTTACTTAAGCACTGTTAATTTATTTAAAGTTTATTTCCCTGTAACAGGCAGGATGGACATTTTCTCTGATGCACTGGAATGCATTGAAGAGGGGCAAAATCACTGCCTCTCCATGTTTAAGTTCAAACAGAAACATATGTTTCTAGGCCTAATAACACGAAAGATATCAGCAAGTGTGCTCCTACAGAAAAATATGCATCCTAAATCCTGAATATTAACCCTAAACAAACCCTAAATCCCCATTTCAAATCTGGCCCTAAACTAGAGGAATCACTTATATGATTTGGAACATGTCTCACGTCTGCCTGTGCAAATAAATGTAGACATCAATAACCATTAAAAACATATCCCCCATCACGAACCCCAAGCCAACAGAGGCCATCTCTGCCAATGCTCCACCTGGTGGCCAGTTACCACAATTGCTGCCATGGCTCATTTTAAAATCATCGCAGTTAGGGGGCTGGGAAATTCATGGAGATGGTATGGAGAGACCCATTAGGTTTCTTTTGAGGTCCACAAATACTGGCAGTTCTTATGCACATATATTGAAATGTCACATTTATAATATCTATTTAACACACGCCTTGGTTAAATTCAGTTATTCTGACTTTTTGATTTTATCCTGCCATTTAACTTACCTCTTTACCCTCGATAATATAGTGTCATGGTGTAAATTATATTTTTGGTCTTAAATTGAAGCTGGTGCAGGTAATTTTTCCGCTTGATGGCACCAGAGACAGCTAAATTAGTGATGGGTAAAGGCTTTTTGGTACCACAGGAATGCATAAGAGGATACCAGGAGCTAAAACTAAATGGTTTGGGGGTGGAGATTGGATGCTTTTCTCCTTTAGAGTCAACCAAACTGGGGCCCAGCGCTGTAGCTGGTTGGCCAGGGACACAGGAAGCAGATATTTTTAAATGAGCAAATGTCTGCATATCTACTTACTTGCACAAAACATAAGTAGTTCAATCCATGCAAATTGATGGTTCTAAAATGTGCTTTTTCCATGCATAGCATTGTGAATCAGTCTATTCACTGGTAGTACTGAGGCCAGTTCCACAACCTGCACCAAATTGGTTAACTTTTTTAACCGAATGCTCCTTTTTTGGAACAGTGCAAAGTACATCAACACAAACAGGAGGGATTTGCTATCTAATTGATCACATTTGAAAAGAAATGTTTTGATTTAGCTGCATGAACTGTGAGTGGTGGTTCCATTCAGGAAATAAGAATAAGAATAAGAAACACTTTATTAATCCCGAAGGAAATTTGAGTGTCACAACTGCACCGTCCGGCACACCTCAAAAACAACAAAAGAATAAATTGAATAAAATAAATAGAGAGGTATAAAATACAACAAATAGAAAGATGTTTGTTAGTGGCAGCGCGAAGCAGGTATACTAACCTTGCAGTGCGTCTAAATGGATATACCCACACTACCCAAATACTTGCAGTGGTCTTAGTCATAGCACTGCATCACTTCATGCTTCTACCCTAAGGAATCAGGGAACTGCATTTCCTTTTATTGCTAAACAGAACTGGTTGATAGCTGCAAACATGAGCCAATACTCTCACTGGCATTTGTAACACTTGTAGTGCGATCTGGAGTAATGTAACTGTATGTTTAGATGTAACCTGAAGGTTAATATATACATTGTGAATTGCGGGAAATAAAAATGACTCACAAAAGTCTGAAGGAGCAACTTCCATCTTTATTATTGTATACCCATCACAATGTTTGTTTTACCGTTTCTACAATGGCAATTCACTTTCTGACTTCCACTCACAGCGGAGTCAGACACCTTTTTTGAGCACTTTATTGAAGAAAGAATTTGAAAAAATGTTGAGTGGCAGGAAAATCTTGCTCTGTAAAAACTTACAGGCAAGTATGAACCATGTGACAAAGTTTAAACAAAGTTTGAACAATACAGACAGAAATGAGGAAAAAAATACCTGAAGATAGTTTTCAGTTTCACGAGGCCTTAGCATTTCTTGTAACAGCTAACCTTCCATCTACTGTTGTGGTGAGCAATGCTACAGGTCCAGGCGCCATTTCAGTTTGAAACTCGGAACACTCTGCTGAAGGTTCCAAGCATTGTTTCAGTTTGTATTTCAGACTTCTTTGACACAAAGTGTTTACTGAAAGTACCAGCTTGTATAGTAATACTAACCTAGCCTGCTCTCTGTATCAAAAACCTCTGGAAAGGATCATGCTGTTAACATCTGACCATGCACCCCCACTATGTTTTACGCAAAGTACCTGATTGATTCCTCTCTGGGCAGGGATGGAGAAAGGTAAAATGGGATAAATGGACCACATTCACAATCAACAGAGTTAGCTAGCAGCTACTACAGTGATGGACAATTCATTCAGACAGTGTGGCACCTTGTAAAGACAGTAACTGACAGGGTAATAGTTGTTTAGAGCATTTTGTCCTACGCTTCGCTGGCCAACTAGCTAGCTAGCTATGGAAACCCAGTCTCTATTTAGAGCAACCAGGCTAACTGGCTAGTTCCATGTTTCCAGCTACTGTAGGAGGATGGTTTGGTGGTCGTGGTGCTTGGCTAACATCAGCTTACAGTGTATTTAATTCACTTCATATTGCCCATATACACTGCAGTAAGCGCAATAATATTATCTGGCTAGCTACTTGCCGTAGCTATATAGTAAGCTAATTAGCCAAAATGTGTAGTACTTAATTATTTTCTTACAATTTCAGGAATATGTTCCAAAACCAATAACAAAGACATTGTAATTTAGTCTTTGTGCCCATGTGACATATTTGCCTGTGTTGGGAGTGTCAGAGCAACAGATAATGGCTAATTCTAACTAGTTAGTGAACGAACTCAAAGTACAGAAACTAGCCAGAAAAATGAAACGGCTAACTAAACAGTACAGTAGGTACTGTAAAAGCTGCTATCACCAATGGTAGTTAAAGGCAGTAGCTAAGCATAAAGCTAACAAGCAGCTACCTAGCCAATGCTAGCAAAACCCACCATGCCAAATATCTATTGCGAGATACCAAATTTACAGAACAATATTTTGATTGCCCCTTCCCTCTGAGGTGAAAAAGTAGTCCAGGCAAGCCAGTGAGACAGGATTCAGTGAATGGAAGATTCTTAGAGACTTGTTTTTGATACAGTGTGGTCAGAGAATAAGGTCCAGGTCATTGGACCATGCTTCAAACTTCCTCATATCATTGGTAAGCAACACCCCCAGGCTGTGCTACAAATGTCTGATTCACTACACAGGTGTCCAAACTGAAATAGCGTGACCCTTTCAAGACTGAGAGATGAGTACCCTACACTACGTACCTGTCTGAAGCTCAGGCCAACGCTGACACAGAGAAGAGGAGAAACACCGGAAGCACGAGAGGCCTCACATTCCCCCTGAATATGGCACACCTTTTGGTCCATGTAAAGACAGTTTCTGAATGCTCTGAATGACCACTTGAACGCTGTGTTGTACCGTTGCCCTTCTCCCCTGGTTGCGGATACAGTGCTGTGCAGGTGCGAGGTCTCTACAGGAAGTAGTCCGGGGTGCGTCTGGTCACATGGGGCTCTCCTCGGCGGGGTGCAGGATCGAACTGCAGGCTGGACACAGAGCAGCAGTTAAAGGTAGCTACTGTACTGCGTTTAGCATGGCAGTAACATAGGACATGGTCTCACAGAAACTTTTAAACGCTGAATCAGCAAAATAAATACAAGGAGAAGTAATAAGCATCATTTATAATTTTTTTTTTTCCACTACACACTTACGGCAAGACTTGTGTACATACATGCAATCTTAACAGGAGGTTAAAATGAGAAAGTGGCCCAGTGACTACATAAGTAAGTTTGCCATCATCATTTGCCTAATCGTTTGTTTAATCAAAGGGTGGTACAGTATGGTACTTAAAAGATGTATGAAATGTAATTTTGTACAAATTATATGTATTTTCTAACTGTAAAACACATGAGTTGACATGATAAGTAGGCAATAGTGCTCTTTGATGGCACTGCAACTGGACTATACTGGCACCCTGTTAAAATCATACCCCAGTTAATGTCACATCGGAAAGGCAGAAGTGATACTGTGCAGGTTACACTGCATCCTCATGGTTAAAGCACCTAGAGGGCAAGAAGGCCATGGACTGCATGTGGTGTAAAGTCATGGTGTGACATGATTAGGGGTCATGGGATACTTACAAAGAGTACTTAAGGGTGTCATCAAGTTCCATAATAGCTGCCTGGTTGCCACAGCGATAACAGTAATTAGGCGCACTGAAAATCGTGACCACATTGCGATCATGGCACCAGTTGTATCCCTGTGAGCAGAGGTCGGAACATTAGTGAGATAAATGGCACACAATATTACATCACTGAGACATGAGAAAATAAAAGAGCTTATTGACTAAAATGAGACTGAAAAAGCACCCAAAGCGCCCAATGCAATGTGCAAATTTTTTAACAGAGTGCTCTGTGATCCAGTTTCTTCATACACTTATTTACAGAGAATTTGTGTGAACGCAGTTATGCCCATTACTGGAGTCTCCATGAAGTCTTCTCTTAACTATTCACTATAATCATTATTTTCTGTTCATTATATATTCACCTTATATATGTTCTGAATCTGTATTCTACTGAAAATGTGCAGTTTTGACAGCCCCATTGACCTGGGACACCATGCTATGAGGGGAACTGTGACACTCAAAATATGTGTGGAACACACAACCATACACCCCACCTAACACCGGTGAGGGGTGTGTAGTGTGACTGAGGGACCCCCTGAACGCCTGCGTTCCTCACCTCCATCACCAGCTGGTGAGCTCTGGAGACCAGCGTCAGGCCATTGGCGTGGTTGAACGTTTCGGAGATGTCCTGTCCAAAGGTATACCCAGCCCCTCGGGGGGAGATCCCCCAGCCCCCGCGGTCGTCCGGATCTGACCACAGCAAGTCGCACATGGGGCCCTGGAGTGGGAGAGAGCTCAGCATTAGAATCCGGGTGTGGCTGTGTCACACGTCTCAGAAAAAGCGCTATTTGGGCAGGGGGCTGTTAAGATACCTCGTGTGGAACCTCCTGCAAGCGATCGAGTGCTCGAATGTGATCCAGCGTGTCTATTGATGGAGACAGGCCTCCGTGCAGGCAGAATATCTGGCAGAGGAAAATAATGAGATTTCTTTAGCTTGACTTTATACATAGGTCAAATCCTGCATATTGGAGGATTTAGGTTGTACGATGCTGTACAGCTACACCTCTTATAAGTTAAGTAAAAGAGCTAAAGAAAGCATAAAAAGGCAGTAAATGGCTGTCTGCAGAATGCAATAAGCATTGTGCTGTTCTCTGTGTCCAATCATTGTCACACAGTTCTGTCACACCATGTCACAGTACTAAGTATTTATACTGTACTTCACTTTCGTACTTGTGTTTTTTGTGAATAGCAGACAAATGGGCAGGAATGAATTCATTTCAGGGAGGCTGTACAGAGGGTTTCCAGGAACAGTTCTGTGTTGTAAAAAGTGGGCCTGAAGTGCTCAATCAAAAGAAAAAGCAATTCAGAGAGGATATTTTGTGAGACATCTTGTTACCTGACTGTCTACCAAAGCAGTGAGGGGGAGATAGTCAAAGAGGTCTGTGAAGTACTTCCACACGTTGGCGTTCCCGTATTTCCTCAAACACTCATCATAGAAGCCGTACACCTGCGTGATCTGCCTGCTCTCGTGGTTCCCTCGCAGAATCGTGATACGCTCGCGGTACCTCACCTGAAACACACATTCAGGTCGGGTCTCTAAGTAACAGAGACTTCACTGGCTGACTGGCTTCACTTCATTTTGCCATTTGGGTTCAAATCTACCAGCAGATATCTGTCTCCTCCCCCAATCACATTTCCTCTGAGGTTTGTGTCAGACTGACTGTGGTGGTAAAATGAACCCAAACAGCTACAGCATTCAACACATTCAACAGATTCAATGCAGGAAGTTATACCATAAAACATATCAACAGCCCCTCTGATAGAAATGCCAGAGTGTTCCATGGAGGCCTATGGACAATGCTCAAGAATTTTGGATTCAACTCCAGCTGACTTTAGGTATATAGGTTATAAGTAAACCATAGACAAACGTGAGATTATTGATCTACACTTTACAATTCAACCTGTCTGGATACAATTTTTGTAGTGCTTCAAGTGCGTGACCATTTTAGGCTACACCATTTAGCGTCTCATTTGACAGGTACAGTGCCCTCAAAAAGTACATTGGAATTTACCATATAAACTCTAAATATAACAATTTCTTTTGAAAACAGTACATGAGTGAAAAAAATAAAAGACTATTTAATATTAGTAGGGCTGTGCGATATGACCAAAAGCTCATATCCCGATAACGATACATATCACAATATAGCACATTTTCCATAAACTCAATGAATAAATAGTTTATATAAAATGACCATATGGAAAGGCCTATTTCTTCTTACATTTTGAATTATATACTCGACAAATAAAAGGTACTTACTCATATTTGATCATTTTCTCCTTTTATTTAGAACCTTGTGCAAATTTTCAATTAACCCTTTCGCACGTACGGTCATACCGGTGATTTAACGTTAAAAATAGCAAATGCTAACTGAAAACTATGAGAAGCTTAATAACGCTAATGAAAACATAACAAACCATGTAACGTAACACACAGCATAAAAATAAGTTACGTGCGAAAGGGTTACGCATGTAACAAAACATACATTAATGTATAATTGTTTGTGTTGGCTGTCATTACCCGATCTGTGCCTGCTGCCCATCCATTCTGCACATGCGCACTCGTGCAGATTTCCTGCCTGCATCCGTGCCGTGTGGAAGAACGCAAAGCGTCGTGCAAATGACAAAAAACACTGCCGTAAAGTGTGTGATTTGCGACACAACGAAATAAACAATAGAGCATGATATGAAACGGTAGACGTTTTTCAATCGTCACACGATATGTATTGTCATATCGCACAGCCCTAAATATTAGATTATTATTAATGTTTAATATTTCAGTGAGCAAGTTCAATTCCATCCTCTAGGGTCAGTTGCACAAGCTGCTTGTGTTGAATGAGCACAAGTATTGGGCCGCCTCGCTGACAGGTGTTTTCCGTTACACAGGTTTTTGCTGCTGGCTGCCTGCACACTTATAAGAGATACCATCATGAGTCATGTTTTAGCTTTTGTTTCTGCAGTTGGTACTGGTGAATAGGGAACTATCTCTGACAGGAAAGCAGGCAGTTTGAAGCCATAAGAAATAATTCATAACCAGAGCACAGAAATTGTGCATAGCAAGCACAGTAATTTGGAATATCTTCAAAAAGGTGCGCTGACATGGTACACAACTATAAGAAAAAACCCTCAGACAACCATCACATGGGAATCAGGAGTTAACATAGCCAAAACAAGCACATTAATTTGTAATGCAAGTCGTATCAACCTGAAATAAACTACACTGGGGAGTTTAGTATTGCTTTTAAATGTGTTTTTTCCTTTTATTGCTACATCTTTGCATCTTCATCTATGCATAGTGCATGCACTCTACTTACAAGAAGCACTGATAACAATCAACCACATATCGTGCTCAAAAACACTGGGAGAGAATCTCATCCTGTAATACAAACAATACTGTGCTTCTGAGAATCAAACAATCTGCTTTCAGGAATAATTTTAATTTTGCAATATGATAGTCAATCAAGTCTTTCAGAATTTTAATATATCAGTATTTCATGAGTATTTCATGATTGCATTTTCTCAAAAATGGAAGACAAAAGGAAAACAAATGTGAACTAGCCTACTCAGCAGCAATTATCATGAAGATGCTAAACAATTTATGCAATTCAAATTCTTACATCATTTTTTTTAGTTTGGTGAAGGACAATAATTGGGGTACAGCATTGTACACCAAACATGACTTGCAATTTGTACAGCATTCCAATAATACCCATGAATGATATTGGTTTTTTATTACATTTGATAAGGGACTACACAAAAACTCTCTTCAAGAAACACTGTTAAATGTGTTTTCCTGGTTTGAGGCATTTAGCTAAATATGAGGAACACCAGCAGGAATCAAATCATGCTGGATGAGTGTGACCCTTAAAAGCAGAGTACACCTTATAAGCATGACATCACAGAGTACCTTGAGCTTACATGGGACAGCGCTTTAGCCCACAACTCACCTTGAGAGTCACAAGCAGCGTGACCGTCTCTACGGAGTAGTAGCCCCTGTCCACGTAGTCGCCCATGAAGAGGTAATTGGTGTCTGGAGATTTCCCTCCAATTCTGAACAGCTCCATGAGGTCGTGGAACTGACCATGGACATCGCCGCACACTGTGACCGGACACCGCACCTCCTGCACATTGGATTCCTTCGTTAGGATCTCTTTTGCCTGGAAGGAGAGGAGGAGGTTAGTGTCAGCGCTGGTGAGGGCAGCAGGGAGGACTGTGTCACTAATGCATGTTGAGCTAAATTTTCTGAGTTGTACGATACCAGGGAAGTATTGGGGTGTGTGTGTGTGTGTGTGTGTGTGTGTAATTGTGTATGCAGGCTTCTTATGGAAAGGAGATCTCATGGAGAGGAGATTTTTCCATGACTTTAGGTAACAGTAATTCACTGATTATGGTTAGCCTTGCCTTGAACAATATTCTAAACATTCATGCTTATTCACCCAGCCAAAATGACCCGCTGCTGTATGCTTCCAAGCAGCAGATGACACAACTGGATTCAAACCCAAGCAGTGGAGCTTATCCTGTTCTTGAGACAAATGTCTTTCCAACTGAGCCACTACAGTGCCCCCATACCTTCAGCTATTTTAACTAAAAACAAAAAGAATGCGTTATTGTTCCCTAACCTTAACAGGCTAACTAGCAGATTATAATTTTACTATTGGTTTTCCCGTAAAGCTTTTCAGTTTTCTAAAAATGGCTTATGGAGAGGCCAGGCTTCTCAAGCCCAAGATGCCATAACAGACTGAACCAGTGATTTGCAGCCCAGTGAACTGTATACATCAGTAATGTATGCTCATACACAGTGAGCAATGGAGGTATAGTCAAAGTTCCTCATTCTCAGTACTAGAGAAGGATGGGCAGGTCTGGTGACAGATATTTTCTGATGTTAAGCAGTTATACAGACAGCCAAGACCAGATACAGGGGGGTGCTGGGTTGGGCTATCTCCCCCCCCCAGATTCTTGCCATGTAACGTAACACGCGCTACATAGCACAAAAAATAAGTTATGTGCGAAAGGGTTAATTCCATTCTTCAAATTGTTTTCCCACTAGTTTCTGATTGGCTGGTTGGGCAGCATAAAACTCATAAACAAGTCAATCGGCTTTGTCACTCGAACTGTGATCACGAACTTGTCACTAGTCAAGTGCTTCTGAAGTAGTCAGCTCGATTACGCAAGGAGAAGGCTAGTTAAATCTAGCATAGCCTGATTTTGTGATAATCCATCTTTTGGTTTATGGTTTTTATTTGAACCGTTTCAGTTTAGATTTTTTGCAATCTAGACATGGATGAATTTGTTAGAATTTTTGCCCAAAAAAGTAGAAAATTGATGCAGATTTTATGAAAATGTGACAGAATCACAAAGTTATGAGGGGAAAATAGAAAAGAAATGAAAAAAAAAAAAACCCAAAGTATAGAACGGGGCTAAACAAGCCAAAAAATGATGCCCCCCACTACACCCCCAGTCAAAGCAGGCTACATCTGACCCTGCAGACGGCGCAAGTACTTGACACTAACAGGTGTGTACACAATGTAGGCGGAGATAGTGGAACACACTCTGTGCAATTAGGAAGCTAGCTAGGCTGGTTGGTTATATTTCTACATCCCCCAGCTGATAGATCGTACCCTAAAGGTGCCTGAAAATAGGAAGTCTAGACGAGAATGCAGTGAACGATGTCGAATACAGTACTAGAAGGAAACCGTAAGATATCGACTAGCTAGCTAGCAATCTACCACTGAGCAACACTGCGATTCACTGTAATGGTGTAAACACTGTAATGGTACCCAGCCAGATAAACTGACATGTTAATATGAAACGACGAGCAAACATAACTAACAAACCAATTCACACCTAGACTTGCAACCAAATACATCTGACACTCAACCTGCTGACTAGCTAACTAGCTCATAGCACTAAACACCCTAAATCGTAATAACTGTTGATAGATTATGCTCCCCTAATTTAACTACGCCTTTTTATGAACTCAGTTAATATTAGAGAGTAAATTAGCGTTGAGACAGCTTACTATTACTAGCTCTCTAACTGTACCTAGTCTGACTAGTACTTACATAGGTTACGTTTGCTTCAGTACTTCCTTTACAAGGTAGATAACGTTATCTACTTAGCTAACTTTATTGTATCTGAACAATGTAACAAGCTAAGGCTGACGTTATAAAAGCTAGATGTAGTTATGTTCTGTCACTACTTACCTCGCTGAATAATGAATTGCTACATCCAACAGACCAACTAACATTAACTTAAAGCTAAGGAGGTACTACGTACTCTATTACTTAGCCGGCAAGCGACCTATTGAAAACATGTCTTACCTAGCTACGTTACGACAAGAGGTTTGAAAGAAACGTGAACTATCCTGGGGGTGCCGGTACAACTGAAGTGTTTTGCAGTGTAGTTAGCACAGACAATTTCAGTGGTTTAACGCGGTTTACACTTTGTTAGCCGTCGGTAACCCATGGCAATTCATTCCGCCATTTTCGCCTTAGATAAGCAGCTAAGGTTAGCTTAGCAACATAGCTTAGCGACATAACCAGTCTGTCTATCTTACGATCAGCGCACTTTCACCGCGTAGAACAATATAGGTAGCTAGATAGTTAGATGGCGGGTAAATGCTTCAACAAAAAGTTAAATGGGTCCTTACCTTTTCACAGAGAGTTTTGACCTGGCTCTCCGAAAGCTGCTTGCACTCGTTGAGCTGCTCGATCCATTGATCGAGCTCCTTGGCGAACGCCTTTTCGTCCATACCAGAATGTTAACCACAGGCTAGGTAGCTAGCCGTCTAAAATAGCTAACCGCGGCTAAACAGCTACCTGGCTGCTCAACTCTCTTATCAAAAATAAAGAATATCGCTTTACTTATGGTGAATCCTGTCCAAATTCTTCAGAAGGCCAGTTAGTTTGACCGCTGTAAATTACGCATGCGGTACAGACAATTAGCATAGCTAGCTAGTACCGGATTGAATGAGTGGATGGATTGAGAGAGCGCATCCTGATACTCAGCTCCTGCGTCTAGTACCTGATGACGGCGTGCGGTGCCGCTCCGCAAAACGATGCGAGCTCTTCTTCTATGTTTACCAGCGGATGATATTACAGCTCCAAGAGCGCTACCGCCCCCTACTATGTAGGAGTGATAATCGACGAATTTATTTAAATATACATTTTACTGAATTATCATCTGAATTATCATTTGTAATCAACTTTATCTCTTGTAACCAATTTTAGCCTTTATATTTTACTGAATTACAAATGATACATTGAAATTTCGTCCTGTGTGATATTTTATTTTGAAACACTGATTATTATTTTAAGGAGACATGTTTTATATCACTCCCAAACAGTGTGCAAAACTCGTAGATACTTACCCAAAAACTTAAAGCTGTTATTGCAGCAAAAGGTACCTTTATCAAATATTAGTGTGGAGGTTGGAATACTTATCTGAACAGCATATTACAATGTTTTATTTTCTTTCTTTTTTCTTTATTTTCTAACATAAAACCAATAACCTCCCCAGCAAACATCATAAGCATTGCCAACAGATGTTAGTATTTGATTTTAACCACAGTTATTGACATAATAACTGAACTTATTGATATATTACATTAGCCATTTACTTTATCTTTACTATACATGTGGAGGTCTGGAAGGAAACCAGACAAGCTAATATGATAGCCTTAAATAAACAATATGTATTCTATTACACTTTGTATAGTGGGAAATATTGTATGCATTAAGCATTACTACTGAAAAGTAATATGATGTGATTCTATGTCTAAGTAATGCTGGGGGGTTACCCTAGGTCATAAACATTGCATGTAGGCCATTGTAAGACACTGCTAGGGGAGTAATCTTGGGGGCTATTACAGGACAGTGGGTGACCTTGGAGAAGGAACACTGCCTTCAGCATTGGCCGTCCCTGGAAGTCACCCCAGAACCTTCATGCACTATGTTGCTGTTCCATAGTAATGCCACTTTCTCCTATTGGTTTACGGTCTTTGCTTATTGTATCTTTTCCCTCTGGATTCACAGTCAGGCTGCCTTCTCCTATTGTTTCACAGTCACGCTACGCACTTAATGTTGCTTTTTCACAGCCCCCCCCCCATGCCCCTGTGGTGCCTCAGCACATTTCTGTCATCTTTTAAAATATGTATGTCACCTTAATTTTGCATTACTTTTAGGGGTCACATACCTTAAAAATAAGAACTGATTGCCTGCTTTGGCCTAGCTGACATCTACTGACAAATGCTTGCGAACTGCATGTGGATTTACTGCACTTTGTCATAGTTGCTCATCATAGTAGTGCTGAGCCAACAGCCCTCCCTTCGCGGGGTTTAATTCTCCTTTGTCTTGCTCTCACGGCCCATCACTTTGTTACTAAGCAGCTTCAGGAGTTCATAACGAGTTGATCATTTGAATCAGCTGTGTTGGAGCAGGGAGAGATCTAAAACATGCAGGACAACGGGTCCCCCAAGAAAGGTTTGGGAAATGCTGGGCAATGGCCTTGGCGTGATGGTTGCGCGGGCTTCTCCAAATGCCGCGAAATGCCTACCATTACTTTTCAAAATTATTTTAAGTTAATTTATATCAAGGCATGTCATTTAACTTGAAATGAATAACGTTATCTGATGTAATCTAAATTTCATTGCAAAACAGCTTAGCCTAAAACAGCATCCTTTCATTAACCGCATTTTAATATAACAATTAGCTAGCTAGATTATACCTTGTTAGCCCCATCGTTAACATTCAAGCCAAACTCCCGACAGGACGTTGTCTTTGTAAGTGTCAGGAGTATCTCCTGACAGCGGTAATCGATCGCGCTGCACTCCCTGGGAGAGCGAGGGGGCTCGGGCATGCAGCCGGGCTAATTTAATTATTGAATTATTGGTGGTTTACAAGGTTTCGCTCCCTGGCGCGTGCTCTGGACCTACTGCCCATCTGTTTAAGGGGACGCCAGGACTATTTAGGCAGGTGAGTGGGAGGAGCATGGTAGGGACACTGCCGGAGGCCGAGTACACGGGTTTTATAGTGGGAATTATTTGTTTTTTTTTGTTGTTTGTTGTTAAACGTGCCGGCACGGCGGAATTTTGAATTGGTTAATTTCAGTTTGTTTTGATTTCTTTTTGTGTTTGGTTTGAGCTCCGGGAGTTGCGACTCGGGGCGGATTTTTGAGTTTGTTTCGTTGGTTAATTTCCATTTTCTTTCCCTTTTTTCGTTTGATGTGCATGAGTGAGTTTGTCTTTGTGTTTTTAGATGGCTCCATGAAAAAGCGGCAACCAGAAGTGTACGCGGCGAGTCCCTGAGGGAGAACGGAAATTAACAGTTCTGGGAGGCAGCCAGGACCGAGGAGAGCCCCGACCCCGCGAAAGTGCGTGCCCGGGAGGTGGATCCCCGGTGGTGAGGGAGGTGACACCGCGAACCGGCAACTGTGTGCATGAGTCCTCGGCACGAGGTGGAGAGGGAAGAGGGCGGACCGGCTGCCGGACTGTTTCCCTCAGCGAGACCCCGCGGAGCTGGCCCGAGTTGCTAGCGAGAAGACGTGGGTCGCCGCCAGCCCGTCCACAGGAGCGACGCGGAGGGCTTATCTCTTTGGGTTCTTTATTTATTTTTATTTTGGTACGTACGCGAGGCCAAGCTGCGGCCCCCTTCCTTTTGTGTTCCGTATGTGTCTTGCGTGGTGGCCTGTATGGAGCCTACCCCGCGGCGGTAGGCGCCCCCAGTCCTTGTGGCAGGCGGATCCTCAGGAGGGAACGAACCGGCTAGGACGGGGAGCCCATCTGCTTCCGGCCGGCACTGGGCAGATAGAATTCGTGAGAGTCTTAAAGTTTGTACAATGTACTTTAAGACATTTGGGTTAGATGGACAGCAGTAATTAACGACATAATTATGAAATCTATCCTATAATGTACAGTTCTTGGCACGCAGTTAGCTTGATGGGCAGGGCAGCGAGGTAGCAGGACTGTTCGGTTCTTGGCTTGCAGTTGGCTTGACGGGCAGGGTAGTGAGGTAGCAGGACTGGAAGTCGGGGTGTGACACTTGAGCTACAGCTCCAGGCAGGCACTCGGAGCAGGGGTAGGAAACGGAGAACAGTGATTAGTGGATGTTAAGAGTGGGAATGGAAACAAAAGGCATAAAGGCAAAGAGGGGAACAGAGGGGGGAAGAGGGATGCATGTGCGTAATAGGGAAAAGTCCCGGCAGATAAGGACTATGGCAGCATACCTAGGGGATGAGAGGCAAGGGGCCAGCACAATCATGAGGGTGACCCTAAGGCAGTCAACACCAGACCACAGCCGGATCAGCTGAACACAGAGTACCCAGGCCATGTTTTTAGCCTAGACTTAAAGGCGGAGAGAGAGTCTGCTCCCCAAACCTCGGTGGGTAGACTGTTCTACAAAAGAGGGGCTCAGTACGAAAAGGCTCTACCGCCTATAGTACTTTTACCCACTCTTGGAACAATGAGAAGTCCCGCACTTTGGGAACATAGAGATTGTTTTGGAGTGTATGGGCGGAGAAGGTCCTTAAGATAGGGAGGGGCAAGCCCATTTAAAGCTTTAAATGTAAGAAGTATTTTGAAATCAATGCGGTATTTGATAGGTAGCCAGTGGAGAGAGGCTAATACTGGGGTGATGTGCTCAAAGCACTTTGTTCTGGTTAGAATACGAGCAGCTGCATTTTGAACCAACTGAAGGGGCTTTAGGGAGGCATATGCACATCCTGACAAGAGAGCATTACAGTAGACCAATCTGGATGTAACAAAAGCGTGGATTAGCTTTTCAGTGTCGTGTATTGATAGAATTTTCCTGATTTTGGCAATATTCCTCAGATGAAAGAAAGCAGTCCTGGACATGTTTTTTATATGGGTGTCAAAAGAGAGCTCAGGATCAATCATGACGCCAAGGTCTTTGATGGTTGCACTTGAGGCCAGTGAGACACCATCAGGATTTAATGTAATATTGGTGAGTTTGCTCCTGACAGACTTTGGGCCGATGACCAATATTTCTGTTTTGTCCGAATTTAGGAGGAGGAAATTATGGGCCATCCATGTCTTTGTCTTTGAGGCAGGCTTCCATGTTTGATATTTCCAGGGAGACATCAGGTTTGGCTGATATGTATAATTGGGTGTCATCTGCATAGCAGTGGAAATTAATGCCGTGTTTATGAATGATATTTCCAAGAGGGACCATGTATAACGAAAAGAGCAAAGGTCCAAGCACGGATCCTTGTGGTATTCCATGTCTTACTCTGGAGAGTTTGGAGGACTTATTGTTGATGAAGACAAAGTGATGTCGCTCTGAAAGATAAGACCTGAACCATGATAGGGCCATTCCACAGTCGGTCTAATAGAATAAGATGATCAACAGTATCAAAGGCTGCACTTAGGTCTAGGAGCACAAGTAGGGAGATACAGCCATTGTCAGAGGAGAGAAGTAGGTCATTGATTACTTTTAGGAGAGCAATTTCTGTGCTGTGATGCTGTCTAAATCCAGACTGAAAGACTTCCAGAATATTATTGGAATGTAAGAAGGAGCAAAGTTGCTTTGTTACAACTTTTTCTAAGATTTTCAAAAGAAATGGGAGATTTGAGATGGGCCTGTAGTTCGACAGGTCATTCGCGTCTAGAGTGGGCTTCTTCAAAATGGGCTTGATGACTGCGGTACATGTCTGAGCGTAAGGGAGGCATTTATAAGATTTAGCAACGGAGTGCCAATTTCAGGTAGCAGCTGTTTTAAGAGTCCAGTTGGAATGGGGTCTAGTAGGCAGGTAGCATTTTTAGACAAATTAATTGGGGAGAAGTTGTCACTAAATTCAATGGGTGTGAAAGAGTCAAGGCATGTGGCTGGCCTATTGGACATCTCTACGTTATGAGTTTGGCCAGGCGGGGCTGGAAGCAGAATTAGAGAATTTTTTTAATTGTGTCACGTATCTTTATGATTTTGCTGTCAAAAAAGTTCATGTAGTCATTCAATTCAATTAATTTTTATTTGTATAGCGCTTTTTACAACACAAGTTGTCACAAAGCAGCTTTACATTGTTCCCAGGCCTGAGACCCCCTGAGAGCAAGCCTAAGGCAACAGTGGCAAGGAAAAACTCCCTATCAGGAAGAAACCGTGAGCAGAACCGGGCTCAGAGGGGGGGCCCCATCTGCTTCTGGCTGGCACTGGGCAGATAGAGTTAGAGACAAGTTATGCAATTTACGACTGACAGACAATAGTAGTTAACAGCAGAGTGATTATAAGAATGTCTCCTAGGATGTCCGGTTCTTGGAACGCAGTTGGCTTTGATGGGCAGGGCAGCGAGGTAGCAGGACTGGAAAACGGGATGAGACGCTTGGGCTACAGCTCCGGACAGGAGCCCAGAGCAGGGATAGGAAGCAAACAGAAAACAGTGGTTAGTGGATGATAAGAATGGCAAGGATGTAGAACAGAGAGGCAGGAGCGGAGGGGCAGAGAAAAAGGTGTGCAACAAGGAAAGACCCCGGCAGGCTAACATTATGGCAGCATACCTAGGGGACGGGAGGCAAGGGACCGGCATAGTCATGAGGGCAACCCTAAGACAGTCAACACCAGATCACGGCACAGGGTCCATGAAAACAATGACCACTTAGTCCACCAGAGACTCTATGATCCACGCCAGCACCAGGCCATGTCCCTCAGCTGAAGGATTTACTATATAGATATGTTTTGAGCCTAGACTTAAAGGTGGAGAGAGAGTCTGTTCCCCGAATCTCAGAGGGTAAGCTGTTCTACAGGAGAGGGGCTTGATAGGAAAAGGCTCTACCGCCTACAGTAGTTTTGCCCACTCTTGGAATGATGAGAAGCCCGGCATTTTGGGAGCGAACGGCTCTCTGCGGAAGATATGGGTAAAGAAGGTCTTTAAGATAGGGGGGGGTGGCAAGCCCATTTAAAGCCTTAAATGTGAGTAAGAGTGTTTTAAAAACGATCCGGTATTTAATAGGTAGCCAATGGAGAGAAGCCAGAACTGGGATGATGTGCTCAAAGCGTTTAGTTTTGGTTAAGACTCGAGCAGCTGCATTTTGCGCCAGCTGAAGGGGTTTTAATGAGACGTTTGCATATCCTGACAAGAGGGCATTACAGTAGTCTAATCTGGATGTTACAAAGGCGTGGATTAGTTTTTCAGCGTCGTTAATTGATACGATTTTCCTGATTTTAGCAATATTTCTCAGATGGAAGAAGGCAGTCCTAGAGGTGTTAGTTATGTGAGTTTCAAAGGAGAGCTCGGGATCAATAACAACACTAAGGTCTTTGATGGCTGCACTCGGGGCAAGGGAGACACCATCAAGGTCCAGTGTAAAATGAGTGAGTTTGCTCCTGATTGAATTTTGGCCTATGACCAATATTTCGGTTTTGTCTGGGTTAAGGAGGAGAAAGTTTCGGGGCATCCAATTCTTTACATCTGTTAGGCAGACCTCCATGTTTGGAATATTCAGAGGGACATCGGGTTTGACTGATATGTATAACTGAGTGTCATCCGCGTAACAGTGGAAATTAATGTCATGATTACGGATTCACTACTATGAATTGCTGGGACACAGGGGTTGGCTGACGCAGGGCTCTTCACTAGTCTGGAGATGGAGCTGAACAAATACCTGGGATTGTCCTTGTTTTTCTCTATTAGGGTAGAAAAATACACTGATCTGTCAGCTGTGAGCGCATGCTTGTAGCGTAGAAGACTTTCTTTCCAGGCCAGGAGAAAGACCTGTAATTTGGTGGAGCGCCATTTCCTTTCAAGTTTCCATGCAGTTTGTTTCATAGCACAGGTCTGGTCATTATACCAGGGTGCTAGTCTTTTGTCAGGGACTTTCCTCTGTTTGAGGGGTGCAACGGCGTCTAGAGTGTTACGCAGTGTGGACTCAATATTTTCGGTGAGTTGATTTATTTTAGCCGAACTAGGGTTCGAGCATAAGTTTAAATATTCTTCGTTGTTCAGACTGTATGATGCAGGGAGCTCATCAATAAAGGCTTTGGTAGTAGCAGAAGAGATGGTGCGCCTGAGGGAAAATATGGACCCTGAGTTAATGTAACAAGCAAAAGGAAGGTTGAAAGTCACCAGGTAGTGGTCAGACAGTACGGGATAAAAAAAGATGAGGATGTCTACATTGTCTGGGGAGAGGGCAGACCTCTTTGCAGTCACTATGTCCCCTGCTGTGGAGAACACCCTCGCTAGGAACTTTAGTGCCAGGCACAGCGAGGTTGCGTCTTGCCATCATGACAATGTGAGGGTATTTACACACACGTATATTGCGACAGCTAAACAGCTATTGCGACGTGTGAACGAGTGAGCGATTTCGGGTGCAGCCTTCGTCTTCGCAATAGGTTGCTGGTTTGAATTGAGGGAGACACAGAGCAGCAGCCAGTCAGCCCTCCCTCTCCACCCCGTGCTGGTGACTCACGCACTCTTGAGGTTCCGCGGTGCCACCTCCCTTAAGTTAGGGGATCCACCTCCCCAGCACGCGCTTCCACGGGGTGGGGGCTCTCTTCGACCCCGGCTGCGTCCGGAACCAAGTGATGTTTTCCCCGCTCCCTCAGGGATTCGCTGGAGCCCCTTCGGTCGCCGCTCCTCTGAGGCCGCCCAAGACACACAAACACACTCGGCCCAGCACACCAAAGCAAAAAAAAAAAAAAGGAAATTTAACCAAACAAAGCAAACTCAAAACCCGCTCTGGGTCGCGACTCCCAGAGCTCAAACTAAACGCAAAGAAAAAAACAGCAAACCAAAAAAACAAACCCTAAACTCGGCCATGCCGGCACGTTCAAAGGAAAAAAAGAAATCAAAAAAACCTAACTTCACACTAAAACCCCTTGTGACAACCTCCGTCAGCGTCTCTGGAGTGCTACTCCCACTCACCTGCCTAAATAGTCCTGGCAAAATCACTATCGACAGGCAACAGGTGCGGAGCACACACCAGGCAGCGAACACCGTCATTAGCCAATTATTCAATCAATAATTCAGCCCTGCTGCACGCCCGAGCCCCCTCGCTCTCCCAGGGAGTGCAGCGCGATCATGTCAGGAGAAACTCCTGACAGATTTCCCCCCCGCTTTATGGGTAGTCGTCCCCGACTACACCTCCTCAATGTACCGGCAGGGGGGCTGGCCCCTCGTCTCACGGGAGGAGCGACGAAGGGGCACATCTTCCGGCTGTGCGGGGGGCCCTGCCACTGCCTCCTGCTCCTGTTCCTCTAGGGGAGCAGCGGGCACCACTCCAGGGTTCCGGGCCGGGACCCACACCGGGTTCCACCCCCATACCCGACCTCGCTCCTCCGGCTCGGCCACCCAGCGGGTCTCCTCCACAGGGGGGCCCCCATGAACGTCGCCAACCGGGCAGGTGCGCAGGTTGTTCCAGTGTAGGGTCCGTTCCTCACCACCGGCCTCCGGGTGGACCACATACACCGGCTTCTCCGGATCGACTTGGCGCAGCACAACAAACGGTCTGGGGCTCCAACGGCACAACAAACGGTCTGGGGCTCCAACGGGGGGCCAACTTACCATGCTTCCGCCGCCGGAAGTTCCGCACCTACACCCGGTCACCAGGCAGCAAGGGGAGGTCCCGGACTCGCCGATCATACCTCTCCTTGTCCCGGCCCTGCTGGCGCCGCACCCCCTCCAGCACCCGCTGGTACACCCGTAGCAGGGTCTGATGGTGATCCTTCACCCATCCCTCCAGGGTCCATTGCCGCTCGGGGGGCGGCACGTTGAGGGCCAGGTCCACCGGCAACCGGGCGTGGCACCCTGTCAGGACAAAATGCGGGGCATACCCTGTGCTGCTATGGACCGAGTTGTTATAGGCCTGCAACAGGGCCGGCAGGCCAACGGGACTGCTCATCCTCTCGCAATGAGCCTAGGAGAGACAGCAGTGTCTGATTAAACCACCCGCAGGCCCCATTGCCCTTGGGGATGGTAGGGGGTGGTGCGGATCTTTGTACATCCATACAGCTCACAGAAAGCCGCGACCATGGAGGACTCGAACGCCGCCCCCTGGTCAGAGAGTCGTCGCTCAGGGCAGCCCCAGTGCTGTATCACCACACCCCACAGTGCCTTGACCGTGGTCGTCGCCGACTGGTCCCTGACAGGCACCACCCACCCGTACTTTGAGAACAAATCCGTCAGCACGAGCAGGTAGGGGTACGGGTCGCCCGGGCGCCCCAGCGCAAGGTGGTCCATGGCCACCACTTCTAAGGGGTAGGAGGTGGAAAGAGGGACAAGGGGGGCCCTTACCTCCGGGCCGGCCTTGGCCACCACACACTGGCCACAATCTGCCGTCCAACGCCGCATGTCCGCCCCCAGACCCGGCCAGTAAAACCGCCGGCGTAAGGCGGCCTCCAGCTTGGCGCACAAGTGACCCAGGGCCTGATGGTACCGCTGCCAGACACCCTGGGCCTCGCCCCGGGGCACCAGCACCTGCCACAACGGCTCTCCAGCAGCCCCGTCCTGCACCCGGCGGCAGAGGACCCCCCCCTCGTAAATGGAGCCGCTCCCATTCCCTCCACCACTTACCTTCCTCGGGTGAGGCCTTCCTCCGCTCCTCCCGCCGAGGGGGCTCCCCGCTCTCAAGCCGTGCCGCCAGAGCCCGCAGATGTTCATCCCTCTGCTGTAAGGACGCCCAGTCACATGCACCCTCAGCTGCAGCATCCAAAGCCACCTGCGCCACAACCCCCTCCTCCCCAGGCAACCGAGACAGGGTATCCGCATTAGCATTGCAGGACCCAGGGCGGTACTTTACCTCCAGATCATAACTTGCCAACTGTGCCACCCACCGCTGCTCAGTCGCTCCGAGGCGCGCCGTTCCTAGGTGTACTAAGGGGTTGTGGTCGGTGAAGACCGTGACCTTAGTGCCCCAGAAATAGTCCTTAAATTTCTCGGTCACGGCCCACTTCAGCGCCAGCAGCTCCAGCTTGAAGGCGCTGTAGTTCTGGTCATTCCTCTCTGCGGGGTGCAGGCTCCGGCTGGCATAGGCAATCACCCTCTCCTTACCCTCCTGGACCTGCGACAACACAGCCCCCAGCCCGTCCATACTGGCATCCGTATATACCCTGAAAGGCAACGAGAAGTCAGCATAGGCTAAGACTGGGGCAAAGAGCAGGGCAGCCTTCAACTCCTCGAAGGCACGCTGGCACTCGGGGCCCCACTCCACCTGGTGTGTGCGCCTACCCCGAGGTGCCGTACCCACCAACAACCGATGCAGGGGAGCCGCGATCTTGGCGAAAGCGGGGATGAACTGCCGATAGTAGCCGGCAAACCCGAGAAACGCCCTTACCTGTCGCACAGTCTCAGGGGCCGGCCAGTCCTGCACTGCAGCCGTTTTTTCTGGATCCGTGGCCCGACTGACGACGTGCCCCAGATATCGCCAACCGGGCAGGTGCGCAGGTTGTTCCAGTGTAGGGTCCGTTCCTCACCACCGGCCTCCGGGTGGACCACATACACCGGCTTCTCCGGATCGACTTGGCGCAGCACAACAAACGGTCTGGGGCTCCAACGGCACAACAAACGGTCTGGGGCTCCAACGGGGGGCCAACTTACCATGCTTCCGCCGCCGGAAGTTCCGCACCTACACCCGGTCACCAGGCAGCAAGGGGAGGTCCCGGACTCGCCGATCATACCTCTCCTTGTCCCGGCCCTGCTGGCGCCGCACCCCCTCCAGCACCCGCTGGTACACCCGTAGCAGGGTCTGATGGTGATCCTTCACCCATCCCTCCAGGGTCCATTGCCGCTCGGGGGGCGGCACGTTGAGGGCCAGGTCCACCGGCAACCGGGCGTGGCACCCTGTCAGGACAAAATGCGGGGCATACCCTGTGCTGCTATGGACCGAGTTGTTATAGGCCTGCAACAGGGCCGGCAGGCCAACGGGACTGCTCATCCTCTCGCAATGAGCCTAGGAGAGACAGCAGTGTCTGATTAAACCACCCGCAGGCCCCATTGCCCTTGGGGATGGTAGGGGGTGGTGCGGATCTTTGTACATCCATACAGCTCACAGAAAGCCGCGACCATGGAGGACTCGAACGCCGCCCCCTGGTCAGAGAGTCGTCGCTCAGGGCAGCCCCAGTGCTGTATCACCACACCCCACAGTGCCTTGACCGTGGTCGTCGCCGACTGGTCCCTGACAGGCACCACCCACCCGTACTTTGAGAACAAATCCGTCAGCACGAGCAGGTAGGGGTACGGGTCGCCCGGGCGCCCCAGCGCAAGGTGGTCCATGGCCACCACTTCTAAGGGGTAGGAGGTGGAAAGAGGGACAAGGGGGGCCCTTACCTCCGGGCCGGCCTTGGCCACCACACACTGGCCACAATCTGCCGTCCAACGCCGCATGTCCGCCCCCAGACCCGGCCAGTAAAACCGCCGGCATAAGGCGGCCTCCAGCTTGGCGCACAAGTGACCCAGGGCCTGATGGTACCGCTGCCAGACACCCTGGGCCTCGCCCCGGGGCACCAGCACCTGCCACAACGGCTCTCCAGCAGCCCCGTCCTGCACCCGGCGGCAGAGGACCCCCCCCTCGTAAATGGAGCCGCTCCCATTCCCTCCACCACTTACCTTCCTCGGGTGAGGCCTTCCTCCGCTCCTCCCGCCGAGGGGGCTCCCCGCTCTCAAGCCGTGCCGCCAGAGCCCGCAGATGTTCATCCCTCTGCTGTAAGGACGCCCAGTCACATGCACCCTCAGCTGCAGCATCCAAAGCCACCTGCGCCACAACCCCCTCCTCCCCAGGCAACCGAGACAGGGTATCCGCATTAGCATTGCAGGACCCAGGGCGGTACTTTACCTCCAGATCATAACTTGCCAACTGTGCCACCCACCGCTGCTCAGTCGCTCCGAGGCGCGCCGTTCCTAGGTGTACTAAGGGGTTGTGGTCGGTGAAGACCGTGACCTTAGTGCCCCAGAAATAGTCCTTAAATTTCTCGGTCACGGCCCACTTCAGCGCCAGCAGCTCCAGCTTGAAGGCGCTGTAGTTCTGGTCATTCCTCTCTGCGGGGTGCAGGCTCCGGCTGGCATAGGCAATCACCCTCTCCTTACCCTCCTGGACCTGCGACAACACAGCCCCCAGCCCGTCCATACTGGCATCCGTATATACCCTGAAAGGCAACGAGAAGTCAGCATAGGCTAAGACTGGGGCAAAGAGCAGGGCAGCCTTCAACTCCTCGAAGGCACGCTGGCACTCGGGGCCCCACTCCACCTGGTGTGTGCGCCTACCCCGAGGTGCCGTACCCACCAACAACCGATGCAGGGGAGCCGCGATCTTGGCGAAAGCGGGGATGAACTGCCGATAGTAGCCGGCAAACCCGAGAAACGCCCTTACCTGTCGCACAGTCTCAGGGGCCGGCCAGTCCTGCACTGCAGCCGTTTTTTCTGGATCCGTGGCCCGACTGACGACGTGCCCCAGATATCGCACCTCCTTCCTCAGCAACTTGCACTTCTGAGGCTGGAGCTTGAGCCCAAAGCGCCCCAGGCGCTCAAACACCACCTCCAAGTGCCTCAGGTGGGTGGAAAAATCTGGGGAAAAAACTACGACATCATCAAGGTATATCAGCAGAGAGTCATGCAGCAGGTCACCCAAGCACCGCTGCATGAGGCGTTGGAAGGTGGCCGGGGCATTACATAGCCCAAACGCCATCCGCTCAAACTGATATAAGCTAACGGGGGTAGCAAACGCGGTCTTCTCACGGTCCCGTGGATCCACCGCCACCTGCTAATACCCACTGGCCAGGTCGAGGGTGGAATGCCACTCTGCCCGCTTCATCCCCGCTAACGAGGGCTGGAGCCTGCGGCCACTGCTGTCGAAGCTCCGAGATCAGTGCTTTGCCCAGTGCGGCCACCTGTTCTTGGAGCTCCTGCCGCATTTCAGCCCGCACCTCGTCCTTCCAGCGCTCCAGGTCCCCTGCCTGGAGCGGAACAGCCGGCAGCTGAGGTTCCTGCGAACGAGAAGCACAGCACATTGCCCCGTCCCCGCCCCCTGGAACTCCAGCTCAAGCTCGCGGGCCTCACGACCCACCTGCTGGAAAGTGAGCGCGGGCTGCCGCCTCACCTGCCTCTGCAGTTCCTGTTTAAGGGGGCCCCTCCGCAGGCCAAGCAGAAACTGGTCCCGCAACACCAGACTGTCACCATCCACTGCCGGCTCCCGGGCCCGCCATTTGGCGTGCACCTCCCGTAGCCGAAGGAGGTACCCATCCAAACTCTCCTCCCGCTCCTGCGCACACTGGAAGTTGTTCTGGCGAACCACGGGTAGCGGTGTGGGGCGGGCAAACGGCTCCTCCAGCATGGCCCACAGAAGGGCAACCGTGTTGCGCTGCTCCACTAGCACGAGCAGCACCTCCCGGCGGGCACGTCCCTCCAGGGCCCCCATCAGAAAGTCAACCCTTTGTTCCTGTGAGCCCTTGTGCCCGGAGCATAGCCTGAACCTGTGCCCGCCGCTCCCCATATCTGACCGCGCCTTCTTCCCCAGAGAACTTAGGGACCCAGGGCACGCACATAAACCAGGGGACAGTGACACCACCCGGCGGAAAACGCCGCACCTGCTCCTCCCCGCTCATCCATTCTTGTGACAAGGCGGATCCTGCCGACTTACGCCAAAATTTGTTAGTGTCAGGAGTGACACAATGCCCAACCAGTTCGCCCTCCTAGGGATCCGCCCGCCACAAGAACGCCAGGACAAGGTGAGTAGGATAGCGATTGTTTATTTTATTAGGTTAAAAAACACAAATTTTAACAAAACAGTTCATAAAATTTGAGACGCCGCTATCCCTCTCCCAGCAAAGCCCCTCCCCCTATCCTTCTGTCCACCCCTGTCTGCCCTCCCCGGCTACAAACAGGCGGGAACGCTACCCAACTGCACACACAAGAAAGAAAAAAAAAAGGAATCCCCACACACACACACACACACACACACACACACACACTTAGCCTCACTACAAACACCCCGTGATCTGGCGTCCCCGCCCACCTGGACACCGGGAGAGAGAGGACTGCTCAATTTCACCACCGGGGGGAGTACTGCCGCTGCGGGGGAGGCTCCTCACACGCACGCACACCACACAAGATGAACAAAACGAAAACGAAGGTATAAGGGGGGACGTAGCTCAGCCCGCGCCACGATGCCGGGCTTCGCCTACGTCCCAAAAAAACAAAAAAAAAAAAAAAATTAAACTCCAGACAAGGCCCCCGCGTCACTCCTGCGGGGGCTGGCGGCTCCGGCGGCGACCCACGTCTTCTCCCCAGTAGTAACTCCGCCGGCTCCGCGGGATCACACTGAGGGAGACACAGAGCAGCAGCCAGTCAGCCCTCCCTCTCCAGCCCGTGCTGGTGACTCACGCACTCTCTTGAGGTTCCGCGGTGCCACCTCCCTTCCAGCTAGGGGATCCACCTCCCCAGCACGCGCTTCCACGGGGTGGGGACTCTCTTCGACCCCGGCTGCATCCGGAACCAAGTGATGTTTTCCCCCGCTCCCTCAGGGATTCGCCGCTGGAGCCCCTTCGGTCGCCGCTCCTCTGAGGCCGCCCAAGACACACAAACACACTCGGCCCAGCACACCAAAGCAAAAAAAATATAACCAAACAAAACAAACTCAAAACCCGCTCTGGGTCGTGACTCCCAGAGCTCAAACTAAACACAAAGAAAAAAAACAGCAAACCAAAAAAACAAACCCTAAACTCGGCCGTGCCGGCACGTTCAAAGGAAAAAAAGAAAAATAAAAAAAAACCTAACTTAAACCTAACCTAACACTAAAACCCCGTGTGACAACCTCCGTCAGCGTCTCTGGAGTGCTACTCCCACTCACCTGCCTAAATAGTCCTGGCGAAATCACTACGGACAGGCAACAGGTGCGGAGCACACACCAGGCAGCGAACACCGTCATTAGCCAATTATTCAATCAATAATTCAGCCCGAGCCCCCTCGCTCTCCCAGGGAGTGCAGCGCGATCATGTCAGGAGAAACTCCTGACATATCTTTTCACTGCAACTCTGCATCGAGATTTAGGGAATTATTACTATCAAAAGTAACAGCGGCAGTAAAACTGTATTTCACACTATTATGGTTAAACTTTGCAATTAATCCGCGGTTCACATGCGTGCCGAACCGGTGTGGGGGGGGGGGGGGGGATCCTTACGAATCACGGATCAACTATGGTCAGTTACCCCACTAATTAAATGAATTTTCTACTTATGATATTTTCAATTTACGATGTGTTTATCGGGACGTAACCCCATCGTATGTCGGGGACGACCTGTAACGTTATCGTAAACATAAAATGAATAATTCTCACTTACCACTTCTTTGCTGGTTATTATCCTGAGTGTGTTGGGCAACTGGCAGTCCACAGTCCGTGACCATTGGTGCAGTGAGTCAGCAGCCTCAACCTCTGGCGGGATACTCGTTCCGGTGACGTTGTGGATAGTAAATAAATATCTGTAGTAAATATTTAAATATAAAATGATAGTAAATAAATATTTGAAAAAATATGTGCTTACCCCCTAACGGAAATAAGTTGTTTTATTCTCTGAAGTCTTGTCACTGAATCGTTGGATGAAGAATGTGCTTTATTTTATGAAAACCTGCGCACGTTTTTTGACAACTTTTGAATCATGGCAATGAAAAGCAAATACATTATTTTGTGTTTATTTTTCATACAAAGTGGGGTGTAATAGCCCATATACAATGCAGAAATTTGCTGTGATTTAAAAACCGGATTACTCGACAACGCTTTGTCGCACAGAGAAACTAGTATCATCGGAAAGGGTAAGGTCTGCTGTTTATTTTGATATTCGGCACGTTGTGAGGCGATAGGGACTTCGTGATTTATTCAACCGAAAAGCAGGATTATGAAAATGGGTGAAGAAATTAGTAAAGATATTACTTTGCAGAAGTTTGATCTGTCTTCATAACGTGATTACTTCGGTATGTACAAATATGTGACTAGCATCCTTACAAAGCTCTGGTTCCGCTCTTTCTTGTGATAGGCTATGTGTTCCATATATGCAATGACGAGTTCATGCGTAATTCAAACAAGAGTAATGGGTGTGGAGATGGATGCAGAGCTGTATGCAGATTTTAACTATAATTAAATTTACAAAATACTTTTAAGTACATAAAATGAACTATTTCTTTATTTGACATGACTTTCATGTGTAGGCCTATGCATGTTAATGCATCAGGCCTTTGCTAACCCATAGGCTAGCGCACATCTCGGCGCTGTCACCGTGCCGAAATTTTTCTCGTATCGTATTTCCATTGACCAGCAGGTGTCCTTAGAGTGCATTCGAAGCCTCAAGAAATGAACCACTTTTCGACACATCTGGCTGGAAAGCCTGAATGCTTCATGAAGCTTCATCTCGCCATCACTACATTACGCAGCCTACATTGAGTGGATATACGTCGATTAAAAAAAAGTGGATACGTTGGTGGGCTGGATAAGAGATTTCAGTGTCACATGGCAGTCCTATGAAATTAAATATGGTAGCAATTATATTTGTAAGTACAAATACACGCCGTTGTTGCCGTTCTTTATCACTAATTCAGTTCAGTTAATTTCAATGCACAAAGTTTTGCAGGTTAACGCCCACTTTTTCAGCGGCCAGGTTCTGGAAGTAAATTTCTCATTAATTTCTCCCATAGACTTTTCAAAAAATCAGCATTTCAGAACGGCTTGAATGGCGCCAATCCCCTACGAGATGGATCATGACATTATTTTAATTGATTCTGAACAAAAAATAATCGAAAAACGTTTTTTTTACAAAACAAGTCAGGGAATTATTAAATAAATATTAGCACTTTACTCAAAAATATCTGAAATTACATTTTAACTACGGACAAGACCAGCCATGGTAGACAAAAGTACTTCTGTCCACGTAATAGATGTCCTAGGCCAGCATTTATGCTATATAGAATATAAAACATAATTTGATCATGTATATAATGAAGGCTTTGATTACTATAGGGTTTGCTTGGCCCCACAAAATGACACAATATATGAAGGAATCAGTATGCATGAAACAGTTCCAGAATGTAAACCATTTTTATTGTGCAAACTGCAATGTAGTAAAAACAGAACTTAAAAAATAGATATGCCAACAACTTTAGCATTGCTTCCTTTTCAAAACAAAATATTTTAAGATAGTTCTATAAACTATAACTGCAGACACAGCTCCTCTTTTGGGCACAAGTTCTTCTAGTGCATCTCCAGTCTCACTTTCTTCATCCTCCATCTTTGTTTTCTGTTCTTTAGTCTACCATAGCGACAGAGCCTCTCCCAGCTGTTAACAGACTGTTATGCTACCTGGCTAGCTAGCAAGTTATACCCAGCATGCCGTTCGGTGGTGTAATTTTGTAAACGTAAAATTATTAGTGTTACATGCAGAGGTGGACACCCCTGCTTCAGAAAGTAAAAGTCCTGCCACATATTTGTTCCACCCACTCTGTAAAAAATGATTTGTTGTTTTAACTTTAAAAAGTGAGTGACCTGGTTGCCTTAAAATGGGGCAATCAAGTTGCATCAATTAAAGATGGAATATTGATCTGATTAATATTCTAAATCAGACAATGTTCTATCAATAAAGACTCTTTGTTACCACAACATTATTGTTACAGGCACAGAAAGAATCTCAAAACTCAATCTGGTGCAACGCATTTAATGTTGGATGTAAATCACATTTGGGAGTAACATTTGGGATATGACATCCCTCACTTGAAACAAGAAAACAAACATTTCAGCCGTGAGCTGGACTGGAACTTCAGCGGTCTCGTCTCCAATGGCCAACTCGAGAACCCAGCCCAAGCTCCCCAACTGCACCCGCTGCCAATCCACAGCGCGTGGACGGCAGACAGACAATAACGGCAGAGACACAGACAACCATAACGTACGAACAAGGAGGGGTAATCGTGAATGCACCACATAGACACAAATATTCCAATGCACATAAAAGCCTACGTGCCACATTCTCCCCCACAAAATTTAATGTCTCCTGACATTCCTGTAAGTTCATCAAAGTTTATTAACACACTCCCTCAACCCCTCCATGGTCTCCAGAAGGTTTCTGGCTCACTAACCAGAGTCCCTGTTACCTTACAGTTTCTGGTGATTGAGGAAGGCTGACCTAAGGTCTCATAACACAGCATAATGGGCCGCTGTCTCTGTCTCTGTGGGTACTGTCTCACCAGTTGTGACAGTCCCTCCCACTCACGTCTGTCCTGTCATCACTGGATAACTGTGGCTGGGGTTGGGACACTTTCTGGTAGACCACTGAGGGTCCTGCCTCAGCAGTCCCTGCCCATTTCCTGACTGGCTGCTCTGGGCTCTGCATCCACGAGAGAAGTGGCCCTCCTGCCCACATTTGAAGCAGTGTGAACAATTTTGCCCCATCTGTTGTTCCCTACACTTCTGGCAGCCTCTCTCTCATCTAGGTCTCAATGGTTGTGTTCTGGCCTCCATGGCAGTAAGGAACATCTGTTTCATTTCTGCTCGCAATTCTTCCACAATCTGTTGGGTACTTTGACTTTCCACTTTGGTCTCTTTCCCTTTTACCATTTTGACCACGGTGGTAGACCCAGGCTGTTGACGTGACTGGGAGGCCTGGGAAGGCGAGGGGTCTCTCTCGATTTCTGTGTGGAGCTCCTGGACTCTGGGACCTTTGCTGGTGGTGAGCCTTCTTCTCTTCTCTGGCCTCTCTCCCTCCACCTTTGCTGCCTCGTTCACCCTCTCAATCAGCTCCTCATCTGTTGTCCTAATGTTATTCAAGTAGGGCAGGATCTGGAACTTAAGAGTCACTGAGCAGCCCTGTTTCAATTGAGCGGAGGAACTTACGCTGGATGGTGGCTTTGCTGTACTGCTCGTCAGTGTCCTCATTCAAGGCCTTCCAAAGAAGTTTCTCCTTCAGATCCATTGCTCGGAAGACAAAGTTCAAGGCTGTCTCCTTAGGCTCCTGAGAGATGTTGATTAACTGATGGTAAAGGTCAGTAGCGCTGTCAACCTTGTAGTGACCCTTAAGAATGGTGAAAAGTGTTGACCATGTGAGTCCACACTTGATCTCTAACATGTCTCTCAGTGGTAGCCCTGGGCTAACAGCTCTGATCACCGCTTCAATAATCTCAGTCTCTGAGTGTCCCTTTTCTAACCTGACTTCAATCTGACGTACTAAACTGGGATAAGACAGTCTGTCTTTTTGTCCACTCTCTCCAATTTGTCCACTAATCCTAAATTCTCTTCACAGAGTCACTTCGGCCAATTTGCTTGTGGATTCAAACCTACCTCTGTCTCTGGTGTTGGTAGCGGTGTACCAACATTTAGTTTTCTCAGTTTCCTCCTGTGTCTGTCGTGACAGGAAATACTTATCCTCTGGCCACCTTGTCTGGGTGGGCTCCTCAGCAGTTGAATTCCTGTCTGGATGTCCATGCTCCAACTCAAACACGAAAGACAACAGGTCAGCAAAGAATTTACTAAACTTGTCCTTATCGTGGTTCTCCTCAATTTCATCCAGCACTCTTTCAGTCATGTTGATGAGCACCCTCCAGGATCTGCTGCGGGGCTCTCCACTGTCCAGGCCATCACACTTCAGATGCCTGCAGACACCAAGAAGAGAATCCACACTCCACTGCCATAGGGCTGCACTCACTCTGTCGCGGAGAGGCTGGCTGTTGTCCATAGTTGATCCAGGCTCATCTCTAATTAAAGGGGGTTGCCTTGTCTCTTTACTGCCCCCTCCTGACTGTCTACAGGTAATTAATCACACACACCCAATTTGCCAAGAATCTCAATAATCCTTACATTGCACTCATTACATTGATGGCATTTCACAGACAGTCTTACCTACAGCAACTTACAAAGTGCATCTGATAAAGCAGTGTGAGATGTCACGCAGACAGGACACCACAAACCACATATGAACAAGTGTGAGTGCTGGACATAGCACCGAGATTGCAGGTATTGGCCAATAAGTACAACATTATGTTGATCAAAGCATGCACTTGCGACCTCAGCACCGTATTTGGCACTGACACTTGTTCATATTTGAGCACCTCTGAAATGACAGTGATTTAATGAATGTCATGTAGTGCTTCTTGGGCTTTTGGTGGACTGGTTGCCCCCTGAAATTTCAGGTATTACGTTTTTTACATTATTGGCCATTCTGTGGCATTTTTGTTACTTGCACACATACACAAAGTTTCTGAGGCTAGGCAGCCAACACTCAGCTGGGAAGAGACCTGTTTTTGAGGGGGGGGGGGGGGGTGCCCCTTCTTACCTAACCATAGGGGGGCTGGAATTCTTACCTTTTCAGAGTCTTCATGGCCATAAAGTTGGGGTGCCGTTTAAGGCACTGCAGCATCCCTTCTCTGGAAGATGGAGCATATTCTTCTGCACTGTGGTGTCCACAGAATTCACAGGGTCACAGGAAAATGGTTTTCCACATTTTAGCACTTGCAATCCTCCGTTACACCCACCACACACACGTGCACCAATGTTATGGTTTTTCACACAGGTCAAGCAGTGTGTGATACTTATTTTAAGCACTTGTATTTAAATCTCTGTGGCCTGTGAATTTGATGGATTACCTGTATGAGAATTAAAATCAGGTAATAAAATTATGTCACAACTGAGTGAAAGATAAAAACTAGAGTAGGAAGAAGGGATTTGACTTTGGTGGTCGATATATAACAGCAAAGAGGGCAGGGAAAGGTTTGTTCATAACAAACATGAATACAGTCATTCAAAGGATGAAACATCTAGCATAACCAGTTTTTTATTTTTTTTTTTCCAAAAAGAAATCTGTAGCAGATGCCCTGCCAAAAATTTCTACCAACTTCTGCCAACTAAACAAAATCTTCACGTTTCTAAAACCATAAAATGAAATCACATTGACTATTGCCGAAGAAAACTTTAATGAGGAGCAGGTATTTAACAAATGTTGACATTTGACAAGATACATAATGGCAAAGCCAGTGCATCATGCAAAAGATTTCTAAAATTAACAACCGAGAATCTTGATGCTCTAACACATTTTCTTTTGGATAAACGAGGACATGTAATACGCACTATTTGAACATGCAGTATGCTTCATTTGAAATAAAAAACGGTTTAAAAGGTTATATTACTCATACAACTCGAATTATGAATTAATTATCGTAAGGTGTCCCAATCCCCTACACGGGCTTTCTCATAAACGCCAGTATACTTTCACATTCACATGGCAGCTATGGGAGGTAATGGCCGAATGCACTCATGAGAACAAAGACTGCAGTAAGAAATAAAATAAAGATGCCGTCAGGTGCAAACTAAGCACACTTGACACTTGGATTTTTAATTTTATCAGTTATCTTAAAAGTGACTGTTAGATTTGCGTGTTGTCTTCTTAAACAATCAACTCACAAGGTTAGGACTAATTTTGAATTAATTTGGAAGCCGTAATTAATCTTTAAAACGTTCTAAGTAGAACATCGTACAATTATACATATAAGAGGCACTCTCTGTTTCAAAAAGTACATAGCATGAAAATGCTATCCTGCCTTGCTGACAGTGATGGGGGTGAATTCAGCTATATTGGGACAGTTTTTGTAATTCTATCTTGTGATCGCGTTCTTCAATCAATTAAAAAAATAACCCAACATATGATACATTTCTGAAGTCCTCAAGGTGTCTACTTTCTTTATGTGAAGAAATTAAGTGTGTATGATATTTTTACAAAGCATGGCTCACCATTTTGTTGTAGTTGACACAAAACTATTTTTCAGTGACATGTTTGATAATTTGGGACAGCATGTTTGGTAATTTGGGACACAGTTTCTTTAGTGTAGGCCCTTGCTTTCAACCCTAATGACATATGTCAAAGAATATTTTAAACTGATTTCTTGTTTTTCTTAACCTTAAATATATATCTAAGATTACTTGATATTATGTATTAGCCTATTATGATGTGTTATGATAGCTTAATGAATTATTACGTCAACAGATACAGGCCCTATAAGCTAGGCTATTGCTTAAGGTGTTAAAGTGATTAAAGAATCCAACGCGTGTTCAAAAATATTTAATATAAAATATTTTATAGAATTAAATAATCTTTTCATCAATTCATCAGTTCATCAACCAACAGTACATAAATTCATCAATGTGTCAATTCACCAACGTCATCAACCAATCATCAGTTTCTCGGTTTTGAAATGGTGTTGTCAGTGCTCCTGCCCCCTAGCTATTGTGTTTTTGTTTTTCCCTGTCCATGTGCTTTTGTTTTCCTTGTGTTCTAGCCCTGCCCCACTCTCCGCCCACCCGATCATCTCCACCTGCCTGCTTACACACCTGCTTCCCATCTTCTCATCAGCCCAGCCCTATATCTACCCTGCTTGTCTCTGTCTTGTTGCCAGTTTGTCGCAGTGTGTTTGTACCTGTCTTGTTCCTGCCGTGTTTTCTGCCTGATCGCTGTTCTCCGAATCGACCCTGCCTGCTCTTCGACCTTGCTCCTGCCTGCTGCCCTGCCTTGTTCACCTGATCTTCCTGACTACCTGGTTTGACCCTGCCTGTCCCCGGCTTTGATTCCTGACTGCGTTTGGACTGCCTGCCTGGTCTCTACCCTGCCTGTTTTTTGGTCACAATTTCTGCCCGGCGTCCTTATAAAGGCACTTGGAATCTGGAGTTCTCGTGGTCCGCGCCGGAGTCCTTGCCTGTGCCCTGACAGGTGTATTCATCTAGCCTATTCATCAACCTGGCCATTAATTCATCAAAATATTTTGAAACATATATCTATTCATCATCTCATTAAATTTGTCAGAAATTCATCAAAACATTACAAAACAAAACAGTGTATTCATCAATGTCATTTTTTTTTGGAACAGCGTCAACATGTCAAACACATCAAACTTTTTTTTTTCTCTCCAGTCTGAGCATAGATCTTGAACTTTCACACATTTAAAGGCAGTCCTTGCAAAGGTATGATTCATTATCATCAATCACTCAGTTTTCCTCCCTGCATGTCTGATGGTACCACTTTTTGCAGGCTCCACAGGACAACCACTTGTGTTCTCTTTCAGACGCCTTAGTTCCGCTCTGTTACACAGTCTGTGTGTTGTTGTGCTATAAATACCTCCTTTTTCAGGGCAAAAATATTTGGGGATAGGCTTAAAATATTCGGGGCTATAGTCCCGAATGATCGGACCTAACGACGCCACTGTAGCCAGCTACACAGTGTCCACTTAACTGATGGAGTAGATAACGTTACATTCGTGTCCATCATCTTAAACGTATGTATGTGGAAATGGTGACTATAAGCTACATCGTTCTCATTTATTGAAATTAAATTGAACGTTTCCATTTATTGTAAAAGTCTCAAAGTCTCCATTCTTGCCAAAAAGGTTAAATGTTATTTTTGAGAAATTCTCCATTTTAAGTGGCAAATGTCAAGGTGTATTGGCGATGTCACTTTGTTGATGCTCTAGCTATGTTGCTGCTATTAACTGTAATGTTAGACCTATCTAATGTTATTACAATGTTGCCGTTATGTTATGTTATTACAATGTTGCATATTAATTTCGAATGGTGATAAGGCCACTTTCACTGGAACTACTTTATAGCGGTACATTATTACTGTGCATTTACTGTTTGTGCTGTCTCTAACAGACAAGTTCACAAAATCTAAGGTTAGAGGGCTAAAAATGATTTCAGAAAATAAAATTATTTTATTATTATTATTATTTAGGGGTGCTGAGATGAAATTTTGATGTGCTTGAGTACCCGTAAAAAGAGTCTAAAATCGCCAATGGTGTATGTACCAGCTCATGTGGGAGCACAGGGGAATGAGATGGCAGATTGGGTTACAAAGGCATCCTTTGGGCAGTTCAGTGCAGGTAGGAGTCTCCATCCATTTGGCCAGAGCTGAGCCAAAATACATGATAGGGAAGAGTTGGGGACTCAGACAGCAGCGGGAGTGGGACTCAGAAACCAGAGGGAGCCATTGCTACACTGTACATTAGCTCTCCCTCTCTAAAATTGAGATTCTCTCCCTAGCAACAGCCTCCCCCCTTCAGGATCTTTGGGCAGAGCCAGGACCCTGGGGTCTACTGATTCAGGAAGCCCCCCTCCCCACCCATCCAATGCTCAGCAGCCATCCTGTCTTCTGAGGCTCTTGTTATATGGAAAACTCCAGAAAGTGCCTGGCACTATCCCTTTTTCAGCTGACAACCCCCAGGATCCACTGCTGCCAGTCCTGGCTCCTTTGATTTCCAGGATCCCCGCAGAAGTGAACTAGCAGAGCTAATCAGACTCTCTACCAGAGATATATGGCTCTACATCTCCATATATATTTTTAGACATATATACACATATTTAAAAACTAACAGTGCTTGCACTATGTAGCTAGTCTATAGGCCCACACCTAATCCCATGGCTTTCATTGCCGTTATCTTGCCTGAGGGTGTTATTTTAACATCTGCTATCTTGTTTGGTTTTGTTTTGTTCCTTTACTTTAACTTCACCTCACCCTTCCATGTCTGCCATGTGCCTGGAAGGTACGCAGTCACCAGAATACACAGGACATTTCCTCCAGGCCCATTTTCAACACCACCTCTCTTACCTCCCTAACAACATCCCTGCAAGACACCTCGAGCTCCTGATATTTTGCCTTTTTTTCCTTTATTCGCCTCCTTCTCTCCAATGAAATAATCATCTTGGTTATGATAAGCTGCTGGTTTTAATCTGACCACGGCATCATACCTAGATGCAATTCTGTTCTGACAATGCACTCAGTGAATTACCCAGATCTTTTACCTGGGACTCCAACCCCCCTGCCCCACAGCTGTTTAATATGGGGTGCAGGTGTCTGGCAGCGGTGATCACAGCATGCGACGATGGACCTGCCCCGCACCTGTTTAATATGGGTTGCAGGTGTCTGGCAGCAATGATCACAGCATGAGAGGCTGGGTTAGTTGACATGCTGTACAAGGAACAGGTCATGGCTGCACCAAGCCCATTGGGCAAAATCGTCACCAACTCTGACCCAAAGTGACCTAACAAACAAAGCAGTAAAACAGACCAAGCAGTCAAACACACTTTTAATCCAGGTGCTGGGCCAGGGACTTGTGAGCAATGCTTTTGCTCATTCCACTGGGGAAACATGGGAGTACTGTATGATGCACTGTGGGACTTGTAGTGCGTAAAACAGCCACCAGATTGCATGTGATTTGGGTATATACAGTATGCGAGGGTCACATTCGTCTCGCTTTAGCAATCCTGCACAACCGCTGAGACTGTCAGGCAAGGGTGCGAAGCGGCAGAACAGCAGTGTGGTGCAGTGGCAAGGATCAGGGCTTATAGCCTGAAGGTTGTTGGTTCAATTCCTGAATGGGCCACTGCTGTTGCACTCGTAAGGTCTTTACACATACAGTGCGATTTGTCGTTATGATTTTTTCGTCCGACAATGTATTTTTTCGAACGTCTATCCTGTAAATGAACACGTTCACATCAAAGATGAATATTCATGTGCAAAAAAGGGACGTTTAGTTTTTTCGCAACAGACTCAATTTTTCGAACATTTTGTCCACAAAAGGAACGCATTCAACCAATCAGGGAGCAGGTTGTGGAAACGTCACACTGCTGCTTCTCTACTTCTCAGGATAGGATGTACCCAAATTTTTTTTTTCCTTTTACTTTGTAAAAGAATAAGCACCAGCTCATCATCACTTGATGACTCCATTGTCAGGCGGTTATCTTTGTGGAATGCTCGCATAATCGTGTCACGTTTAATGTGAATATTAATGTTGCATTAAATTTGTCAATTTTTTCACAGTTTCGCATCATTTTTCACGTCACTCTGTATGTGTAAAGACCTTTAATCTCAGTAAATACCCTGCTGTAGTATGTAAAACCGTAAGCAAAGCAAGTCACTTTGGATAAGAGTGTCAGCTAGGCAATATTATTAATACATGTAATTACAATTTACTGACGATTTTTAAATCTTGGCTTGTGACATCACTAATACATCCACATGAAACAATTTTATTTCAAAACTTTATTCTATATTTCAACCACAGAAATAATTTAATGCACTTTGTACAAAGCACAGCATGGGAAAACATGTACAATAAAGGAACAGAAAAATGTAAAAAACAAAAAACTAACAAAAAAATGGGTAACATACTAGTATGTATGAGTTAAGTAAACCCATAAAGACTTCTTTTTAAAAATATTTCCTATGATCTGTAGCATCTGTAAAAATGTCTTATCTTCATTGATATGACTACTTGTAGACATATTTTGGCTCAATGTATAAAACTAGACGTACAAAATTCTGTTGATTGGAAATTTTGGCAGAAGCCAGTTTAATCTGTGGTAAAATTACTGGCATACTGAGTCAAGCACGCATTCCAATATACAAAAGAGAGACACAAACACGCCCACACAAACACATTAATAACAAATCATACAGCTGACCTTGGGGAAACATGGAGTGAATATTTTCAGCTAGCCACCTTGTTTATCATAAGAGTTATCAGAAAAAATCCACTTCTGATAACTGTACATTTTCTATAGCTGGAAACTATCATAATATCATATAAATAATGTGATATTAAGTTCAAAGGCTGCACGGTGAATTTCAAGAATGTTTGACTTTCAGGCAGTGTTCCTTATATGTATTTTTTAAATCGATGCATAAAGCAAGATGAGTCCACCTACGGAGTCCAGTTGGGCACAGAATTTTATAAGGACAGGAGCTGGCCATCTCAAACTGGTATAATCCAGTCCATGTATTACACACCAGTTTGCCCATTGGGAATGTTTACAAAAATCCATTTATTTGCAGCTAAATCACTGTCGTGACATTCACAGGTCTGTCTGCGCAACGTTACTGAAAAAAAAAAATCAGAAAAAAAAAAAAATCTAGGCATGTCATTGGTTTCCACCATCCACTCAAGCATTCCTGTTAATACACCCTGCTCTTAATGCCATTTGTAAATTGGTCAATCTGAGGTTCACCCTCTGAATCATTTAGAATTTTAGCAGCATTTAAAAGCTGAAACCTCCTGTATCAGGAGTGAGCTGGTACAGAAAGGTTCCTCAACTGCAATCATCACTGTTCTGGACATTGGAAAGGGCAAGAGAATCAGCACCACTGGTGCACAGACTTCGCTGGACAGGCTTAGCCTAAGTGAAGGGCACTTTTCAGGAGTGCTGATGCCATCATGCACTCAATGCTCTGAGTTTTGTAAACAACAGACTGACACCTCGAATAATCTCTATCTGGTTTAGTAAATTCTGCAAAAAGAACAGAACTGTAATGTGTGTGTGCTGCATGGATACTGTGCTGGTGTGTAAAACCTAAAATGAACCAACCAGAGCCGACGCTCTCTACCTTTTCCCAACTGTGCCGTACTGGTGGCCATTATTGCACCAGTTTCCTCAAATGGAAAACATTAAAGCCACCTAAAAAAATAATCCAGAGATACCTGTGAGAGGCTGGGTTCTGGCCCCACCAATTCATCTTGTAGTCATGGTTACATTTTTTTTTTAATAGTCCTGGCCATAGCAGCCTGACTAATGCTTCTTTATCGTAAGAACCTCTTCTCCCCTGCTACACAAAGAATGCACTGAAATGATTTAGGACCAAGGCTACAAAGATTTTGAACCAAAATGGCTCCTGGTTTCAATTTTTACCCACAAAAACAGTATCATGATGAGTGACGATAAACAAAAGTGATCCTATACCTCTCATTTCGGCTCTTTTTCTCTGCATCTGCAAGGGCCTCATGCCAATTCCTGTGAACAGTTTCATAAAAAAAGCCTCACTAAAACCTTCAGAACTACTTGTACAAAGATGAGAACATTTCCTGGCAGTCTAATATTACTAGTAACTGTTCTACAAGGCTAGTGGTTGACACTCTGGGTTGCCCATCTTTGAGAGGTGTTGCTAACCATCACAAAAATAAAAAAAGATATACTTCCCCCAAAATAAGTTTATTTCTTTAAAATAACTTAAAACATTCACAACTGCAAGTGAAATGGTTTTAACCCCACCTAACATAAACACTGTCATAAGGGCCTGCCTACATTAGATGGGCGAGTTGCTTAAAGCATTTTAGGCAACTAGGGCCCCCCCATCACACACAATAATTATTTTACACTGCCCTCCGCCTGCAACCAGACCAGATCACTGAGTCCTTAGCCCCCTGCCCCAATGCATTATGGGTCGACAAAGGAGACCATGATGTAGCGCGTTCCCTGGGTGGTGGGCAGCCCCTCGTGGTAGTGCGTGAGGCGGCCGGGGTGCATGAAGGACCAGCCCTTTCGGGGAGCCTCTACTTTGCAGTCGTAGCGCAGGAACCTGCATCCCCCACCCTGAAAAGCAACACACAATCACATGTTACCTTGCACAGTGGGAGCCCCCATCTACTGGTTGGAAGATGGCTACAAAAGTCTATTACAAAAAAGTGTAGGGCTGCTGGTAGAGGCAGCCCTGCCAGAGAGGACACAAGTGCATCTGTGTAGCAGAGGGAGCTGTGAATCCGATGTCAGCACTGCCAAAGCAAACTGGCACCTGAAAGACGCGACATATCGGACAGCACTGTTCGGTGTGACGAGGGACAGTGTGATTGTTATCTCCGCACCTGGAAGTCCTTGCCCTTGCTGTTGAGGGCGATGTTGACGGTGAAGGTGGACGAGTCGTGGTGGGGCCGCAGGGAGGGCTGCTCGTCAGGCCGGTATCGCACCACAAAGTTCATCACGGCCTGGGCCTGGTCCAACAAGCAGGGGGGAGACAGGGAGGAGGAGTTAGAGCAGCCACCACCTCTGGCTGTGGTTCTACAATCAGAATGCTCTGTGTGTCACTTCCTAAATTAATCACAAGCACTTTCTGTTCAACTTCTCTTTCAACAAATACAGATGAAGATACAGATAAGGCATAATCTGTACAGCCTGTTGAATTATAACAAGCTTTAACTGAGTGTTAATGAAATGCTTCCACCATGGCTAGTTGGCCTACGTTTTTGAGATTGACACTGGTACTGGAAAACCATCAGTGCGTTTAAAGCTCGGCAGTAAGATCAAACAGGATCAAATGCTTGGCAGTAAGGCTGGAGCGGGATTTCCTGTTTTGGAATCTCTGACTTGGCTGTCGGTCGCCCCATTCGCTGTGAATAGTCTTGAGGACGCTCGACCCAGACATGCTGTGCAACAGTGACAGCCTCACCTTGGGATAGTAGCCAGGGTAGAGTTTCTCGGTGACAGGGACAATGTACTCCTTGAGGAATTTGAGCCACTCCTTCTCATAGCCGATCTGGTTCATGTGGATGTCCACCGTAGGCACGTTCTCATAACCCCCAGACAGGCGCTCGTCCTGTCACACACACATACAGGGAGGTCACTGCAGAGTCGGGACTGCACACACTCACAGACACATAGACACACATGTACCTTAGTCTAGAGTAAGGTTACACAGACTCAGAAATAGGCAGACATACAGATCTGAAATAGTAATTACACAGACCGTACGTACACACCAACATTAATTACACAGGCCAGGAGAAAGGCCCTGACAGCAGAGTCCATATAGACAGCAGCAGATGTCACTTGCGGTAAAGGACCTGCAGAGGCAGGGTGGGGTTTATTGTACCTTGTGCTTCCCTCCAGACCACTGGCCAAAGTCCTCCATGGTCTCCACCAGCTCATCACACATCCTGTCTGAGAAGGCTGGAAACCAGTACACATCCGGGCAGGGCTGGAGAGAGGGAGAAAGAGGGAGAGGGAATGAGAAAGTGGGAGAGAAAGGGAGAGAGACAGAGTGGGAGAGAGTGAAGGGTAGGAGGGAATGAGAAAGAAAGAAAGAAAGAGAGTGAGAGAGAAATCACTGCGTTGCCTTCCACAATTGTGAGCATATATTGAAAAGGGCAAAGAGCCACCCCCGCCTGCACATCCACCCTCAGCAGCTCCCCTTTAAGAATCTCCTCTTTTCATTTAGATTTGCACCCGATTCAAGAGGAGGGAGAAAAAGGAGTTGCAACCCCAGACCTAACATTCTACCTATGAATCTCTTCTGCTCTTTCTCAATAGCTGCAGCTAGAAATGCCTATATACGTTTTAGTGCCACTTGTCTTCTTTCTGTGCAAAAAAAAAAAAAAAAAAAGTCATGCCCCATATTCAATATCAGTGTGAACGGACCTCCATCCTGAAATGTCCTGTATGCACATTGTACTGTTTTCTCTACGTTTTCACTGTCTCCAGTGTTGAACGCAGATAAACAGCCAGCCAAACTCTATTCATGAGTCAGGAAGTTAGTCAGGAAGCAGATGAATCAGATGAACAACATGAATAAGAGTCAAAAAGCCTTGCTTTCGGAGGGTTACAGCAGGAGAATCAACTGCGATGAAAGGGTGACAATTCACTACTGTTGCACCTTTGTTTACAACTGAACAGAAGGAAAAAACTACTTCCTGTTTTTCCTCACTACAACTGTAGATAATTCTTATATACACATTTCTATATCTTACCACCTGGTGGTCAGCTGTGGTATTACATCTTCTACAGAACATATGATCAAACAAAACAGAATATGCAGGGCAGAACACGCATATAAACAGTAGCAAAAGACTCCACGTTTGTCTAGCCAAGCAGAATCATAATAATGAGGGTAACATGTCGCATGCAGAGTGATGACTTGGGCCACGTTAAATGCACTTAATTCTGACTATAGCATTCAAGCACAGGTCATACGCAGGTCACATGGCTAGATATCTGATTTACTTTGACATATTCATGTGGTCCAAAGTGGAACTGAAAAGATACGACCTTATGTGCTTGTTTTTTTTTTTTTTTTGCTGTTCACACTGCTCTAAAAAGTCAGGTTGCTTTTAGTTGCAGTCTGAACTTAGCCATTCGCTCGTACCGAGTTTCTTCAGGCGAAGTCGTTCGGGTTTGTGCAACTTGACAAAACTGTCTCATGTGAGCTGACATCCAGCTTCTGTTGTCCTTCAGTATTATCCAGAAATTCACTTATAGGTTGTAATTGAGTAAACCTGACCTCTAATCCGATGGGTAGTTGCATCTTGGATTGAGTTGCCCGAGGCGATTTCTTCCTTCTCCTCATCATGATCATTACAGTAACCATTTGAAACCCCTCTGCACCCTGAGCTCTGTCACGGTTATCACTGTGCGCTGCAGGTGGTGGATCCTTTCTTCCAGTGTTAACACGCCCACATCTTTTCCTGTATCCCAATACTTCAGTGCTCCAGCCGCCCATTTTCTTCCCCTGCAACTTCCATATCTGCACCTGTTTCTCCGTTAGGACATGCTAATTTAATATGGCCTGGTAGCCCCCCCGCCCCCGAGCTGTTCAGTTTCAGTATTACACCTCAGTTAGCCCGACCGCTTCACCACAGCGATGATGGTGCAAAGCAGCCCACCCAGAAAACCCTGCCTCCTGCTAGTTTAGTGAGCCTTTAGCTAGTTTAGAGAAAAAAAAACAAGGCTGCCAAATTCTCTCGCTACACAGACTAGACACTTTCCACCCTAGCCTCCTTCCCGACACCCGTCAAACAGTCATCCACAGAAGTGGCTGCCTCGGGTCTGAATCCTCCTCCTGTGCCTGGCTGGTATCATTCTAAATTCTCTGCTAGAACCCTATTCGAGGTCTAGCTGACCTGATGGAAGGAGGCCAAACACAACTCAACTCTGTTGCAGGGGAATGAGATTTGAACACTTGGTGCTTCCCATGACCCCCCCCCCCCCCCGACCTTTGGCACACCCGAGGGCAGTTCTCTTTCCTTACCTGCTCCACAATGTTCTCATCCTCATCGAAGATCTTAGAGTAGTTCTCATGGACGTACTTCTCCCTCCAGTCCTAAAGAAAAGAGAATCATTAAGGTGATGACGCTCTGCCGAGCATGCCCGCCATTATACCAGTGCAGAGCAGTGCTCTGTTAATAATGTGTGCAGTGACTACACCAGCATGCATCTCATTACACAAGCTACAGCACAACATTATTATCTGTGTATTTGTCCCTCTGAATCCATCGGCATATAAGTTTGTTTTTTTTTTTTTTTTTTTTAAATAAAGTTAGCCTAAAAAAAGCCATTTTAATGTTCTTCCTATTTCTCCATTCTCTGTACATAACTGCTCCTGTGGCTTTTCAGCTATACTTACGAAACTTCGCTAATACCTTCAGCTGGTATGAAACTGCGTTGCTTGTGCTTTTGGAGGCAATAAACCAATATTTTTGACATATATGATTTTACATGCAAATATTTCCCTTCTGACTAACATGGACAGAATGCTCAAAATCGGACCATTCTAACATATGCAGCTGATGTCATGATCGGCCTGCTACAGCAGTCACAGATACAGACCAAAGCTTGTAACTAGTAGCTAGTAATTAAAGTAACTATGGCTTTTTCATGCCAAATCAGTTTGTCATCAGATGTTCCTTTCTATTTATTACTATTCTCTTTCCCCTGTTTGCAGCCATCTGGATATGTTGTTTGCCTCAACACGGCAATGACTGCACTAAGAGGTGAGTACAGGGGCACAGCGGATGTAATATACCAATACGCTCACATACCAACCGTTACTGTTTCATAACGCCCAGCATGCAGCTGTGAGCCCAATGCCAACTGCAGGATGGGTGTGGCCTCACTGCTGGCTTCCAAGAAACCTGCAGGAGTCTGATGAGTCAAAGGGTGCTAGATTCCATTCCCTGGAGGACCCAAGCCAGTGTGTGTGTGTATGTGTGTCTGATATGCCATGGGTGAGTGTGTGTGTGTGTGCGCGCGCGTGTGCACTTGCATGTGTGTGTGTGTGTGTGTGTGTGTGTGTATATGTGTGTGTGAGTGTGTGCACACGAATATGTGTGTGTGAAAGAGTGGAAATCATACCACAGGGTTGTCGAAGATCTGCCACAAGTCAGGGTGCAGTCGGCTGATATTGTAGTTGGTGGAGGAGACCAGTCGCCCAAAATCATCTCTATTCGACACAAACATGAACACTCCCTGAGGAACAGCAGAAGTAGAAGAAAGAGGAAGGGTGAGGCGTGACGGTGGCTTCGGCAGGCACAGCAAGAAAAAAGCACTTCGAAAGATGCACATACAAACAGACACACAAAGCCATACACATAAAGACATATGCATGCATAAAACATACTCAGAGGATGCATACACACAAAAGACACACAAAAGGATATCTCACACAAACAACTCAGACAAAGGACAGACACACACACAAGAGACAGGCATGCCCACACACACACACGCGCGCGCAGGAGACAGACCTGGTCTCGCACCGCTCTGCAGAACACCATGTCGGGGTCCATCCCCTCCTGTTTGTACAGGCTGACCTGGCTCAGCCGCGTTCTCAGTGTGGACCCTCGGATCAGGTACACCTGAGTGATGTAGGGCACGTTCCACAGCCCGCTGAGATGGACAGACAGAGACAGGAGAGGGTTAACCCTCTGTGTGAATCCACACCCTGTCAGTTATGTTCTACTCAACACCCATTTGTCTGACCAGAGATCATCAGAGGAGAGGAAACACTTTATGACCATGTTATTATTCCACAGATTTCAAGGGAGTTATTTCCCCCACACAGCCATCACAGTAAACTCCTTCCTGTTCTTAGTAACATTGGATGCATAGAAAATGTAAAAACATGTACTTGTAAAAACATGTATATGTAAAAACTAACACGTGCAAGCTGTTCTGGATAAGAGCATCTGGTAAATGACAATAATGTAAAGTAATGCAAAGTTTTCCCAGCTCCGCTCAGAGCTACTCGCCATTCTGCTGTCTTTCTCAGTGGTGTCACATGGTGGCGCTATTGGGAAGAGGCTACAAACGGCTACAAAAATGCAAATGCAAAACTCAAGGGGAGTAACAGAAAAAGTAAAGCAGGTACAAAGAACCCATTGAAAGAATTTTTGTGGAAAAAATGTTTTAAAAAAATATATATATCATAGTTTTAAATGTAAATCATGTGGAAATTTGATACCATGTTATAATCTCATGCCCACAAAACATTGTGGCATTTTTGATATTTGCTGTTACGATATCAATACAGACGAAATATTGCAATAACATTATCTTCGTGCATGTTTACCAAACCATGCTGATCTCTCAAGTAAACATGTCAACTATGGTGGCATACAGGAATGCTTTCATCATTCATGCTAAGGAAGCATTTGGAAGAACCCAAACACTTGAGTAACTCTTTAAACATGCCGTTTCACCTTTGCTGACAGTCACGCTGGTCAAGTTTGGTGCATATACTCACACACGCTTGCCCTGGACAATGTCGATGTAATCCTCAGAGCGGGAGTAGAACCCTTCTGGGCTCAGCGCGCCCCAGAAGTTGGACCACAGCTTCCCATGGCGGGACAGCATAGGGGCGATGACCGATCTGGGGGATTGGGGGGGCACAGGGAGGAAGGTTAGGGTTTACTAACCCATGAGTTTACTCTGTACACCATAAACATACTCTGATTCTGTTTTCTCCATAAACATGCCCTCCCTCCCACATCCAGTTAGTATGTATAGTATATACAAAGTGTAAGTATATACACATGGCTACTGTGTGTGTTGGCACGTTAAACCTGAAGCACTTGGCGGGGACCCTCGACCATATCAATTCTGGTTAATAAAACCCTGCAGACAGAGTGCTGCTGCTGTTGCAGAAGCTTTTGCGTGCCTTTCGGCTGCAATCCTGCACGGCTGGCTGCCCGGCCGCTCGGTTGCTTGGTGACTCACTTGTTCTCCTCAATCAGGATCCGCAGGATGTCTGGGTTGGTGATGGCCACATCAGAGTCGATGCTGAAGTAGTAATCACAAGTGGGGTCATCCCGGCATGCCTCCCTGTCAGACAGCAAAACGGGCACATTACAGGATTGCCAGGGGAGGGGTGTATTTTTTTTTGACTGAAAAGATGTGTTTCTTGCTGTTCACATTGTTCCAAGAACATCCAAACTGGCTTACATATGAGCAAAAAAAAAAAAAAAAAAATCAAACCTGAGCTACTTTCTAGCTGCAGTCTGAACATTTACATTTATTCATTTGGCAGATTCTTTTATCCAAAGTGACTTACAAGTCAACGCATATTTAGTTTTATAGGAAATTTAACACATTATGTGAATCCCTTCTATCGAAATCAATTGGATGAGGCACTGGCAAATGAGCAGAAAATGGCCATTTTTGCCAAGAAGTCACACTTCACCTATTTTGGCATTTTAAACCATTTCACTAGAAGAAAAAAAACATTTTCTACCATATTTTCTACCATTTATATTTGAATATCAAAATCATCAAAGTACACTTTCATAGCCCTGATTTATGAACATTTTCTCTCAGAGCAAAGGGCTTGACGCCTATGTGACTGCGCTTAATACTTAGCAAAACCTTTCCAATCCCAGGATGCTCTGGTATTGCCTGAAATCTTTAAATATAAATTCATGAAGTGCCAAGCGTTTCAATGCACTTCACCACGTCCACAATAGATGGCATGTATCACTTCCTGAAAAAAAATGCTCAACGGTAGCCTGTGTCAGATTGCAGTTTTGGAGTTTCTCATATGAGAGACCATTCTGAGGTAAATAAAGTAGCTAGCTAGTTAGTATCTTACTAGGAATGTCATAGAATGACAAAGTTTCTAATGCTGTAAATCGCAGAATATTGATCTCAATTGAGCTGCTGGCAGAGACAAACGCTGCAGGTTAACTGACAAGAAGACAGAAGAGCTTAACTGTAGCCTTAACTTTAGATGTATTTTTCCTAAAAACCACTATTCTGTAACTGTTGCTACATGTCAAGCAGTCATTCACTTAATATCAATCTTATTTCACAACTCCAGAAATTGTCAGAAAGACTGTTTTCTCCTCTTTCTAACCATTTGCAAAACTCTAGGGGTCATATGTATAAATCTTTGTGTACAACTTGTAGGACCATGTGTACGCACAAATCCCACAATTTGTGTATGGAGGTTTTTTGTCAGAGTTATCAAACACCACGTATGCCTAATTGTTTTCATAAATCCCACCGTAAATCAAATTAGCGTGAGGTTATGTGCACATGAACGCGCTTAACACCCTCTTCCACAATTGTTCTTATATGGACCGACAAGCCTTTAATTTGTCGAATTAGCATATTAAACATCCCAGGTAAATGTTGAGGATCAATAGAAGGACGTAAGAAATTATTCGGACACGGAGATAGAGTTGATGGTTGATGAGGTGGAGAGGAGAAAAAAATGTCCTTTTTGGAGGCCAGACTAGCGGCATTTCAAATTGACAGAAAAATGCAGAGTGGCTCAAAGTGGTGATTGCAATGAATGCAGTTTCACCAGAGGTGCATACGGTGGAGGAGGTGAAGAGGAAGTGGTCAGATTTTAAATTGTTGCCACAGGTGTATAAAATCAAGCACCTAGCCATGCAGTCTCCATTTGCAAACATTTGTGATACAAAATGTGTCGTTCTGAAGAGCTCAGTGACTTCAAGCATGGTACTGCAATAGGATGCCACCTTTGCAATAAGACGGTTTGTGAAATTTCATCCCTGCTGGATATTCCACGGTCAACTGCAAGTGATATTATTAGAATGTGGAAGCGTTTAGGAACAACAGCAACTCAGCCACGAAGCGGAAGACCACGTAAAATCACTGCTAAGGCGCATGCTAAGGCGCATGGTGCGTAAAAGTCGCCAACGCTCTGCTGATTCCATAGCTGAAGAGTTCCGAACTTCCACAGGCATTAACATAAGCACAAAAAACTGTGCAGCGGGAGCTTCATGGAATGGGTTTCCATGGCCAAGCAGCTGCATGCAAGCCTCACATCACCAATGCCAAGCATCGAGTGGTCTAAAGCACACCGATACTGGACTGTGGAGCAGTGGAAACGCGTTCTGTGGAGTGACGAATCACGCTTCTCTGTTTGGCAGTCAGATGGGCGAGTCTGGGTTTGGCGGATGCCGGGATAACATTACCTGCCTGACTGCATTGTGCCAACTGTGAAGTTTGGTGGAGGAGGGATAATGGTATGGGGCTGTTTTTCAGGGTTTGGGCCAGGCCCCTTATCTCCAGTGAAGGCCAATCTTAATGCTTCAGCATAACAAGACATTTTGGACAATGCTATGCTTCCAACTTTGTGGCAACAGTTTGGGGAAGGCCCTTTTCTATTCCAACATGACTGTGCCCCAGTGCACAAAGCATGGACTATAAAGACATGGTTTGATGAGTTCGGTGTGGAAGAACCTGACTGACCCGCACAGAGCCCTGACCTCAACCCCATTGAGCACCTTTGGGATGAACTGGAACGGAGATTGCGAGCCAGGCCCTCTCGTCCAACATCAGTGCCTGACCTCATAAATGCTCTACAGAATGAATGGGCATAAATTCCCATAGAAAATCTAGTGGAAAGCCTTCCAAGAGAAGTGGAAGCTGTTATAGCTGCAAAAGGGGGACCAACTCCGTATTAAAGTATATGTATTTTAATACAATGTCATTACAGTTCCTGTTGGTGTAATGGTCAGGCGTCCGAATACTTTTGTCCATTATTGTGTACAAGTGCTCAGGTTTAATACTGGCTTCACTACTGATGTGAAATAAATGTAGTATTTGATTTTGAAATAGTAGTCATGTGTTGTTGTTATTTAGCCTTTCAGAAGCTGCATGGCTAAATCAATGAATTTTATTAAACCTACCAGACCAATGTTAGGTGGTGACCTAGCAATCTACCCCAAATATTCCTATTTTATATTATGGCCATGACGCACAAACACATGGAAAAGGTAAGGTAGGGAATTACTCGCATCTAGTCAAAACGCCAATATATTGCCATCAGCAGGATGAAAAAAATGCAGAAATAGGCAGAGCAGGATGATAATGTTTTACTATATAAAGATTTGCCCCCTCGTCATTTTTAACTGCCCCCTCAGTCACTTCATCCTGGCGCTGGGCCTGGGCCCCGTTTACTTGCATCACCATTAGTTCCTCTTGGTGTCACCAACCTGAAAATTACAAATTTTATGCGTACGCCCCTTCAAGACCATGCGCAGAGGTACACGTTTTCCCGGGAAGTATCTTTTCATACCGTTTTATGTGTATAAAAGTGCTCAGCACGATTTTAGTGCGTACGCACCATTGATACACATGGCCCTAGATGTGTCTTGGGGTCCATTTTGATGAAGCTGATGACATTTGTCTATCCGGGGATGATGTGTGTTGTACTCTGCCTCACTTTGGATAAAAGCATCTGCCAAATGAATCAGTGTAAATGTAATGTAAATACTGTAAAACTTCCAATAAACGCTGAGGCATTTATTTGCTTTAATTACTTTATGGGCATTTATTGGAGACTCGGCCATATTAAGAGACCTGCGTTTATTTCACCTAAAGCCTTCAGGCTTCTGCAAGTTATTGGTAGCTGAACTGACCAGGAAAATTCACCATGTTTTTTCCCTTCCCTACTTAACAAACTATACAGCACTCTTTGGTAGCAACTCAAACAGGAATCACTAATAAAGTAAGTTAAACATTGTCATTACAACCTACAGTTATGATGGGAGAGCACAGTCTGTAAGAATACCAGTATCACTGAATTTTTAGGCTATCATGATCCGAAAGACAGCTTGTTTTCTTCCTTTATGTTTAATCTAATTCGTGAACAGATGAACATGCATAAGGCAAACTAGATTCACTAAAACAACCTCATTTAGCCTAATGTAAAAAATTATTTGTGTTACTTCATTTTTTAGCCACAAAAAATAAATAGGACTACTGTAAGCATTTTAACCCACAGCTCTTTCGTTTTATTGTCACGAAAAATAAATATAATTTTCCCCTGTGTTTATTTGAGGCAGGCGTATATTTCACTTAAATAAATAAATCCGCTGTCTCTACAACACTCACACTGCCATGGTTCTGGCCTGGTCGTGCTGCAGGTTCTCCTCTGGCCCCACGACCCGGGTGTCTGGGAATAGGGCCCGGTGGCGGTCCCAGAACTTCTGGATGTGCTGCTCGTGGTAGACCACCTGGGAAGGGGAGGACAGGGAGGGGACATTAAACACATGCCCCTGACTGGTCCACTATACTGGCGATGAGCACCAGGCTTTGGCTAATGTCACCACGTACTGTTCAACAAGCTTTGGCCAATTTGCAATTTGTGGCAAATTTAAAATTTGTAATTTAGCAGGTGCGCTTCTCCAGTGCAACTAAATAAGTAAGAGTACAAACGTGTATGTAATTATGTCACAGGATCAACTGTACATACAGAACACAACCGAACATATCTGTGGCTGTGGCGGTGCCTGCGTGGTGAATTTCACACACTAACCAAATTGTGAGAGCCACAGTGTGGAGCCCGTGCTTTTAACAGAAATGGAGGTGGTGAAGTCCAGTACTCCACTGGCAAAAAAAGATGCTTCCCTGAACCCACAATGCAATCTGCATGTATGTGTCCGTCATAGTCAGATCTGAGCATACATACTGGTCACGGTGAATTCTGAGCATATGCACGGACCCTTGACATCATACAGGAAAAACACCAGCAGCTAGCAGTGAAAGCTGGTGCAAAAAAAGGGGCAGCGAGTAGAACATTCAGTGCAACTTTGTCATAGGTTGAGCCTTCAACTGGCTTCACAAGGCTTTTAATGTCTAATTCCGCTTTTAAAGCGGAATCTGGAGTAGACACTGTAGTCACCAGTAACTCCACCAGGGCATCTCTGATTGGCCCCGATGTACTGGACCTTCAGGATTATAGGCTCAGGGGCTCAGCAGAAGTAAAACATCTGAGGAGGGAGGCACTAACATTGTTGTGAATGAAGAGCCTCAGTCTGCTCAGGGGGTAGTTGAAGGTGGTTAGCCTCTCCAGGAACTCCTCCAGGAAGGGTGTGGGCTGCTCGATGAACACGGCGATCAGGATGATTGGCATCTCCTCGTCCTGCAGCAGAACCAGACGTCGGTAACCTCAAAGTGTTACCACACACCGGACGGTGTGCCTTTAGCTCCAGCACCGTTTTGTGTGTGGAAGCAAGATTACACAATCCCATAACCAGTAGCCCAGCCCACCATTAACACTTGCACAGCCAGAGAAATTAACTCATTAATATTAAAATGCAAACCAGATCACACATTTCCTGTCAGTCATTGTGCAGTGGGCTACTGAAGTGGGAGACTCACACATATGTGCGTGACACATACATATAAAGATTCACACACACCGGCACTTCACTCAGGTCCAGCAGGTCGTCATCGCAGATGCCGCAGCCAGTCTCATGTGTCCACGCTGTCGGGACATAGTTCCCCAGGTAATTCAGCTGCAGCTGCAGGGAGGGACAAAGAGCCACACTGAGCAGGGCGGGAAAGGCACAGAGCACGGCAGCGACCAAACTCCTGCTCCACTGCAGCTCCCCCCTCTAACCCACCCATCTACAGCACAGTTAGCCACACTGAAGTGAGCATGCACACCCGGGCCCTTAGGCTGGACAACATCCAGCACTGCACTGTACAGGGTTTCACCTTTTATCTTAAGATACAACACAAAACATCTGATCCTTTGGATGCCGTTCCCATTACGATGGCCGATATGCGGGTGAGAAAATAATAACTGAACGGAGTTGTATGTATGGCGGTACATGGTGGTCCGTGGTGAGAGAAGTTATTGCAGCGTCAGGTGATATTTGAAAAATGCCTGTGGCTGTGTCTGTGACCGAGGTAAGAAATCGTGACTTCCCATACACCCACACTTACCTGACTTCTTATGCTTGACAATTTAAAACATCAACCCACTGCTTGATGATGCAAACAATACTGCCACCTAGTGTACTGGAAGACTGAAATCCTCAATTAAATTATACACACAATATGTAAGATTGGCTCCTACACTATGTTTACAGTCATGACAAGGAATTAAATACAATCATTACATATAAAAGCTGTAACCACTCTACTGTTCTCTCACAATCAAAACGAGCCTCGCCTACGTTCTTTAAGTGGCACAAGAAAAAAAGAGAACATAATATTCAACAAATACCTGTTTTGTTTTTCTGTGAACCAAACACGTTATCTCTGAGCTCCTGAAAGTACATTCCACTCCCCGCGAGAAGGCCTATAACCGTCAATGTCCCACACAGCCAGATGTACTTGCTGAATCTCAAAAGATGGTGAGGTACACCGGAATCTTCACATCAGATTACATCATATTTGCTTACCAACCAGCATAGTTTACAGGTACCCACTGAAAGCAGGGTATTCTTCATCAATAAATCAATTGATCAATCAAATTTTATTTGTTGTAGTGCATTTTTACAATCATGATTGTCACAAATACAGGCCAGCAGTGTAACATAGTGGTAAGGAGCAGGACTTGTAACCAAAAGGTTGTGGGTTTGATTCCCCGCTGGGTCACTGCTGTTGTACCATTGGGCAAGGTACTTAACCCAAAATTGCCTCAGTAAATATCCAGCTGTAAAAATGGGTAATGTGTTAAAAAAAAGAAAAAACCCATGTAAGTCTGTATAAAAGCATCTGCTAAATGTCAACAATGTAATGTACTGCACAAAGCACTGTACGTGCTGTACTGTACGGATAATTATTCCATAGGGAAATTCCCTGGGAAAAGGTGGTCAAGGAAGTCCTGGAAAATAACAGGACAATGGTACCTTGCCCAAGGGTGCAACAGCGGTGCCCCACTTGGGAATCGGCCTGGCAAGTCCCACTCATTATCACTACGTTGCGCTGCTGCCTGCTTTTAACAGGGCTCTACCTTGGTGGGTCCATTGCCATGGATGACGACGGGGAGGGTGTCGTAGGCCACGTTCCTGGCACGGACACGAGCCTTCTCAAATTTTAGCACCACCTCCTCTTCAGAGACAAAGGCAGGCAGACAGTTAAGACCACAGTGCTTCAGAGGTGCGTTACACTGGTTACACGTGACACATAACGCTACACCTGACATTATGCAACATCACATGTTATATGTAACATTGTTAAAACGGTTTCATGCATCCCTTTACGTTATATTAAGGTGGCATGTTACATGAAACATACCACTACAGAGATTTCACAGGCTACATAATGTACATTATGTAGCTCTTGAGGCTACATATCATTATATATTACATGTGACGAGCTGTTACAGATCTCATAGGTCTCTTGATATTCACAACATTACATGTTACATGTAATGTGTTGTTACAAGTGTTTCACAGGCCTCTACACCTGTCTCCAGCCCAACACCCACCAACGCAGATATACCCAAGGACATGATATCCTTCCGAGAAAGGAGTACAGCCAAAATAAAGGTGGTGGAAGAGCTCAGTGAATAAGGACTGACAGATTAAACCAGAGACAGAAAGCTGGGAGAACAGGTGGAGGACAGGAACAGCCAGAGGGTGGGGTGGGGTGGAGGCAGACAGACAGACGCCTCTCACTGGAGAGGTGCGACAGTAAAGAACAGGCTGGGTTTCGGAAACGGGAAGGCCCCCCTCACCAATAGCTCCATTGAGGTTCTGGAAGATGCGAGAGCGATGGTCCAGGGTCATGTTGAACTTGGTCTGAGGGAAGGAAGAGATGCAGGCAGTCACACTCTGCTGACCACATTGTGGAAGGTGACTGCCCCTCAGCACCACAGCTTGGCACTGACCTTAGCTGTTCCTATTAGGTCTCTCTTTACACTTTGCATCACTTCCACCTTTCCTAAAGCAATGAGGCTTTAGACTGGATGTGTCTACTGGAATTGAGTGGTCAGTCTATCATGAGCAAGCATGCACTGACTTCCTACATCTCACTACTTAAAATATAAACCCACTTCCTGACAACACAAACATGCCTGCCACCTAGTGTCCTGGAACACTGAAACTCCAAAGCATGCTGTATACACATCACATTAAGTATGGCTCCTAGGCTGTGTGTTTATAGTCACAGCAGGCACAGGGTATCTATCATTAAAATGTGTACACATGCCGGAGCAGTTAAGGTCTACCACATGAAAAGTGTCATAATGACAATAAAATATCCGCCAACTGAAAAATAGCCCAAGCCATCAAATAAAGCAGTACAGGTGAGAAAATGACCCTCTGCATGAAGCCTCTGAACACAGACCCCATGAGACAGAGTTCAGTTAAGGAGCCCTGACACCCACTTACATTAAGAATTACAACCACAAACAATGGCCTGCTTTTAAGTACAGCTTTCAAGCTAAGAAAAATTCACACTGTGCATACAGACAAGGTTAGTTATGAGCTGCAAAAGCATTTAGAAAGACCCAACTTGTCATCATGAAGCCTCTGTCAATTGCAGTTTGTCATTTTTTTCCCAAAAGCAGGACCCCCTTGTGGAAACCCAGATTAAGAGGAGCACTGACCCGCTGGGCCTTATCCAGGTAGATCTTGGTGTAGAAGAGCTGGTCATCGTCGTTGTCCTTGTGCTTCCACTGCCGAACGATGGCGCTGAGATCAGGGGCGTAGCCGATGAACCCTGAGGTGAGCCACGGGACCGGGTTTAAGCGGGGGGGTGGGGGCTGCGATTAGGGGACCCAGCCTCTGGTCTCTTACATTACATTGTTGTCATTTAGCTATATGTCGTGTGTCATTTAGTTATGTCATATGTCATTGTCATGCTGTAAGGGCATCTGCTAAATGACTTAGACAGGTTGCAGTTTTATCCATTTATACAGCTGAATACTGCTGTGGTACCCTTGGTTAAATATCTTGCCCAAGGGTACAGCAGCAGTGCCCCAGAGGGGAATCGAACCGGCAACCTTTTGGTTATGAGCCCTGCTCCTTACCACTACGCCACACCGCTTACCTCCGGAGTTGAGGTAGCGCTTGCCGGTGTAGACGGGCGGGTACTTGGACGCCAGCCTCTGGTCGGGCCAGCAGAAGCCCTCAGCGGAGAAGACCACACGGTGACCAATCCGGGAGAACTTCCACAGCAGCTCCTGTGGCCCGCTGGCCAGGATCACGTCATAGCTGAGGGGGAGGGGAGAGAAGCACGTCACGGCCAGCTTACAGCATGACACAAAGCAACAAAACATCATTACATTACATTAATGTCATTCAGCAGACACTCTCATCCAGAGCGACTTACACAAGTTACAATTTTATTCATTTATACAGCTGGATATTTACTGAGGCAACTGTGGGTACGACAGTTCTTGCCTAAGGGTACGACAGCAGCGCCCTGGCAGGGAATCAAGCCAGCAACCTTTTGGTAACAAGCCCTGCTCCTCACCACTATGCTACACTGTTGCCACAGCCAGCATGACCTTTGCCCCGTCACACACCAGCAGGTCCCAGGGGTCCATGCTTAAGGTCACGTGGAAACAGTGATGCAACACAGGGTCTTAAAATGAACAATAACCCCTCTCTCTCTGAATATGTCTTATTTAGAATTTCATTTTTTTAAGATAACCTCGCTCTAGGGTCCTGCTCTGAAGAACGTGCTTGGTTCCCAATCTCACAGAGCCTGCACTGCCAAACGCTCTCACACTGATCCCCCCGTGCCCCTTTAATTATGAGCACAGCGGCCGCAAATGGCACAGTGTGGGCAGGCTGCCTAAATCCCTCTCAGCCAGACCTCCAATTACATTACTGCTCCTCACACATCAGGATGTGACCACTCTGAACCTATATCCCGCATTAATCCTGATTAAAGACCTGCCATCTTAAGTGGGCTACCTTACGGGTGGGTGACGGTGTCTTTATGAACATTCACGTCCCTCCTTTTTTGTAATGGGGGGGGGGGGGGGGGGGGGGGGGGGGGTTCCATTTCCCACGGGGTGTCCGAACAAGATGGCCTGCCCTGCTGATATCATGCACTGAGACACTCTTGGCTGGAGAGGGTCTACCTGACCCAATCTGTCCAATCACATTTATCTCCGATACTGAATGCAAGCTCTCTAATTGGTTATTGTCCAGTAAGTCACACATGGCTTCCCACCCCAGCAGGCCAGACTGGAGAGGTGTTGACCCACTTCTGAGAAGCCAAGTCAGCCAAGCCCAAACCCCTCACCCCCACCCTCCACCTTGCCAGCTCAGGACAATAGAACAGAATGCCATTCCAGGCTGGTGCAACGTGACCGTCACGGCACAGGTCCAAAAGATGCTGAACGTTTCGCCAGCCTTTGTCAAACAATAACCTGCCGCATTAACTTTACAAGGATCAGGCTTTTCACTGAAATTGGAGGTGTCTACTGTGTGCCTGAAAAAAGTGAGACACAGAACTTTCTGGGAGCCTTAACACCAGCGGTACATGAAAGAGCATAGGTGGCAAGAGAAGCCGTGGGGACGGGAGCCCAGCCTGTCCGCAAGGGTCACACGGAGATAAAGCTTCCATTCATGGCAGCGGGGGCGGCTACGCCAGGTCCGCAAGTAGGCCGGGTGTCAGGTTCTGTAACGGAAGGAGCCAGGAGAGGAGAAAGGGGAGAGAGACGGACGAGAAAGAGAGAGAAAGAGAACAAATGGGACAAAACAGCCAGGAGGTCACCCACAAAAGAGGAGACGAGCGGTGAGAAAAAGGGAGAGGAAGGGAGAGGAAGGAAGAACAAAAAGATGAGGACAAAGGAAGACAAAGGGGGGGGGGACAGTACCTAATCCTGGCGGACTTTTGAAGAAATTATGTGTCAAGCACACATAGGGTGTGCAAAGTACATCTGCACTCACACACACAAAAAGTCACCCCTGCTCTTCCTGGTTTTCCCATCACTGGGGAGGTGTGGGCTGACCTGCTGCTAAGTGAGGTGGGCACTGATTAGCTGGCCCGCGAAGAGCTCCAAATATCAGCACGTTAGCATCTCACATAAAAAGTAAAACCAAAGCCTCATTCTGGAACAGCCTCCTCTGTGCTTGCTCATATTGTGTAGAGCACGTTTTCCCCTCCGGTGCCAGTGATGGTCCGTGGTTGCTAGGTGGCCGCAGAGAGGGGCAAGGCACAGCGAGGGGCTCTGACCTGTCCACGAACAGGATGACCAGCTCCTGGCGCTCGCTGTACTTCTGCAGCTCCTTCTTCAGCCAGCGGACCTTCTGACCGCCACCGACCGTCCGAGCAACATCACCGCCCTTCCACTCCTCACCCAGGCCCAGCACCTACACACACACACGTGCACGCACACACATACGCATACACGCACGTACGCACAAGCAGACAGAGAGAGGATCAGGATCCTCATTAATATTGCTTGTGCAGGACCACCAAGACTACCACCGTAAACATGCAACACAAATGTGTCCTGCTTATGACCGCAGTGTGGAATACATCATTTACATACTTCACACACAACTCCACCTCCCCACACATCACCATCAGGATCACCTTCATCACCTTCAGCATCATCACCGCGTGTCCAGTGAGGACTCCTCCTACGGCTGGAAACGCAGGCAGGGGTTGGGGGGGAAATGCAGCGAGGAATCGGGGGGGTGGGGGGAACCTACCTTCACAGTGTAGTTGAACTCCCTGACCGATCGCATGAACCTCTTGAAGCCATCAGTCTCCTCTGTGGCGGCAGTGATGACCAGCAGGTTCTCTGAGGTTCAAGGGGGTTGGGGGGAGGAGAGGGACGAGAAAAAAAGGAACAGCGTACCAGGATTAGTGGAGCTGCAAACTAAGGTGGATTAAAACCACCGCACAACAAAGACTTTGGCAACCTTTGGCAAAAGCTCCCATGCAGTGGAAGTCTGGCACTTTGTGTGATCCAGAGTTTTAAATTCAGTGCATACAACGCCTGTGGTTGAATACGCTAACCCTAAACTGCCTTTGAAATCAATTTTGCACTTCCTTATTAATCTGTCACGCTGGGCATGACAGTGTCGATTGTGTCAATTTGTCTAATTTTTGAGTGTTAGCAGAATTGACACTCGTCTTTTAGACTGCGGTAGCTGGGGGCACTGAACGCTGCAGCGGAAAACGAGGGCTAATTGAAGAACTGCAACTGAGAAATCTTCCCCTCTACAGCACATCTCGAATTAGCCTCAGCAGGAAGGGTTTTTTAGGAACGGCGGGATGTAACACAGAGTTCATGACAGATGACAGAATGCGCGGGCTGAAATCATGCAGCCTTATATTTACAGGGCTGTGGTTCCTCAAAAACATCTGCCAGAATACGTGCAGGACGTGAGCGTACCATTACACTAGAAATAAATATAGAAATATGTATATTACCCTGACATTGACAGAATTTTTGTGGAGAAGTTAAACTATTTTGTCATCTGAGTACATTCAATGCCTTGTGAAACAGTAACTGAATAAACTTCTTTAAGGGCTGCAGCTCCACAGCCTAACAGTAGGAGTTTATGGGTGAACAGGCCTAAGCGTTCAATGAAACCAGCTGGAGAGGAGACGTCACTAAAAGCTCCCAACTGGAGACCTCCCTGAACTAGAATGACCCCATCTTGAATTACAAAACCATTTCAGACAGCAGGGAATGGCCCCACCGACGGATAACTCCAGACTTCAGGGGCAAGCCTGATTCCAGTCTTTACTCCCCTAGCTGTGGCAACAGATTTTGTCCCATAGGAGCCAGAGACCCCCACAGCAAGGGTAACAGTGAGATGGAACAGGCAAATAGCCCAACCTGTTCAACAAAAGCCTCGCTAGTCTGGGCCTGAGGTAGCTGTGAAGGGAGAGGACTGAATAAAATGCCCAAACCTACTATGCCACATCTACTTCATCTACTTCTACTCCACACACAGACACACCCAAACCCCATTCCCCTCTGTGCATGTACATCCCAACTCCAATCATCCCTCCCTCTGACCTGCAGCTATGTCCCACCCTTGTGGTTAAGAGACTGACTACTAAAATGAGTCAGACCTGAGTGGGAAAGGCCTGTATCCATTCCTTTTCCCTGGGGGACCTGCTGAGTTCAGCTCATCTGCACATATTTATTAATAGGAAGAGGGGGAAGTAAATCAGCAAGCATGACATGGTTATAAGTGTGCAGTGTTACCCCGAAAGGAGAACACCACAGTTTGAAATCAAACGTGTATATTTTGACTTCTGCGTCCAGAGTTGTAATCTCTCACTCAAGTGAACAAAACCAAGCAGACGGGAAAACCATGCTGTAGCCTTGCACACTGAACACATTCCACCAGAATTTTCTACACCCCTCCCCCTTTTCTCCTGGAATGGGGAAGGAATTCACCTGGATTTTCCTAGAAGGGAAGTGGGAAATAGCTATGACATCACAAAACATCCCTTGTACCAACTCCTCATGCTGCAATCCCGATGGGCCATTGGAGGAGGAAAGTAAGCACAGCAAACAGCCATGTATGCACAGAGGAGGGGAATTTAAGTTATATGGGTGGGGGTCCCGGTACTGAATAAATTTCTCCATTGTGGCTAAACTGGGTTGCCGCTTGCCAACCAGTCGTCTTATTTTAAAACTCCATTGCGCTTAACCAGGGTGCATGTGCACGTTAAGGCAAATAGCTGAGCACCGCATAGCTACACTAATATTCTATAAAAACAGAATACTGTACACAGCGCAGTGCTATTCTTTCCTAATCAACCAAATCGTAATAGAGGCCAGGGAATGTTTTCGTATAATCACTGCATTTCTTTTACCCGAGTTAATTCACCGAGTCCGTCAGCCAGGTAAATAAAGACTAAATGGTTCATGACTGAATTAAACAGTGGAGTGATATTAAACACTGAATTATTTAATGGTCGTCGAATGGTGCAGTCAACTGGATTAGACAGCAAGATACACAATAAAGCTGGCCCAACTTGACGAGAGTAAAACGACCAATGAACCAAGTCAGGCAAAGGGCGCAGCGCCCAATGCGACAGACTGCGAGCCAATTTTTCCTTCACGTCTAATATTAGCCAGCTAAACACGCTGAATCTTTGCACGAAGATCAACATCCATTTGCCCGTTTACCTAAGCTAATGAACGTAGCTAGCGAGCTACATTCTACGCACCCATCAACCATACAAGCTCGCAAATCAGAGCTGCTCCGCAAAGAGGTGGCTAGATTTTAGTCAGTTACTGATTCTTAACATCTTGCGAGATCGTATACCTTCGATAGCATTTTGAGTGTTACCTGACATTGATGTTACTAAAGTTGTATGGATTTACTGTCAGCTAACTTACACGCATCTGCTGCACAGCTGAGGTCTTGCTAGCAACAGCTGCTAATGTGTAGTTTACTTGCTAGCCTAACAAGGGTAACTAGTTTATTTTAAACACACATCTGCTTCTTCCACTGTTTCGCCGTTTAGCGGACTTTTGCTAACGTTAGTTAGACAGTTACCTAGCTACATTAATCAATCGGGCGACTGGACAGCTGGCCATCCGACGCTACCGAGCCAAGCTAAGCTGGCCGGCTGGTCCATTCTTGAGAATATCATCATATTTTGCGAGCCGCTATCTGGTTTGTCATATCTTACTATGTAATGGTAAACAATTGTCTTAACAGATAGCTCACTAGACCGAAAGTTCGTGTTGTGATAACTACAGTTAGATAATCAATCATACGTTATCCTGCTTGCTCATTTAGCTGTCGCTAAGCAAACGTGCGATGTTTGACTACGATGCAGACAAGCAAATCGTTATCTATGCAAATAATTCTGGCAACAGCCAGGAGCCATACCTGGGGCGATGGTTTTCTGTTCCGCTGCGATTGCATAGTCAAGTAGCCCGAGAAGCAAGGCACAGATCACGGCTAGAACAGACCGCTCCATGCCTTTGGATCGGCTAAGTCTCCCCTCTTGTTTCCCCGGCCCTCTTTCACGTTGCACGGTGAAGCCCCGACTTCTCTTTTTTCCACATGTGCAACTCTCGCGGAATCTTGATTGAGGGAACTTTCTGTCAACACGTGGGAGACGGCCCCCTTTACACCGTTTAACCCAATCAAATCTTAGGAAAAGTCGATCGATCGAATCAAACGCCAGCTACGGCAAAAGATGGACAACCCGTCAGCCAACCAGGACTGGACAAATGGAAGATTCTCTCCACCAGTGTCAACATTCCTCGAGCTCCAGAAAGTTCGTGAGAGAGGAGAAAGTGAGGAGCAATCTCCTTGCCACGTCTTAAGAATGCGAGTGCTGGGGGCGATTATAGGGTGATGACGTCCCACGATCTAGCTACATACACAAGCGCTTATAGCGGACACTGTTGTTTGCAAGCGTTTCTTCTTTAAAATGTAGTGGCGAGTTAGTACCAAGACAAATGGTTTTGACTCCATTATTTACCCTGAAGTAAATATTAACAAATTTTCAATAACAGTGATTTAATTCACCGATATTACAATTAATACGTTAAACAAATGTGGAAAAACTCAACTGCTTACTTTGTATGGTATGTTATAAAACACCAGTTTTGCTGGAATGGTTTCCAGCTAGGCCTATGGATGTGACTTGTGGTGGTTTTCATTTTTTCCTGTACCTGCGGTCCATAAAGGACTGACACATCATGAAGCGTGACTGGAAGGAGCTGATGTAACTGTGAGCCTTCAGAGGCAGACACCAGTCAACGCAACCCTACACTATACTGACAAGGTGTCCTGCCACTGCAGGGCCAGGCTATTGTCAGCTAATGATAATGAAGTGCAGACTCAAACAGGCTGTGAATGGGTTATGGAGCTTAGCTTTCGCATGGGATTTGTGCCTTTTTACTGCTTAAGACACTAGGTACCAAACAGGGTTTGACACAGACAGGAGAGGTTTTGAGCCAAGAGCCCCAGTGTCCCAACAAATATTTGAAAAAATGTCCCAGTTGTCAATGCAATAAAATAATCCATTAACTGATTTATGATTTCCGAGCTTAAAAAGATGTCAGAAAAACAATTAAGTAAATAAAGTTTTGGTATCACATCAGAGCAATGCTGTCTGTTTGTAATGTATTATAGTCTTCAGATTGCTGCATGACTTGATAGGCTAACTTTTTCTCGGTTAGGCAATCTACCGTTTTTCAAGGGGTGAGACGCTGAAAGCTCTCAGCTTCTTTTCTGTCCCGATTTTGGGTTTTAACAGTCTTGTCATCCTAACACAGGAGAGCTCAAAACCTGCTCTAGAATGGCAGTAAAAGACATTATGCATTTACTGGGCAGGATTCTGTTACGTGATATTACTTGACCTTAATATGGAATCATGTGCATTTACAAGTATATTACAGTAGGATAACTGACAAAAGGATTCATTTCAGTTGGTTCCTTAACTGTTTTAGGACCCATATGTTCCTCATAGCCATCTGCAGTTGTACAAACTCAGAATTTAATTCAGATCCAGTTTATCAGCATAGCTAGCAATTGTGTTAGTTAGACAGCACATGTTGTGATGAGATGAGATTATGTCATTTTGTGCAATTTATAACTGGAGAGCTTCAGCTGTGTGTGAAATCTCTGAATTTGCATTTACTGAGTAAACACCTTTGGACAGCAAACTGGTATGTCAAAATAAATTGTGTCTAGCTAACGGGACGCAGTTGTATTCTGTTACAGCTGGTGTCCACCGGGCAATTACCCTCCCCTGCATGCAACAGCAGTGTTTGTTTACCATTACAAGCTGGGTGGTCAGTTTTACTGCCCTATAAAGCCAAGCATGTGACTCTTTGTACACTACTCCTTGTAAACAGCGGGTCTTTATTTTGTCACTATTGCATCATTATGCTGTATTTTTTTGATTTTGTAATTTTAGATGATCCTTCTCAGCCAATCAACATTTTGAGGGCAGGGTGCAAAATACGGGGGTTCTCGGGGGGTCCGAGACTCCCTGATTGACACCCGAGACCCCCTGAAAGCCTCAGCAGCAGGGGGGTCTCTGGAAAAATCTTTGCAATTGTCACTAAAAATGTCTTTTAACCGTTAAAGTCCAACAGACACAGCCTACGTCCAAATTCACATCTGTTCTGCTTGGTTGAATTGCTCACAAAGTATTCATTGCTAAATATGCTAGTTGCTTCTCTATGCGACAAAGCGTTGACGAGAAAAATAATTTTGAATTTACATGAAATTTAATCATAGTTACAATCTGCATACAGCTCTGCGTCCATCTCCACACCCATTACTCTTGTTTTAATTACTCATGAACTCGTCATTGCATAGATATGGAACAACACATATCACAAGAAAGAGCAGAACCGGAGCTTTGTAATGATGCTAGTCACATATTTGTACATACTGAAGTAATCACGTTATGAAGACAGATCAAACTTCTGCAAAGTAATAGGCCTATCTTTTCTAATTTCTTCACCCATTTTCACAACTAGTTACCCTGTGTCATGTAATGAAATCACGGCAAACTTCTGTATTGTCTCCAACATAGGGCTGACATTACATCTCACTTTGTATGAAAAATAAACACAAAATAATGTATTTGCTTTTCATTGCAATGATTCAAAAGTTGTGGTCAAAATTTTCATAAAATAAAGCACATTCTTCATCCAATGATTCAGTGACAAACAATGACAGTAAAACAATGACATTTATTTCTGTCAGGCACTAAGTACATATTTTTTCAAATACTTACTTATTTACTATCCACAACGCGCTCCCCACCCCCCCGGAAAAATCCTCTCATATTTTGAAAGCTAAATGTTGGCAGGTATGGGTAGGGGGGACCCCCCCCCCCCCCCCCCCCCCCGATTGCAACCGGGTATTTCGCACACTGCCTATGGGGCTCACAGTCTTACTATGTCATCCTTACAACAAGACAACACAATCTGTAAATTGATGGCAATCAAATTACAGTACATTTTAAAAATATTTAGATTACTGAGGGATTACATTGGATTTTTTTCATTTAATTTTATTTATTTATTTATTTTTCTATTTAATGTTTATTCAGTCGAAAAATCTATCCAATGATAGGCAACTCCAGGGTGTATCTCCCATATGCCCCTCACAAAAAAAGAAGAAAAAACCGCACAGCCTGCCTGACTCACAAGACAGTAGAAAGGAGAGTGAGACAGAAATCAACCAGCGCAACGCTTTATGTCATGGAAATACCGGGACCATTTTACTTTCAAATGTGGCAAAGGTTGCAACATAACAGTACAAAGCAAGCTGTGTTTGCCAGCAACCAAACTGCCCTCTGCTTCAAAAGAGTCAACCTCTAACCCGAGGAAGTATCTTGAAGTAAGTTCTCTTTTTCATTATTTAAGCTAATATTGATCGCTAGCCAGCTATTTTATATAGTTTGGCTGCACTGGATTAGCTATTCAGCTAGCTAGTAGGCTATTAGGTATGGTATTAAAGCTAACTAGCTAACGAGTAGATACAGTGACAAAACAAGTGAAATTTCGCATGTTCAAAACTGCAATTACTACAACAATTTTACACTATCCATATTATACATTAAATTGTTAAGATACTCCTTTCTCACTCACAATGCATTTAGGGTGTCTTGTGCCTTTTCTAACTCATGTTTTCATGTAATGTACAGAGTTTGAATTAACATTTACAATTCTGAAGAAACTGAGATGAAATGCCCATAGACTTAACATGGGGGTGACAAAATGTTAGTCACAACAATGCTAAGTGAACATTCTAAAAATAACTGTTCAGAACCGTAGTCCTTAATTTCCATGGTTCTCTCTCACATTGAAATTGCTTGTGCATGCCGCAGCCCACTGCTGGAAGAGGGGCATGGGAGAGCCGAGAATTTGGCTCAATGAACCACACAGCAGGTGGCCCAGCAGGTCTGGGAACTGATTGCCAGGTTGTCTGTTGTTGTAAAACTGTCACAAAACTCCATATTGAACATAAACCAGACAGTGGCAAATTAAGTTACCACATCATAGCTGTGACATCTGTTTTTTGCAAAGTAGTGGAATAATTGAAAATGAAAAACTCAGGACCAAAAAATCTTGAGGGAGTACAGGAATATTTCATTCTGTCTTTCATTCCCTCTCTCTGATTCTCTCCTCCATCCTTACAGTAATGCATACAATACATGCACATGTGCAGACAAAGACACAGGACATAACCAAGTAATCTTCTGTACACAACATAGTTTATTATTATTTACTCAACTTGAATAAGGCATAAAGTGGATTGCTTTTCACAAAAAATGAATATAATGCATTGTAATCCTGAACTGTGAATGCCCTTGAACAAGAGGAAAAAAACATGACATATAATAAAAATTGTACAAACTGGATGATTTTCCCTGCTTAAAAATAATGATAAAAATTATCCTTAAGTCTTAGTAGCATTAGTGAAGTCATATTGTTCACAAATAGTGTTACATAACAGTTACATTTATTCACACCCACAAAGCCAAATACTTTGGAAATTTTCTGCTGACATGGAGTAGACCAAGATTTTCAATTCAAGTTTTGTAAAGTTTTGGTATTTTTATGCATGCAATGTCTGTGCATATTTTGCACTCAGTTAACCATGTCTTTGTAGATTTGGATGAATGCTTTGGATTGAGTTCCAGGTTCTTGAAATCCAGGTTGTGACTGAAATTACCTATTTTGACAAGGCCTGTGGATGTAAAACCAGCTCAGAACATAGAAACCCATTTGTTGTCACAGTGGGGTACAGTGATTACAATTATTTTTCTCACCAAGGCTCCAATATTATATAATATAATTGATATAAAGATGTGTACTGGATTACACATATAAATTTTTTGCGCCAATAAGCCCAACTATCCAGAATTAGTTTTGCAAAAAAAAAAAATGGCAGAAAGCATAATGTGACAAATCTCCTTGTGAAGAAGTTTGGGACCTTTGTATTACCCTTCTTAAACATTTTTTAAAATCTGAATTTCAATTAACTGTTAAAGTGCCATTAAGTGTGCAATCGGCAGCATGTAGTTTGTATGAAGCATTTACTTTCCTGCTCAATTTCAGTAACTGATAAACCACCAGTTTTACAGCCATTTTTCCTGAGTGACAGGAGGAAAAAGAAATACAAGACTATACACTGCAGAAAGGCTTCATTTGCACATTACAGATCAACACCATTCCCTGATTGGATTGTTGAAGCTCATGAGATGAGCTTTGTGTATGTGTGTGTGTGTGTGTGTGTGTGTGTGTGTGTGTGTGTGCGTGTGTGTGTGTGTGTGTGTGTGTGTGTGTGTGTGTGTGTGTGTGTGTGAAAAATCTGTAATACCTGCAAAACCTTGAGATTTTTTTTGGAGACCGCAGTGAACTAAAACTATCTATTTGATTCACAACTCCTCTGCAATCAACTTGTTTGTGAGGAGGATCTATTACAGCCACAGTGTGTTCAATAAATGCAATCCAAAATGAGTAGACTTTTCCCATAGTCACCAGCTGTAACTGTACCTACTGAAAACAAGAGACAGTTGTTCAAACTAATCATGATCAAGCTACTAAGAATACAGTGTGAGCAGTTTAGTGGTATTAGAGTCACTATTTTGTTCAGACAGACAAATCAATCACTGGAGAGATAATGCCCTGGGTTTGATTGGCGATGCTCTGTAATCTGCGCATGTGACAGATGATCAAAGTCCACGTCCAAGAATAAATTAAAATCCAATGTAAGATATATGCATATACATACACGATTATGGCAGTCAGAGCCCGTATCAATTTTATTCTCAGAGAAGAGCCGAAATGATGAATAACAGTTAAATTGTCTTGGAAATGCATGTTGCTTTACATGACAGTTTCATGCGCAATGTCTAATATGCTTCAGCAATGCTTAAGTCCCATCTCTAATATCAGCAACACCAGCTGAGTTTTCTCACATTGGTAACTGACATAAGAGGATGAGACTGCTGTATTGGCATGTCCCAGAAATAATAGAAATTTTTCCAAAAAAACAACAGGAAACACACACATATTAACTCTTGTCCTGTTGACTTTACCATACAAGTAAACAAGGCTCATGTTTGAGGCTCAAAGGGCAGCCGGAATCATGATTGTTCCCCCTGTCACCAGAGGTGAGCTCAGACACTGCTGCTGTATGAGCACCACATGTCTGAATTTTACCATTGAGTAGATCTTCTTTAAGCTCCACAACAAGCATTGACTGATCCTCTGCATCTGACCAGGTAAACTGGGGAATTGTGGGTGATTTTTAAAAATTAGGAGTGTATTTATATAGAGGCAAAAATCACTAATTTCAGACTTTGTTAAATGACTATCTTTACTTTTTAAGGGGGGCAACACCTGCTTCCTCCCTGTTTAAGCTAAAGGTGTGATAGTTCTGACCAGCCTATCTGAACTTTGTAGCAACACGCATATACATCACATTATGAAAAATATTGCGAGAACATTAGCATGCGCTCAGGGTAAAAAACGATACCATTAAAGGTAGTATTACCTTGTTCATATCTTTTCACCACAGCCAAAGTGGAGTTCTTTGGCCCCATCGTTATTGGTGTTAAATTTGGGGGGCAATATCATCAAGAAAACCTACTGCTTAAAAAGTATGTATTTAAAGAGATGATACCAGTAAATTTTAAATTAATATCACTGATCATTCATTTAATTCTTCGTTGGCGTCTTTCCTGAGTGGACACTCAGTTCCACATAAGTTTGCGGGAAGTGTGTGTGCATCACATAGTGTGTTTATCTGTACACACTTCCCTTTTTTGCAAGGAATCATTCATGTCATGTAAAATTTCACTTTTTTAAGTAGAACAAGAACCTGAAAGTTGAGTAACATCCCTGCATGTACAGGAGTTTTAAGCAAGATGTTAACAACATCTTATTGTGAATTAACATCTAATTAATGTCTTATTAAAATACAAAAATAGATAATGTTTCTGCTCTGCGTTTTTGTGTTATAACCTGGTTTCACCTCCATATTACCAAATCATAATGTTTTGGTAAATGGCCCTGAGTTAAGTTTAAAACAATAAAAGTAAAGTAAGACCTGTGTGCCTAAATCACCCCTTGCAATGAAACCATGATGCAAAAACACACCGCAAAACCATCAGGAGGGAATGTATTTCCTGTAACATGTATAGGAAACGATTCTTTAATTCAATGTAGTGATTTATTGTAAATTAAGTTTAATTTACAGTAAAATATGTTACAACCACTGAATAAATTCAGAAAAAAGGCAGTGACTGTGATATCTGTGAATGTTGCTAGTACAATTGGTACATTAAGATATTCCTTCAAATGCTGATTCCACAGTTTCTGCTTCTGGGAAACAACCGGGACGTTTCACTTCCTCTATGACAGTAACAGCAGTACATTGCACTGAAAAAAACATTGCCTATCACTGTTTATGTTAGAGGAACAGCACAATACAATGTACAGGTGTCAAGTGATTACCCTGTCACCCTGTCTGATGGGTCCTACGACATGCTCTCACCTGCAATGTTGGCCTGGCCCAATTTGTGATCCCTACAATATTGAACATTTTGACTGGGAGCTTTATATGCTGTAATTTTTTCATTTTTCTCCTCTGGTAACAAGTTACCAGTGTTGCCTAAGTTTTCTAGATAGGAAGATGGAGGTTTCTCTTTGGACAAACCTCAGCTTGTTGAACCACTGCCACTTAAGGCAATGCCCAGTACTGCACCTCGCGTTCGCATATGGATATGAACTCTCACCTTATGTGGTGGTGTCAAGTAAGAGTTAAAGAGGAATTCACGGCAGCTGCATTGGCCTAAACAGCCTTTACCAGGTATAACACAGATACAGAAAAAGTGAATGATGCTAACATGTGTTCCACAGTACTCGGCCATGTCAGCAGGGTTTACAAACATATATAATTCCACTGCGGTCAATTAATTCCTTTGCTATTGATGGTGTCCCGCATTGCCCTCACTGTTGCCACGTAACTCCTCCCCCTTCTGCACAATTGCCCAGCTTGGAGAGGCTTCAGTCATGTCCCCCAGATACTGGGATAAGGAGTCATTATTTAGCCTCAAATTCCCATGTGGCATCCGATTCATGTGTCGAGGCATAACTGTTAACTGAGTATTCCAGCCATCACAAATGAACCGTCCCAGAATTGAGAGACACACAGAGGTGTGTTTTTAACATTTCATGGCATGGTCTTGCTGGCCAGATACAACGTTCAACTACATATGACTATGCATAGGTCCTCTGAGTGACGCCCTCGGTGAGGAAGTAAACGTGAGACAATACATGTACGGTGTGTGTGGATATGTGCATGTCACCCGCATGGAAAGCAACCCAGATACGATTCAATAGGAAATGTAACAACATGACCAAGTCCTCTCACTCATGACCCGTGCATGAGAGGATATCAGCTGAGTCATCAGAGGGAATCTCCCTCCCTCCCACAAGGAGCACTCTGTACATAAAGGAGAACTCACAGGGGTCACAGCCCATTCACAACTGGTCGGAGACCTCAATTGTGTAAAGCCTTGCTGCTCAACCGCAGTCCGCCACCCTCAGATAAGCATCTCTGTCCCACGTTTCAGCGGGTGCCAATGAAGGAGGCGGGGGACGCAGCTAAAGGCACTGACATCGCCTACAAAGAGTATCAGGACGACTTTGAAAACATGGATCCCAACGAAGAGAGGGCCTTCTGGAGAAAAGGTTGGAGCAGCGGGGTTCTCGGTGGGAGGGGTTGCAGATGAGGATACAGAAGGGTGCAGAGAGTGCTGGCTGTGTATGAAAAAGGGGCTTTGGGGTCGTTGCTATGGACGAACCATTACAGTGACTCTAAGGAGTATTTGTACGTGTTTGTGTATGCATGTTTGTGTGTGCATGTGTTGTGCCTTCCTGTCCATGTTTATGCGTGGGTGTTTCTGTGCATATGTGTATGTGCCTGCGTGTGTTTCAGAATCAATGCCCAGGCTTGGAGTGGCTCCCCCTGCTGGTCGACCCATGTGGCAACTGTGCGCTGTCCTGACGGTTTCAGCCATTCTCCTGCTCGCCCTCATCATCACCGTGTCCGTCAGCAGTAAGTGCACTGATCGAGAGCACAGAGAGACACACACACAGGGAGATGCTAGCTTAGAATGCTATGAGCTGCCGTGTTACAACACAAATCTCCTCTCTGGGCAATTTCAGTAGGCAATGAAGGCAGAGGCCGATGCAACCCTTTAGACTGTTTTTCTGCTGAGGTGGTGGGGGCACTAATACATCACCGAACAAAACATTTGACAGACAAGTATGGCTAGTTTTGCACAGTTGCAAAGTTCCTCTCCTCCTGGCCATGTTTGACCTCTTCCTAATCTAAACTCAGCCTCCACAACTCCACACCACATAGCTTTAAGCTGTTTCTCTTTGTGACGGAGTGCCGTCACCACGGTTGAGTATGCGCTCTGACTGCCATACCAACGAGCCAGGCTCTTTGGCGTCATGGTCAAAGTCGCATGTTTGGTACCCTGTAGACCTGGGGTCGAGGCCGGGTGGGGTGACTGCTCTTGCTCTTTGCTACAAATGGTGTGAGAGTGGGATGGCTTGCCGCGAGGCCATTGGAGGCGTGCCCTGTGTGTGAGCCGTATGAGAGACCCCCAGGTTCAGTTGACCCCGGTGTGTGAGGGACCCCAGAGATGGGTGAAGCACAGTGTGAGGGACCCCAGAGATGGGTGCAGCACTGGTGAGTGGGGCAGCCTGGGATGGGAGAAGTACAGCAAGAGAATGCGTGAGGGATGCCATGGTGTGTGAAGCGCATGGGTGCGCTTCCCGAAGGGGAGGGCAGTGTGACGGAGTGCCGTCACTACAGTTGAGTATGCGCTCTGACTGCCATACCAACGAGCCTGGCTCTTTGGCGTCGTGGTCAAAGTCGTATGTTTGGTACCCCGTAGACCTGGGTTCGAGGCCGGGTGGGGTGACTGCTCTCGCCCTTTGTTACACTCTTGCTTACATACTTTTTGGCATCGGACTTTACCCAGATACTCAAAGAGCAGCAGTAATCCACTGGAGCCCATTGCCAGCCGCTACGAGGGGCTGCAGTACCTTTCACGCCTAAAACCTGGCTGAAGTTTCTGTTCTGTAACATTTATCTGCCATGGTGTCTCCCCCTAATTTCCTCCACACCCTGTCTATTACCAAATTCTTTAATGGTGTTCTGCATCTGAAATGCTAAGTTTAACATTACATTATAACATTTTAGTTTTTCTGTTTGTTAATGTTTGTAAAATTTTCAACTTTTCAATTGTCAACTCCAATTTCAAATTCAATTGTCAACTCATGTGCACTGTATATATATTACTCATATTTATGTTATTCTCTTTTAACATTTTTAAATTTTTTTTTTTTAATTCAGCTTGTGAACTGTTGCAATGGCCTAGCCCTCCTTTCTGTTTATTGTTATTAAGCCTTTGGAGTGCAGTGCTGATCGGTGGAGGACTGTCGCCATCATTCCAGCCTTTAGGGAGGTGTGACTGCTGGATTCATACCTACTAATCATAGGTTTTTGAGGCACTAGGGTACTCCTTGGCCTATAACACTGTTTTCACCTCAGCACTAGCAGTGCTTTTGAATGCTGGGTCGATCATCTGATTCTCCTCTGCAGACGTGAAGGTGGACAGGAAGTTCACAGCCCTGGAAAAGACAGTGGCCAACCTCAGTGCCTCTGTGGCTTCCATCACTTCCAAGATGGCGGACACCAAACACAGTGAGTCAGCCCTTTGCGTCAGCCCTGCCTGTTGCCAAGCAACTGGTCAGAGATCATCAGCTAGGAGGCAGCCGGTGAACACAGAGACTTAGAGAATGTGAAGATATGTCACACCGTGTTGCATGTTGGGACGGGGGCGCCATCTTGTGAGGAACACGCTCTGTTTACCTGTGCCTGTTACGGTGGTTACCTGCATACCTTTTGTTTTGTTTCACTAAAAAGTTGTTTAAATTGTTCAGATCTGATGGAGAAGGGAAGATATGGAGAAGGGGAAAGAGAAAGAAAACGGACCCTACCGGGAGAAATTAAATCATAATGCCAAGCAACGGTATTTGGACAAACTAACAACGATAAATAACATAGATCCATATGACTTGGGAGCCCAAGACTGGATTACAGACCCTGATGCACTACCTCCACTCACATACCTGGACACTATAAATTATCTAATTTTTGGACTGAGTGCATACACTTTGTGTGAGTTTAAAAGTAAAAAATCCCTAGAAGCTCATGAGGTTTTGCAGTGGCTGGGTGCAAGATCTGCTAATTCACAAGCTGGTAAACTGCAAGAGCACAGTCATGTAAGGTGGCACTCCTCTTTTTGGCCCAATTATTAAACCAAACAAAATACAAAACTTTCAAAAACATTCAGCAATGTGATTGCTTTATTGAGTCATAGGCAGTGGGTTTGATCAGTCACATTATTAATAAAAAGATTTGCTATAATCTTGGACCTCCTTCTTACTGCAGCTTCCCATGCCATCTGGCATCATCTCGTCACCTCCTCAACATGCTTCCCTTCATTTTTTCCACGTAGGAAAGGCGAAAAAACATATTCCATTGTCCAGTTTTTCCCCTGAACGATGGTGTGACCTACTATGGCAGTTCTTGATGCAGCAGCACTGACCTACCATGGCGACATTTTTCAGAATCACGACAGAAAATCAAAACACAGCCTCCAACTCACAAACAAAAAGGCAGCGGGATCCTCACAAGATGGCATGTAAACAAAATTCAACATGGCGTGATGTCAACTTCGCATTCTCTATTCTCAAATTCACTGAGCAAGGGGGAGGGGCTTGTCGAATACTCAGCTGTTCCTGTTAAAAAAGCCTACATAAGTGCTGACTTTGCAGCAAGGGGATGAAACCAGAAGCTAGTCTCTCTTTGTGTTATCAGTTGCGTTATTTAGCTCAAGCCACTCTTCTGTGGCCAGTTCTTTAAACATGCAGAAACATCCATGACAGAAAGAGAGCTGGCACTAGGTATCACATGGATTGTTAAATGTATATGACATACACTTTTTCATCAATCAAGCAGCATAATGTTTCCTATTAATGTGTCTACTAATGGATATAAAGTAGCTACCTGGCTAGACAAGTTTGCTAGTTGCAGAAGCATGTATGTGGCAGCTTTTATAGCGGAAAAGCTATCTATTTATCTATAGAGTAGTCTAGCTGTATAGCTAGCTAGTTATGTAATATTTAGCTAGCTAGGATTACTTGCTAACACCTGACATTTATCTTTATAGAGCATATCAGCATGTATGTGTGTGTTTGTTTGTGTCTCTGTACTGGACTGTTAACCAGTTTGTCAGAGAGTTAGTATCAGCCTGTCTGAAAAGCAGTCAAAGACTTCATGAATAGCCTTCTTCTTCTCCGTAGGTGACAATCTCAACAGAGAAATCAATGCAGTGAAAACCTCTCTGAAAAACACTGAACGTGTGCTGACCTCAGGTGCATACTCCTTTATGTTCCCTCTGAACACAGATTCACTTTTATGTTGGTTCCTCCAGCTGTGGGATCAGCATTCAAATTTGGAAAGCTCTTTTGTCATGTTGCTTGTTCCACTGCCTCCACAGTCATGACGGGAATGGATGCACTGGAACCTCTGAAGAGGACCGTCTCTGAGCTGAAATGTTCCCTGGAGAAATTTATTAAGAACGGTAGCTTCCTGAATGTTATACTCTATCAGCCAAAGTTGTTGTCAGTAATTGCTGTCATTGTCCACAGCTTGCCCTCAGCATCATCATAAACCTGAATATGAGCACATCAGGTTCTTTGTACTGTCTGACTCCTTATTGGGTCATTGTCTAACCAATTGTGAGGTTACTGTCTAAATGATTATGAGGTTATTGTCTGACCAGTTACCAGGTCATTGTCTGCTAGGCAGGCTAGTTCCTTCCTATTTCCTTTGACTGACTGCTTGCCTGCAATCCTCACTGTCTGCAGTAACCACTGAGGGCTGCTGCCCGCATGACTGGGTGTGGTACTCTTCCGCCTGCTTCTTCTTTTCGGATGAAGGCATGGCCTGGGAGTCGGCCCGTGACCACTGCAGCAGCTTTGGTGCCTCATTGGTCATCATGAAGGACGACGCCAAGTGGGTGAGTAACAGACTGCTACATAATGAGCTACAGTGCAGTGTAGTGGTAAGGAAAAGCAGTGTGGTATAATAATAAGGAGCAGCAGTGTGGTGTAGTGGTAAGGAGCAGCATTGTGGTGTAGTGGTGAGGAGCAGCAGTGTGGTGTAATGGTAAGGAACAGGGCACTAGTGTGGTGTAGTGGTGAGGAGCAGCAGTGTGGTGTAGCGGTAAGGAACAGCAGTGTGGTGTAGTGGTAAGGAGCATGGCAGCAATGTGGTGTAGTGGTAAGGAGCAGGACAGCAGTGTATGGTGTAGTGGTAAGAAGCAAAGCAGCAATAAAGTGTAGTGGTAAGGAGCAGGGCAGTAGTGTGGTGTAGTGGAATATAAACATGCACTATGTACAAATCTTGCATCATAAGCAGTGCGGCTGCTCCGGGCCCACGGTTCTGCCCAGTAACAAAGGGGCCCACCTTGACCCAAATCTGCCTGAACATGCATTTTTGTTGTTTAGTTTAATATTTTGAATAAAGTTTGTTTGTGTGTCTTGATTGCTGCAAAAAAATAAAAAGTCAGACTGAGGGCGTAATGGTTTCGACCGACCTCTAGCTAAGTTTCTCGCTGCGATATTTATTTTGAATGAGCAGAGACACAATAAAGTTACAGAAAACTCGCTTTCCTGTATCCTTGTGTAAGTGTACAAACAGAAAAATTACGCCCTCTGTTCCAGTCCCAAAGTAGGAACTAGGCGATCGCCGGCTGTCTTATTTCCCATCACTGTCAGTGCTGACGGAGCCACGGTATTTAAAAATGGTCCACGAGAAATACCACACCTCATCGTAATCCGCATTTCTCTCCGTTCCGCCCTAAGTCTTTCTGCCACTCAATGGGTGTAACCCACAGTGACTCCGCCTACCGTGTCATCACGTGCATAACCTCTATTGGCTGTATAAGGGCCCACTACAGGTCCTTGCCCCCCTCTGCAATGAGCCATCGTCTCTGTCACTGATCATAAGATTTGCTCAAATCTCAAAAGGGTCAATGTATACTATAAATGCAACTGTTAATGGCTTTTAGTCCACTTTTCACACTGAGAGAGTGGCAGGACAAAGGATAGGGTTAGTTATATAAGAGAACTGCTGGGCTGGGGTTTGTCTAAAATAATATTTAGTACATGAAAATGAAAAAAATCAGGCGTTCTACATAACTAAGGATAAAAGAAAAAATGAAAAAACTTACCTAGGAGCAATCTTGATAGTCAATCTTCTCAAATAATAGACAAGCATACACATTGCCTTTAAGACCTTTTTCAGTTTTAAAAATTCAGTTTGATATTGTGTATTCCATCACATGTTGTAGCCACATTAAACATTTGTTAAATAGCTTCATTTGTTCCAGTCTACATAATTGATTAAGGTGCTTTGCAGAAATTGAGCCCACAATAGGTGCTTTAATTTAAAGAGCATAAACATTACTCACAGACGTATGCTTAAGATCCATTACATGTTGTATTTTTTGTGTTGTGGTTACCTTGATAAATTATGTTGTGTACTGTTGCAACCAACTACTCCTGAGCTCAAAAGCAACTGCTGAGAATGGCTGTGAAAGGAATAGCTGGAATAACCTAATTGTATGTTGTATGAATGTGTGGGGAAAAAAACAATAAACAAACCCAAAAAGTGGCATGAGGCAGACCTCCCAATCCAAGGCAGCCAGTGGTGTACCAACTCTGGGGATTTTCTCTAAAGCCAGCTCTTTCTTGTGGGTTCCACAGTTTCACTGGGCCACAGCAGTGGTTTGTTCAGCTTAGCTTGTGTTGTTTTTTTATTTTTCTTTTTCAAAATGACAGCACCAAGGTGACAGTCCAACTGTGTTTTCAACAAACCAACAGCAAACAGGTGACTCGAAAAATGTTGTCTTGGTAGTCCAAGTTGCACAAAACGGCAAAACAAAACAATCGACCTAGGGCCATGGTTGCAGTAGGCCCCCAATACTGATGTCTTGGCTAAAAGGATCATCGTTTGCAAACACATAAATATTGTTGTAAGCCACCACAGCAAATGCTGTACGCTGGTCTCCCTATCCAGACTGCATCCAAAAACCACCCTCACTGTCTCCATCACAATCAAAGATAGTCAAGTTTTGCCTCCCTCCTCTTACGGTCAACGGTTCACCTTTTTATGCTCACCAAGAAGGGAGGCTGCAGAGTGATGTGGCAAGTAAAAACCAAAGCAAAAAGTGTATGTGAGGAGTGTGTGTAGCCCTAATCCTAACAGTACACAGTATAAAGTTTCTGCCAAAATGAAAAAGTAAAGTCAGTCTCTCTCTCACTCACTCACTCTCTCTCTCTTTCTCCCTCTCCCCCACTGCAACAGAACTTTGTAGCAAAGAGGACAAAGCCACTTTATTACTGGATCGGCCTGACAGATGAGAGGACTGGCGAGTGGGAGTGGGTGGACGGGACACCGTACTACATGAACAGGAGGTGAGCGTCCCGCCCCTTTACTATCCACCACATTCATCCTCCACTCCCATGCCCACTGTCCCATGCCACACAGCTTTGAGTATTTACCTAAGGATTTACAGCTGTGCCACAGTTAAGTGGTATGAGCAACTTGTAACTGATGCTTTCAAAGGGGAAAGTTGCATTTACCCACTTCTGGGCAGTGACAAAGAGCCATTTGAGTTGGAATGTTGTCATCTGTCATGGCTACATAAAGATTTGGGGGCCTAGGCAATGTGAGGTCTTCAGTTTCAGTCTGGTGTTCAGTCACAGTGCAACCTCACAACAGGAAGTATGTTCACATTCGAATGGGGTAGCGCAGGGGATGGCGGAATTCTCCAGGCTACCGTTTACAATGGCGATATGTGAGGGGTGTGTCTGTGTGTCTGTGTGTGTGTTGCATCCCATGAAGGCAATGGAAGCCAGGCCAGCCAGACGACTGGACGGCGCACGGGTTGGGGGGAGGTGAAGACTGCGCCCACCTACACGATGACGGCAGGCTCAACGACGACCACTGCTCCCGCCAATACCGCTTTGTCTGCGAGAAGCCCGTTGAGTCGACATCAGGCTGAGGAAAAGGAAAGAAATTATGACAAATTATGAAGCTGTAACACTGGAAGTTTTGTGACTTTGTTACCTTAGCTAAGCCAAAAAAGACAATAAGAACTTAAGAACATATTATGACGAGAACAGGCCATTCAGCCCAACTAAGCTCGCCATTTCAATTAAAGAGTATCCAAAACTGCATCAAGTCTGGACTTGAACACAGCAAGGGTCTCTGCCCTAACTACATGACCTGGCAACCTATTCCATGTATTGATAACTCTTTGTGTAAAATAATATTTCCTTATATCAGTGCGGAACTTACTCTCAACAAGTTTCCATTTATGTCCTCTTGTTCTACAGACTGAACTCACCCTAAAAAATGTATTGTAGTTAACCTTATTGACTCCTTTTATGAATTTAAAAACCTCAATTAAATCACCCCTAAGCCTCCTCTCGCTAAGTCTAAATAGGTTAAGTAACTTGAGTCTTTCCTCGTAGCTTTTATATTTCATGCCAGGAACTAATTTAGTTGCCCTTCTTTGAACTTTTTCAAGAACCTCAATATCTTTCTTATAGTGCGCTGCCCAGAACTGCACACAGTATTCCAAGTGAGGTCTGACTAAAGCATTGTATAATTTCAATATAACCGCCTTAGATTTAAACTCAATACTTTTGCCTATATATCCCAGCATCCTGTTGGGCTTTTTTACTGCTACAGCACACTGCCTAGATCCTGTTAAACTTGGGTCAACTATTACTCCCAAGTCTTTTTAAAATTGAGCACGTTTTTTCCCCACCATGAAGTAGTCTTGTCTAAGGTTCTTATTTCCCACATATAAGACTTTACATTTATCTAAATTGAATGTCATCTGCCAGGTATCTGCCCACTTTTGGATGCTGTTTAGGTCTTCCTGTATTACCTTAGTTGATTCTATACTGTTGGCTTAGACCCCCTAGTTTTGTATCATCTGCAAATTTTACTATTTTACTACTAACCTCTGCATCAAGATCATTTATGTATATAAGGAATAGTAAAGGCCCCAACACCGATCCCTGCAGGACTCCACTTCGTACAGGACTCTGCTCTGATACAATTCCTTCCACAGTTACAGTCTGCTTTCTATTAGACAACCAACTTCAAACCCACTCAGTGATAGCTCCTGTAATTCCTGCAGATTTCATTTTCAATATGAGCCTCTTGTGCAGAACTTTGTCAAATTCCTTTTGAAAGTCCAAAATAGATAATATCATAAGCTTGGTTTGAGTCCAGACATGCTGTAGCTTCCTCAAAGAAGTCCAGAAGGTTTGTTAAGCACAACCTCCCTCTGCGAAAACTGTGTTGGCTATCATTTAAGACACCATTTTGCTCCAGGAATAATTCCAAATTATCACTAATGATGGATTCCAGTATTTTGCATGCGATATAAATTAAGCTGACGGGCCTATAATTTCCTGGATCAGTCCAATATCCTTTCTTGTAGATAGGTACTACACTGCCATGTTTCCAGTCATCCGGTATTTCTCCAGTTTTAAGGGATTGTAAACCACTTTTGCTAGTTTACATTTACATTTACATTTATTCATTTATTCATTTAGCAGACGCTTTTATCCAAAGCGACTTACATAGGTTAACCACTATGCTACACTGCCGCCTGAGAACTCTTGGATATATTCCATCAGAGCCTGCTGCCTTATTTGTTTTAGGTTTTTGAAGTTTATCTAGTACTTGTGCATCATTTAAATCAATTTCCTCCATAAGTCTCTGAGAACTGACTGCACCTGAAAGCATAAGTGAAAACACTTCACTAGTGAAACTCTCCACAAAGTAACTGTTTAGTGTATCAGCAATAGCTTTGTTATCATAAACCATAACTCCATCCTTATTTTTTATACCTTTTATTTCATCCTTAACTATCCTTTTTCAACTGTAATATTGAAAAAAAGTGTTTAGAGTTGCTCTTTGCATCTAGTGCAATCTGTCTTTCAAAACGCCTTTTAGCTTCCCTTATTTTTTTCTTTACTTGAGCTCGCATATTACTGTATTCAATCTTATTACTCTCTGAGCTCTCCAACTTGTATTTTCTAAATAATTACCTTTTTTGTTTCAAACCTGTTTCAAACCTTTTCTCACTTGTGGAATGAATTTACGTTGTACATCTAGAATAATCATTTTAAATATGCACCACATTTCTTTCACAGTTTTACCATCTAGAAGAGGTACCTAGTTTATATTCCTTGTATAATCACACATCTTAATAAAGTCAGCTTGTCTAAATTTGAAAACTCTAGCATTGGAGAGTGCAGACTTAACTTGCTAAAAAACTTCAAATGTGACTGCACTATGGTCACTTGTTCTGAGTGGTTCCCCTACCTCAGTACTGCCGATTCTATCAGGATTATTACACAGAACCAGATCTAGAATTGTGTTCTCTCTCGTAAAGGTTGAATAACAGACTGTATCAAAAAACAGTCATTTACAACATCCAAAAACTCTTCCTCACATTTACCTTGACCTGACACAGCTTCCCAATTAATTGAAGGGTAATTGAAGTCCCCCATTACTATTGTCTCAATCTCCTGACATGCTAGTTTAATGTTATCAAAGAGCATACTGTTGACACTGCTGTCTGAGGCTGGTGGCCTATAACATACTCCAACATTCAGACCCTTTTCATTTTCCCCCAGTATTTTAATCCATATGTCTTCACTAACACCAAGGGGCTCCATTCCTGGAATTTCCTGAATATTAAGATTATCATTTACATAAAGAGCTATACCTCCTCCTCTTCTATTGATTCTATCTTTTCTTAGCAGCTTGTCCAAAATTTTATTTTTTATGCTTCTAGCATTTAAACAGAGGAATTTCAGGGTACCACATGTGCATTCCCTGTCCTTCTCCTCTCCCCCCAGCGGCTCAGAACCACCTCTATTACAGTGCTGCTCTGACTGCTTTACAATCATGGTTCCCTCACTACTAATAAAATATTTAGCCATGGTGTGTTCTATTCCGGCAGTCTGTCTGTCCCTACCCATCTGACTGTATAAACTCCCTGCGCCCCCCAGACCCTAGTTTAAATAACCCTCTGCTACCCTAAGCATACGCTGGCCCAGTGCAGCTGTACCCCTCCGGTTCAGGTGTAACTCGTCCCGCTTGTACAGGTCACCCCTGTTCCAAAAGGAGTCCCGGTGCCCCATAAACCTGTACCCCTCTTTTCTACACCAGGTTTGTAGCCACGTGTTAAACCTCCATATAAAGGCTTGCTTCCCTTTACTTGCACGTGGTACTGGTATAATTCCAGAGAAGACTACCGTGGAGGTTCTGCTTCTAATCTTCCCCGCTAGCTCAATAAATTTTTCTTGCATAACCCGAACCTACCCCTTCCTATCTCATTGGCTCCAACATGGACCATGACCACTGGATCCTCCCCTGCTCTGGCCAGGAACTTGTCCGCACTCTCCAGGAGGTCTCCAACCTGGGCACCAGGCAGGCAACAGACCATGCTATGCTATCTACCCCTCTAATGATTGAGTCCCCCACTATCACTAACTCCCTTTTCTTGGAGGGTGAGGCCGCCTGGGTGCCCTGGGACTCATCAGTCCTCCCACTCTCAGGATCGTGGGCCAACTTGTCCTGCACTGGCATGAAATGGTTGGTCACCGTGATCTCTGGAGATGCCGCCCTTCTTGGATTTGTGCACCCCTTTCTATGCCTACGCCCTACTCAGTGTTGGGCAGTAGCATCGCTACAAGTAGCGGCATTACTAGTTTAACTATATTTCTCAGTAGCATGGTGGTAATGTCGCTCAGTAGCAAAGCTCTTTTATTGATCAAGTAGTGCGGTAGCGTCCACACAAGCTACATTTTCCCTAGCATTTCTGAAGCTCAAGCACAGCGGATCTTTCGAGAACCCTCTTTGAATCTTTCTGCTGCGGTCTGAAATAAAACAAGGACCAGTACGTGACACCACCACCATACACGGACGTAGCCACAGAAGCACTTCCGTATGACATCATGTACTAATCCTTGGGATGATGCCTACAACAGGGGAGTAAGGGAATACAGACATTAGGGATGGTAAGATTCACTGATTCGCATCAGTGCACCAGCATAAAAGTTCATGATGCGATTACCCCGATTAAAAAAGTGTGCACCGGATACAATTTCGGATGAACTCGGGATGCATCGTTTCTAACATGTAATTATTAGTAGAGGCCCTATGCCTTTATTATTTAGAAATGTGACCAATAATTTTATATTTAGATGAATTCCTCCTCAACTGTTTCTCAAGCGCACTCTCTCATCTCCACTGCTGTCAGTGGCCAATTCTCGTCAAGTCTATTGGTCAAGTCTCGCGCGAGTTGGAGGCATGTCTGGGCGAGTCACAGATTATCATGGAGGAGAAAGAGTCACATGTTCCACCGAATTGCTACAAATCAAATGTTTGGCGACACTTCGGATTTTTCAAGAGATACCGACAATTTGACAAGACGCATGCAATTTGCAAAATTTGCCGTACCGCTATAAAGTACACAGGCAGCACGACTAACTTCAGTCAAAAAGAAACAGCATGAATGAGATGCTTACTGAGTTGCAACACTTGAGAAACAAATATGTGAAGTAAAAATGGCATTTTTTTAGTTTATGATTTGCTGTCTGCTTAAGAAGAACCAAAGAAATAAAATCAAACTATCTGTACTGTATTGAATTGCATATTCTTTTGCATCGCATCGTATCGCGTTGAATTGCATTGTGTTGAATCAAATCGTGTCAAATCACACTGCACCGCAATAGGGGTGAATCGTATCGTATGACATTGGTAGTTGGCAATGCAATGCAGTGTATCGCATCGGCCTCAGTGATGGAGATGCACATTCCTAACAGACATACGAGCTTGAGTTTACTTGGTGGAAAGATGGCAGAGGGAACCCGCTGAGGACGGAGAGGAATTGACCCTGAAGGCTTCGACATGGCCATACCTTGACAAATACATGTGTGATAATTGAACTCGGTTATTATGTGGAGCACATGTTTTTTTTTTTTGTTGCCAAATTGGTTTTGGAGCAGTGAGAGTAACAATCACCGGGTATTGTTTAATAAACAATTGAACTGAACATTTTTTTACCTGCATATCTGTTTGACTGACAGTTATACTGATCACTGAGATAGCATTGACTTGGCATGAAGTTGGTTCAATTTAAAATAAATAAATAAAAAGTAGCTTCTGATGTAGTAAACTACTTTTGCCGTGTTGGTGTAGCTTAGCTTGCTACATTTCTCCAGGGGTAGCTTCAGTGTAGTGAAGCTTCATTTAATGTAGAGTAACTTGGTAGCTTAGCTCACTACGCCTTCCAAGTAGCTTGCCCAACACTGGCCCTACTGTAACCCAGCTCTCTCACCCTATCTGGTCTGTATCTTCCCCCCTACCCAGCTTTGGTGAGCGCACCATCTCCCTATAGGGCGCATTAATCAGTTCCTGGAACTCTTAACAATTCAGGATTACTGTGGAGTCCAGCTAGTTGGGCCTCGAGATCAAGAATCTTGCTCTCCAAGTGCTCAACAAGTCGGCAACGGTCGCAGATGAACTCATCCTGGAAGTCTCCCTCCAGAAATCCAATGATCCGGCAACTCTCGCACAGTTTTGGCCACATTTTTCTCCCCTAACTAAACACGCTTTTCCTAAAGATTTACTGCTGAGACAGAATTACCAGCTAAAAAGTACTAGAAGCACCAAGGTGGCCCAGAACAGCCAAAGGCAGAAATCAAGCACAAGAAATGCCACCTAGCGTAGATACAATAAAATACTTAGGCTACGAACATCTGCTGGAATGTAACGCTTGTTTGCTAGCGATGTTTAACCATAACGTAGCTAAATGTCTAATTTAAAAATCAGAACTTACCGATGGCATTGTAGGTCCACTTGACGTTGGCGTGGTCTGACCTCACAGAGCTGCTTTAACACCAGCAGCTACTGCTTTTTCAATTATTTCCGCCAAATCACCACCACCTGTTGCTAGACTTGCCATGTTTCTACATTTCCACAGTGCTTGATGTGAATATCCGAGCTTTTCCATGGGAAAAAAATATGCGTCACACAAATGAAGTGTGGTTAATTACCATATTCATTAGGTTCATTCCACATTTGCATATTAGATTTAACATTTAACGTTTAATATTTGACACTTAACATTTAACATTTACATTATTTCATATTTTTCATTAATGAAAAATATTACCCTTGAAAAAGACTTTGACAGATTTGCATCAATTTGTCTGTAAATGTATGAAAAAGTGACAGTTTAAAATTGTACTGCATTTTTTTTACATCTGACAATGTTAAATTTGCAAAAACTGAGCAGGACAAATCAGTGTATACATTTTTACAAACGGTGCCCCATAAAAAACCAGTCAGCTTGAAACGGAGGAGGTCAAAACCTGACCTTTAAACAGATCAGTGCTCCCAAACCATTTTCATTTGTCTTGTTTGATGAACAAGCATGCAGTTTAGTTGAATAATCCGCTAAGAAAGCTAACATTTTGGCCTTCTCTGTTTTTGAGTCAAATCACTTTGCAGAGACTCTGAACATTCTGTTTCATGTGATGACAGAATCAACAGCCATGATTGTTGACAGTTGGTAAGTCAAAAACACATACAAAAAACCAAGATGAGTCTCCTGGGAATGTTAATATTTTTCTTCATCTTAAAAGTTAGAGATGTATCTCCCGCTCCCTCTTTCCGGTCTCTCTCTTTTAATCTAAACATTCTCTAAAAATGAATAGGGCCTTCAGCTGCAGCAAACACGCTGCACGCACCTAAACAAACAGACCCGTCTGTGACAGTTCAATATCCAAGGGGACAGGGCCAGCTTTATCAATGGCACACAGAGGTTCCAGGGTCCAGATGTGATAGTCTGCTGATTGGAAAACTGTCAATGCTGTTATTCAGGAGCACAGTGGTGGACAGATGAATTGGTGACTGGCTTGCAAAGCTCTAATTGGACAAGGTTTTTGTTCTAGAAATTATTTAGAGTGTGGTTGTGTTTTCATGGTACCTTTTGTGCTGTAAATTTGGCCCTCTTCACACCTGTTATTAACATGCGTCTTGGGTGATCCGATCACAAGTGGACAGCTCTAAATACGTCTGTTCACACCTGGCATTAAAATGCGTCCCCACATGTGTCTGGAGTGACCACTTGTGATCGGATCTCACTTCCCTGCTCTATATGCAAATAAACACGTACCATTTCCGTTTGCAAATGTAAATTTATGCATCATTTAAAGGTCTGCTTGAACGAATCTTGTTATGACTGTCACTATGAAATAATGCGTGTTGTATCTGTAAATGAAAACCTAGTTGACCAGCAAGCTAGATTCCGTTCATCACTGAAATTAAATACCCTTAACTCAGCTGCAGTTGATCTTTTGTTAAATTCTGTTTATCGTTGGAAAAAGCATAAACGCTAGATTAGAACATTTTGAACTTCACCGTATTTTTCTGGCACCTTGCCAGTATGGTTGAATTAAATAGGATAAGCAAGATATTATGTTTCCAAAGTTTCTTATGTTATTCACTGCAATGAAAATGTTTCATAATGTAGTTTAATATCAAAGGGTGCTTCTGGTTTGCTAGTGTTGCGAATAGATTTATGAATTACTTTTCTAAAACCGAAGTGCGCTTGTTATGGAAGAAGGGACATTCTAAAACGCTTAACGTGGCTTAATGTTCCAAAACAGCATTAAGCTTTTTCCTTATAATGGGCATCATGGAGAGGAAAACGTAGTAAGATAACGACTATAGAACTAGTGTTTTAGGACTACAACACTTCACGTGTTATTCATAATACTATTTTTCATGTAATATATTGCATTACACCTTTGAGGCTTGGAAGCATTTGAGGTAGCTTGCGAACTCTAGTTGTTGTTGCCTGTTATCGCACTTTAAAACCCTTTCACACATAACTTATTTTCCATGCTATGTAGCGCACATGGTTTGTTATGTTTTCATTAGCGTTATTTAGCTTCTCATAGTTTTCAATTAGCATTTGTATATCTATAACTCTATATTGTATATCTATACATCTATATATTTTTAACGTTAAATCGCTGTTACCTCAAAGCTAAAATTAGCTAGATTTTTTTCAATCTCGTGTTCTAATCACACTGGTTTTAGCTTACCCACTAAACAGCTAATCACACCGCTGTGAACGCCATTGGTGCTTGAATGAGTACGTACTTCCGCTTAAGCAGAGAACGTCAGTTGAGTAGGCGGTCCTTCAATGTGGCCCAGGACGCATTTGCGTTCACGCTGCTAAAAGAAAGTGGCCATATGCGGCCCAGACCACCTCCGAATGTGGTTTGAGCGATCGAATCTCAATGTGTCTTAAGTGCGGTCCACTTGTGATCGGATCACCCAAGACGCATGTTAATACCAGGTGTGAACAGGGCCTTTGTTTACATGTCACAGTAGTTTCATGCAAAAATGTATAAAGAACCCCAAATAAAATATCTCATTGTGAGCAGATTAGAATATGGAGCCCTTGTCAAAACACCATGACATCTCCAGCATCAGCCTACCATTGTACAGGAACTCTGTTATGTTACAAATGTTACAGCACTAGTCCAGAATCAGGGTTTGATTTACTGACTGTTCTTACAAGACACTATTTTTGTATATCTGAGACTAAAATAATGCATAAATTCATGTCAATCTAGCTGCTTAACAATGCACAGTAAAATGACACACTTAAGTGTATATGTATATATATATATATATATATATATATATATATATATATATATATATGTGGTTAGAAGTGTTACAAAGACCTTAAATCTGTGGCTCAATTGATTTATGAAGTGTCCACAAACACATAATTTATGTTTTTTCTGCTACATTATAAACAGCAACTTTAAAACCCTTTCACTTTGGAAGTTCTATGTTTAGGAGTCTGAAAGGATGCAAACATCAATTGAGACTTTTTTTATGAGCACCAATAAGCAATAAAGACACTTCTTAGCGGAAATGATACATTTCACTCTTGAATGCATTTGAAGTGGTGATTAAAAACATTCCACACTAACACATGGTCTCTCTGGCATTCCACTTCTAACTACCAAACAAACACTTATGGCATTTAACAAACAGATACCCAACTGTCACACAAGTCAGGGGGAGTTGTAGGAGTCCCTCTTTATTTCTGCTTACTAGCTATAGCTGCACCAGAACTCAGGTGTCTCAATCACAATTGCCAGGTTTTTGGGGGGTTTTTTTCTGAAAGACTGAGAAGCCTAGAGGACCTTTCTCATATTGTATTGGAGTTCCTGCATATATTCTGAAGCTGGTTTTATGAGGGAAGAATTTTATTCAACCACACTCCACACAGGAACCCTGAAAACAGTCAGTCAGTAAAGTGGCTTGAAATGGGCAGCTTGTTCTCGAGTGACATTCTGCTTGTATATTACAACTGCGACACGGCTGTTTAAGAGCCAGCAACAGACATGCAGGACAATTTCATGATGGTGTTAGCAGTGATAGTGATAGTTGATATGACTGATTCAAAAGGTATTTGTCTCCCCCACAAACTCGTCAATAAAGAAAGAAAATACCATCCCGGAGATACTGGTAAAGTCCACTGGGCTCGATGACCACCACTCTGCTTCCTTAAGACCTAGTTCGATAAAAAAAAAAAAATCCATGCGTTAGATTTAAAATGAACGTGTAAGCACAAGGGGGAGGCACTAGCAGCTGGAAAAAACGCACGAGATAAACACAGTCTGGTGATGCTATCTCGATCAGGCGCGTATTGTTTACCGAGGACAAAGCGCTCATTCCGCCGCAGAATTCAATCACTGCTACTGCTTTAAGGCGCAGCCTTGGGAGGAAAAACTTGTTCCCTTGTACGATCCCCGCGCCCCTCACTTCCAATATCAGGACACACCGCGGCAAGTGAAAGTAACCGAAGCAGAAGAGGCATTGCAGAGGCGAAGGAGTGAAGTTAGTTTGGATGCCATTACTATGCATGTCAAGCCGTTGCGAGTGCTGCAGAAAGCTACTTCAGAACTCGTCCTGACGGCCTGATGAAATAGAAGCCCAGAGTTATGCAACGTCTTCCGAGTCAGCTGACTGAATTGAAAGGCAAGGGAAATACTTATAAAGGAAACCAAGTGGGATTAAAGAAAAACAAACCGACGACACAGAAACACTGCAGAAACTTTGTTTTATGCGCGTCTGAGTCAAAAGTTTTTAAAACCTGACTTCAGCGCTTTCGTTTTCATTGGCTGCTTTTGTTTTCCTTTTTCAAGAACAAAGAGTTCTTTAAATCACGCATACAGAATTTCTGGGATTGGTTTTCAGTCCTAATTTATCCACACTTGCGGTAATATTTATATTGTTGTGTGTGTAAGGCAAATATAAAGGGATAAGTAGTAGTTTCAAGTTTACTCACTCGCAACAGGATGCTGAACTTGAACAGCCCCGACAGTAATTCTCTCCAGGACCCTGTGTCCCTCAACGTGGGTGGAGAGGTATACACCACTACTTTGGACACATTGACGCGCTGCAGGGACTCCATGCTTGGTGCCATGTTTACCGGGCAGATCCCCCTGCTGCGGGACAAGCGGGGCAACTTCTTCATAGACCGCGACGGCAAAGTCTTCCGTTACATCCTCAACTACCTCCGCTCCAACAGCCTCGACCTGCCCGATGACTTCAAGGAGATGGCTCTGCTGAAGCGCGAAGCGGACTTCTTTCAAATCCGACCCCTGCTGGACGAGATCCGGCGCTACGAGTCGGGCCCGCACGGGGCGAGCTGGCGCAGCGCCGTGCTCAGCGCAGACGTGGACTGCCAGGTGCGGATGCTGCACTTCAACCTGAAACGTGGCCCCGAGAATTACGAGTTGCGTTCGTGTGCGGTGCGTGTATACACCGCCAACGTCTTCTGTACCTCCTGTGCCTTCATTGAGCTGCTTTGTTCCCGCTTCTCTTATCGGACGCGGGACTGCACCGTGGCCCCGCAGCCCGGCGAAGGAAGGCCAAACTATCTGCGGTTGGAATGGGTGCCACGGCCAGAGGATCTTCCCCTGGACCAGTACGAGAAGCATCGCTACCAAGAGCTAACGGCCACCACCTCGGTGGCATTCCCCGCTACCTCGCTCACCTCAGTAATTCCAGACACTTGCGCCTTCATGGAGGAAATGCTGAAGATCTCCCTGGCAGAGGGGTTTCGCATGGATTCCGTCTTCCCCGACCCTTCCGACATTCTTAACTGCCGCTCGCTACGATTCGTTAGGTACTAGTAACTGCTAAGAGTGACCGCAGGAGGGCTGATAATGACAATGTTTACGTCTTGACTACCATTGCATTTTTTTTACGTAGATAGGACTCCAGGCAAGACAAAGATCATTTTAAAGATGTTTACAGCAGACTTCTAATCTTGAAATACTGTTACAAAACAAGGACTTGGCTAACACGCTGGCCTACGCTACTGTACAAGTAATACATTAAAATATTGATCGTGATAGTATGTTTCTTACATTTAGTATGTATAATTTAATGCAGGTGGTTTATGTTTGTGTTTTTACATTTATTCATTTGGCAGACGCTTTTATCCAAAGCGACTTCATAGGTTACAGCTCTTTACAATGTTATCCATTTATACAGCTGGATATTTACTGAGGCAATTCTGGGTGAGCTTGGAGTGCTGGTTAAGCAGCAGGCCGAATCAGTGCTGTGGTCACGTTTCCCCAGCTGTTCAATTCATCTTTGGCTTTACTTCAGCCCTCACCTGTGACAGTGCTAAATTATGCACCAGTTGATTTTTTCCCCAAAAATGCAGGTCCAGCCTGCCTTCAGCAGCACACACCTGCAGGTTAAATGATGTTCTTATAGGTGATCTGAAGTCTCAGAGCAGCAAGAGTGAATCAAGGGCTTCCAGAACAAGCGCGAAAGCAACTTTCACAGCCAAACGCAATATAAAGAGGCCACCATCGTTGGTGTTCACAATCCAAGTTACTGCGAGAAGGGTTTCACCTTACTATAGCCGGTGATACATTTCAGTGTAAAGTACAAAAGCACCCTTCCTGTGTAGACTGCAAGGATGCAAAGGTTACTGACCAGCTGACTGAATAATCATTCTAAGGCGCAATATGATTCTGTGCTTTAGCAAAGCGACCGAAAAAAATAACCCTGTCTCTGAGCTTGCTGTAAGCAGGTAACAGCAACAGCGATTTCAGGGGAGCATGTGATCAAAACATAAACATGCAAAATAGTGGCACTCAGATATATCTTCCTGTAAGTGTTCACTATGTTTTCTGTTTACTTCTACTTGTTGTAGAAGTGTGGACCTCCACTGTGGTTACAATGTTTACAAAGGTGCACATAGAATTACGGAAAGCATGTTTTGTGCACAATTTTGCGTTTAAACTTTCAAAAGCTCAGCTTGTGAAATGATACGTCTTCACCCGGTTAATAAGGGCCAGTTTAAAGTCTTCCAACTCCAGCGTGGCGTAGAGAGGCCTCTCGGTAGTCAAGTTTCCAAAGCAGGTTTTAACCCTGAGGTACAAGGCTTTGGAGAAGCGCTGGGCCAAAGTAAACTCTGTGGTCGACATTGTCTTGACGCCACAGCATTTCTGAAGTGCAGCCCTTCTTCGGCTTGACATGGAAACTGGGATCGTCTCACCATGTTCTGTGGAGGCGCTGGGTGGGCAATACACAAGGGCACATTCCACATTAGCCCCTCAGCCACACACAGGCCATTGGATGATGTTGACACGGCCAATGTGTGTTTTATTTTGCGGGACATTTAAACACATTTAAACATGATAAAATCACATTTTCTAGCCAGCAATACTTACTTAGTAAAAACTTACTGTACTGTCTTTTGAAACTAATTCCACAGGGCCATTGGCATTTCATGTTCTGAAACCAGTTTACAGCTGCATTGTGATTAAATGTATTGATCCTAACACAAATAAATACAACTGATCAAAGAGGGTTGACCTCCATTTTTTTAAAACTCCAAGCTTCGTGAAATCAAAGCATACTCAAAATGGACAGAGAACACAAGCATCAGGAAAACACATTTATCAAAATGTTTTACAGAAATGATCCTACACAATTTTCCAATACACAAAGTATTCAATGACACAGCACTGTGAACAAAGAACCTTGTATTTGTTTAATTAATAACCACATTGTTTTCAGATTGTATGCTTCTGTTGTACAAAAGGTCTATATTCCATAGATTAGAGCTAAAAAAAAGTGTGGGGGGCAAAATGAGGACAAGAACAAGAACCTCTTTTCAGTCTGGTGTTAGGTCTCAGAAACAGTAACGTTTTAACAAAGGAAAGAACCCCTTAGTCTTTCTCTCTTTAACACAAACACATTTGTGAAAGGCTGGTTAATCTACACATTTCTGCATGTGCAAAAACAGGAAACAGACTGAATTCCCATTACCTGAGCAACTGAGCTCACTGCAAATCTTTACTTCACAGTAAAAAAGGCACAAAATACAAAATATGCAGCTGACTCAATACACAGCAAAAACATTAGTGAAGAGGAGAGCTGCAAAATTTCACGTGTAACAATAAGATAAGTGTATTTACCATAAAATATTTATTGTGCTGACTGAGCAGTAGCTCAGGACAGAAAGCACTCTCCTACCTCTGAGCAAACTGGTCTTCAAAAGAAAGAAGAACTGAATACATAATTATGTCTAACAGATGCATTAAACATATCAAACTACAGCTATATAACAGCAGTACCCTTTTAATACAATCAAGTCACAAGAGAGTAAAGGATGTTTCGCTTTATTCTACTGAAATGGTGAAATCCTGGAGCCTGGAGCTTATATCCTCTCTTGAAACCCCCCCCCCCCCCGATCTTTGGAAGATCAATTCCCATTGAATACTTATTTTTAGTCACTGAACTGTAACCAGCAGCCTTCTCAACAAACAGGAAATGCCCCCTTTTCCAACTCTAGGCATCCTGCTCCCTCTGTGGGTTTGCAGAATTCAACACAACATTCAGATCAAGTACAAAAAAACTCCCTAAAGACATTAAAAAAACATCTAACAGGACAAATAAATATTGGCTTCTATAAATAATGCCTTTTAAGGAATGGTAGCAGAAAGTATACAAAATATAAAAAATAAAAGACAAATGAAAAAAAAAGTGCCCTTCTAGTGCATTTCTCAATAATGAACAGATTTTTAACAAAGCTTTCGACAGACTCCAGCTCACATCGCCTCCAAGGTGACCATGGGTCTGAAAAAGGGGGTCTACCTTGGTTTAGGAGCTGATGAGTCCAACCAACAAAATGGTGCTCAAAGTTTCACGTGTCTGAGACTTTCAGCTGTAGCCTCTTTCCAGAACTGGAGAGGCAGTCTTGAATGACATGAATAACGGCAGACGCAGCTTGCTCAACATCACAGTTTGGTTGACAACGCAGATCTTCACAGAAGTCATCTCTGATGAGCATGAGTGTTCCATGAAACAGTCCTCAGTCCCTCAGGGGGAATGCGCGGCTCAACACCACCTCCATTCTGCCTCCGCCCAGCTGGCACACCTCCAGTACGCATACCAGCCTCTGATTGGTCAACTGCGTCGCCATGGCAATCAGGTCAGCTTTGAAAGCAGTGTGGAGCAGGGTGCGGAGAGAGACAACTTAAAGTCAGTATTACAGCCCAACTGGATACATTATCTAGACACAAAGTAAAAATGAGAAATGTATCTGATTTCATACTGGTTTGCAGCCCCAGAGACATCTGACAGTTTTTTGTGTTGAACTACATATCCCAGCATACAGTGTGCAGGCAGTCCCTGCTTTCATGACAAATTGCATTCTGCCCTGCCTGCACCTCAGCCTTGCAGAGCAACCCACCAGCCTGCCCAAAAGCATGTGTGCTGTGCTAATCAGGCATGGAGGCATAATGTGGGAAACATGACAATCACAGCTGACATTCACATGTGGAGTTTGGTTTGGGAGACGTCCAATTGTGTGAAGTTGCTACGAGGTACTCACAGGGTGCAGGAGGGGGCGTGGAGGGGGAGAAGCCCCCGTGGGACAGGATGGCCTCCCAGCTGTTGCTGTGTGGGTGGGGATGGGGGCTCCAGTGTAGGTTCCCAGGGGAGGCAGGTAGAAAGAGGGCGTTGATCAAGATGCCGTCAGTAAGAGCTGCAGAGGGAGAGAAAGAGAGGAAGGAGGGAGAGAAATGGAAAGAGAATGGAGGGAGAAGGAGGAAGGGAAACAGAAGGAGAGAGAGATAATGACAGAATGAGAAAAGGAGAGAGAGGAAGAGAGGAAGATTAAGAGAGGGACAAAGGGAGGGAGGGTTGAGGAAAAAAAGAGAAAGGAAGACAATGAATTGAGGGAGAAAGCAGAGGAGTGGCCATCAGAAAAGAAATGGTGGATTTGGAGGAGAGACAGAAAACGCAGGGGTGAAGGAAAAGAGAACAAGTACAAGAAAGGAGACAGAAGGAAAGGGGTAGAGGAATCAATACAGTCTACTATTAGTTGCATTCTAACACTGGGCACCAGGGAGGGAGGGAGAGTCAAAACGCACAATGGTGCATTTTGTCCTCCTCCAGGGTGAGGGTGAAGCCCTGGTGTTTTACAGGACTCCACTGTGGTAGCACCAGGACAGGATGAAAAGCAGGCACACACAGATTCTGCTTTGCCTGCTTTCCATCCAGGACCTGCTTGCATTTTCATTCATTGGTTTATAGTGTCTAAACACATATAGAATACAATACCCACACGCATGAGGAATCGGTTGGCCTAATTATCCCACCAGGCCATCTGCTTTCTTTCCTTCAAATCTGCTCTGCTTATCCTGCAATTTCCCCCATTTCCCTTACACCACCAGCTATGGTGCCCAACCAATCAGAGTGCTGGTATTACAGCTCCTCCGATACCGCAACACTGCAGAAATCAAGAGCTGGAAGCAGTCACAATCCAATTCTACTCCACTCAAGCACAATACATTACTTGCATTCTAATTTTGTATATATTTTGAGTAAAACATCAAAATATTGACACTGGATTTGAGTACAGGTTCTTCTGGAAGGGGCGGCTACCTCTGAGGGAAAGGGTGTAGTGGCCGCTGTAGCAGTTGGCGAGGGCGAAGGTGTCCAGCTTCCTTTTGGGGAGGGTCTCCTGCAGACGGCCCGGCTGGAGCCCCACGGCCGCGGCCTGGACCGCTCTCCGCTGCGGGCAGAATTGGCGCGGCAGCGTTTCACCCGCCGCCCGTGCCAAGCCCAGCTGGGACCTGCGGGGGGAGAGGGGGCTGGTGGTGGCCGTGACGAAGCTCAGGGTCTCATCGTCTTCGTCATCATCACTGTCGCTCTCCTCCTCCTCCTCGTTCCTCTCCAGGAATTCCATCGAGGCTTCCCACAGACTGAAATCTTACAGTAATAAAAAGGGGAGGGGCACTTTTTAATAATATTCTTCTGTTTGTATGCCAATTGCCTTACACATTACATGCTGTATCTACATTAATTCCACCACGGCGTGACAAGATTCCCAAATCCAACAAGTGAAAATCAAAGGAGTTCGTACCTGAATATTTATACCATGTATTTATGCCTGTGGAAACTTTCCAGAAAGAGCTGCCTTATTGCGTGAAATGCGTTTCCTACAGGAGGCAGAAGGCTGAGAATCGCAGGCTGTGATGGTAATGGTAATGATGATATTGACAGGGGCGGGATGGCGGCTCCTACCTCTATCCTCCTCTAGGTCAGCATGCTGAGGAGAGCAGAGAGGCAGGGCCAGCCTGCAGACACAGAGGAGCAGACTGAGTAAAGAGAGATGAACACCAGAAAATCACACATACACAGAAACACAGACACACATGCACGCACACACACTAGGGCTGGGCGATATAGCCGTTGCGCTATATATCGCATAGGTATTTTTAGCGCAATAACAGCTATCCCCGGTGTGTGACGTTAGGTTTATTTCCATATTGTCTTCCCTTTAGTCATACCTGATGAGGGAGCACACCTCCAGTTGGCCATGTGAAATGCTTTCGGGGAAAAAAAGGCCACTCGTATTTATTCGATGTCGATATCACAGCAACAGCACTATGCTGCTTCCATGTGGTAGACAGAAACACATGGCTACAAAGATAAAGAGTGAAAACATATGCTATGTGATTTTCAAAGCCAATAGGTAAGTCAACCAACATATAGATACAAGCGATATTTTTCTGCCCCGAAAGCATTTCACTGAACTTCGGAGATGTGCTCCCGCATCAGGTATGACTAAAGGGAAAAAATACGGGAAGAAACTTAACGCCACATACCGGGGATAGCTGTTATTGTGCTGAAAACAGCTATGCTATATATCGCAATGGCTATATTGCCCAGCCCTAATGCGTACACACACACGTACACACACACACACACACACACACACCTTTTCCTGGGGGGCTCTGCACTGTGAAACAATCTTCTCTTCGCAGATCTGCTGCTGCCTGCCAGTCCTGGCCTGCAGTGTGAGACACAGTGATAATCAGTGTGCCATACCAGGCATTTCACACATGACTGTCCAGCCACCAGCAGCTCCTCCACACCGCAGCGGCACTAAGCTTACCCTGCTCTCAGCCTGGGGGATCTGGGGCTGAGCGTGATGGAGGAGGGGGGAGAGGAGCCGATGATGGACTCCCCGCCATGATCAGGAGAGCAGGGGCTCGAGTTGGTCGGACCAGCTGGGATGGTGGAGAGAGAGAGGCTGCCTTCCTCCTGAGGGGCACAGAGGCAGGGGTGAGTGTAGGCATACACACTTCATACTCCATACATACACACTGCAAACTCCCTGCATACACACCCTCTCACCAGAGAAATGCGCTTAACATCCATATCCAGGAACAAAGAGCCAGAGGCATGTGAGCATTCCTGTAAGAACGTGTTACTGAGTGTGTCTGTTACTGAACAGCTGTACACTCTGTGGAAACTCTGTATACTGTATGTGTCACGGAACAACTGCAGACTAAAAAAAATTATATACAGTGCCTTCCATGTTTACCAACCTCTCTGATGCCTCTCTCCATTTACATTCTACTGTCAGTCCTGTCAATCTCTACCTCATTTTCTCTTTCTCTGTTTCTCCCTCTCACTGCCCTTCTCTCCTTCTATCCTTCTCTGTTTTCCTCTCCATCTCTTTCTTTACCTCTCCTCCTCCTGTTTCTGTCTCTCTCCCTCATCTCTCTCCTCCTCCCCACCTGCCCCTCTACATTTCTCTCTCACCTCCCTCTCTTTAACTCTCCCTGCAGCAACTACTGACAGCATCTTAATTATCCATCTCACTGGGTTCCCAGAGAACTTTCTAAAAATCCTTTAAGAGTATATCTTTGTATATTTAAATTTGTGTGGGTGGGTGCACAGGTGGTCCAATACATGTATGTACTCGTGTGTGTCTGTGTGTACATGTGTAGATGAATGCCTCCGAGGTTGGGTGCTTCTTTGTGTGCATGTTGGTGCATGTACGTGTATCTATTTGGATGCATGTTTGGTCAGGTGTGTGTGTGTGTGTGTGTAGACACAGGAGTTCCTTACCTCTCCAGCCACAGTGTATGACACTGCGGTGATGGTGGCCTGGATGGCGAACATGCGGCTCTCTCTGTACTGCAGCTTCTCAGCCTCCCTCCTCAGCTCCGCTCCACTAACCAGGCCCGGCTCCCCTGCAGGGAACACACTGCCCTCACACACTTAAACCCCCCACACACTCTGCCCTGCTCAAAACCCCCACACATTCTGCCCCGCTCCAAACCCCCACACTCTCTGCCCTGCACAAAACCCCCACACTCTCTGCCCTGCACAAAACCCCCACACACTCTGCCCTGCTCCAAACCCTCTCACACACTCAAGGAGTCAGGGAATAATAAATTGATGTTTCACAATTTGTATGCACTTCCTAATTTGGGAGGCAGAAACATTAAGTATTTACAGTAAGACTACTCATTTAATTCTGGGCTTATATAAGATTCTGAGAATATATGACAAATTCAGAACTTTTTTAGTGTTCATGTTTAGGTATATACACACACACATATATACATAGATTAAAGCATGAATAATGTCTACCTCACTGTATCTAATGTGGAGAAGCACTGATGTGATTAGGGACTACTCTGCAGGTAATTTCTCACCTTTTCTGTTTTTCATGTACCTCTCCAGGGAGACAGGGAGTGGTGGATAGCTGAAGAATCCACCAATCACTGCCCTGCCAAGTACCTGGTTCTCGTCCACCGTCTGCAGCCATTGGATGAATTGCCTCACTGGGTGGAGTCGTCTGTAGGGCATGGTTGAGTGATGGCCTGAACCTAAATTAGGGCATTACAGTATAAGTACCATCCTCTGCGCTCACAAAAATGAGCAGGTTCAGCACCACGTAATGAGCACACATGATTGCTGGCTCCGACTGCCCTAAAATTTAGCCTCACACCATTTCAACCACTTTTAGATCCAGACTTCAGTATACATCAGAAGAGAGACAGACAGGGTTAATCAGACCAGATGCAGATGCAGATGCAGACATTAAAACTGAAACTCTTCAGCTCATATTCTTCACCCTCTCATACAGCTCCTTCTTCAGCAGACAGGCATCTCCTGGTGAAAAGCATCATCCATTCCTCAGCTGTGATTTTAGTCAACAATGAGTTTGTTTGAATTCGGCCGCCATTTTTAGAATTCCTGGCAATCATTGTTCCGTGAAACACCTACTGTATATTTTCAGGCAGATAGTGAAACAAAGCTTTGTGGCTTGTGATGGCTCATTCAAAGGGCAAAGTTATTTTTCCAAGCAAAGACCCTGCTCAGTCAAAAATTAGAAACCACAGACCTACAAATGAAAGCAGACTGGCATATTAAGGTCTTAGAATCAGCGAATGATTCAGTTCAGTTTCAGGTGCAAGTTTCTATTTAAAAAAAACTATATATATTACAGCTGTATATTTTTGTTATTTTCTATATATTATTTATGTATAATTATCACATATATCATAAATCTCTTCCCTGAGATATTTATCCAATAGGCAATACACTTTTAGGGGAAAAATATATACATACCGTTTCCTGAAATTTATAAGTATATTTACAAGAACCAGCTGTAATGCTTACATTATAAATTTGGGACTGAAAATAAGTATGTATGGGATAGGCTTTTTCCAAAGTCACTACTCGTATATGCAGCAGAGGAAGTTTAACTTCAGGCTGCTTCATTGGGTTCTTGCTGTTCTTGTGCTTGTTCTAAGTGGTTGGAATGCTTTGGTGCAGTATGTACAATATACATATTATAGGTCAGAGATATATAAATTATCAATTATTGATGATGACAATTGTTACCAGTTGTTTTGGTCACACAATTATGTGAAAATTGCTTTGGAAATACTGTGTATCTGTGTGGTCATGCAGATAAAGACTGTTTTAATTTGAATTTACCATGCTACTCCAGATTTTTGCCAGCCATCCCTGTGACTCTCACCTGTGCAGTACACCTGTGTGAGGCTGGTGTTGGTCAGGTACTGGAAGGACGAGGGCCTGTCTGGAGCAGTCCTCACCAGCTGGAGGTTGGTGCACACCAGGATTGACACTGCAGGGAAACATGGGACACAAGGCTGGACCCAGAGCTGCTGCAAGATGGACAGTGGGGGGAACTCATCCGCACATTCACCACCACTTCAGTCCCAGCAAACAGTAGACTGCCTTTCAGAATGAGGCAGTTACATGCCTCTAATTACATTACATTACTGTCGTTTAGCAGATGCTCTTCTCCTGAACAACTTACATAGGTTAGAATTTTACATGTTATCCATTTATACAATTTCTGTATATATGTTAAGTACTTTGCCCAAGGGTACAGCAGCAGTGCCCCTCCAGGGAATCAAACCAGCAACCTTGCAGTCACAAGCCCTGCTCCTCGCCACTATGCTACATTGCCACCCTATTCTGGAGCAAATCAACTGTAAATGAATGAAAAGCTTAACTACAACATTAGACTGTCATATCTGACAAAATCTGTGTACAAAAGGAAAGATGCCCAAGGTGGAAAAAAGCTTTTCATTTGTTTTACACATGGTCTTACATGGATGTATGACAGAATGTATCTCTGGCTGAGAAGTGGAGAAAAGCTTGACCAAGATTGGCTGGTTTGTGGTCCCATCCTCCAATCGCAGCCATCGGTACTCCCATAAATCCATCCCCTGGCTATCTGTACATAGACAACAGAACGGACAAATTTGTGTCTAATTTCTCTACCATCAGTTTCATTTAATTCCTTTATGAGAATTTATATTTTCAGCTCCAGACCCTGAAAATGCGGTTCATTTCCTTCAGAATTTCCTTCATTTCCTCTCTCTCTCTCTCTCTCTCTCTCTCGACCTCACCCTTTCGCCTGGTGCGTTCTGCTCGCCCAACAAACACCACCAGACCGATGACATCACAGGTGGCCCCCAGGGGACAGCTTAGAATGTCCTTCCTGTAAAGACAAACCCATGTGTTCACCCAAGTGTAAGGGTTACGATGGCAGAATTACCATACATACAGCAGAAGGAGAAAGGGAGATTTATAATGACAGAATTACTGTACCCACAGTAGTAGGTGTAAGAGGAGAAGCTAATGACAGAGTTAGCATTCCAACAGTAGTAGCTGTTACAGATGTTGATAATGACAGAACTACCGTACCCACTGTAGAATGTGTAAGAAGGGCGTGGTAGCTGCCATTGTGGAAGGACATCCTTCTTTGGGATCACAGAGATGTTGGCTGAGGGATTCCTGGAGTTCAGGCTGATCTCTGCGGAGCAGAGGCCAGGGGAGAGTGTTCAGAACCATCCAAAATATCACATCACACATTAAAGTCATGCATTACATCACACAATATTTTACACACTTACAGTGTACTAGAGTGCAAAACTAATTACACACACTAGACTCCAGATATATAATTATTTCAATTTCACTTGAATCCAATTTTGACAACTCAATTAACATGCTTCATAATCCAAAAGAAATCACTATGCTTCTGGACCAAGCAGAGTGTATGATCATCTCTTCTTTTTTATAATAAAAAGGCCATGACTGCAAGTGACTGGTGGCTTGTAGGCATGGCCAGGGCAGGATTACCGACCAGGCAAGCAGGGCACATGCCCTGGGCACAGGGCTCCCAGGGGCCCCCAAGTGTTGAACCCCCCCCATAAATGTAATAAAGGGTCCCATAGTCCCACCCCAACCACCCCTCTTGAACAGCACAGGGGCCCCTCAACGTTCAGTCTTTAATTGTTTCATCTATCTGCATCTAATAGAGAGCCCCATCCTCCCACCCTAACCACCACTCTGGAAAAGCACACAGGGCACCAAACTTTCACATTTTGTTTATTTAATGGTCAGCTATCTACATAGCTAGGACGGTCAGCTATCTACACATCTACATAGGGGGATCACTTGGAACAAGTGACCATAGTGTAGTTACATTTGAAGTTATTTGGCAAGTTAAGTCTGCATTCTCCAATGCTAGAGTTTTCAACTTTAGACGAGCTGACTTTATTAAGATTATACACAGAATATAAACTGGGTACCTCTTCTAGATGGTAAAACTATGAAAGAAATGTGGTGCATATTTAAAACGATTATTCTGGAAGTACCGCATGAGAGGTTCGTATTGAAAATGAAATCTGCAGAAATGACAGGAGCTATCACTGAGTGGGTTTGAAGTTGGTTGTCTAGTAGAAAGCAGACTGTAACTGTGGAAGGAATTGTATCAGAGCAGAGTCCTGTACAAAGTGGAGTCCCGCAGGGATCGGTGTTGGGGCCTTTGCTATTCCTTATATACATAAATGAATCTGATGCAGAGGTTAGTAGTAAAATAGTAAAATTTGCAGATGATACAAAATTAGGGGGTCTAAGCCAACAGTATAGAATCAACTAAGGTAATACAGGAAGACCTAAAGAGCATCCAAAAGTGGACAGAAGTCTTACATGTGGGAAATAAGAACCTTAAACAAGACTACTTCATGGTGGGAAAAAAACTAGAATGTGCTCAGTTTTAAAAATATTTGGGAGTAGTAGTTGACCCAAGCTTAACAGGATCTAGGCAGTGTGCTGTAGCAGTAAAAAAGGCCGACAGGATGCTGGGATATATAGGCAAAAGTATTGAGTTTAAATCTAAGGCGGTTATATTGAAATTATACAATGCTTTAGTCAGACCTCACTTGGAATACTGTGTGCAGTTCTGGGCAGCGCACTATAAGAAAGATATTGAGGTTCTTGAAAAAGTTCAAAGAAGGGCAACTAAATTAGTTCCTGGCATGAAATATAAAAGCTACGAGGAAAGACTCAAGTTACTTAACCTATTTAGACTTAGCAAGAGGAGGCTTTGGGGTGATTTAATTGAGGTTTTTAAATTCATAAAAGGACTCAATAAGGTTAACTACAATACATTTTTAGGGTGAGTTCAGTCTGTAGAACAAGAGGACATAAATGGAAACTTGTTAAGAGTAAGTTCCGCACTAATATAAGGAAACATTATTTTACACAAAGAGTTATCAATACATGGAATAGGTTGCCAGGTCATGTAGTTAGGGCAGAGACCCTTGCTGTGTTCAAGTCCAGACTTGATGCAGTCTTGGATACTCTTTAATTGTAATGGCGAGCTTAGTTGGGCCAAATGGCCTGTTCTCATCATATGTTCTTATGTACATCTAACCATGTAACATGCCTTATCAGTCAAAAGCAAGTGATTTTTAAGCTAGCACTGCAACCTGTTTTGTGTGAGGGTGCAGACTATTTTGCCAAATTACTTTGGACCTCACAATGAATATGGGCAACTGGATATTTTCTTACTCCAGGGCTTCTGATTTATCCTGCCTTTTGAGTTAACATTAGCTAGCATCATGGATTAGCTAGATTAGCAATGGCATCGTATAAGCATAAGAATTGACACTGAGATGTAACTAGCAAGTAGTTATTTGCTAAAAAAAAATTGAGAACTTGTCAGCATACTGATTTGTTATAAAACAGTCAATATTTGCAATGTTGATAGATAATTTTTCTCACAATTTCTACATTTAACATTCATTCTGAACAAATTGTGTTGAAATTCTCTGTTAGAAGTGAATCGGACAGAACTCCTTCCAAATTGCTAAAAATACTAATCAAAAATGGCCTCCAGTCAATGTTCCCCAATGTCTTCGTCCCTTTCAGGCTTTTGCTCACCCTACCCTTGACAAACTGTGAGGGAGAATGGTCCTTTTCACAGATGGCACGCATCAAGGGTGAATTTAGGCCCACCATGGGGCAGCATCGACTTAGCTCTCTTTGTCTGATGGCCATAGAATCTGAGCTTGTCAGGGAGCTGGACTGTAATGATGTAATTGATGAGTTTGCAAGGAGGAAATCGAGGAAGAAGCTTTTAGCTTAAATAGCCAATATTAATTTACAATAATTTATAATTTATAATTAATCTTTTAATGCACAAGCATTTTACGTTTGTAAACAGGAGCTGCTGTAGCCTATGCCTGTGTTTTGTACGCCAGCGCACACGTTTACCTGTCCTGTGTAAGTACACATTGAAACATATGTAACGTAATAAATATTGATTGATCTGGAGGAAGTCGCCTTTTTAATATAGCATTCTGCATCCTTACGTTCCATGTGTAGTACTGTCACTTTCTTTGTCACGTTTTTTACGGAGGGGTGACTCGGCAATAGGTGTAAATAAAGACCTCATCACACTGCAATGCCAAACATTATGTGAGGCTTACACGATCTTATTAAATCTTGATGTTAGCCTAAATCGCTACAAACGCTAACGTTCACAGTCATCACCAGTTCACAGTAAGTCAGTCATCACCATGGCGACGTGCACATGACTGAGGTCATGCTGACCTCAGTCAGGAAGCTCGGTGAAGCTCGGTATTACGGTTTTTCAACTCCAGTATGTAAATGCTAGGTCTACATAAGAACGAACTAGCAGTCGCAGGTGTGCAGCCATCATTGCATGCGCTTTACGTACATGATTACACATTAGGGGGGCTCATTACATTTGTGCCCCAGGGCCCCATGGTCCTATTATCCGGCCCTGGGCATGGCCACAAGCTCTGATACAGTTGTTTCACAATCATGCATTCTATACTTACACCACCAGGGGCCTCCACTGGGGAGGTAATAAGCTAGGCTGCCGCAAAAGTGTGAGTAATTAGTGTAAATTTGAAATGTAACCTAATCATCAGAACTGCTTCACGTCCACAAAACAATGGATGTTACATGTACAGTTGCCATTAAAACCTTCAGCAAAATCACCCTAAGGTGACTCAAAGGACGGCAATTGCAATCTGCAACTCAATTGTACACCAAATCTGAAAAGCACCACTATTAAATTTGAGGCATTTATCTGCGAATTCCCATCCTCAGAACCTTGGTCATGCTCAACAGAGTTTGTCAGCAAACACATAATTAATGGAAAAGACTATTTGGCCGTTGACTACAGTATGTGTATTTCCAAAGACTTGATGATTCCAGCAAATGGCAAAGAAAAAAAGACAGACAGATACTATCCTCTGAAATGCAGTAACAGAGAAGGCCATGGAAATCTACAGGACCTCTAAATTTCTGAGTACCACATATTGTTAACAAACCAAAAGAACAATGCAAGTAATGCATATGGCTTATGTTTAAAGATAATGTTTTGATATGATAATGATAATATGTATATATTTTTATCTATTTTGAATCTGGTGTGGCTTTCACACCAATCATCACAGTGGCTCCTCTATTCCTGGCACAACGGTTGTTAACTGCAGGAATGGACTGCCAGACCACCAATTCAGGAAATAAACATACGGCCCTGTGGCGGAATGGGTCACCCACTGACAGCTGGCTCAACAAACCAGTCAGTCAAAAAAGACCTTGTTTGCTATGCTGTTTCAAACCTGACCTTTTTGGTAACATGCTGCAGAATGTGAAAAGTTGGAATGTTATTTCTCAGATTCAAATGCACTGCGCAGAGAGAGAGACAGATAGTGTGTGTGAGAGAGAGACAGAGAGAGAAAAAGAGAGAAAGGCACAGGCAGAGGCCACCGTACCAATGTCATCCTGCTCGTTCTCTCCCATCCTGCTGTTGTAGCTCTCCTTCACCCTGTAGCGGGCCAGCCTCAACACCACCCCTGGGTGGACACAGCGGTACCAGTCCATGCAGACACTGTTCCACAGGACTACGGTGGCACGGCCTGACCAGTCCGCCACCTCCAGAATTGCCTGGGGGAGACGAAGCGGGTGGAGGATGGGAGAGAGAGGAGAGCCAAGGGAGGAGAAGGCACAGAAGAAAGGGAGGAAGTGACATCAGATCAAAACGCAATGATGGCCTTTGTATCAGACCGAGCATCTAATAACAGAATGCGACCAACATCCAAGCACACCAATTAGGGGGACCTGAGTGATGCCAAAAATACTGAATGGAGGCTGGGACCTTGTAGGGGCTCTTGCAGTTCCGCTCTGCCCTGCCGTAATAGAAGAGCCGGGACTTCTGCAGAATCTGGACCACCAGAACCCCCCTGATGACCCGGGACCGAGAGAGGAATCCCTGTCTGACTTCCTGCAGGGTGACTGTTGCCTGTAGGTCTGCACCGCGGGCAGGCGGGCGGGCGGGCGGACGAGAGAGAGAGAGAGAGAGAGATTATTAAATGCTGCCATTACTGTCACTATTACCATTATAAACAGTATTTCTGTTGTTAATATTTCCCTTTCTTTTACTCTCTTTTCATTATTTACACACTTTGGAGAAACACGCCCTATGTTAGTGCCAAAACTTGAATTTTAAACTTGGATGTGACAGAAGGATTACTTAAAGATTATTAAAGATTATTTATCACCTATATAGTAAAGATTCCAGCTACTGTTGTGTTGTGTATTTTCCATTTGTAGTCCTGTTTGGCCAATAACACACATCTCTAAAATCATGCCAGTAAACATCAAATTGGATCTGATAAAGTGAATGAGAGGGAAAAAGGCTGCACTAAAATACAAAAGTTAGAGTAAGACAAATTACAACACACCAGAACCAAAAATACATTTCCCATTCGGACGCACACTCAAAAGCACAAGAGGGATTTGCCTGCTACAGGGCCCTAAAAAGACAGCAAGCCATATTACATTACCAAACCGCACTAAATGATAGAAAACTGAGAAATATCTTCACGAAGTGCAGGCTTCGTGGCACAGTTTGGCCAGAGACACAGGCAGACCTGGCAGACCTGGCAGCCCGGAGCGGATGGGCTGTGCTGACCGCCGTCCGCTTCGCGGAGTCGATACAGAACCGCACTTTCTCTCACGTCAGACATACAACCAAATAACTAACAACGTCTTCCAGCAAATGGTTTGCCTGCGGCCAAATTTACCAAATTTGAACACTGGAAAAACTGCCCATCCTTGCTGAGGATGCTACCTGACGGACAGTAACCGCACATTTCACAAAATGAAAACACGTGAAAAAATAGGAACAGGTGACAGATTTTCATGTTGCAGCGCTTTATATCCATTCCTGTTCTTTCTTACTTGGTTTGCTGCGTTTTGTTTCACGGTGAGCGACTCTAAACGTCGTGTTATTGTGGAACTGCAGGCTAAGATTTAATGCTTTGTCAATGTACTGAGTAGCATTTCATGGAAACAAAGTACTCCGCACTTGAGAGCTTTGGTATTTAGCAAGGCAGTACGTCTTTTTGAGTTAACATCGCTTTTCCAGTGCTACGTGCGATGATCGGAAGCAGTTAAAAATCCAGGTTAATAATGGGATAATGTTATGGCCACTTACTAACAACGAGGCAAGCATACCGTACAATTAAGGGTCTCATCTCAGTGTATGATGCTATTAGCCGGTCCTTATTTTCATCTCCAATGTAATACATGGTGAATCAGCTGTGTTAGCCTGCTTGCCACCAAAACAATTACCTCAGCTTATCATATCAGAACAATAACGGTGCAACAATACAACAACACACAACAGCTAAACATCGCATTTCTGCAGGACAGACCTTCGGTGCCTTCCCCGGAGTCCGATTCTGAGCTGTCGCTGCCGCCGCCGCTGCCAGGCGGTGGAGTGTCCCTCCACATCTCGCCGAGATAATCGTGGTTATTCCACAGCGGCAGGTAGGAGCTTCTCTGCGCCCGCAGCGGAAGGAGGCTGGGTTGGTCGTCCCCCTGAAGACCGAACCACGGCAGGGCGTCCAGGTCGATCCCGCAGAACGCCTCCAGACCCGCGTCGTCCCCCGCGTCCGCGTCCACTTCCAGGCTCACCACGCGGTAGGCGGGACAGCCGTCTCCATCGATTCCGTCCTCCGCCTCGGCGACACTGGAAAACGTGACGTTTCTGAGCTGGCAGCCGCACCGCAGATCGTTCCTCTCCACTAACGGGTTCAGACTCGGGTGGATGGTCACCCGCAGTCTGCAGTCGCCGTCGCTCACTGTAGCATCGTAAAGGCTGTCAGAAGCATGAATCGCTTCCGGGAAAAATATTCCAAACCCCAGGTCTTTGACGTAGCGGTCAAGGGAAATTAAATAGAGAGGCTCCCGACACGTTTTGGCACTTTCAGAACGAGGGTGTCCGCCGTTTGGCCAGGAGATGGTGCGTTGCAAGATGCAACCTGCACGGCGGGCAACTGTGGCTGCCATCTTGGCCTAGACGATAACATTGCGGAGCACTGTGGGAGAATCTCTGTGGCGTGTGTGCTTCTGTGTGTTCGCGCGAATCAATTCTACGAAGGACACAAAGGGCGCATGTGTTTGTTCACACGGGTAAGCGCTGCGCAGGACGCAACAGGAATGACAGTTGCAGTTTCAGTGCTGTTGAATTTGGCCTTTTATCCGTGTCGTAAAAGATGCGTGCATCCAATGTGTGTATTTACTACTATTTATAATCGGCACCCGCCAATTACAAACATTGTTTGCGATTAAAAAACACACGTTCCAATGCAGAAAAATATTGGTCAATATCAGATATTTCTAACATATGTCAAAATGTGACCTTTTAATTATAGCTACTTTCATGTACTCTATATATATATATATATATATATATATATATATATATATATATATATATATATATATATATGACATGAATATGTTGTAAAATCTACAAAATATGTACTTGCTTCTGCAGTGAACCATATGCCTTGATATGTGCATAAAATAACATCAGCGCGAAAAATTACTTCATGTGAGCTTTTGACATTTTGTGTGAGATGTAATCTGATACTTAGCGCTCTCTGAGCTATATGCTAAACATACAGGCTACCATAAGGCAGCCTCACTTCATCTTAAATGTACACGTTCTGTTTCTTACTTTTTATACAGAAAGTTGGTGCAAATTGATTAATATATTAACAGATTTTTAAAAGAGCACTTGCTGAATAAGAGCAAGAGTAGCTATAATCAGCATGTCTAAGGACACAAATGTAAAACAAAATTCTACTGCAGAATTTGCCGTACCTAAAACGTTTTTTAAAATTAAGATGACTGCTTTACGAATGATAAATGTTATCTTCACTTTGATCCCCTTCCTCTCCAAGATGCCAGTTTTTTTAAATCTCAGGGCAATATCTGTCCCTCTCTGTATGTGTGCGTTAGTTACAGAGCAGGTGGGTTTCGCTCTGGCCGCTGCAATAATTTGCTGTTGTAATGATTTGCATACCATTAGGCTGCCTTGGACTTTGCTCTTCCTGGTGTTTTTAGGCATGTAGGCTACTACATATACATCTACATATTCACCACAAGAGGACGTTATGAGGCCACTTCAGTTGATATTGCAAACCACTTATTATGAGGGACCCAGGGGACACACACTCCTGCTAGAGATTATTTATGAAATCCATAGACTGTGTACGTGTTTGCCATTACGTCAAATTAATGTGTTACAACATTTTCTGTATGGGCAATAGGAAAGCGCCATTGACAATTGGATTCGAATGAATTTTCTGTTTCATTTGGATGCTGGAGCAACCATGTTTTTATGTTCCATAAAACTACTAAAGCACAGGCGTTTAAACACAGGACATCATGGACAACCTCAAAATTTAGAACTGACTTTTTTTTTTTTTAACCAAAGGGCCATTCAACAGACATCGGCTATACACACTGCAGTCACAGTATGTTCAATTTCCAAGCCTCTATAGTTTGTGAACCACATGAAACACACAGCCCATTTGCTTTAATTTAATTATTCATTATAATATGCTTGTGGAGAAGTTGGCTGATACATCTCACAAAAGTGAGCACAAAGAGCAAATATAAAAAAAAACAAATGTCAACAAATAAAGGAAACCAGTCTGAGCACATAGTCAGCTGAAGAAAGCGAGTGCTTCCTCTCTGGTCACACACCTGTATTTCATACGCCCCCGTGGCTCATTAACCAATGGGCCAGCTTGCACAAACAAAGACAATTACAATGGATAATTAAACAATTAACCTGTTTAAATGAAATTGATGTGAAACAAGCTCAATTATTAAGGTAGGAAACAAAAAGACAACAATCCTTAAATATTTAACAAAGTGACAATTTCACAAACTGTTTTGGGGGAAAGGTGAAGGTTCTGCTTCACAGTGCTGTAATTATTCATAACATGGAGCCATCTCAGATCTTTCATCATTTACACAAGTGCCTTTACCTTGGGCAAATCGTTGCTTTCAATGTCACGATTAAACCAAACCCATGAAAGGAAATGCTGGGATGACAGTGGAGTGCGCTTTAAACCTTTTATTTGGATAAATACAATTCATTTGTCCCCCTGATGTGCTAATACAGTCAGTCATAAACATCGTTGTGATTATAAATTAATCTGTGGTTTTAATCTCGTAGACGGAGCCCGCCCTGCAGCCCAGCTGTCAAGTGCATAAATTTCTTTTTTTGGAGATAAAATGCTTCTATTTTTTCCCACAATTGGTATATAATATCAAAATACAGGCCAGTATGAAATTACATTCACAACCCCTCCCTTTCAACGTCACCCCCCTTTCCAAAGATCCCGGGGTTCGGGGTTCCATTCTAAATAGTAGCTTCCCCAAATCTTATATCATTAACCATTGATTATCCAAAGTCTACTTTCTCAGCTGCACGTGTCCACAGACCAGACATATTCCTCTGGGTGCCATATATGAATACCGTCAAAACCTCCATACAAACAACATGTAAAAATGAGAGGAGCTACAGGTCAACAAACAATGCTGCGGTTTCAGTTGCAATCTCTCATTTGTTGCTGTGAAGGGGGCGGGGGGAAATGTCAGTTAAAATATGTATGGAGGAAGACAGTGGCAAGATGTACCGATATTTCTCTATCTGATTGCTACCAGTTATAACATGTCATCTTGCCTGGCTCCCTCTCTGCATTTTATCTCTATTTGCTAGATAAACTCTGACTCCTTGTGTGTGCCCTGGCAGTTATGCTCCCTGACATTCTGTGGGACAGAAAAGCAAAGCAGGTCTGGTCTGTTATGAGATGGAGGATTTGGCCTGAGACACATTGCACTTGGATGGGCAACCTGCCAGGCGAATCAGGTTCCTGACAGAGATGCCTTTTGTGGCCAGTGATTGGGCGGGTGGCAGAGGTCTATGCCAAGGAGGGTTCGGTCTTACCAATGGTATCGTGGGTCCAGTCTGCGGCTTGCTGCAGACATCCCATGGCGCTCTCGGTGAAGGGCAACGAGTGCTAAGTTGCAGTGTGAGCGCAAAACCCGATCTCTCTCCCAAGTCAGGGCCGGCCAATCTTATCAGAAGCCAGATAAATAAATGTAAATGTAAATGTAGGCCTACGTACCACTGAGGGTTTGGAAAAAAACTTGCACAAGATCGGAGTGTTTTCTCATATCTTTCCAGCCTCTCTTCCAGCAGTCCATCAAACGCACACCTGCCCCCACCCCCCAGTTTATGTGGTCCTGTATCAGCAGGGTAGGGTGTCAGTCTATACCAGGGATGGCTACCTGGGGGCTCTTGCGGAGGGGCACTTGGGTGTCAGCCTTCACCGGGCTGGCCGGGGGGCTGGGGGCGGCCTTGCCCCTCCAGGGGAGCAGGCTCCCCTGGCTGAAGGAGCCGAGCGAGCTGCGAGAGCGGCGCTCAGACGCCCTCCGCACGGTCTTGCGGAAGGACTCCCCCGCAAAGTAGTAGAGGAGCGGGTTGAAGCAGCTGTTGGAAGAGGCCATGCAGAGTGTGAGCACCAGCACTTTCTGCAGCATCTGTGTGCGCCAGCAGTCCTGTGCCCGGCTGGCATCCTGTGCGGTGACGGCGTGCAGGTGGGCGGTCCTCATCACGTGGTAGGGCGCGAAGCAGAGCAGGAAGGTGACCAGCACCACGGCCACCAGGTTGATGGAGCGCTGCCGCCGCCTGCGCACCCGCTGCAGGCTCCGTTCCCCGGATCTCAGCCGGCGGATGATCCGCCCGTAGCAGAGCAGGATGGTCAGGAACGGCAGGAGGAAACCAAAGACCACGCCCACGTAGTTGAGCACCAGGATACGCCTCCAGGAGGGCAGCCCCTTGGGCTCGAAGCAAAGCGTCCTGCTGCCCTGCTGGAAGGACCCAGAGAGGAGGAAGGGCGAGGAGGAGGCAGCCACAAACAGCCAGATGCCCAGGCATGCCCAGCTCGCCCGGCGGACGGTCACCAGCGTCTTGTTGCGCATGGGGTGCAGCACGGCCACGTAGCGGAGCACGCTGAGGCCCGTGAGGAAGAGCACGCTGGTGTACAGGTTCAGGTAGAAGGAGAAGACACACCAGCGGCACAGCCAGTCGGGGAAGTCCCACTGGCCGCCCCGCAGGTAGTACACCAGCCGGAAGGGCAGGGTCAGGGAGAAGCCCACGTCCGACAGGGCCAGGTTGGTCGTGAGGACGGTGTTGGCTGACTTCTTGGGCGTGAAGCAGAAGAACACCAGCAGGGCCAGGCAGTTGCAGAGGAGGCCCATGGGGAGGACGATGCAGTAGGTGATGGTGTAGGCCAGGTACTTGAAACTGTCGTCATTGCCACACGTCTGGTTGTGGGCCAAGGCCATCGTCCCAGGAGGATAGGAGGCACTGGGTAGGTGGGAGAGGGGCAAGCTGAACCAAGGAGCTGGAGGGACTGGGAATTTTAGGAACAAGTGAAAACAGTTAGGAATGGACAGGATTTTAGGAACAGACTGTCAGTGAGAACACACATAGGAACAAGTCAAAATAAAACTATAACACATCAGCCACTTAGACTTCATTAAGCAAAGCAAATAGCACATGATATTGCTGCTGATATTACATGCTGAATGGTATACATTTCCCGTTATGACACTGAAACCTGGTATTCCTTTGAAAATATATTTTCCATGATTGGAATGGTATCATGGCGTGTTTTAATATGCAGCGACACACGATCATGTTACAGAGTAGCGCTGGTAGGGTAGGGAATTCTTAAGAGAATTCTTGGTGCCGATCAATAGACGTTGCTATTTTAACCATGAAGCCATCTATTAAATACGGAGGGAACGAGGAAGTGGCGAGTGTTGGCGCGCTCTCGTTCATAAACAAAGAACATTACCACAATGAAGGTTGTTGTTCTCTGCTTCTAGTTCTGTTCGCAGGATTGGCTCAGTAAGGCGTACATCTTATCAAATGTAATCATCACATTCATGAAAGTTAACAGCTCTTCATACACTTAAGGAATGGAATTTTGACATACGTTTATGTAGATAAATGATCTAATCACCTGCTACCCGAAAGCGTAACTGAATACGGTCATTTTTAACGTTAGTGCATGGTTCATTTTTTGTGGGGCCAAAGTATGTCTTCTTCAGAGAATGTTCGAATTGCCGTTGTCTTTCATACGCGCACAAACAGAATTCGCAATGCAATTTCAATTCCATTTAAATGTTAATTTACTACTTAAAAAATGTCACAGACATGGACGGAGATTTTTATTTTAAACGAATAACGTGGAAGCTATCTCCTTAAATAAATAGTGTCTTTTTATAAACTACAGTTCTGTTGTTATTATTTAGACGAGTACACTCACCTGTCATGTCCTAGAAGTGCGTAGCTCCGTGCAGGTGGCCATGGGAAGACACAGGTACATCCTAGTGGGAGAAGGGAGACCAACTCAGTTCAAAACAGGCTGCTAAAAATTTATCAAAGTTTATATAGTTGCGTACATCAAACCACCGCTCCTAACCCTTACTCACTCGTTTAGGTCTCACACGCCGATTTCCATCACCCGGTGTAAGCGACATGCACGTTGTTTATAAAACACATTTTAAGGGTAAATCAAACTACCGAGAGACATGGTTTGCTTGTAAACAACCGCTGTGTGAATGTTCTTCTTTTCCCAGCACCATCGCCATAACGCTGGTCCGCTGCCCTGAGAGGATTGGTTACCCTCGCTCAATGTGTTTTGAATGCCGCTGCGGCTAGTGCTGAGATGCAAATGAGAGAGACCAGAGTGAACGACAGGAAAATTCAGCATGTGCCTGCCAAAGCCGCCGTAGAAAGGCTTCCATGGAAATTTACATGGAGTACTTTCGCTTTCTCAGTCCCTGATGCGCCAGCTCCAGCGTCCTTATCCAGAACTCTAACTTCTTGTGCCTTACTCTCCTACCGTGTCCTTTCCCCCCTCAAACTCACCGCCCCCACTTTTCTCAGCTCTCTCTCAGCCTCTGCAAAACAAGCCTGAACCTGATGTCCATGTGATTCACCCAGAACTCCTTCTCAAAGATGCGGTGCCTTTGGATGAAAATCTTAACGTTATCTGGCACGGAGCTAGCCTCTGCGTGCCTATTTACAGGGGCTGTCAAAGTCTGTTTACAGAGGTTGCACAGAAAGCTGCAGCTGCTAGGCCCTCAGAGGCATGGGAATCACTGTGCCTGGACAGGAGATGTCCAATGAAAGCCCATTTGCTGTTGAGAATAGCACTGATTGTCCAACAGGAACATCCCCACTTAACACCCCCAGACCAAGTAAAACACCATTGTCCTCACTGTAATGATGGGGGCAGTGTGCTATGATAGGTGCTTCCACACTATGGACCTGAGTCCCCTTTGATCATTCAGCTCTCTCACCTGCACTGTTGTCGCCTCATTTTGCAGGGACTCCGTTGGAAAAGCTTCCAGCTGTCGTTTGTTTTGGTCTTCCCTTTTTTAGTCCACAAAGCACCACGCAAAGTAAGTAAACATTTAAATCTCTCAGGACTGTGTAATCTTATGTTACTCTCTGTGTGGTCTGGCTGAATGAAAAGCAGACCAGCATTCAATTCCATGTCAGTACAGCCAATTCAAGAAAATGAACTGGAATTCTGTTCACCAGTTGAAAAATCTTTGTAGAAAATGATGGGAAACATTCAATCAAAGAATTTAACTTCAATTGATGTCCTGAATTGATTGAACTGAAAGGAAATTGACCCCAACTCTGGCACTGGTGAAGGCTCCACTAGAATTGCTCAACAGCACATGATAAGCCAAATCCTGCAGGCCAGCACAGTAAACCCCAACAGCAAAAGATGACTGCCAACAAGTCTAATCCAATTTGTTTAATACTTATTAAAAAAGACAAGCAAATACACATCCAATACACTATGCAAAAAATGAAATAATTTCTAATATGTAAATGTATACAATGGTAATAGCAATTATGACAGTGACAGTGAAATAGAAGGGATAGAAGGAAACTCATTGCACCACCAAGTCAACATCCAGATGAAGTGTCACAAAATGGGCACCTGCACCACTCTGGATGAAAAAAGCTATTCTAAGGAAATAGCACTCATTTTCACCAAGGCAAGACAACCCACATTAAACCCACAGTGACACCCCAGACACCAGGATAGACTAGTTTCTACCCCACAGTTATCAGTCAAGGTGAGTTAGCTTAATCTCGGTCTCCTGCCCATGTAGAGGTGGTTAGCGCATCAGCCTCATTTACAATCATCTTGTCAGAATGATTTTCTGCCCTGAGAATGATGTCGGCCTGCCAACAAAGGGATCAAGGTCTTATAATACGCCTTCTTCCTCTTCACTTCCATGTGATCTTCCAGGCCAATGGCTACTGTGAAAAGCTTATCTGATACTTATATGACAGCGCATTTTAATTTTTGTCAAAGGTAATAATTTTATACACCATTTTCAGACATTGCCTTCGACAAAAGTGTCAAGCTTAACACAAGTGTTTCAAGTGTTTAGCTTAACACAAAATATCCTAACACAAATTGTAGACTCCTGTTGTTGCCAAGACAGAAATTTGGTCAATATTAACTGAGCATTCAGTGCAAACAAGTATTTCTGTATGAACAAGCCCTTCATCTTTTTTTATCCTCAGGCTCATCATGACTGTTCAAACGAACTATAGTGGCTGCTGTTCAAAGTGTTTAATTTTATTAAAAAAGTAAAAAAATCTTACTTTGTAAATTGGGGAGATTGCCATCTTGTAGTAGAAAAAGGAACTGGTATTAACTGCCAAGGGAGCTGTTCACCATCAGTGTGTGAATGAGGGGCATCATAATTTCCAATGCTGTTTCCTTGGAATGGAGGGGTATGCAGTATACAGTACTTTTATACTGTATACTTTTGCCAGTCTTGGGAATTCAGAAGAATCTGAGGGAAAGAAGGGAGTGTAGAGAGACAGCACGTAGAAGGAGCTGACATGAGAAGCATCAAAGGGGAAAAACAGAGAAGAAACAACAGAGATCAGAGGTCAAGACAAGAGGTCATGAGCGTGGGCCTGCAAGAATGACGGAAAAACACACCACTCATGTGATCCTTATGCTTCTTTTTATTGGAGGAAAAAAAGGTTGTCTGTCTCATGGTACAAACCTAGTCAGGGACACTGTGCTCTTTCTCTCAATGACACAAAGGAATTTTAAAGGATTTTTAAACACCACGTCTAAGATACTGATGTAACACTGCTGGGGGTTGGGGGCAGGGCGAATACACAAATAAAAATAATGCCGAGAAGTATAAAAAAAAGTCTTTAAAAGAAGTCAATGTCATCTGGCGCATCCAGGTCACGGTATTCAATTATGTTACGAGGATCTCCACGGAACATTCTGGAAGAGAGAAGATTTCTCATTATTTTCCACTGGGCAAACTGTTTATCTTTGAACAGGAAACAAACATGCATATAAAGTGCATGTGCAAGCACTCGCACTCACACACACTCACAGACCTTCATACTGTCCTACATCACAACACACTACAACATGCATAGGCCCGTGGAGTCAAGCTTTGCCCAACTGGCTAGACAAACCAGGTCAGACTGTTATCCTTGGGGGGTTACCTATTGTTTCGGGGTTTCCCAGGGTAACCACCGTGACCACGGAAATTGTCGAAGTTACCTCTGCCCCCTCCAAACTGGTTGGGAGGGTAAGGAGGGCCTCCTGCCAGAGAGAAAGACAAGGAGAAACACTAAATACCACTATAGCTCCGGGGTTGAGTTTTTGCTGAAACAATGAAGACATAATGGCTATTTTAAAATTTGTGTTACACTGATGTTATGACAAATCAGCATGTTGCCTTGTTTTGCCTGAAGTTACTAGTACAAAATAACTTACCCCCCCTCCACACACACACACACGAGGAGAGTAAACATAGATAACATGCAGACATGACACGCATCACTTCTGTACTTTAATAAAAGCACTCTAGCAGCACTGTGTGTGTAGGACCTGTACTTTTCTGGTAAAACCAGCTGGGATGTTTGATGGCTGCAGCCACAGAGGGGTGAAGCCTCTGCCTAAAAGTACCCAGAGATGAACAGACGGGGAAAGCGCCCAGTGCGGCACACACATGCACTGACCTCCAAAGCCCATGACCGGGGGGCGTGGCTGCCCGAATCCCATCAGCCCCTGGGGCGACTGGTGGGGGTAGGGCAATCCTGGCGCTAGGACGCCTGCGGATACAACAGGAGAGTTAATGCCATGGATGTCCGACGCTAGCAAATGACTGGAGGTCTGGTGCGAGCGCAAGAGATCCTCGCCACATGTGGATCTGCAATTCATGGGGTCTCAACAGCCGGGCAGGACACCCTGTTGCCAGGTGACACGTACTCATGGCAACATCCGCTTGTTCACCTTTACTGTATGTATTACATCCATTTGCATTTTTATGGAAGTGAAAATATTAATCACTTTATATCATGAAATGCAGCTGTTCTGCAATAGGGCCAAATGTAACTGTTCATACGGATCTCAGGAACATATTCCACTCCAAGTGGCGACGGTCTCCTGTAAGACCGCAGGCTATTATGAATGAAGGACAGTGTACTTCGGGAAGGTGCACGAAGGGCAGATGTGAGGATTGGGTGTCTAGTATGTCTGGTGTTTGTGTGTGTTTTGCGGGCCTCGTGTGTGTGTGTTACAGGTGTGGACTGTGGGCTGCTTGTGTGTGAATATGCTTCTGCTGTTGTTGCACAGCACACATGATGACTCACCCTGTCCAGGCGTGGGGGGAGGCGGGGCTTTGGCTTCAGACAGGGCGGGCCTCTTGGCATCCATCAGAAAGTTGTTAAAGAAGATAACTTCCTTCTTCACCTCTTCAATTTTGTCCGCATGCTTGTTCAGGATGTGTTTGCGCACAAACTCTGGGCCCTGGAGGAGAGCACAGCCACACCATTGTGAATCTTTTGGCGAAATCTCACTTCCCACTTCCAGAGAGATTTAGGGAGTGGCAATTCTTTGTAAAGCCTGGCAGGTAGCATGCAGAGGTCCAGGGAAAAGAGGACTGCAAACAGAGAAAGGTGGAATCTCCCTGGCGTGCTCCAGTTCAAACATGACCAATCTATCATGAACAACGTGGAAAAAAAAACTAGAAGTTACCATTTACAAACAGAGGCCATAACCTATGCCTGGTGACTGCTGTGGCCTGATAGGATGTCTGTGACCTTTGCAGGCTGCCTTGTGGACAACGGTGCAAGTAGGATTTTTCCTGGGACGGACATGGCTATAAGACCCCCTCGCTGTCTGCCCACACCCACCACACCCACCTTGAACTTTTTGCCACTGAGCGGACACAGCCACTTGTCCTTTCCCAGCTCCTGTGTGTTGGCAGAGAGGAACTTCTCCACTTCTTGCTCGGTGTTCTTGCGGCCCATCTTGTTGGCCTCTTCCTCGGACAGAGTCTCCTTAACACTGAAGAGGGGGCCCAGCTTCTCCTCGAATGTCTTCTGCCACTCTGCCACTGTGAATAAATGGGGGGGGGGGGGGGGTTAGGCAGGTGTCTGTGCTCCCTCTTTGAATTTGTGTGTGTGTGTGTGTGTGTGTATGTATTCAGGTATACTTGTAAGAGTGAGTACATGTGGGTCTGCCTGTGTGTATGAGTGAGTGTATAAGAGTATGAGAGTGTGTGTGATTGAGTGAGTGAGAGTAAGTGTGTGTGTGTGTGTGTGTGTGTGTGTGATTGAGTGCATATGCCTGTATTTGTGTGTGTGCGTGTGTGCGTGTGCATGTGCGTGTGTGTGTGTGTGTGTGTGATTGTGTCCTGCCAAGATTTGGACAACAGACTCCCTGGATGCCTTCAAGAAAAAAAAACTTAAAACTCATCTTTTCAAGCTGTTCAAGTTGCTCTGGGTAAGAGCGTCTGCTAAATGAAGTAATGTAATGTAATGTGTAGGGTTGGACCCGAATATTCAACTATTCGGATATTTGTTCGTTGGGTAGGTATTCGGTATTCAATTTTAGGATTCGGATTTTCGTTTTTTTTTGCTAAATGTAGGCTATCAACAAAGGCGAAAAGTACATTTTGTCAGCACATTTATACTTTTTAATTGCACTGTTAAAACGTGAAAAATATATATCATCTCAGCTTGGGCGCCTGACATCCCTCTCACTCACAGCAGTTGAACGTCACGGTGATGGGAAAGTAGCCGGCGATTGCCGAGCTCGTGCTTTGGGACTCAAACGGAAGGTCTAATTGTTTCGACCGGCCCTAGCTTTGTCACCCTGGAAGGATGATAGCTGCAGCGATGCTATGCTTCTCTCTGCTTCCGGAGGGGCGTAAGACCATTTTTAAATACCGCGGCTCCGTCAGCAGAGACAGTGGTGGGAAATGAAAAGTAGCCGGGGATCACCTAGTTCCTACTTTGGGACTCGAACAGAGGGCGTAATGGTTTCAACCAACGCCTAGCTAAGTTTGTCACCCTGGGAGGATGCTAGCTGCAGCAATGCCATGCTTCTCTCTGCTTCCAGAGGGGCGTGAGACCATTTTTAAGTACCGTGGCTCCGTAAGCAGTGACGGTAATGAGTGTATAGGATAGGTTAAATGCAGAGGACAAATTTCATTCCATTGCCCACCCCATACATATGAAGCGATGACTGAGACAGAGGGTTTTCGGAGGGTAGACTCCCCTGAGGGAGGTGTGTGTGTGGAGCGCCCTGCTTACCCTCTCCGTGGGTGATGCGGTTGGGCGGGATGGGTCCTCGCACATGGATGATGCCACAGCGGTTGGGCATTTCGTCCTCATTGGGGTAATCGCACGTGTTGTAGTAATCTATGGAATGGACCAGGCGCAGGTACAGCAGCAAGCGGTCAAGCACCTAAAGACAAGGAAGGAGAGGCAGGGGTATGGGGGGGGGGAAGACAACATTAAGAGGAAGCGTTCTACAGTCATTCAAGGGCCCTCAAGGGATGAAGAAATTTTTCGTTTCCTCCTGAACTCTTATTCACCAAGCAGTGTCAATTCACCATTTTTGACAACTTAGTCAAACTGTTATTCAATGTCTGGAGGTGCAATTAGAGCAACCCACTGGACTATGGCCAAAGAAGATAGCGCGAAAGTGTGAGACACTGCCGTAAAGACACACTGAGAACGTTTGAATGTGGCCTCTCTACCACTCGTCTCCCTGACGGCGGCATGGGACGGACCTTGACCAGCTTGTCATCCCTCTCCACGGTGATCTCGGTGGGGTTGCCCTCCTTGCTGCCCTCCTCGGCGTCGGCTCCACCCGCGCTGCTGCCCATCAGTTCTTCCTCCTCCGCGCTCACCTCCTCGATCAGGTAGTCTGTGATGTTCTTCAGGATGGGATTCTGTGCTGGGAGCTGGAGAGAAAGAGGGGTGGTTAATAGAGAGTGAGAGAAAGAAGGATGACAGCAAAGAGGAAACGGGTGAGAGATGAGTGGTTGAGAGAGTAGGGAGAGAGAGATGTAGATTTATTGCACAACGGTTTCATCAGCATGTTTATTGTACTGTTTCATCAGCGCTGTTTATTGTAGCCGCTCTTTATATCCATGAACCAGAAACACTGCAACACTTTGAGGTTATTCAGATAAAGCTTTCTGAATCTTGAAAGACGGGAGGAGAAAGGGAGAGGGAGATGAGGAAGTGTGTTTGCCAGATTAAAGGAGAGAGAGTAGAGGTGGGCAGGGAGGAGAAAGATGGGTCAAGGGATTCAGGTCTCTGACTGTTCAAAGCGTCAGCGTCTACAAACAGTTGGGAGTGGGGTGGGGGGCAGGTGAGAGTAAAGCGCAGGTGAACACAAGGGAGAAGGGAAGGGCCAACGGCGAAGGGATGGCCTGTGAGGAGGCGGTAGGCCGGGTACGGGTACGGACCTCGGGGGCCAGGGCGTCGCCCCTCTGCTTCTGGCCCCAGAGCCGCTCGCGCTCGTCCAGCGCGTGGATCAGCTTGGCCGCCAGCTTGATGTCGTTGCGCAGGACCTGCTTGTGCTGGGTGATGCCGTTGACGTTGCGCACCCTCCGCGCCAGGTCCCGGTTCACCCCCGGGGCCAGCTCGCAGTCCCGCAGCTGCACAGCACCGGAGACAGAGACACATCACTACATGACACTGCACTGCATGAAATCACATGACATCACAACTGCACTTATCCAACGTGACTTACAGAGCTTACAGTTTTTACATTTATCCATTTACACAGCTGGGCATTTGCTGAGGCAGTCCAGGGGTCTTGCCCAACTGGGTAACCACTGGGTAATCAACCTGATGGGTTAGGAGCCCTTTTCATTTATACTACACTTAGACACTACAAAACTGTTAACACAAGAAAGAGACAGGGGTGGTGAGGGAGACTGCACTGAGGAGGAGATTTTGATACAAAGGAGCCACAGAGAACAATGGAGCGCAGCTACAAAGTACCCAGGTGGTTTGGCATTTGTACAGAAGTGCTTCACCTTCCAGCAGAGGTAAATATTGTCCTTGCCAAAATTTCATAACTGCCACCTTGTTCAGAAAATGGAACCTGCTCTACTGGAGAAAGTACGATCAGAGGCAGAGAGCCTGAAACCACAATGCTACCAGCATTCTTTGAACAAAATTTTAATCTTTTTAAATAATTTTTTGTATGTAGCATTTATTCACCCTCATTACCTCAGCATTTATGATTTTTACTAAATAGTTAATTATTTCACTACTGTTACATCAAAAAATAACATAATATTTTTATAAATTGAACCATACAGCTGCCATCTGCAACCATTTTTTGGCAATTTGTACATTGTAAAATCATAGCAAAAAAGGTGGAAGAGAGAGAGAGAGAGAGAGAGAGAAAGTGACAGAGACATAGTGAAACAGAAGCCAACCGCCAACTTACTAAGCTGTCAGTCTGACCTAAAAGGTTTCATTTCCACCCCCTGGCAGTCAACTGGTCCCTCCTGCTACTGGGCTCAGACAGCCTGAAGTGTGGTAGCACCAGACAGCCACCACACCTCATACACACGTACACGCACGCGCGCACACACACAGACGGGAGGGACATGCACACACCCATGTACGCGCACATGCATGCACTCACACGGATGTTCTGCAGGTTCCAGCAGATGTCCTTAATATTCACACTCCGGTCAAATGTAACCCAGCATCGTCGGTAAAACCTGACGGAGAACAAACAAGGGATAGTGTTACTACCTGCTTTGGCTAACTGAAGAACAACAGGAACATCTACAGTGCTACAGTGTATCTATAGTGCTCACTCAGTGCAATTAAATAAAGGGAACCACAGAGCGATGAAGCAAGCCTGAAAGGAAAGTCTGAGGACAAACTAAGTTGGCCTGAAAAATCCTAGCATATTAGCAGGTAGTGAACACAAGCTCTGCTCGAGAGACGGTCTCTATCCGTGGCCGCTGTAGCAGGCCCACTGTGACATCAAACGGTCTGATTCTGAATGCTCTCATCAATGTTAGTCAATGAGAAATTTCTGGACATAAAATCATGAAAATCTCAAATAATATTTCCAGTAATGGCATAAAAACATGTTGGTACAGTGTTGGCACAGTGAACATAACCCGAGGACATTGGTCCAATAACAATGTAGTGGAAAAGCACCTTTTCACTGGAAAGAAAAAAAACAGCTTACACCCTGCCTGAGCAATGACACTGAGTATATCAATCCTAATTTTTTTGACAAGCTCTAAATGCATCACAGCTCCGACACTGCAGATGTGAAGTCATTATACTGCTCACATCAGCCAAAACCACATGGTCAGCATTCTGACATCCACCCGCGGAACCTGTAAACCGGTTCAAGCGGAACATCAAGGACGAGGCTAATTAAAAGCCGCTGGATGAGGGCACTGAATGAAGGAATGTCAGCGGAAAATGGGAGGGGTAAAAGCACTAGCGTCTCCAGTGATACGCGTTACTCTCAGCACTCCTCACTGCGGTGAAGCAGTGTGCGCGAGGGGCACGCCCAGGCATGGCCACTCACCTGCGCTCTGGCTGGGGGTCGGAAAGCGCCACGCGCATGAACCCTGGGTACCTGCGGCACAGCTGGGGGACAGAGAGAGAAGGGGTGGGGTTCAGCGTTAGCCAAAATGCGTATCAGAAACTACTATCTATCTCACAGTCTAATTAGGCTAATTAGTTTGGGGATATTGTGATCACATACCATTACACCTTGGGTAACAAAGCTCCTTCATAACAAATTCAGTATTTTTTAATTATTACAAATGTAAACATTACAATATCGCAGACAACCATATCCCGAGTGACTAAGTGACTTAGTCCTTGGCCAAGGGTACAACAGCAGTGCCCCGGCTGGGAATCAAACCAGCAACCTTTTAATTATGAACCCTGCTCCTTACCACTATGCTACACTGCTGCGCAGCAAACGTGCAAAGCGCTTGACTTTTAAAGCTTAGTTACATCATCGAAAGCCAATCAGTGCAGAGCTTTTCTGGAGGCCGTCTGGCCCTGCAGTGCGGGACGGGTCGGGGACTCACAGCAACGATCTCTGCCTTGGAGATGGTGGGCGCGATGCTCCTCATGAACAAGGAGCAGGTGCGGTGCAGTGGGCGAGGCAGCTGGGGGAGCTCCTCCCTCTTCTCCTCCCTCTGTCTCTCCTTGGCCTGCTCCTCTTTGTGCTCTTTCATGTCTGCTGTTCGAAAACCGCAGGGACGGGAGAGAAACCGTGGAGACGTCAGTGAAGTGGCAGGCAAGGGAGGAACTCTGAGGTACTGACATTGTGCTTTTGATTCAAACACTTTTAAGCCTTTTAAATGAGGCCTTTTCCCCTGAACTGATGAAGCTTGCATGTGTTCAAACAGTCATCTATTTCCAGAGGCAACTATTTGACATTTTATTCAAGATTCCAAAAACTTTGGTCTGTAAAAAAAAAAAAACAAATAAATAAATAAACCTAACTGAAATTAAACTCAGTTTAAATACCTGTGTAAATAAAAAACAAAAATGTGTGCGTGTGCGCACACGCACGTGTGTACAGACATATGTCACATGTTCTATGTATGAGTTTTTTGTATTCATTCACTAATTTTCATCAGTGAATAATCAGAACGAATTACTGATTGATGATGTGACATTCATGTAAAAACACATTATTTATTTACCAATAATAATTCATCTTTTCACATAAAACTGAGTTTATCCGTTTTCTGCATGCTGAGTAAGTTATACAAATATAAGTACAGAGTCAGTAAAGTCACGATGCCAGCACAACCGCTACATCAGCAGCAAAATTTAAAGTTCCGGGACCAGCATGAAAATATTATTATGATAAAATTCAATGCACAGTTAATATACGCGGGCTTTTGTTTCTGTTTTTCAAAGATGGCCTGCTGTGTAATATGCGCATCAACACGTTTCAGCGTTATCTGAACGTCAGAGGCGTTATCTTTTTATCTGGGCTTCCCGTCGACTCCATGCACCTATCGCGTGTGTTTTATCATCCTGGCATGCAAACGCAGCTTGAAATGCAGCCAATTCCTGGATGTGGTGTAGATTCCCTATCCAACATAAAGAAAACTCTCCTGTTTTGCAGCGCTAAATATTAACATTAACTATTTTGCATGCCATTGTTGTTATCGCTGGCAGAGCTTATTAAATACGACTGTGTTGCTTTTGTAAACCCAGACAGTCCACCAACACCTGCACCCGTTGCTTACAGTATGGCAAATCAGCACCTAAAGCTCAGAACATCTCCGTCTTCTCAGTGGGAACTGAATAAATATGCATGTGGGTTTTTAATATCATGCCCTGTTAGCCCACACTGGTCTGTTCTAATAGTGTTAATGAGATCAAACAAAGGCTGGCTGAAGCTGAAGAGTCCAGCGCAAGACACGCCACGCGCTGTGATTACCAGCCAACCGTCTGAGCCTGTGGGCTCCAGGTCTCCGGCTCCCAGAATCAGGTGGGCTTCTCAGCTGAGCAGATAAACACCTTATTCTTTCCCCTGCTCTTGTTAGCAAGTGCACACGCACTGTCGGGGGGACCCCAAAAACATTTTCTTCGCAATTTCACCAAAAATTGGTGGCCCACAATAGGGACTTGGTCTAAAACTTGGGGCACCTCCAAAGTCTCTACACTGGTTCTACACAGTTGCAGGCATACCAACAGAGTTTGCAGGTAGCAGTGGGAAGTTGTCACAGTCTAGCAGTACGTCGCCTGAAAGTAAACAGTGATGCTATGGTCATTGCACTTCCCCTACACAGTGTAAATAGAAAATTCTGTCTTCTCCACTCCTCAAAAGCTGACATTCCAGAGGCTGAAACCACTGTGAGCTTGCTTTGCATGTGGTCATTAGATCACCGGTTTCCACATACACGCAATCATAACCAGAGATAAACTATTTTTGAACAGAGCTAGGAAAATGTATGTTTTTTCATACGAGTTCCACAAGCTTTCAAACGGGTATCTGCTACACACGCAACAGTGGGAGATGGTGTTCAGTCTTTACTCTGACAGCCAGGGTGGGGCTATGCAAATGAACATTGATAAGCTTGAGGCTGTTTGCTTCCGAAACCTCATGTCCAACGGACTTCTGCATTATGAAAGCTCAACCGCCATTTCCTCTTCACAGCTGCTGTCTCTAAATGTCAATCAATCAGATTTTATTTATTACAGCGCATTTTTACAAATGAGACTGTCATGGAGTGCTGTACATATAGCACAGTGTACTTTCCAGAAGGATTAAAAAACAGAATACCCAGGCCAACAGGGAAAAAACCTGGAAAATTATTCCCTGACCCCTGGAAAAGGTAACCAAGAGATTCCGGCAAAATGCCCCATTACCTCTCCCTGTCCTGCCTCACAGTCCATTCTCTACTCCCTCAAGGATCTGCACCCCCCCCCCCCCCCCCACTTCACCCTCCCTTCTCCTGCTCCCTCCCTTTTTAAGGCCCCTTACCCTTATCCTCGCCCTCCTCCTCTTCTTCCTCCTTGTCCTCCTCCTCCTCCCTCTCGGCCAGCTTGTCGGAGGAGTGGGAGTCCGAGTCGCACTCGCTGTCGTCCGAGGCGCTGGCCTCGTCCTCGCTGTCCCCACTGCGGGCCCTCTTCCTCTTCTTTGCCTGACAGGTTTGGAACAAACCGTTATTGCAAAGGACAACGAAAACACCTGAACATACCTCAGTAAAGGCCTTCGCAGGGCCACAGAGCACAAGTGTGGCTTCTTAACCTTTGTGATAAGAAATTTAATAAAGGCTTTACAACTTTCAAAAAAGTGCCCTGGATTATTTTTTCTTCGCTGACACTTTGAAGAAGGCTGCTCTCAACCACCACCCTTTTAATCCACTCCTGACAGAAAGCAGCTCTCTCTCTGATGCTTCATTCTCCATGATATCCGAGAAAAGCTTTCTTCAGATCCCAGCCTCATCCCGCAGTCACTGCCAAGAAGACTTCAGCTGTTTCCTAATCTGTTTTGTAACTGACATATATTTGATGCTGTTGCATAAAATAAGCTTGGTTGATTTGTCTATAGGTCTGTGCTGCCATGACAACTCATATCATTCTAACTGATTTTAATAGGGCTGCACACAGCAGTTGCAAACAGGGCATTGGGAGTAGATGCATGTAGGTGGGTTCCAGTTTCTCCATGGCGTTCAAGCCCATTCCCAAAACCAGACAGGCACTCGCCCCACAGGCCGACCCTGGGGCTTCGCTCACCTTCTTGGGCTCGTGCTCATCCTTCTGCAGAGCTTTGCCCCCCTCTTCCTCTCGGACATCACCTCCTGCCATCACTCCATTCTCCTTGTCCTCTGCTCCACCCACCCCGTTCTCCCCCTGGCCCAGAAGGACAAAGAGGAAAAGAGGAAAAAGTGCTTTCCATTTAACTGCTTTTGAGGGCTCCATTATTGTTAATGTAAACTTGCTTTACTCATAGTGAATTACAGTGTCAGGGAGTGTTACCAAACCATGCTTTTCATGCATTACAACAGTATTACAACGGCATGGAAGTTCTACTTTTGGGGCTGATGGAGCTGTAGGATTCAAGTGGAACTTGCAGGAAGCTCCTTCTCACACTGGGCTGATCAGGAGGCAGGACCACGACATCTAACCTTCTCTGACACGTCGTATTACCCGCACAGGAACCCGATCAATACAAAACCATTTTATATCATAGAAAGAGGCTACAATGGGCTATATTCATCTTTAGTGCGTTTAGAAGTAGTAGTTTTCCTCACACTCTTCTGTGGTGTTAACAGAGAATATCAGGGAGACAGATTTCATGGACCCAGATATCATGGAGACAGACAGGCACACAGAGACACACACATACCTTCTTCTCCTTGTCCTCCTTCTCTGCCGCTGGTTTCCGCTCTCCGTCCGCCCCTCTGGGCTCGTCTTGTTTGGAGGCCTCAGGCCCCGCCCCCGTGGCTGCCACCCTCTCCTTCTCCTCTTCTTCCTCATTCGGCTGCTCCAGGATGCGCAGGTCGTTGTCCGTCCCGCCCTCCATCTTTATTACGGCTGAGGAAGAAGAGAGGGGTCAACGCTAGCCCACACACAGCACAGGGGGCAGGACTTCACTGGGCATGGACGTGGATGGGGACTAGCTAGGCTCTTGTGCTCCAGATCAGCTTTCAATGAGCGAGAGACAGCAAAAGGGGGAGAAAGTAAAAGAGAGAGAGAGAAAGAGACAGAGAACCTAGCCATCTTAACTGGCTAAAACATTTATAAGAAATCACTAGTCACTAGCTGGCTATCAAAGACTACAGTTTTGAAGTCACATCTAAGTTAAGCAAGCCATCTGTGTCAGATAATTAGGCTTAGGTAACAACCACATCAACACTTCCCATTCCATACTAAAATGCTGACTCACTCACATTTGTGACATGCCGCCTACTCAAGTCACTGTATTTCATAAATAAACAGAGGAACAGTTGGCATTCATGGACTGTGACGCCCTGCCCTACCTGCATCCAGGACCTTGATGATGGCGAGGGCACGGTCGATGTCCAGCGAGAGGCCGTCAAACCAGCCGTTCTCCATCAGGAACATGTAGACGCCCAGCCGGTTCCGCAGCGCGGCGTGGGCCTCTGCCTTCCGGCGCCCCGCCTCGTCCGGGTGGTACTTGGAGCGGAACCTGTGGTCCAGACGGGGGGTGGGGTGTCAGAGAGAGAGTAAGTGAGGCAGCGTACATGAAAACACCAAAACACACCAAAACAGCTGACCATCAATCAACTTTCGATTTGCCCCCCTTCGACTAGATATCAAGCTGCTGGGGCTCTCATCTGATCTCCGCTTTAAAATGCTTTGCTGGCGGGATTGCGCTTCTGCATCTATAGGCTTCGCACCTTCAAGCATCAGCTGAAGAGGGCTGGTGTAGAAATGTGCTGGTTACTGGACTTGAATTACAGCAGAGCTAAGTCACTGAGAGCAGAAACAGGGACACAAGGAAAAGATAACATAAGTGTCCAAAGCTAACAGGGAGCTAACATATTTAATCATTAGCTGCTGTAAGAAATCCAGCACTCAGCTAACATACACCCACTCTCCCTCTTACATGCATTTTATTCAGAAGGAAATTTTTTACAAATGATTTACAAATGGCTCCTTAGCCACTTATTGTATTTCGATACCTTACATAACTTACAAATTAATTTACATTGGCTTCTTAGGCACGTATGAAAAGGAAACTTTCTTCCTTTATAACGGGGCAGAATTAAAATGGGAACCTTCAAACCTGGGGGGTCCCCTACAGAATATTTAAAAAAAGAAATGTTTCTAAGGACACATAGATGCAACAGATGTTGTGTAGCCAGGTAAAGTGGAAGAACCAGGAAGCCCCAGAATTCACCAGAGGTTATGGCAAAAAAAAAATGGAACGGGCAACTGAACAGAAATATACAGGTAATGTGATTCTGCATGGTGCAAGACTACATTTTACCTTTTCTTCTCTCAGTTTACTGAAAAAAAAAACAAACACAATGAGAAGGCCTCTTCTGTCAAGAAAGTGCTCCACTTCACCACCCAATCGTGATTTTCGTTTTTTTTTGTGTGCGCGTGCAAGATTTCTGTCAGCGAGGCTGGGGCTTTTTGGATCCCCAAAACGAGAAAGGGAAAAAAAAAAAGTCGTCACACTAAAAACAAATCTCCGTGCAAACGGGAACTTCCTGTGCCTGTCTGCCTAGGGCCCTGGTACTGTGTCTCTAAGCTGGACTGCATTGTGCGCAGTGCAAAGCCCTTGCTAGCTAACACCGAGACTTGCCAGACGCTCCACTTTGGCATCTTCCAAAGGTCTTGCAGTGATGGAAGGAAAGGGGGGGAGGGGAAGAAGGGTTGGTTTCGTTAATAAGAAAACAAAAATAAAAAAGAAAGCATTCACAAAAGTCACAGTTTATGGAGCCCAACACTGCTAGGATAAGGAGGTATACCCCTGTTTTGAGCATCTTTACACACTACTCCATTCATTCCCAAGACAAGTGAAATGAGTGGCTTCTAACCCTGTGCATGCTGGTCAGCCAGCAATAACATCATCAGAAGCTTCATATGACGCTCCACAGACGCCGATTAGCCCTGATCTGGCCAATAACCCTTCCTTAATGTAACTAAAACCCAGATTCAATCTAAATGCTTTGCAAATTCAATCAAGCTCAGTTTGAATAGAGGCGTTGTGATTCATTCAAATGGCCTGTAACATGGTACTAACCCATCTGTAATATGACCACTAATACTAATCTACAGCAAGGAGAGGTTGGTTGTTTCTCTATGACGGGACAGACGCCAGCTTCACAGTCTTGTGTTTACACACATTTCCATCATAAATTCTTAGTCTTTTGCACTCTGACCTAGAGGAAAAAGCCAAAACTAAAAAAGATAATTAACGTTCAGAGAAATATGTTCTCCCTGGAGGGCCCCTGTGACTCATATTTCTCTCGTATATTGGCAGAACCACAGAGCTCCCCTCAAAAGGAGGCTTCCTTCCCAGGAATTAAAGGGGAAACTCAACTGACTGAACGTCTCCCAACATCTGTCAACGCCCTGGCCTCCTGATCTATAGCGTCCTCCTACCACCCAGTGGTCTTCTTTCCTATTCTGACCAATGCTTGCTCCACAGCAGTTTACCTTCTGTACACAGACTGAATGTACCTTTCAGCATGTTAACAGCCGTTAAATTATCTCTCTAACAGAACAAAATTCACATCTACAGTAAAAGTCTCATGAGTAAAAACTTTAGCTCCTCCTCGTTTTCCTGCTGTATTTAAGCAAACTGCCTGTCTGGGACGTCTCGTACCGAAGATGCTCCATTCCATATGACCAGATATTCAGCTCCTGTGTTTTTTCCCCTACCCTCTCCATCTCAGAGGTTGTCTGCGTTTCTGTGCTAGCTAAGTGTCCTGTGATAGGCCGCGCCCCAGTCAAACACATTCATAGCCACCCAGCAAATCAGACCACATCCAGGTTCAGCAATGGCCAAAATGCAATTTTCAACCTTAAATACGCAGAGTTGAATATCTGGTATACTAAATGGACGCTGTGATGTGCGCATGGGCCAGGGTGGATGGGGGGTAGGGTAAGGGGCGTATTTCGTCCTACCACTCCTCGTCCTTGTGGGCCAGGAAGAAGTCCTGCATCTGCTGCCGGCGGAAGTCCAGCTTGTACTCGTTGTAGCGCTTGACGGCCTCGGTCTCATCCACAGAGTCATCCAGGGACAGCAGAAACTCCTTGAAGCTCTTCATGACCGGAGCTGGCGGGCCCAGGTCCAGCTCAGGCATGTTACCCAGTCTGAGTGGTGTGGGGGAAAGGGAGAATAGTGAGAGAGAGGGGCAGGGAAGGCAACACCATGTGAAATAGTGAAAAATAGTAATCAGGCAGGAAATGGCATGACATGCACTCTCCTCTAAAAAGACCATTCAATAACAACAGATAAGCACTTTAATATACAGTCAAGCACTACAAAAATCCAGTATCGTTGCTCCTATCACTGATATGTATGTACAATATATCTGTGCTACTTTTGTCAATGAGCGATGAGTGGGTGTAAGAGCACCCTCACCTGGCCTGGATGGGAATGCCATGATGCTGCTGCATGATGTGCATGTCAGGGTGCCCCCACGGCTGGGGGGGCAGGGCTGCAGGGGGGGCGTAGCTGGGGCCGCCGCCTCCGTGCGGAATGTCGTAAGCCCCATGGTAGGGGTCTCCCCTGTGGTCATCCCTAGAGGGCAGGAAAAGAGAGGGGGAGGGATTAAGGACGTCATGGCGACGGATGGGCGGACAGCCCAATGGGAGAAGAGGGGGAGGACGCGGTCACCCACCAGTCCCGTCTCATGCGCTTCTGCGGCGGGCTCATGTGCCGGGGAGGGGAGAAGCGCTCCCTGCGGCCGCGCTCGTAGTCCCGGTACTCCCCGCGCCTGCGGTGCTCCCGGCCCCTGTCCCACTCCCTGAGAGGGGACACTTTTTAGTGCAAAGGATCACAGTCGAAAAATGGCTCACGCTACGCTAAAGTTAGCTTTAACGACACAGTTTTCCAAAAGTACCAAGTCCACTCAATCTCGAAAAATGGACCACCTTCTCTTAACTGCTCTCAGCTCTTCGTTCACGGATGGACATTTATTCCTTGACTTTGAATACTCTACTCCTGCAGTTTCTCTCTCTCCACACACATATACACACACACACACACAACCTGTCGTTCCAATCATCTCTGCGGCGGTCGTCCCTCTCCCTGGACCGGTCATAGTCGCTCCTCTCGCGGCGGAACTTGTCCCTCCGCCGGCGATCAAACTCGTCGTCACTGTCGCCCATTTCACTGCGAGATACAGACAGGTCATTAACTGCAATTTAGTCAGGAAAAACATTTTCCTTTACGCATACTAGATTATGGAAAATGATACATTCCACAGATGGAGAGCTGTGAAACAGACTATTAAGTGTATTGTTGTTGTGTTGTAATGAACTGTTGACTGTGGGTAACTGAAAAAAACAACATACCAGAATAAACAAAGAAGCAATTACTGGGCTCATCAAGTACTGTTATACACCTTCATCATTGCTTAAGTATTTTACATTACATTAATGTCATTTAGCAGACAGTCTTATCCAGAGCAACAATTTTATCCATTTATACACCTGAACATGCACCGTGTTCACAAGTACACTGCCTTGCGAGTATTTAGCAACTCTAAGTACAATTCTGAATCACCGTACAGCTATCAGCTATTGTGAAATCCAGTTACCTTGGTAGCTATACACTAGGATCCAAAATTATTGGGACACCTGGGCATTTTGTGGTTAAGTGTGGATGTGTCCATGTAGCTATTAGTTTTATCACTCAAACCTAATTTATGATGTGGCGAAAACAGTTACATGTTTTGGCAACTATTAACATTTTCAAAACATCTCTTTATGTGGTTGGCACACGATTGCCTGATGACTACCCTTATTTCCAACAGTTTAATAATATGTATGACATTAATTCTGCCAAACAAACTGACAATTCCATGACATTAACTTAATTTTTAAAAGGTACGTACATACTTATTGAGTGCAGACAAGTGAACAAAAATGACCATCACTTCAATTAGGCCTCACTGAACGTTGCCCTACCCCCTAATTGAACACTCATACTGAAGCCTATATAAACCTAGCAAGGTTGGAACATGGTCACAGAAGATGAAGCTGAAATTGACATTGACATAAATATGACTTTCCCAATGTCTGATGGAATATGCAGCAAAAATATTGTGGGTTTTCAGAAAAAAAGTGAGTGTCCCAATAATTTTGGACCCCAGTGTACATTGATTGCATGCAAGCAGTTCAGCAACCAGCGAGTAAAACCTGTGTTGTCTTATCAGGTTATTTCTCAATTTGCAAACTAGCTAGCAATCCTATCTTTGGATATACATTACGCAGCGTTATCTTGTATATTATCTAATCTAGACCATGACATTTTGTGATTTCAAAAACTGGAGTTTTGAACTACCAAAAAACGCCTACACGACCAAGTCAGCCTGCTACTTTGCAAGCTGATCATTTACAAACTCACTTCAGTCTTTAATGCCCAGGCTAACAAGAACTGTAACTCCCTAACTATTGTTACCCGTAACGTCAGCTACCCATTTCCATTGCTTTGTTTTGCGATTGTTTACCCATTGTCCTGGTTTAGGTAGCTAATTAGCAAGTTATACTGTCGTGAACCCATAACATGTGTAATAATTTCTAAAAGCTAGATAACAATCGCTGGGCTTAGAAGGAAACTTGTTGGAAACGACATCAACGAGATTGCTCTACCGGTTACCCTGGAAAACGAGCGTTAGCTACCTAGCTACACCGCGCGGCCTACTGTACACCGCGGCCACGCAGATCGGCGCTTCCGGAAACGGAGCACAGCTGGCTGGGGTATTGTTAGCTAGTAATTTAGCTAGGCTGCTACCTTGGCTAAATTGTTATCAGATATGCCCCGCAGAAAATCACAAGACTGGTGGTACAACTTGGCTTGAAAAACAATACATTACCTGGGTATAGGATGCAACAATAGGTTAATTAATATTCAGTGTGTCCAGATACGTAGCGTTACTTTCCGCGTCTCCCGCCACAGCTGTCCCGCTTCCGTTTCTGCCAGCGTTTACTCACTTCCCGGATGTTGCTCTTTCTCTGTGGTCACGGACAAATACATGGTGGATCTAGTGCATAGCGCCACCCCCTGGATGTTCAGCACCTGCAACGAACGGCTTTCAACCACATTTTAGAGTTCCAATGCAAAATGCCTGCTAACACAACTATCAAGAACTGGATGCGCATCATTGTTGTAATCAAAACGCAGGGCACCGTTTTTTTTGAGAAAATATTTTTATTTGTATAAAACCCTTGCATAGCATCAGTCCAGTGAGAGGCAGTGGTATGGTCGCAGTATGGCTATCGACGCTGAAACAAGCAGGTGTTTCACTTTCATCACCGCATCCTTCTAACGACTCGCTTTTTCAATGGAAAAAACAAAAAAAACAAAAAGCATAACATTTAACAGACCTTCTGGTTTCATCACAGATGCAATGGGGGATGTCCAGCAAAGTATGAGAATGAGAAAAGTTCTGTAACACTGTCTTGCCCCCTGTAACATCAAATGTCAAGATCTCCGCATGGAAAGGGTAATGGGCTTGTAATTTCAGTGCTTATGTTATATGCAAACCATCTTGGTTACTGCCTGTAAGTCATAAGCACCTCTGGGATATAGTGGGCGAGGGCAAAAAAGGGTGAAATTTAGCCATTGTGACTGGACAGTGGATCAGAAAGATTACCCTGTCACAGGCAAGCAACGCCCCGGAGCTGAACCGTAAATATCTGATTTACATAGCAGACCAAACCAAAGCGGCACAACCCTTTCCAGGCAGAGAAGTAAGCACCCTACTCGACACATCTGCCTGCTGGGCAGGCTATCATCGCAAACAGAACACAGAGATGGGTATCAGGTTTACATACATGCAACCAACAGTCCCTCCACTTGGGGGTCAGGGTGGATGGGGTGTAATATGTTGGAAGATCATGAAGTCAAAGGAGAGAGGCAATTATATAATTAAACTGACCCATTAACATACATCTGTGTTTACAGATGGAACTCATTTCTTGTGTTCATCATGTTCAGAGTGTCATTATCTCCACATTCAGATGCTTGGTTCTGTTGCCTGCTGAACTGGTCAATCATGAAATTGCATTCTGCAACAGACATAAATGTTTGACAGCTTTTCTTTGTGAAACAAGATAAATACAAGTTATAGGGGTATCAATTGTTTTCTAAAATGTTTCTAAAACTAATAAACAGGCATAAGCCAGAGTAATTACAATAAAACTACAACTCTGTCTTTTAACCTTTTAATACATAAAATGTGTATGTACCAATAAATTGTTTCCAAACAAACCCATCACATTTCAAAAAATTATGCACCATACTGTATGTCCTGGGGAAACAATTTACTTAGAATGCATGTGTGAAAATTTCCGGATAATGCCTGGTACTAACCTAGAGACAAAATTTTCTGAAGATTACAATCGCCTTTCTAGGAGTGGGGAAAACTCTGAATGAAGTTTATAAAAAGCTTATATACTTGGTGTATTATACAGAAAGATCAAATGTAAAATGTGTTCAGGTAAGTGCTTGGTATGAAATGGCAATGCAGAGAGAAGTACTTAAATACAGTACAGAGGCGAATAAATCAACTGGAAAAGATGCATTTCTGTAAACTCGGGATTTGGCTCTCAACCCTGGCCCTGGCTTTTCCCCGGAGGTTTTGTGACAGATGAGTGCGGATAGACAGAGCAACTGAAATCCATATCAATGGATTGAGTTTTCAAACCCTGCACCAAACCCACCCCACTACCCTATTTTTGGAGACGTTTGATACTGTACTGAATGGTTACATGGCCAGAATGACATTTTTGAGCTTGAAATGAGGAGGAACGGAGAGCTGGTTTGGTGATGACAGTGGCCTTAAAGCAGCTACAGCTACACCGACTTCCTAGCTGGGCCGGGCATCACTTCAGAGAACATCTGATGTCCAAGTCTTCCATATTAGCTTCCTTCCACCAATAATGCCTCAGAAGCCACACCATTCACAGGCTCCTAAATTCATAATCAATCAAAATTCATAACCTCCGCTCAACAGCCAGGGTTGAGAATCACAATCTAAGCCTACCACCTACAGTTTTACCATAATATTGCTGAGAAAAAAACTGGTCTATTTCACAGTTTGTAAAATGTAAGACTACTCATAGTAAACTGGAGCAAAAGTAAGTTAAGGATAAAATATTTAACCAGGCAGAGGGACGAGGGAGATGGGCTGTAGTTCCAAGCGGATCGAGGCGCTGAAGGGTCAGCTGGTTCTTCGCGGCTGGCAGCGGCAGCTTCTCACGCACGGCCATCACAAGCCCTGCCTGATGCTCTGGATGATCTGGAAAATGGCTGCAGGAAAGAGGAGACAAGGACTCATGATGTTGTTTCTTCAGGCGGCAAACCCCGGCCATCATGCACACTGCAGAGAATACACAGACAGACAACACACCCCACTGCAAAAATCAATCTCACAACATTTAAAGACTCTGGTTGCCCTCTGGCAACTCGTTAAATCCTCCAACTGCATTTTTTCAACTGCAACAGCAGCCAGGTTGGTTGTGATGGGTGGTCAGGGATTATTGTAGCCAATCAACTGTAGGGCCAGATCAGGTGGCCAATTTTCAGAAATCCAGTCTGGAAGACAATGTAAAGGCATTTATGGGTCTTAGGCTTTTGGCTGATAAGGACAGGAGGGCACAACACACCCAAAGCCAGCAGTGTGGCATAGAGGTAAGGAGCAGGGCACATGGCACAAAGGTTTCCAGCTTGATTCCCAAGTGGGCCACTGCTCTTGTACCCTTGAGCAAGACACTTTGCTTAATTGCCTCAGAAAATCCCCAGCTGTATAAACATAAATGTAAAAAGGTAATCTATGCAAGTCGCTCCAGATAAGAGCACCTGCAAAGGAAACACAACATAATGCACCACCAGTGGTGACCATGTCTCCCATTTAGGCACATGCTAGGCCCAGCCATACCCAGCTTCATTTAAAGCAGAGGGCTGCAGTCAATTTCTAGCAACAGCTATACATATTCAGGAACTCAATACTATTAATAGATTTATGTCATCAGACTGCCTGGGAAGAAAATGGTGACATCTACAGGTTGAAAACTGATATCTTCATGAAGTAAATCTTGCCTGTGCCTGGTAAGGAAAAAAAAAATTCCACGTTATTCAAATGCCATGGTGTACCATGGAAATGTATTCAAATGAAACATGAACAGATGGGCCCTGCCTGAATTAGGTATGTATGCACATGGTCTCCTCATATGTCCACAACTGTGAACACAAAATACCTCTGAAAGAGTGGAAATAACAGGCATCCACTTTAAGAGTCTGATTTATCTCAGCGTTTGACAGGTTCTCTTCTAATGCAAACTGTGCCGATACGGCACGTAATCATCGTGCCACACAGCAGAATGTCAGTGAAGCATCACTTCTGCAGAAATACAAAGACTCCGAGCATAACTGTGTATGCATTCATTCTTCCACACAAAGTGCAATGTTTTTCTTTTCATTTCCTCCACCCTGAAAACCTACTTCAAAATAAGCATTTCTTTAAACAAAGGGGATCATTCTTAAAAAAAAAAATAATAAAAAGAACAAAATAGCAGCAAAACAGCATTTCGTCTGAGATCATCTGCTGTCCTACATTAGCATAGTCCCCACAACAGGCAGGAAAAGATATTTAGGGCAGTTGTGATAACTCGCCGTCACATGCCACCTCTCTGTAAGGTTTTCTTATCAAAATGGCAAGGTCAGGACAGCTGCATGAACAGAACAGACAATAACAAAATTGACAACAGAAATAAAAGAAACAGATGCATACTATGCATGAAGCTCCAACATATCCATGCATCCAATGGGAATGAATGCATGGTTTTAAAGGTATGTGAAATTCTCGACGCCATATTTGTCCACACTCACCAGATCCACACACCACGAAAACGAACAGCGCCAGGAGCCAGGGTCCAACTGGAGACTTCTCTTCGTTAACCACTCTCTGAGAAACGGGGGGGGGGGGGGGGGGGGGGGGTGCGACAAACAATATGGTATCAAGCGCAGAACTTAATCGACAGCCATGAACAACTTTAGCTGCTCACCATATATGTGTAAAATAATGCATAAAATGCAAACACACAGAAACAATTGCAGCCACATGCTCGCCCAGAAAGTCCTGTTTGCTCTGCACACATGGGTTTCCTTGACACAATGACATGACATCACTTCAGCTGGACAAGTTTCATTGTTAACTGCATGAGATAAGGGTCTCTTTGTGAATAGACCCTTTTTGTTATTTAATTGCCTACTGCCTATGGTTGGCCATCTTCACTTCAACTCAGTTGAATAGACTAACTGAATGTAAATCCGAGAGCACAAGATCCGTACAATGGACAATATTATCTATATTATGAGATTTATTATTCGTTGAAGTACTATACGTTTGTCGGCTATTCCACAAATGAAACGTTAGCTAGTAAACCTTTTAATTGAATCGACCATTCGTTTAATGTTTGAATGTGTGTAGGTAAGAAAAACACATAGCTTGCCAGTTACTACAAACGCTATTTCACTACAACTTGGAATTACTGCTAAGACCGTGTATCAAAGGACAACCATGGCTGGATATTAGTATTTCTGCAAATAAAACCCAACACACCCGTACTGTGACGTCATATGCTTCAACACATTAAAGCTCTACGTTGGCTTGGTAGCCATCTACCAGTTATTTCATTTGGATAATTATACTTGGTATGCACATATTTGAAATATCACCACATCCAGTTCGTTATGTCAGTTCGGTTAGTGATCTAACTAGCTAGCCTCCAAAGGAATTTGACGAACATAGCTAATTTTAACTAGCCCTCGCAACTTATGTGTTCTCTCGCTATGGCTTAGTTAGCTAGCTTCCGCTACGTTCCAGGTTTTCTAAATTGCACTCACAACTGAAAAGCTAGCTAGCTAACTAGCTTGTTGGCTACCGTACGTGACTGTAATAACTACTCGTGCAGACAGCTGACCAGACTGCTGGCTAAACTGTGCAGTTAATATACCGTCGTTTTCTGGACGTGTCCGCGCTGTGTGATAGTCTTGCTGTGCTTTTCGTTGGCAACCTTCATCCGCTGGACCGCCGACATGATGCACTCTCAACCGCCGAGGGTAAAACACAAACCGAATGAACAAAACACAAATTGAAGTTTTCCCCGTAGTCTTATATTACGCGGAATCCGAATTTAATGTCGGCTCTGCGGCGATTGTGTATGTACTGTTAGCGTTACCTCCAACCCTTGAAGATAACAGCTGCAACTTGCGGAAGAGAAATGGGCTTGGGGATGACGTCACTAAAATTGAGGCTATACCTCTATCATGTGACGGGGGTCGGCCTACTGTAATGTATTGGGTTGGACTGGAGGACATATGATTATACTGCGGGTCTTTGTGCTAAACAATCTCTTGATTAATTTTCAGCATTTAGCTGTGTAGTACCATGATTATGTCGTGTAGTTTTTAAATGTAGATTTGGCTCATTATCATTTGTTTGTACCACCTTGATGATCAGGATTAATTATGAATCCCAATATATATCTGTTCTTTGATTTGGATATGTAGACCTGTAACATCATAGCTTATGGCCTTTTGTGTTTCATTTATTTGTGTGAGGTCTGGATTTTGTGTAGTAATGTAGAAACTGGGTCCTGGGTGTGGGTCTAGAACTCTTTTGCAAATTTTATTTTTTGATTGAATGCAATACTGCATCACAATGAAAATTCAAATATTCTCAAGCCCACTAGCATCAATTGCAACATTCTCAATTCAAGGTCAATTCCTGCCATGTAAATGGTCTATGAATATTGTGATGATTTTCTCACTATTCTGTGTCCATTCTAAATTTGTGATGCAATAGAACGGTGAACATCACCCTGAAGACTTAGACTGAAGCAAGCCAGACGTTTTTTTTTTCTAACAAGGTCATATTCAACCAATAGCCCAACAATGTTTCCAGATTTTACAGTGAGCTGCAGATTTTGTACGTTATTTATACAGTGCACTGAGCTGAGGAGATTCTAGCACAGATTCTAAATATAACCCTGGCTTTATTTGCGGTGTCTGTGTTCTGGACTGGAGACAAGAAAGTGGGTGTCCACACATTTTATTTTATGTTGCACCTCACTCTAGATGGGGTCATAACAAAGCTATATAAGATAGTAAGCTCTGGCTGTCCCACATTTAAAACTCTGTCTCTGCCATTGCTGAAGCTACCAGTGTTCTGATTCACTGGCTTTTCAGAAGCATTCTTGAAGGGGCGTGGCCTAAAAGAAAACATTCATAGTCTACACTGGAACACAGAGAGCATCAGAAATCTCTTGTTACCATTCAGAACCTCCTACATCGAAGATGGAGGGAGAGCAAGGGCTGAATATCTGGTAAAAATAGATTATCTCTGGTGCCAGAATTGTTGCAATCAAACTGTTTGTCTCGTATTCAAAGAAGTGTGACTTCATTTGTGTAACTGAGAGCAGTGATATTTTAACCCACTGCGCTGCAAGCTGTTCACTGTACAATCCTCATATGATGATCAGCAAACGTAACTCAAGTGGATCTTTTGAACGTACATGAAATGATGAGGCATTCTCCATATTGCCCATGTTGTCTTTGAAATATAAATTTGTTGTTTAAAGGATGAAATGCCATGTAGTCTTGCATCTTCTCATGTTAAAAAGCTTAAGGACTTGACCTTTCTTATATTCCTCCCAATCACTGAAATGCTACAAATAAAAAAATCACTAAAATGTAGTTTATGGTCACCTTTGAGGAATTCAGCTCTCTGCCAGCTATTCACTACAGAAAACCTTATCACCATAGCAATAATCACGGTAACCCTGTTGGAGCAATTTCAATGCATGATGGTTTATTTTGGTAATCGCTTACTCTAGGACCTTTTGGCCCCGATATATTAAATAATCTCCAACAACCTCAATAAAACATCCATTTGCCCTTAGGCTTTCATGAAAAAATAGAACTCTGAGATGTATAGATCCATATTTTAGAATACATAATAAATAATGTTTATACACACACGACACAGACAGCAGGTTTAAACTCATGTTAAAACAGGGATCCAGGGACTTCTGAAGTGGGTACTCCCCACTTGGTCATTTGACACACAACTGACACACAACGAATGCTGTCTGCCAACAACTAAAAAAACATCAAAACATAAACAACATCGACGACACAATGACCAGCTTGTTACGAAGCTGGGAGTCATACTACATTTAAACACATGAATAGCCCAGACACCTGGATGCCTGAGGTCCACTTGTTACAACGCCCGCTAATAGGTTACAGTGATTGACTTCTTGCTCAGCACAACAGTAGTGCGGCAAATTCACCTCGAGTGAAACGTCAATGCACTGCAACGGTAATTGTGGGCAAATGTGCAACCAAGAGTTTAAGAGTTTACTACCACATCTGTTAAATGAACCTTTTGGGGCATTTGTGAGAATGGAGATATTGTTTCTCCATCTTTCATCCCGTGAAGGAGGAGAAACAGGTGGCGAAGGGATCCAGTCCTTTGTCACGCCCTTGAGCAGGTAGGTGGGTGGGGTTCAGTCTTTCACAAGAATCCTATTGACCACTGTCTGTGTCCTTCAAATAAACATGCTGCAAGTTACACCTGTAAAACAAGGCACACAGTGAGTAATCCATATTAATTACCACAAAATACACTTGCAACATTGCCAGTTCACACTAGCTCAGTGATGCAGAACACATCTGTAATTTTAACTCGACCTAATATATCTGAGTGTAATTTGTTCATTTTCATAATGTGTCTTTATGTGAAAACTCTTTAGTCTAAGCATGTGTTGAAATGTCCTTCTAGTCAGTGCTATTTAATGTTATTTTTGTTTGGCCTTAGTCTTCAGCCTCAGTGTATCAGCATAATCATTTACCTTAGTCTGTGCTCATCAGCAACCCAATCCACTCAAGACTCCAATGCGATCCATCTTCAGCCCAAAACAGCCCCTTCCTGAGCTCTTCCTGGTTCTGCCCCTGAACTTCCTCTGGCGGCTCATGAAGTCCAGGAAGAGGTGGGGCACGCCATGAGAAGGTGCCTCCCTGTGTGTGAGCCCCACATCTTTGTGAAGACCACGCCCGTCCCGCAAAACAGAAGGGGGGTTCTCAGCTGACCCCTCGTTGACCTCCGCCTGGGCCAGCAGAAGAGAGCTGATACGGGCACCAAAGAGATCATTGAGAATCTGCATTTGAGAAGCAAAAAATAATAAAAGGTTGAGACCAAGAAAGTGTATATGGGACTGATACAAGGAGAGACACACAGATTTTTACAAGGTGATAATAATCCTTCAATAGTGAATGAAAACATATCTAGTCTACATTCAGTGTTGGTTTTTCATACTCCATTTACATCATTTGAATAAATATGGTTGAGCCTTACAAATTTCTTCAGTTATTGATAACTGGAGCATTGATTAAAGTCACATATATTGATAGCCAAGACAACCATTTTTTCCCCAGAGCATAACAAGCTAATTTTAAATATCATTTCAAAGGCCACTACTTTGTGTATAACATATTGTGTTACATAAAGTTTACAAAGATTTTTTTTTCTTGTAATGCATATTTTGCAGGCATGAGTGAACACAGCGTGGTGCATAATAGGTAACCATAACTCTGAATGGCCGTAGCCTGAGTGAAATTAATGGCCAGTGTAGAATTTGATAATCAGTAGTCCACTGCCACACATTAGAGTAGTGTATATGCTGCTGTAACACAGTATATACAGTGGATTCATGCAATCAGCGAAATTTTGTTTTATTCCCAAGCACCAGTGAGATGCATGTGAGAACCCAATATTGGAATAGTTAACAAATCAAATTAAAATTTTTCAACCATGGAGGTCACACAGCAGAGTGAAAATAAGAGATTATACCCCTTAATTACATTCACTTTCTTGTTCTCATTGTGAAATCAAAGCCTGAATATGAAGCTTTGTCTCAAAACATTGGAATGCATATAACTCAAAACATGACATTTAAATACTCAGCATGACATACAAAACCATCTTAGTACTCTATATTCTCCAATGAAAACTGCAGAACTTAAAAATTGTGTGCTGAGGGCTTCCAGCTTTCATTAGGAAGGGTGGACATTGTACAGTCAAAGAGGTTTATAGAACTATATCCATACCTCCTTGAGAAATTTCTATGGACTTCCTTGATAGGGTTTAAGATCTCAGTGAGTGAGAGGGTGAAAATCTGTGTTAAAGTCAAAGACTCACCTGGGTGTCTGATTTTCGCTGAGAGGGTCTCGAATCCACCTGAGCAGCCACGACAAGCAAGAGGAAGAGGAGGAAGGAGCAGTGGGGTGAGGACAAAGATGAAGAAGATGAAGCAGCCATCCTTGTTTTATGTTAAAAAAAAGACAAAAACAAACAAAAATCTTGAAAGAATCAATCTTCAACGTTAGACAGTTTAGGGTTTTTTTTTCAGAATCTGAAATTCTCAGGGATGGAACAGGTTATTGCCAGGAGACCCGTGTCCACTGATGCGCTTCTCTGTGAAGTTTTGTGCTGTCCTGTACGGAATCAGGACTGGTCTGCGGAGCAGAGGGCTGAGACGGCTTTTAAACAGTATTGCTATGATGTCACACATTCTTGACTGCTGCTCTTGGAAACTGTTCACCCCAACCCAACTACTTACCCTTTCTTTCTCCGACCCCCCCCCCCCAAACTTCCCCTATACACACACACCGCCATCCTCAAAGACTCTCTTTCCCTCCTGTCCTCCTCTCCTTCTCTCCTTCAATCTTTTCCATCCTCCCTACTAGTTCCTTTTCTATGCTCCCTCTCTCCTATTTCCTGTTTCTTCCCTCCATCCATTATCAGTCTGCCCAAGGTCCGGCCATTCCTCACTCCACACATCCTCCCCTGGATAGGGTGCACCTCTCTTTGATGTGGGCTCCTGTCTTCCTACCTCCTCCCACAGTCTCCTCATAATCTGCTCCTTTTCTTCCTCTTTTCTTTTTCACGAATCCACCAGCAGAGTCCTTTAGCTTGCATCCACCTTTCAGTTCAGCACCGGTCCAATTAGTATGGTCACTATAGCAATCGCTCATGAATCGTCATTTACACCATGCACTATTCATTCTGTAAAACAGCTCAGGGTATTGCATTAGACTGGAACTACATACACCATCCAGCATGACTCACACCTCACGTTAAACTACTACGGCTCTCCTAATTTGAAAAGGAGGCTAAATTGGTCCAGTGAGGAGCCTAATTATCTGAATTCGGCAGTGTGGTTCCTCATTGGGAACAAAAGCCAGAGGACACTGTACATTCTCCAGGACTGGTGTTGCACCCGAGCGCCACAGGGTTCAGGTGTACCGCTGTGGTGACGCGGTTCAGATGGACACTCTTTTCTCCCAGGTCGTTTGAATTGTGTCCCTTTGCCAGACGCACCTCGTAAGTGAAGTCTTCCAGTAGCAGCAGATCCACAGAGGTTTGAGCCAATGCCCGGCTGTGTGTCAGTCCTTGCCGATTCGTAACGTTTCACAAACATCGGTGTGACGCTTCCTGAACGTGATTTGGCTTCGTCAGAGTTTACAATGGCACTTTGGGAACATGACCCCGGGATCGGACCCATCCTTAATTTTGACTTAAACCAGAGCACACATGCACAAATCCAGAGGTCAATGTGCCAGGTGGTGTGAGAGGAGGTCCAACATTAGATCATATGGGATTCATTGGCACTCCATTTTATAGTCAACTGGATGCCAATTGATCTCAATGTTGACCTGGAGAACACCTGCAGCTGATGAGCAAAAGACAGCCTAAGTAAGAAGATGTTCCATTCAGCATTTTAGCATAAGCAATATTTTCAGTAATACACATTTCTGTGAATTGGGTATACTCACTGGTTTCAAAATAAAGAGATTGCAATGTCTTTGGATGTTCCTGTGAGTATGCATACCACTGTATATTAATTACATACAGAGGTTTTGGGTGTTAATGTGATCATATAGGCCAGGTGGGGGTTATGAGAATATTCAGTATCTTTACCTTAATGGAGTGTACATGTACTTGCGTGCATTGAGAGGAGGAAAAACAGAGACTAAGGTGATGCACACATATATATTTATACGCAGCCCACAGAATGCACAGCCAACAGAATAACACTCTCTGTCTGTTTACAGCTTTTTATTACTCTCAAAAACAGTAAGGGTTCCATTCCAGACAGTCGCGACCTCTGACCTGCACTGGTCCGCCCCTCATAAAAAACTCCCCCGGGAAACGGTGCGCAGTTCAGAAACTATGTCTACCAAGGTGTCAAGGGGACCAGACTCAATAGTTCCGCATCCGCTGCGAGTTACCGTAGCGATGGCCAATGGCTGCTGGGCCCGAGCCTTTTGCCTTGTGCTCTGCATGGGACCTTTCCGTTCCTTGTAAGGTGGCGATCCTTCAGTCTCTAACCCCATTATACAGGGGGCAATTAAACCCCGCTATGGGGTTATTAGCCCAAACAAAAGCATTCCTCTTAAAGACAGAGGTCAACGCAATGTGTTATGGCACTCCCTCAGTGCAGACACACTGTGTCCAACAGCACTCACCAAAGTCCGCCGGGAAACGGCTCGCAACGCTCATGCCCACTGCTGTTCCCTCTGGAAGCCGGGATCTGTCTGACCCATCCCAAACATATGGAGGAAAAATACCTACAGCCAACAAAACTCACAGAACAAATGTACTCTTTGTTTTGTATGTTCTTTTAATATCAAAAAAAAATTTGTAGTAGTTCTCTCTTTCAAGCTGGATTTTTTTTTTTCCCCACACACATACTGTGTTGTAATTTGATAGTTCAGATTTCTCCCTCAGGGTGATCAAAGGACCAGGCACTACTTGCATACAAATTTCATACAATGTAACTGTGACCAAACCACTGAAAAAAGGTTGTTGGAAAATAAACTAGAGTGTATGTACGCACAAATACATGTTTAGCACCCTTTCCTCCCACCGATCTTACCCCTGAATTTTATTTCTTTAATAAAAATTACACTTTTCAGTGCAGGGTTCCTGCATCAGCCTGCGGCCTGACTTAGCATGTGGTCCTGGTTTTCCCAGTGGATGTGTTGACATCAATGTAAAGACCGTATCTGCAGTGAGACAAGCGCTCCAGCGGATGTTAGGGGACATTAATCTCACTCTGTCCCCCACAGACTGGGAGGGGGGGTAGGGAGAACTACCCTGTGCATGGCCTCTGATTTAACAGGGCAGACTTTTCATTGCTTGCTAATGGAGGTTCATGATCCTTTCAGTACCTCAGCCCAGCCTCCGTATGGCGAGATCCCATGCTCTTCCCATGCTGAGCTGCATCCTGAGAGCTGCCAGGGACTTTGCCTCCAGATTTACGTACACCGCCAGCCACCCCCCACCGCCACCCCCACGCCAGTCAATAACCATTTCTGGCAAATCCATCAGGTTTCTGAGCAGGACGCAATGGATGAGCAACAGGAAAGGAAGAATTGCTCTCCACAGACCTCTTGTTAAATAGGCTTACTGCTATTCTGAGTATTTTTAAATCTGAGAAACACTTCCTAGGTGTCTGTGTAGAGAAGCTGGCTGACACTTCTACCATAAATGAGTCAAAAACAACAAAAGGTTGAAAAAAACAGTATTTTATTTTAAAATACAATGAGCCAAAACAAAGAACTCAGCCTATGCAAACCAAAAGCAGGGACAAAATGAGTCTTCCTTCCTGCTCTGCAGCCACACCTGTGTTTAATCCGCCTTCAATTAGTAAAGTGTAGCTTGTTAGCCAATAGGCTGGTCTTCATACAAATTAACACAGATGAACACAATTGACACTTGATTGACATTTAACATTTAGTTTCAAGGGAGAGGTGGTGAAGGGTCTCCTTCACTGTCTACTTGTAAACATTTCCAGGCATGAGCTGTCTGGGCTCTGGTTGGCCAGGTTAAAGCACTGTAGTATCTCGGAGCACTTGTGCTCGCAACTACTGCTGAGTATGTAAAATTTATTTTGAGGTCAGGAGAAACTGATTTCCAAATAAATATTCAAATATCTGAGTACTTCCCTTTCCTTTGGCCAGTAAAGAACAAGTAGAAGTAAAGAACAAGGCTTTGATACATTTGAAACTACATATAAGAAATCAACTGATCATTATTCATGAAATATACAAGTCAGTTTTTAATAAAAAAAACTTACTGTACCATACTGTGATAAAGTAAAACAAGAAATTAATATAAAGACAACTGTTATTGTGTCTGTTGCTGCATGGAAACTGAAAGGCTACTGGAACCACATTTCAAATACATCATGTGGATAGGGAATGCTTGAAAACAACATTATACAGTACAGGGGGCATAACGCAACATAATGTGCCAGAGAGAAATGAATGTGAACAGGTGGTTCCAGTGGCCAATTCAGAGCCAAAATAGAAGTGAAGAAAAAAGGGCAGGGTGGATATGAATGTGTCGATCGGCAGGGGTCATAGGACAGCTCATTCATTACAGACCTTACCACTAATGAATTGCTTCATTTTGGGAGAAGAAATCCACAAAGAGAAATGAACCCTTTTCATTCAAGTAAAACCCAAGACTTAATACCATTTCAACCACCCACTGAATCAGATTATAACTGTAGTCTATGGTTACATAACAGGAATGAGGCATGAGCACTGAGCCCTTAACCACACCCACAAGGTCGAATGACTTTATCAGAGGAAGAGACATGGTGAATGTGTCCTGTTCCAGAAGGAAACAGATCTTACCAGTGTCATGCAATGAACATTGTGGATGACATCGCAATTACTCAAGAGACGTTCTTATCCTAAGCAACAATGTTTGCCATTTCATCCATTTCCATAGCTGGACACTTATTGATACAGTTGAGGTGAAGAACCTTGGACAGTGATTATTTGGGTTGTGAGCCATTACAGTGAGCCACACTGTTGCCCTGTTCCTTACCACTACACCACCACACTGCTGCCCTGCTCCTTACCACTACACACCACACTGCTGCCCTGCTCTTTACACTTTGAAATTAGAATTTTATACACTGCACCACACTCTACAGAGTTACTCTTTATTACTCTGACCTCTCCCTCAGCCTAGACTCTTTATTACTCACAGGATATTGATGTGAACAGGACACATAATAATAAAACATTGACACATTATAGCTGGTTAGTCAGGAGGTCGATTTCCTCTGCATAGCTGTTCCTTTTATATCGTGGGAAAGGGATTTTGGCGAACTGCGGCCCCACACTGACGATCTCCCTGCAGACGTGTGTAACCCACCACAACAGCGCCTCGGCCAACAGCGGAGGGGTTGTGTCCCCGGGGCGATCGATGGAGCGACGGGGGGCACCCCATTGTGTCAGGCCGCCCCCAGCCCTGCGTCTCATGACGTCAAAAAAAGGCTCAAGACACCAAGACAACCGATACCGACACACAGGATTAATGAGACATAGAACAGGAGGTCGGAGGGTGAGGGGGAGCAGTTTTGCTCTGAGTCCAAATTCGTCCATGTTGCACAAAGACACAAAGAGCACCAGTCAGTGGTTCAGGCTTTGAGGGGTGGTTACAAACAGCGAAATCAAATTACCACAACACCCCCTCCTCCTACCCATCCAATTACCCATTCGGCAAAGCTAGCAGCTGGTTTGGCCTTGCCCCTCTCTGCCACATTGTCCCAGTTCATGGATTTGACTGCTCAGGTTGGGTGATCGATGGGTTTGGCCTGAGGATTTGGGGGGTGTTTGGGGTTCTGGGGGATGCCTCCATTCAGGCACTGCTCCATTGCTCTGACGCAGGATGCCAGATTTTCCCCGCATTCTTCATCTGAACAGAGGGTGGAGCCCCGCACTACAGAGGGTGCCAGTGCCCCGCCCACCCCTCACCTCCCCTATGCTGCCGTGCGTCAGTCCTACGCAGGCAGATGCCAGTGGTTGCCACGCCAGGGTGATGTGTGCACCCCAATGGACTCCAACCCCATCACCCCACACCCCCCCAAACTCTCTCTTCTCCCCAGTTACAAACAGACCTCTCACACACACACCACCACCCTCAAAGGCATTGTCTCTATCTGCACATTCATATTTAGAGGAGATAATATCTGTCACCACTCCACCAGGTTCACACATCCTCAAGCATATACTACCACATGTGCATTAGTGGGGATAGGCCAGCATCCAGACCCATTTTTGTAATCCATGTACATTTGTTTTCACCAATTAATTATAATGGTAGTGGGAAGCAAAATCCACTTTCAAACTGTTTATATTTTTAGACCTGGATCTCACTTATAGATTTGGATCAGTTCAGAATTGGGGGGGTGGGAGTGGGGTTGGGTGGACATGGTTCATGGTGCCTTGGCAAGGGGTTTAGTACATGTGGTGTATGATGGCTATGCAGCTTGTATAAAGCAAAATATAAACTTGTTTAGATTGTCTAGTCTCCACCTGTTGCTGTTAGCTTTCACTGATCCTTGCTTGCTTTCCGTTAAATTATGGAAACAATTTGGAAATGAACCCAATCTTTTTTCATATCACCTGTTTCACATCATATTTAATTCTACTGATGCACTTTACAGCTGTTAATCAAAAGAGGAGTTATCATGGGAAATTCATCTGGTTTTAAATACTGGTCCATGATATTGCTTCATGAATATATATAACGACTTCTCTATATACTGAGATAATATTTTATTTATTTTATATTTACAAAAAAATCCTCAGACAAGCTTAAAAAATTTACGTTTAATATTTTAACATTTGTAGATCTTAACGGGAAACACACACACTCCTCACCTCCTGCTTGGAATATTATGGGGTGTTAAACTTGTATTGCAACTGCATGCCCAGTGACCATCGCTAAGCAACGCACACACCTACCGGCAAGACCCCAGTCCCCTTTCAAAGAAGTTTTTACCATTGACGTCAGAGAGCAGTGAGAAGGGGGGAGTGGTTGAATGGACAGTACCCATGGAAACCCAACCCAGCCTCATGCTAAATAAGAGTCACGTGACACTAGGAGGGTTTTGAGGTTGAAGTCACAGCCTTTCCCAGCTGACTTGCATGTGAAAACTCCCAATTTTATGCAACATGCGCAGGCTACGCACAGTAAGTGACAGCAGATCAGGAAGACAGCTCGAGCAAAAGTCCATGGGAGAGCGTCTGTTGAATCCGAACCGAATCTTTCGAATCTGTAAATTTGGGCAGTGAGATTACGGTCACTTATACCACTTATACACAATACCAAGAAAAATTCCACTGGCTCATTGGTTGCGAAGCAATAAAAGCATTTTGACTTTGACTCAGCGCTGTGGCGGTTCATGCACTTCCCAACCCTGGGTGATCGCTCACCACAAATTGCCTCTTGGAGGACATTGAAGTTTTCTATCTATCTATCTATCTATCTCATGTGTTTCTTCATGCTCTGAAAAAGGGAGAGAGCTGGAATGGCCATTCCTCTCAAGAGCATCTCTCAAGGCCTTGTCTGGAGGCCACTTTTTTAGGACAGATTCTTCTTTCTATCAACACAACTGTCAGGACCAAGTAGCAGATACAAAAGAGTGGTTCAGGTAGATTAGGTTCCCATTATCTGCTGGCTTGACACAATAAAACTTATTCTGTCACCTTTGTATAGTTTTTGGCTTCACGGAACTCAGCTCAGTGTTTACACAGCAACGTCCCGGGATTCAGTCCCTCGAGCCTCTCTGGCCCAGGAACCAGGGCTGTTCTCTTTAACGACTTCTGCTGCACGTCCCGACTCACAGCCAATAGACCATCAGCTTGCTGGCAGGAGGGGTGGAGCAGCTAAACCTACCAGGGGATAAATCAGTAAGAGAGCCTTTCCTCCTGAGCAGCAGTGCAACCATACATAAATGAAAGCAACTGAAAACCTTAAGCTGAGAACACCTCAGGGCCGACAGGACGGATGGAACGTGGTCAGAAGTGTACAGAACCCAGACGATCAATTACTGGAGCACTTTCCCTCCGTCAGCAGGAAAGGGAAGCAGACTGGAATGAGACACAAGGAGCAGGTTCAGTACCCTGGACAGCTCCACGCCTTCCTAGTCATTAAGAGCACAAACCACCAGCTGGAATCTGTGCCTCATAAACAGTTCCAGTCCGAGCAGAGGAGTGTGGCCCTGGAGAGGGCTCAGAAGCAGAGATGTGTGTAACGAAAGCTGTGCTTTTGAAGTGTACTTCATCACTCGGAAGTCAGTTTTAAAAGCCTAACTGCATGGCTCTGTTTTGGTTTCACAATAGATTGCTTCTGTTTTATATTGACTCCCTCTAGTGGTTAGAAAGTGTTATACCAAAACAAAACAGACACACCAGGATCCCACAACACAAAGGCTTGTAGAAGTGCTAACCAGTGAAGTCACTATTCTGGATTACTTTTGGGTTAAACAGCTTGTCTGTGGCCAATTATACACCTAAACACCTTGTCTCCACCGGTATGGGTCAATTAATCCACAGTGTGTTCTTTTGGTCAAAAGACACATTTCCTCCCATTTTCCTTATATCTGAAACATTCACTCATGCCCTGATCTCATCTTCACTACTCAAATCCTCTGACCAAAGCTGCCAAGTCAAATTGATGTGTGCTCTTCTGTTAATTACATGGAGTGATTTCTCACACTCTCCTGTAGCTCCCACAAAACTCTGTACACCTGACTCTGCGCTGTCTGCAGTGTTCTCGTAATGTGGACCCCAGAGTACAGGGGTACCACCCCCCCCTCCTTGGTCCAATCAAAATCAGCCTCATCTCCAAAGTGGCAGGATCAGCCTGGCCTTTAATCACAGCTGACACCTCATTGGGCTCTTGTTGTGAAACAGCTGTGGCGCATTACCCAGGTGGACCCTACATGTTTTTCAATGGAGGGCCACTCCACATTTCACTTTGGTCTTCTTGGCTCACCTGAATGCAGCACCATCAACCCCACCACGCTGTGTGATGCTCATTAACAAGCAAGGGGGCAGCTGACATTTACCACGGCCACACACCCAGCCCCCGTCCCCCATCAAAGGTTCAGTGACTCAATGCCTGTGCACTGTGAGGAGGCTAAAGTCAAACTATCAATCAGTCCCAGACTGTGGGGCCATTAAGAATGGTTACTATTCCTGACTGGAAAGTCATTTAATTTTTTTCAGCACTTTTTTTAAGAACTTGGCTTTAGTGTATTAAAGGGCAAGGACATAATGCAGTTCAGAGAAAGACCATAGGAGGCAGTGGGGCCTTTGTACCCCTGGTTCATGGGTCCTTTAATCTGAGCCTAAGGTTCTAGCTTCAGTGAATGACGGCAGCCCTTCAGGCTGGACAGAAACAGGACCTACGGATCAACCAATCAGAGCTAATGAGAGAATCTGAGGCATAGTGATAGGTTAGAAAGGGGGTGATTTTTACTTATATGCTGATGTTATCCGGAAAAATTCATCATATCCCTATTCATCTGATCTCACAGAAAGGATCTGAAAGGTTAGATGTTGATTCTGCTACAAAACTATATGTGGATGAGGATTTACTACTTTCTTGTTTTTAGAACCATCAACAGGTAAGGAAATGCAATATAAATTAGTGGCAGAGTATCATTAAGAATGTGAGAAATTTTTTGAACACATATTGTTAGAAAGATTCCACAAGGCAGAGTTAACCAGAAGTGAGACCTGTGGAGTAAGGGGGCAGGGACCCCTTTAGAGACATAGCACTGACACAGGCCAAAAAAAAAAAAAAACAGGACACTTTATTGCTGCAGGCACCGTTCACCAGCTTTCATTTCCATGCAGAGGATCAGCATTCACACATGAGAAAATATACAACCCAACATCCCTGCTGTCCAGCCCCTCTTTCAGTCAGCTCCACAAAGCAACTTTGAACCGTTAGTCCTTTGCAAGAGGTTCTAGCTGACACTGCAGTGCTGCAGCATTGCAAGTGGGAGTCACAGCTGTTATGCCTGCACAGAGCTGGCTTTGCAGCCTCCTATGTAATGAATTGGCATTTACCAAAACCAGGTCCTGGGAACCCATTGTGTCTACAGGCTTTCATTCCAGCAGAGCTCTCAACTAATTAGCCCTGATAAAGTCATTAACTGCATGCTCACCTGGATTTGTCATGACTTATTGGCTGTTAGTTCATTGTTACAAATATGTGAATTTGTTCGTAATGCCATCTCTGTAAGCTGTTTTTATTTTTGTGATCCCCTTTAACAAAGTATTAAACTGCATGGAATTAGAGTAATTTGTTGTTCAACGAGGCCTACACAGTCAGCCTTCAGTAACAGAATAAGTAAAGTAATTAATTACTATGTGTCTCAAGTAAGCTTGAGACACATCAGCAAAAACATTAACTTTAGCAAAGGCACACCTTCAACACTGAATTTATATCACAGAGAATGTACAGCTGATTAAATACAGCTCAATCAAACAAGTTACTGAGAGCTCAGCTGAAACTAAATTGCACACCCTGAGAGCTCACAAGTGTGCCTGCCTGCAATAGCTCAGACACACAGCCGGGGGGCAGCATAGAGTCTACAGCTCCGTAGACAGGGCTGTCATAGGGGGGCTGGGAGGTGGCCTGTGAGCAGGGAGGGTGTGGCGGTGGAGGCGGAGGAGGAGTCCCACCACAATGCAGATGGAGCAGAGGGCCGCCACGCACATGCTGACCTGCTGGCCTATCGTCATCCCCCACAGCCCTGAGGGAGGGTGAGAAATGCCACAGAGAAGTGAGCGCTGGATCCTACAAGGGATCATATGCTAGAAAAACTATGATAAAGTTATATTACGTCAGACACATAAAGACATATACATAATAGTGCAATAAACAAGTATTTTTTGTATATTTATATGAGATCGCTATGAATATTACTTTACATTGCATTACATTATAGTCATTTAGCTGACCCTCTTATTCAGAGCAACTTACATAGGTTATGATTTTATCCATTTATACAGCTGGATATTTACTGAGGCAATTCTGGGTTAAGCACTTTGCCCAAGGGTACAACACATGAACAAACGTATTATATCAAATAAATCAAATAAATGTGTGAGTTGGCACAGCCCAGAAAGAGAGTGCTACTTGGGCAGCAGTGTATAGTGGTATAGTGATGAGGAGCAAGGCTCGTAACTGAAATTTTGCTGGTTTGATTCCCTGCTGGAGTACTGCTGTTGTAACCTTGGGCAGGGTATTGACAGCACATCACATTTCATTGCATTATTGTCATTTAGCTGACATGCTCATCCAGAGCATCTTGCACTCAGAATACAGGTAATATCATATCACATAATATGACATTAGGAACCACATTACATATGGCATGTTAGAATGCATAAGATGAAAAAACGAAGTTATTCTGCACCTTGTTTGTACTGTAATAAAAGTGTGAGAGCAGTAAAAGATCACAACAAACCACAGAAAATGCTTGCGCTCTCATAAGCAGTGCAGACATCTGATGTGTACTGTGCAGTGATGTAACAGTAATGTAACCTGGAACACAGCATTGTGCATGACACAGGGCAAGCTGCTCACCTCCTACTCCCTGGCTCAGGGTATTCCAGCATGCTTTGCTGGTCATCAGCTCCCCTCCAGCATCACCTATATGGACAAGTGGCAGGATGCGAAGGGGACCCACCAAAACATCCCTGAGTGGGGCACTGTCATTCCAGCCTGCTATGTGGACACCAGCAAGAGGAAAGACAAGACAAACATTACAAAACAGCTGGTGGGGTTTTTTACATTTAAACACAGTTACGCTACCCTAATGACTATCATATGTATATGTTTTATGAATGTACATAGAGATAGGCAGACAAAGAGGTGACATTTATATGTGTCTACCAGTGGTGGTGGGTGAGCTGGAAACAGGAGAAGCCAGACCACTACCTTTAAATCTATCATCTACATATTGCATGCAAGCATCATAAAATAATATAATATCAGATTTTGATACAAGGTGATATGTGGCCAACAGAGGCAATGAAATTAAGAATTTACAAAGTGACTGAAGAGAAATACTGTGGTGCACAGATGCAAGGGATAAAATACAGGTGACGCAAATAACGTGTGTGTGCACGTGTGTGTGTAGCTGAGAAAGAGGAGGTATATAATAAAACTGCGGCGTAGATGGGTGTTGGAGACAGCTTGGTGTGAGTATTCGAAAAAGGGGAGGTATATAAGGTATGTAAGAAAAATTGGAATACATATGTGACAAGAGATGTGTGTGTTAGAGACAGGCAGAGTAAGAGACAGCCTGACAGGAAGACCCCGGATAAAGCAGATACACAAAGAGGTGTGAGTGCGTGTGTGTATGTAAAGGCGTGGTGAGAGCAGGAGCTCCCAAACTGACTGTGCTGCAGAGAAGAGGTGTCCCGCATCCATCTCTGGCCCCTCCCACATGATGAGGTCTCACAGCATTCGCAGAGGTTGTCTTGACCCTCAAGCTCCTCCCAGCTGATTGATCCACAGGGCATGGTCAAAGGGCAAAACATCACTCCCTCAAAAAGGCTCATGGGCCTGAAGTCTTCTCCCCTTCCTCCATCAACTAAGCTCCTTCTGCTCTATGACTCCGCTATTATGGTGATCCTTCTTCAATAGTGGCTTTGATATTAGGTGTGACCTTTTAGGGTTGTGAGGTCTGAATGGCGATAAAGCCAATATACTCCAGCAGCAGTAGTTACACAGTTTTAAAATCACATACCTCTATACAAACATCTTTGGCATTGTGTAATTTTGTGATGCATAAGCAGTCATATATATTCACACACATCCATGTCTTGCAACTCCTGCATGTTTCATGTGCTACACACTGCTCATACAGTATATAATCATTTACTCTGTGAAAAAGAAGCGCTGGAGCACCTAAGAGTGTCTGGGAGCACCTTCACATACCAACCTTCCAGTATCAGCATTGTACTGGCAGCTTTTGGACTGGTCACTAGGAGGCGCTGCACTGTCAACAACTTTCATTGTGCAGCGAATGAATATCTGAGGACAGAGTCAACATAGTGGGATTAGTTCTGCGTGCCTCAAAACTAATCTCCTCTGAGGGAGAGACACTGCCTGTCTCATCATTTCTTTCTGACAATCTGGCTGTTAGTTACCTTGGTCTTCCATGAAAAATGAGCACTAGTTAGAATGTTTACCCATACAAAAATACATACATTAATAATATATATTTTAAGAATATTTTTGGGACAATCAATGTGTTTAAAATGCAATTTAAATTTTAATTATTGACATCTGGATATATTACAAAATCTCTGATTTCCATTAATGTGTTTTAAATGTATTTGTAATAGTTTCATGGGGTGAACAACAAATTTCTCAACACATTACAATAACGTGTTGAGAAAAAAATTTATTAACAAAAATTATTGTTTCTCTCTCTCTCTCTCCCTCTCCCTCTCCCTCCCTATTTACCCTGCTGTCACAGCCTTCCTTCTAGAAACCACCAGTCACCCCAACCCCAACCCCAAATCAAATCACTGCCTGCCCCACAAGAGTACTTTCTTTACCCACTGGAGCTCCCCAGCCCTTTACCAGAGCATCCTTGTGGCTCTTGAACTGGAAGGCCTTGATCTGAAATCTCAGGGTGTTGTCAGAGCGAGGCAGGACGAACCTGGCCATTGAGCGCGGCAATCTGCTGTCCGCCAGACACCTGGGAGGGTCACAGGTCAAAGGTCATAGTTCACAGTTCATTACATTGCATGCATTTAGCAGATGCTCTTATCCAGAGCAACTTCCATCACAATAGAACATAAGTGTATCCATTCAATTTAAAGGAGCAACAGTGTCAGACCAGACGAACAACATTCCCAGGCCAGTGAGTGTGAGCATAACACTATTCAAGCCCTACCACAAGTTAACTTGTGAGCTCTGACAGAAGCCATGTATACTACAGTACAACAGTCCCTAGAACCCAAAATCAAAATACATCACAATACTACATGTAAAATTAAAATCAAATGCGAGAAGTAGCAGGTGTTGGGAGTGGGGACAGAAGTGCAACCGAGGTGCAGCGAATGAATATCTGGGGAGAGAGTCAACATAGTTCTTTGATGGACAGGATGAGGGACACCGTACATCACAACAACTCTGAACGCCAGACAACACAGAACTGGCCCACTCTCTTATTTCCAGACCTTTCCATCCTGGCTGATGGCTTCATGGAACACCTGTAATAATTCAGTGTTGGGAATTCTTCATGGTGATTCTTTCAGTGATGTGAAATCAGGCTAAAGCTGCATCTCCAGGGCATACACCTTGTGTATCACTCATTTAAGGTTATGACAGCACTAACGTCACCCCTCTGCTCTCAGTGTGCCTGTGGCGTACTCTCACCCGTAGTCCTGGATGATGGAGTAAATGGGCTCCCAGCCCAGCTTCTGGTCGGTTGTCGCCACACAGCTCTCCAGATAGATCTTGAAGCCCTGGTGATTGTGCAAGCGGATGGAGGCTTGCAGGTTGATGGTCTGGCCCAGGTGGTAGACGCTGGTGTTGGACTTCGACTGCCAGTCCTCTGGACAGGAACATACCAGCAACTGCACTCTAAACTGAACTAGGTCGTCACTCTGCATTTCACTTCCTGTCTCATTGGGTGTATACAGACCACAGACACCCTCACTGTGCTGGAATCAATCTGAATGTAATTGCTGGAGTCAGGATTAGGGCCGTGTTAGGTGTCACTAAATCAGTTATAGAGGGCACAGCCTAAACATCTGGTCAGTCAACTTCATGTCCTGTCTGAGTACTCTCATATCTTAAGACATCCCACAGCAATAAAACAAAAAGCTGAGTGTAGGGGACAGCATATGCTGATGCTAAATTTGCTCTCATCTTAATTTACACACAGTTATAAAGACTAATCGCTTTTAGAATTTCTAAAATTTGCCTTTTTGACAAATGATATGGGTGTAATGTTCATGTCATGCATTTCATTGTAATGAACAGAACAGTCATTGTCTTTCACCTAAAAGCTAAAATACCTGCTGCTGTGAAACTGCACTTCAGCCACTTGCCACCATATAAGCTTAGCAGCAAAGACAGGGGAACTGACCTGACATGAGACTGAGAGAGAAATCAAACATTCCCGCCACCGATTTCTGTACCGACTTCAGACTCCAGGTAGGCTTCACACCGTTGCTGGATACAACATTCTCACTGGGAATGGAAGACACCAGTTCAATGGTCACTTCGTACATAAACACACAAAATAACCTTGGAATGATTAAACACAGATAAAGTCTTTCACTTTGATATTTGTTCCCATGGGCTGAAAGTGGCCTTGATGATACTTATGAAAGTAATGTAATGTAATATAATGCAAGTAAAGTAATGTAATGTTAAACATGTAATGCAATGCAGTACAATTCAAGCAATGTGATGTCATTTTTGGTTTTTGGCTTAAAAATGTACATTATTGCAAACTGTTGGGTCTCACAGCATACCTGTGCCACTTTAAGAAAAGCACATGGATGTTTCACCACAATGTTCTTTGCCCTGTGTGGCATGCTACATGTAATGGTTTATACAGAATCATGCCCCTGTGTACCATGGGTAATGGCAGCACTGCAACAGTCCTGCCCATATGTGTCATGTATACTGGCAGCAAAATAAAAAGACTTTGCCGTACATACCGTGTGTAGTGGCAGTGCACTGTGGCTATCTTTCTTCCTTGCGACAGCCCACCAGCACTTGGGGTATAAAACAGGAAGTTGGAGTAAACCAGCTCCTTGTCTGTCACCTGACCGATACAGGATATGCTGAGGTTAGCACTGTCAGCAGAAGCGTCTGACTTAGTTTTCCACAACACATCCTTTTCACGCAATAAAACTGTTTTCAATGCATACACACCTCTGACCCGACCGAGCTGCACTCAAATCTTGCTGGGCTAGTCTACATCTTTCCACACAAAAAAAACACACAACTTGAACTCAAGGTAAAATTAATGAGTGTCTACCTTGGTGATTTAATGCGTACCATGTACATGGTAAACTCCGTGTTTCACTTTACAGAGGATTAGTGTTACACGCGCAATAGCAGCCAGGTATAAAGAAGCCATCTGTTCAGGCAGATGGCACCAATTAGCTCGAGAGCGACAAAGAGAAGGGGAGAAGAACGACCTGCCTAACTTGAATGACTGGAATAGTGTAAATTGTTAAAATGCTTCAGATTTGTATATATCCCTGTAAACTGAGCCGTATGAGAACCAAGCATGGTTGTGAAATAACTGAAGTAGGCTAAACTTGTTTTCATAAGAAGTTTTTGGAGACACGTGTAAAAACGAAATGGCGAGCGTTCGCTTACATTCCGCGTGTTCCCGCAGCTGCGCAGGCCGTAGCTAAAGACAATGCTGTCAGCGTTGTCCTCGGTGCTTTTGCAGACTTCCCCGAGAGACAGCTCCGCCGATGTCAGTGGCGGTGAATAAGCGCCCCAAAAGTCCTTACGGATCTCCACCCGGAGCGTATGTGCGCTGCATGCCACCGTTAACTGGTCGCTGTGTTGGAGCCAGGGCCTCAGATGCGCTTTGTGGATCTGTGGATCTTGTTTTGTCTGCAGTGAGCTCTGGTTGACTTTGCGGAATTCAAATCCTCTGGAGCCGAAAATAATTGGTGCGGTGTATCGCACACCATCTCCCATCGGAAAGTTTGGTTCTTTCAACTCGTGACGCCAGTTGAGCGAATCGGTTTTTCTCGCAGCGCTTATTATCATCAGATAAAGCCAACGCATACTCACATCCATTTTGATTGTTGACGGCAGTAAACCTGTTACTTTGATGTTCAGTAGAGTTGGTGTAGCAAAGGTTACACCTTGGTGGCAGGAAAATCTTTTTGATTTTATCTGAAGAAATGACGCTCTTGGTTTCGAAGACCCAGTTGTTTCAATAATGGGACTGAGGCGTCACTTTCCGTCGAGACTTATGCCCTAATTCGTTCATTGGCAATTGGTCTTGCAGCGGATGATTGGGATTCCTCTTTTCTGGAAGGGCCGTCGCTACCTTTAGAAGGAAAACGTAACGCTCAAAAACGATGCTATTGTATTTACCTATGGATACTGCTAGTGTCGTTTGCGACTCGTCAGCAAAATCACCTACTCACAAACATGTGCGTTGATACGCTTTTTTATAACATTGGGACTGTGGAGACCCAAAAGGTTGTATCTCCATATTGTTGAGTGAAGTCACACGCACTAACCAGGAATATTGTATTCCCTGGCATTTTTTTTATTTCCGTGACCTTGCTAATTCCAAATTAAAGGAAAATTAATTCCAAAATTAAATTAAAAATGTATAAATGGGCATTATTTATGATGCTGTTTATGGATGTGAAGTCGTTCCTTGTGTGCCTGAAAACTGCATGCTTCAGCTACCTCCTTGTTCATAAGCATGGATCTGAGCAAATGAGACCACAGTCTTTCACTGCCGGACGGTCTCCGATAGCTTAAATACACAGGAAAAATATGACTACGTGATGGAGAACTTTCGTATTCTCCAGCAGGTTAATATTCGGTTTACGTCTGTTAACTTGATGATAATGAGTCGAAATTAAGATGGTAAATTTAACGTGTAGTGTTCCAAGCTGATGCGAATCTGTGTAAGGATGTAGGTCCAAGCCAGAGGTAGTTTGTGTGTATAGAAGACCCTATACGGTTTTAATTACAGACGTTCTCCTTTTCTCCAGTAATGTATGTAATTCAGATTCTGACATGTCAAAATTTATTTCTTTGTTGAATTTTTTTAATGCATTGTGTGAAGATGTGATTGCAATCACACTAAACCGACCTAGCACAACAATTTCATTGAGCTGAACTTGCACAATGCTCTCTTTTTATATAAGGCCGTAAATGAAATACACCTTGATTGATTGATTGATTGATTGATTGATTTATGGCAAACACATGCCAAAGGTGGCAGTACACAGTAGAACGTAAGGAGTCATCTACTCAGAGGTGACTACTGGGACAGTTTTGCTGAGTGCCTCACATTATACTTAAGTTAAAATAAAGTATGATGGGGTGGCATTCAGCCAAGTCAATACAACGTTTCTCCGATTAGTATTCGTATTTGACCTACAGTGGTTACAAAAACACAAGTTGAACTCCTGCAGTGTGTTTAATAATGTGCTGTTCAGAATGAGAATGTTTAATTATAAAAGTAGTAATACCCAATATGAAGTCTGCAGCAATCTAGCTAACACAACATTTGCACATGTATGTAACATATATGTAACATTGTAGCAACATTTTTACCTCACAGCACTGTTTAGAGAAAGCTGAATTGACATGTACGGGAGATTAATTGTCCTCTCATGCAGCCATTCTCTATCTGTGCCTTTTATCCCTTGTTACATTTGAAAGGGTCAAAGGTCAACACAGTGGAATGTCAGACATGAGTTGATGCTGTGATAGAGCTGATCTGCTCAGGGTGAGGGCATGAAGTCAAGATGATTATTTAAAAATAATAATAAAAAAAACAAATATCGCACAAAAAGATGGGTTTTGTTTTTTTTATTTTATTTTGTGTTACATGAAAAGTACCTCTGACAACACAGATCGAGAGCAATGTGGATCAAAGATAAAAAAAAGTGGAATTGCTTCAGATCAGAGCACAATGGCTAATCTCTCCAAAGTCCCCGATCCATATCCCCTACCACCATCCCCTGCCTCTCCATCAAAGGGGGTGGGAGAGGGCGGAAGGTCGGTGGATGACCGATGTTCTTGGGCGGTGACATGGGGAGAAGAGTGAGCCACCTGCTTAGTTGACCTTGGGGTGACGGAAGTTTTTCCCGGCGAACTTAGCTTTGTCTCCAAGCTCCTCCTCGATCCTGCGGGAAACGAGAGGACAGGGACCGATGTCAGACACATACAAATATGTACATAATAATGCAAAAAACAAGTATTTTGTGTGTGTGTATATATATATATATATATATATATATATATATATATATATATATGAGAGTGCTATGAATTATATTATTATATTACTGTCATTTAGCAGACTGTCTTATTCAGAGCAACTTGCATAGGTTATGATTTTATCCATGTATACAGCTGGATATCTGCTGAGGAAATTTTTAACCAAATAACCAAATGTAAACGTGACCAATAAATCTGTGTGAGTTGGCACAGCCCAGTAAGGCTCGTAACCAAAACATTCCTGGCTTGATTCCCCACTGGGGCACTGCTGTTTTACCCTTGGGCAAGCTGTGCATGACACACTGCGCACTACATAGTTAAACCACTCCCACTGAGCTCACCTCATCAGCTGGTTGTATTTCGCCAGACGCTCTGACCTGCAGGGGGCACCGGTCTTGATCTACAGGGGAGAGGCAGACAAAATTCAGGTTAGCGGAGTTGAAGATGAGAACCTTTCACTCAGATGTGATGGGTAATGGACGTTTGCCCAGGGGTGGAGGGGCGGGGGAGGAGTTACCTGTCCAGTGCACAGACCAACAACCAGGTCAGCAATGAAGGTGTCCTCTGTCTCCCCAGAGCGGTGGCTCACCATCACACCCCAGCCATTGGACTGTGCCAGCTTGCAGCTGCCAGCATAGAGCGGTCAGTATATATTACACACACACACAAAAGGCATCCTCACCAACCTGATCTAACCCCAGAGTACATTAGGCTGGGAATCAGTTGCACATTGGCACAGATTCACTGCCATCCTTTGATGCCAGCCCTTCCACAGACTGACTCTAAAGCCTCGCTGAATCTATATGTCAGATTCTGTGTAGTATAGTAGCCTTTGTGCCTTTGCAGTAAGACTGTGCATGATTTTGAAACTGTGTGCTGTCACCTTCACTATTTACGATCAGCGGTGTGATCATGATGTGGGTGCACCTCTGAATTGTCCAACTGTCCTGGTAATTGCATACCTGTGCATGTCATCCAAGACTTTAGATGAAGGGGTAAAAGGTTACCAGAATCGACTGAAAGCCAATTTACACACTGACCTCTGAATGGTCTCTGGTCTCTGTTATTCATGCCTAAAGGAACTTCTCTGGTCTCTGTTGCTCATAACTGAAGGACCTCGGTGATCTCTCATACTCAGAACTGAAGGACCCCGTTGGTCTTTGATACTCCTGATTCAACAATCTCTCTGCTCTCTATTACTCATGCCTGTAGGATGTCTCTGTTGTCTGATACTCACGCCTGGATGGACTCTGTGACCGAGCCAATCTGGTTGACCTTGAGCAGCAGGCAGTTGCAGGCCTTCTTCTCCACAGCCTGCTGGATACGCTTGGGGTTGGTCACGGTCAGGTCGTCCCCTACCACCTGGATGTCGACAGAGCCAGTGAACTTGGCCCAGTGCTCCCAGTCATCCTGATCGAAGGGGTCTTCAATGGACTGCACTGTAAGACAGAAGTAAACGATGCCAGAGTCAGATGCAGGGAGATGGAGGAGGAGTGAGATTGAGAGGAGACGAGCAGGGGGACGTTCTAGCCCAACCTGAAAATCATGGGGGTATGGTTAATGAGCAAATAGTAAAGTGGAGTGAGAGATAACTGCACACGCAGCACACATGCATGCCGGTACCTGGGTATCCCTTGATGAAGCTTTTGTACAGGTCTCCTAGCTTCTCGCCCGTGATGTGCCGGGCAGGGTCATCAGGGGACTTGAAGTCCAAGTCGTATTTGCCATTTTTGAAGAACTCAGACGCGGCCACATCCATGCCGATGATGATCTTGTCGGAATAGCCGGCCTTCTCGATTGCAGTCTTCAACAGCTCCAGGGCTGGGCAGGTCAAAGAGAGGGAGAGAGGATGGGTCATGTCCATGCACACATACAATGCCTTGTTTAGCTTGCTCAAATATATTGTAAGTAATGGGTCACTAGAAGCAATAAATGTATAGTAAGAATACTAATCACACAGAGATCTGCACATTCAACAAAGGAAACCATGTAAAGCTAAGTACCAGTGTTCTTATTGTCCAGCTTATTATATGGCTTCAATATGGCACTTGCACATAACAGAATAATTATTTCAGCATCAAAAGACTGGCTGATTTATTTAAGCATTGATTTATCAAAAAAATGTTACAGACTATTCTTCTACCTCTTCTACTGTCCGTCTAGTTTTACGATAATGCACTAATCAGTAAATCTCTTTGGGTAAGTGTCTGCTGAAGAATAACAACTTAAATCTAATTTTAAAAACTTGATTATATAAAACTTAATATGAAAGCAAATCAATATGTGTTAATGTAAAAGGTAAGTAATGAGCACTGTTCTTGGGGTGACTGTAGTGTAGTGTAACTGTAAATCCATCCTCCTGAGATGACTATCCCCCCCCCCCCCCCTTCTCCTTGAGCAGATGGCAGCGGTGGCCCCTACCCTCATTGTTCTCCAGGATGTTGGGAGCGAAGCCGCCCTCGTCCCCCACGTTGGTGGCATCCTTGCCGTACTTGCCCTTGATGACGCTCTTCAGGTTGTGGTAGACCTCGGCGCCCATACGCATGGCCTCGTGGAAGTTGGAAGCACCAACGGGCAGGATCATAAACTCCTGCATAGCCAGCTTGTTGCCTGCGTGGGAGCCGCCGTTGATGACATTGAAGGCCTAGTGGTATGGGGGGATTGGACAAAGGGATGTGAGAGAGAGGGAGAGCAGAGAGGGGAGGGTGAAGGAGGAAGAAGTGATGAATGAATGGATTGAGTGGACAGAAAGAGAGACAAAAACTTTGTCATTAAAAAAATCACTTTTTGATCAGTAGAAGTAAGGTTGACCAGTAATGGTAAGGAGCAGGGCTTGTATCGGAAACATTGTTGCTTCAATTCCCCAATGGGGCATTGCTGCTGTGCCGTTGAGCAAGGTATTCAACCTAAATTGCCTCAGTAAATATCCAACTGTATAAATGGAAAATGGAAAATTGTAATGTATAGGTCGCTCTGGGTAAGAACATCTGTTAAATGTTTATTCCATCTCAGACATTTCAACATAGCAGTCTTTTAGCTGCAGAGTTGATCTTCTTGAGTATCTACAGCTGAGGTTGGAAGAATATTTGTTACTTGTTACCTTTAGTATTGGAAGAATTAAGCCAGAGGAGATATCATACTGTACACAAAATTGGTAGGTGTAAAATGTGATTAATCCCTAAACTGAACTCATTGCTTCTAAAACTCACATCTTCCGCATGTCCTACGACAGCAGGTGGAATGAAACTAAAAGTTTGCTATTTTCAAGTTCTGATAAAAATCATCAGTTCCCTCTACATTTTCCACACTGTTCTTGATTTCGCACCCTCCACCTCTCCTGCTCATACCCTGTTCACAACGCGTTTACTTCCTGTTCACTTCCAACTCGCTTCCTGTTTACATCCTGTTCACTTCCTGCTTCTTTCCCGTTCTTGCCTTGCTTACTTCCCGTTCACTAATGCTCGCTTCCTGTGCAGATCTGCTTTCTTCCTGTTCACATCCTGGTACTCACAGGCACAGGCAGGATCACATCCTTGTGAGCAGCCAGGTCAGCGATATGGCGGTACAGGGGCACGCCTTTCTCTGCAGCACCAGCCTTACACACAGCCAGAGAAACGCCCAGGATTGCATTGGCACCAAACTTGGCTGTTAAGAACAGAGAAGGAGCAGGTTTGGGGGGGGGAGGGGGGGCATTTAACATATGAGCTCAGAGCATTGTGCTACCACAACAAAACCTACAGCAGTGTGCATGCATTTCAAACAGAACTGCTGAGTGGCTTAAGTCAGAATGTCAGATTGAGTCTGTGTCTCTGGCAGCTGAAAGCCACCTGGTGCATTGAAGTGTCTGCAGCTGATTGCACTGCAGGGTGTTCCAGGGGTATGGGTGGGCAAAACTGAGCTGCTAAACTGTTTTGGATAACTGTCTTCATGAGTCATCTTCAGGTTTAAACTAATCATAGTGCTTTTCTTTGGAGTCCATTTAACTGGTGTGAATGAGTCAAATATTGGTGACGTATTTATTCTATATGATGCAGTTACAGTAGACTGTAGTGGGGTGTTCCCACCAGGAAAAGCACAGTAGGAGTATATTAAGTAGTATCACATATTGGACCACATGTATCAATGGTGTATATGCACTAAGACTGTGCTGAGCACTTTTCTACACATAAAACGGTATTTATGAAAAGAAACTTGCCAGGAAAACATGCATACCTCTGTGCATGGTCTCGAGGTGGTGTACGCATAAAATTTGTAATTTGAGGATTAGTGACACCAAGAGGAACTAACGGTGATGCAAGTAAATGGGTCTTGTGTCAATCATTGATGAGTGTTATCGTGCCAGGTCCCGGCGCCAGGATGAAGTAACTGACGGGGCAGTTAAAAATGGCGAGGGGGCAAATCTTTTTATATAGTAAAACAGTAGATTATCCTCCTGCTATACCTATTTCTGCATGTTTTTCATCCTGCTGGTGGCAATATAGTGATGTTTTGACTAGATGCGAATAATTCCCTACCTTACCTTTTACATGTGTTTGTGCATCATGGCCATAATATGAAATTGGAATATTTGGGGCAGATTGCCAGGTCACCACCTAAAATTGGTCTGGTGGTAGGTTTAATGAAATTCATAGATTATCCATGCAATAGCCTCTGAAAGGCTAAATAACAAGACTGCTGTTTCAATAACAAATAATACATTTATTTCACAGCAGTAGTGAAGCCAGTATTAAACCTGAGTGTCCTTGCACAATTTAGGGAATCAGAGCACTCGGAACATAGATCTACAAGACGCAAAATAATAGAATTTATGAACGATTCTAACCACTGAGAGATGACTGCTAAAATCAACAAAACAATAGCCAAGAGCGTCAGGGTCATTAAGTAAAAAAAAAAAAAAACAAAGATGATCAGATTGTTTTGTCTGTTTTTATGCTCACGCCATGCAGCTGTCTCTCTCTCTCTCTCTCTCTTTGACCGAAACTTCACTTCCCTGTGTCATTACTAACGAGTATTCCAACATTTCCAATATTTTTGTTGTTTTTGCCATTTTTCCATAGGGTACATAAAACTTAAACTCGGGGGGGCAGAAAATACAACTGAGGGGGCAAAGCCCCCTCTTGCACCCTTGTGGCGCCAGGTGCGGACACACTGGTCCTGTGTGTACTTATTCGTTTTTTGGCCTCTCTTTTAAAATCCGAACGGCAAGTTGTACACAAAGATTGATACATATGGCCCATTGTCTCTATAGCCAATATATTCTTATTTTTAAGAGTATACTGGCTCTGTTTAAGTAACATCCCAAGTGTTGCACAGTGTATGAGTGCAAAAGGAACTGTGGAGGCAACAGCTGGACTCACATTTGTTCTCAGTGCCATCCAAGCCCAGCATGAACTTGTCAATCTTCTCCTGCTCAACCACACTCAGCTTCTACTCAAAGAAAGATAGAGAATCAACAAACAGCCGGAGTAATACAGAGGGGAAAATGCATTTTTTTCACCTATGTTTACCTGCCCGTGTCTGAATGAAACGACAGGTTTAGTACTATGATCTCACCTGCTCAATCAGCTTGGGGCCAATGTCCTTGTTGACATGGTCAACAGCCTTCTTTGTGCCTGTGAAATGGGGAAGAGCCACTTAGGAAGTACTTCATTTCATTTGTAAGGGTTTTGCTCTGTGATGAGGTGCAGGCTGCAGCTGAGCCTATGGTTGGGAGCTCCTCACCTTTGCCCAGGTAGCGTGCCTTGTCTCCGTCTCTCAGCTCCAGAGCCTCGTGGACGCCTGTGGAGGCTCCGCTGGGCACGGCAGCCCTGAAGCGCCCTGGGGGGGGGGGGGGATATGGGGGGGCACAGGTCAGAGGGGAGGCCCAGGGGACATTCAGGAATGCGAGTGGAGAGGTCAGAACACAGAGAGACAGCAGTTGGCATCTGTGCGTGTTTGTGTGTGTGTATAACACAGCATGTGTACGAGAGTATGAGAGTGAGTTTAACCTTTGGCTGTGAAGAGATCCACCTCCACAGTGGGGTTTCCTCGGGAGTCGAGGATCTCACGGGCGTGAATCTTTGTGATGGACATTTTGACTGTGGAGAGAGAGGGGGGAGAGAAAAAGGAGGGAATGAAATCAAAGAATGAAGGATATAGAAAAAAGAGACAAGAAAAACATTCAAAACAACAATTCAAACCCATAGCTAAAATACATGTGTCTCTCTCCAGGTATTGTAATGCAGTCACATTATCTGTATGCACATTCAAGACACACAGCATTTTGGGAATACCAGCTGTCTGTTTGACAATCACCTGTATTTGCAAGTCTCTGAAATGCCATTGCTGTTGAGATTAACTTTGTCAATTTATTCACACCATCCTTGGCTGCACTGTCAAATGCAATGTCTGTCAAACCCAAGATGCTGGCAAAGATTATATAGTGGTAACAAGAACACCCAGTAACTGCATCTGTAGTGGAAGTAGTTGTCCAAGACTACAAAGATGGCAAAGATCTTTTTTGGCAAAGCTGACCAACTCAGGTCAAGTTCATAGTTTTGGTCCATTTGTGCTATGGACAAATTCTGAGAGTCTTTTATTGACCGCGGTGCAGGTTTCCTCTGCTTATCCCCGTTCTGAATCCACTTTGGAGCAAGCCCGGAAGTAATCCTGGAGCTTGGGCTCCCAATCCTCTTTGTCCGCTGACAGACTAATGCAGGCAGAAACCAATCATACCACAGCGATGTCACCAGAGCCCAATAAGGGCAATGGGTGGAGCTTGTGTAATTGCTGAGGTGCAACCATAATCCAGTCAGAGCTCATTAGGTGTAGTCAGTGCTGCTGGTAAACTGTCCTCTCTCTCAGTCTCTCCTATTTGCATTTTAACCTGGCCTTTCTCCCTCTGTTCTCCCACTTAGCCCAAACGTTGAATAGATTAAAAAACCACACTCCGCTCTTGCATGTCAAGTCACCACATGCAGCATAAAAAATATATAATCCTCCATAGAGAGTGGCAGGGGTTAAACCAGTCCACAGAGCTGAGTGTCAGGAGCTTCAGTCTGTGAGTACAGCTGCTTTGTGGGACTCTGGGTGGAGTGACATGGTAGACACGAAGGGTTGTGTCAGGCAAGATTTAAGAGGGGGCAGAGGGGAAGTAAAGAGCGGAGGTGTAAGTATGTACATAGTAAATGCATACATATACACACACTCACATATATATGGTTCCCCAGTTTCTATTTATGTATTTACAACTCCACCCTTCTCTTCCTCTCTGTCACCTTCCATTCACAGCTGTTTTTGCACCTACTCCTCCCTCTGCTTTACTCTTAAATCTTGCCTGACACACCCCCTCACCTCTACCTTGTAACTGCACCCACAGTCCCACATAGCAGCTGTACTCACAGACTGAAGCTCCTCACATTCCACTTTCTGCACTGGTTCAGCCCCTGCCACTCTCTAAGGAAGAGTATTAATAGTCCAAGCAGGGAAAGGAGTTCTAAGAGGCCAATGTTTGGGGGGGTTGTAAATTTCACACCACTAGCATGCAGTCTTGCTTCTACCCCCTCTACCGTCCTGTCAAGCAATTGCCCCTCCCCCTCCACATACACAATCAGATAATGCACTGCACTTTCCTAATACCACTGCAATGTTGCAGTGGCATAACAGGTACATTGACAGACCATTGGAATGTCTGTATTATGATATCACCAACATGCACTGCCTACATAAGCCTGCTGTGGAGGCCAGAAGAAAACAAGGATGGGTTTAACGGTGATCAGAGGCCACAAATCACAGTTCAATAAGGCTATGTCCCCTTCTGAACTGGCACATGAAACTACATGTCTCAAGATGCTTTGGAGATCTCCTAAATGTGCTCCTAAAAGGCTTTGGCACATGAGTGGGTATGGGGAAGCTTAATATCATATATATCAGTTTCCTCACAGGTCTCAGTTCTGTCTGACCTTCTGAAGCCACCCTCTTGAACCCTGATCTTTCCCACTGACCTTTTTGTGTGTGTCTGCCCCACCAGACAGGGGCTGGGAGTGTCAGTACTGTATTACAGTACACTGGCACGCATTTGGTGGGTCGATATATTTATATCACGTTTATACAGTGCCACACCGGCCTACAGTACACACAGACTGAGGGGGAATAGTAATAGTAGGGGAGCCTAAGTATATGACCATTAGTTTAATGCTTTTTTATTTTTCTATTTAGCATATTTTATGCATTTTTTATGTGGAAAAAAAAGTTTTAAAAAAAGCACTGACTTCTACTGACTGGTGTACTTGATGATCGCATGCACGATCAGACAACACAAATTTCGTCACTCTTGCCGCAAGGCAATTGGTCACTTTGCAATCTGTTTGATCTGTTCGCGTACGCGTACACCGGTGCTTAGGGATTCCAGAGATTGGCTGCATTGCGTCCGCCTCTCCCAACCTCGGGGTTGTTTCAGTCCTTCTCAGTCCCGGGGAGGAAGGGTGAGCGGGGGAAAGGGGGCAGGAGGCGGGGGTGGGGGGCTCACAGTTATCAACACACGTCCCTGTACTTTCTGACCTGCTGAGACAGCACTCTCTGCGATGTTATGAGCTGACCTTTTGTACGGAAAGCATGGATAGGCGAGGTGCCGAGGGCTAGTAAAGGAGGGAAGTGACCTATGGCAGGTGGCAACTTACACTGTCCATGACCTGCGAAGAACTCCAAACCCCCCCCCCCCCCCACACCCCCTAATGCCCCCCAATGCCCCCTGATGCTCCTTCCCCGCAATGCTATGATCCCTGCACAACTCAACAGCAGTGTCACCTGCTGACTCTGGGAACGCCACAAATGTCAGCCCTCGACGAACGGCGGCCTCGTCTTTCAGCATTGTCACTGCGGCATTGACAAGAGCAATGCCGTCAACCCGACGTGACTGAAACATTGCGAGGACGTTTCACAGAGACAGAAACAAGACCAGTCATCACAGCAGGGAGCCTGGCTTCTTCTACCGCGCTCTGCAGTCTGGCTCCCAGCACTTCTTACAGCACTGTGACTGTAAGGTGCAGTGGAACCAGGCTCTGGAGCAGAGAGCTCCAGGGTTCTTATCTCAGCTAAAGCCCAACAGCTACATACATTAAATCCATATTGCAGCTATCAGAATATGTAAGGGACTAGATAAAGAACATCTTCGTTATATCTATGGAATATGAATTTATTTCTTACATCCGCAAATAATTAAGTCATTGTAATATAAAATAGTATAGTAAAATATTTGCAAAAATGATTATTTGGAAAATGAAGTCATCCATATTTGGATAATTTCTGGATGATTACTAATCAAACCACATGAATAGTGAGCCAATTGTAATCCCACTTGCACATCTAAATAACCTGAACTGAATTGCTATCAGTTTTCCTTACTCAGGAAGCTGGATGCTAAATACAGTTGGATTGAAGGGAATTCTATTTGTATCCCTCCCAAAAAAAAATCTTTCATGATTGTTAAATTCAAGCAAGAAGCTCTGCCATCACCAGACCCACCCTGTTCTCTGATCTGTTGCTGTGTTCCCTTCACCTAACTTCACCTGCTCAAGCTGTACCAAAGGCACTTTCCAACACCCCTATTGGAGGGTTTCCGCAGAGCAACCAGCGCACAACAGGTTAAACAGAGTTGTAAAATGGTAGACTGTTACAAGGGCAGTTAGCCATTACAATAACAAGTGCACTTATGACGCAATTGACATTTTGTTCAGTGCATGTGTGTTGTTGCTGAACTTTGCTTGTTCATGTACCTAATCAGGGACCAGCTAAGATAATTGTGCAATCACAGTGCATGCTATGAAACCTGCACTTACACTATTTTCCTGTTCATTATCATTGCCAAGCATATCCTATAGCTACTGCGCTGGAAATGAGTGCAAACCGCATCCATTTCTTCACTGTGGATGCAGCAGCTTACCATTTGCCGTGATTTTTAAAAGCTCATCTAAGCAGTCTTTTTCAAAGCTTAGCACATGTTTATTGGCGGTTGCGTTTGTATGGTGACCTCAGATGTACCCTCTGAAAATGCCTACGGTCGACAAATTTTTCATAGGAAATTATTAACAGTATTTTATGTTTTCATAAGTGTTCCTTACCTTTTCTTCACTAGTAACCCCTAAAAGCCTCTGTATCTGTCTGCAATGTGTCTCATGAATGATTGAATTACATGGCTGCACAAATATCCTTCCAATGCCAAATGTCAAGTCTGCAACTTCCAGGCTAGCTGTATTTAATGCAACTGCCATTTGGATTTTCTGTTCTCCTGTTGACATTTGTATATAAGACTGACATATCAATGTACACTGAGTGATACTGATGATAAAGTCAAATTTAAAAAAAAAACAACATACTGGCAGTAGAAATTTTACCTGAGTGTGGTTGGCTTGGGCGTCTGTCCGACTGTCGGGCTGAGTGTTCTTTGCCCGTTCTGCAACACCTTTTATAGGCATTCTCTCCGGACCCTCTCCTGATATGGTAAGGGCCTTAGAGACGGTCTGCCAATTCCTTACATCTTTGAGTCTACTAAATACACAGTGTGTGATAAAGACATGGGTTGTGCTGTTGTGAAAATGGAGACACAGAAACAGTTCAGACTTCCCCTAATATTCTCCTGCATTTTGATAATTAACTTTTGCAGGCTCTAGTTTTGCAATTTTAAGCAGGGCTAAAAGTCACTTCATTTCAGACAGACATTGACAGAAGAAGCATGTACATGTGTTCTGAGAATTAAACTGAAATTTTCACTGAGGCAGTTCTCCTTGTCACTAAAATCTCAGATGTGAAACCTACCACAGGTGAATAAATAAATAAATGAAAATAATAGCACTTTCACTCATGCCTATGTAATGCTCTGATGAAAAAGTCAGACTCTCCCTAACAGACCTCCAGACCGGCAGGAAAGGTCAGAGTTCACCCAAGCAGGGAAATGTGACACTGGATTTGGGTTCGGATTCAAAGGGCAGCCCTACAGTGCCCTGTCCGGCGCACACCCCATACCCTTTACTGTAGGGCTAAAATTAACATTACTTCAGGGTGACCAGTAGTCTTCAAACCCCATAAACCAATCGTCTGGCCAAACTTCAGTGTGTGCAGCCAAACTGTGCTACCCGGGCAGGGCGAAGATACACAGTGGCTTAGCACAGTCTAGTGTCCTTACACCAGAACTGTCAGGTAAAACATGAAACATCTCCTTCACTCCCTGCAAGAACCCTCTCCCATCTCCTTCTCTCTCCAGCTTTCTTTCTCTGTCTTTCCACAGCAGTGTCATCAATAGCTCTCTTGCCAGCATTATCCTCAGGAAAAATGTTTGTGTCACAGTATGCAGAAAAGTACCAATCACAATCTGGCACTGGAGTCATGAGGCACCTTAATTACCGCTAAAAATTCTCCAGGGCCCAATACTGAAATGTGCCCATTAATGCTTATTTATCATATCATGTCACAGGCCCGTCACTATGGGGATGCTTACGGGTGCATTGCACCCCCAGATGGACATTAGTGCACCCCGAATTGTCATCTTATATCCCAACGTCTATATAGTATTCATGACTTTTTGTGCACCTCCATGGATTGCAATTGCACCGCTCTGTATTTTCTCCTGGCCCGTGCCTGTCATGTCAGTTCATACCATCTCAATAAACTATATGACTAACTGCGCTGTTATTTTCGAAATAGGTTTGCAAACCTGAAATGTATACAACGATACAAGGAACGACCAGCAAGCGCCTCGGCTCTTTCTAGTGCTAACTAGATCCGTGTTTCCCAACCCTGCTCCTGGAGGCACACTGTCCTGCATATCTTCTATGTATCCTTCCTGCTTGACTAAATCAGGTGTGCTCAGCTAATCAAAAGTCTCACTGATGAGTTCAGTCAGGTAGGTAGAGCAGGGATAGATAGAAGATATGCAGGACGGTGTGCCTTCAGGAGCAGGGTTGGGAAACGCTGAACTAGATGATAAATCTCAGCCTTCTCAGCGCAAAACATGCAGCCAGTCCATTCCACTAGAGGGCGCACGTCGCTTACATGTAGCGAAGAGCCCCCAAGTGGTGATGAGATGCTTGAAACTTGTGTGTCCCGTGAGGGATCTTAAACGTGTAAATTCGGTGAGTGGAATGTGCGGCATTATGTAACACTCACTGTAAAGATTGTTGCGATTCGTCATGGTTGTCAAATGAAAAATCCCGAATGCAGAAGCAGTCGTTAGAATCACAGCTTGCAGTACTTTGCTGTCTTCGTCATATCAAAGTTCTGTTTTGTATTTGTGTCCTACACATGATAACAGCAACAGTACACGTCTAATCGTTACGTTCCTCATGGTACGTAAACGATTTCCATGTACTTAAAAATAAAATATTTAAAAGACGGTACAAAGCCTTACGGTTTAATAAACGTATACATAAACACGGTTATATGTTTAGAAATGCAATAGTTCATACTCGTTTGTTTGACCGAAAACTCATCTATGTTTATGTCCGCGACGCACCAGCTGCTGCGTGCGCTTAATCAGACACAGGGGCGCGCCGCGCGGTCATCCGCAGTTCTTGTATCTGCAGCTCTGACAGGCTGTGTGTCCGAACCTGTGTGTTTAAAAGTCAAGCTGTGGTTGACGGGAGTTTCCATAGTAGTACATTTCACCATCTGCAGTTTCCTGTTTGTTCCTCTTCACCGTTTTATTCTGTTGAATGTGAGCATGTCAGCGATCTTCGAGAACCTAACGTGGGTATTCTTTACATAGTCGCATTACACATTAATTCCACACATCATTGATAATGATAACAGGCCATTCAGCCCAGCTCAACTCATCGTTCTGCCGTCAGCCTCGGGTGTATCTAGCACTGTGTCAGGTCTGGTCTTGAACAATGTATAAGTGGCAGTGCTGGAAACAAAGTTTTTCAATGAGAACCCAACGTTAAAATGATAGCACACACATTACTTCAAAGCAGGCCCTTGTTTTGATTAGTTAAAAGCTGGCAGAGTTCATTCTGAGCTCCCGCCATGAAGATTGAATGCTACCAGAATGACACCAATCAGATCCCTCAGTCTGAAGGGCAGAACATTGTCAGTGAGGTAAAGACTACCCTCTCAGCTTCAACAAAGGATACCTTAGCTAAAATCTTAGTGTGGACATCACCTAAGGATCTCTGCTTCCACTATAAATCCTGGTATACTATCCTATACTATGGATTTAAAATTGGTGAAAAATGTACTTCGTCTTGTCAATGTGAAACTCACCTTTAACTTCCATCTATGTCTTCTTGATCAGCTCTAACAATTCACATTGAAATAGCTTCTGTCTTCCACTTTTTGACTTAAAACAAAACACACATACACGTGAAGTCCTTTTAAAGAATAAATTCCATCTTTTATTTAGATAAGAGAGTCAAATTTTTGTTCCATGGGATATCAAAAAAATTAACACAATGAAATGTTCAGTGGTAAAACTAGAGAAGTGGGGGTGAATGTTTTTTTTTGTTTTCTTTTGTTCAGAGAGTGACGCAGTCCCAATTCTTTGCAAACTGCAGACAGCGGAGGCTGTGGGGGGCTGTGGGGGGCTGTGGGGGGCTGGGGTTGGGACGGGGGGAGGTATCAGTAGCCGGACTTCCTCAGGTGATCAGCAATGCCGAAAACTTTGGGGTTCAGTTTACCTCCGTGGGTATCCTTCTTTCCTTTAACAATGACTAGAACTGTGGAGGAGAGGGAGAAGTGGAACATGCCGTTAGCACCTGCAACTAAAGCACTTTTTACACAGACCAGAATCCTGTGTTAAAAATCCAAAGTCCCTTCATGGCGGAAAAGCTGTGATTAACAATGCACAACCAATGAGGGATACTAGGGTTTTAATGCATGGGAGGTGGAGGGTAGAAATGTAACCACAGCATTTGGAACGGGTCACTGTGAGAACAATCCCGGTCCATCTTTACATCACCAACTGTGTCTGGTCATTTCCGGGACTGTTCCATTTCACCATGGCAACAGTGTACGACCATGCTCAGGATCTGTTTTCATAATTCAAAATGTTCAGACTTGAAAACAATCCCATATGCCATATTTTATGGTCTGGGTCATTTTAAGGCTTCCGGTTCAGTGGAGCCGGGGAGATCATGAAGGAGTCTCTGAGAGTGACAACAGCAGAAAAAGGACAGGACATAAAGCATAAACAAGAGACAGAAAGAAAGGACAAAAGGCAGACAGAGGGAGGGAGACAGACAGAAAGGAAGTGATGAGGAATGGGGAGCAGTGAGAAAGAGTGATAGAGAGAGATGAGGAAATAATAGACAGAGACAGAGAGACAGAGAGAGAGACAGAAATTGAAGGGGAGAAAGTACACAGACCGGCGAGGGGGGACGTACCTTTGTTCGATTTGGCCACGGAGATGTTGTAGGTGTCGGGATCCTTCTCTGAAGCCTTGGTGCGGAGGTCCATGGTGAACTGGCCGTCCTGGTTCAGTGCGTCTCTCAGCACTGTGCACTTGGTGCCCGCCAATGTTAGCCCGCCACTGAAGAGGGAACTCCGTTCAGAGACCACCAGCTGGCGGATCTCAGCAGGCTGCGGGGGGGACATGAACACAGGCATCACCAACAGAGGCAGTTAAGCACGTGTGTGGTTGGGGTGGGGGGCCCTGTATATGGAGCTGAGCTAAGAAAGCCTGGACAATCAAAGCTCCCACTGAAAACCAAAGAAATGCTTGGTTTGGTGGTGTGGGTTGAGAAGTAAGGTGGAGAGATGGAGCATAAAATGGCATCCCAACAAAATCTACACCTGGTTCTGCCAATGGTGGGGGGGGGGGGGGGGGGGGGGGCATTCCAAAGAAGATGAAGGCCGACGGAGAGGGGGTAAAGGATAGGCTTTGAATGGGACAGAGGGGCTGTCCTGCTGTGCTGTGCTTCATTAAAGGTCCTCCCGAGACTTAAAGATCAGAGGTGTTGATCGAGTGTCCTGGTCATACTCCTTAACTGGCTCTACTCCCTACCACTGGCTGCCTCGTCAGCCTGCCTAGACCTTGCAATGCCTCCTCATCAAGGTCCACTGTCCTGCTTAAACAGGAGTCGCATGTAAATTAAAATACATCACAAACAGTAACACCAGAGCAGAGGATAATGCAGTTCTGAACATATGGCGTGCAAGATTTTAAATCCTGTTAAAGTAGACCCACAGAGGAGTCCAAGGAGGACTAGGCACAAGCTCCAACAGGCCGGGCGATTTTGGATGGCTCTGAATGCACCTGGGGGCGCGCTACATCACCAGCCCCCGCCCTGAAAGGCATTCCACAAGCAATCCTGTCTCATCATGCTCCAACATTTCTTCAGAATTGCCTTGCTGGGGAACGATGGCAGAGTGTTTCTCTTAAATATTTCCCCTCCTCAGACCCATTGCCTTCAGCCCCTCCCAATGGTCATCGTCCCATGGCGCGGTTAGATTTACTCTCCTGCACAAAACGCACGCGTATTCCCGATCCGGGAGTGGTCACGTTTCAGTAGCGTGGGTGGATGGTTAGTTTGGGTGGGGGGTGGCAACACTGATTCATTATCTGTCGGTCCCCAGGGGGCAACAGGCAGACAGCACGGGTCTTTTTGCGAGGCGCATCCCATGTTGCAGCGTGTCTGTTTAAAGCAAGTGGGTTTCCCTCGGGTGACAGAGCCGAAACGGCATTCCAGGAACCTGCTGAGTGTAAAGCCTCCATATCACAGTGGGAAATCTAGACCCTCGGGCTAAACTTGCCAACACCCAGCAAAAGCAGGGAGGGCCTTTGAGCTTGCTGGCTGCTGTGAATTATGTCAACCCCATGACATATTGTCACTAACACTGCTCTATGTATATAGACCTGCAGTATGTCCATATGGCCTTTTTTGGGGGGGTCTTAAGTTTACATTGAGCAACGTTTGAGTTACACATCATCACAAAATGCCCCATATGATAGCTAATGAGCCACAATATCAAAACGCAACTTAGCTTCTCATTCACAGGGTCACTTGGAACGATTTGGTAATTTCGTTTTTAGTAACGTTGGCTAACTAATAACACCAACAACAGATTATTGGTCGGAAATACAACAGAATCCGCTTACCGGGGCTGCCAGGTTTGGCAAAATTATTTTGGCTAATTGGTAGTGATTTCGCACTAACTTGCGTGACTGAAATGGCAATACTTCGGTTTCCTAACTGAGATCGCGTCACCTTAAAATAAAGCATGCATTTTAGCCAATTTCAATTTCAATTAGTCAATTTCAACACTCGTTCCTACGCCGAAATAGCCACGGTTTGTTTCCATGGTTAGCAGTTCATTTTAAGTAAACACTTGGCAGAGTGGTGTTTTAGTGCTTTTACCAAAGCGAACCTTGTCGGGAATCGGTTTTGATAGCGTATAAGACGATTTCAGCTTTTTATGTGACGTCGTCTTGAAATCAGACTGGCAACCCTGTCGAAAAGTCCAACTGTAGTTTATCACAAAGACACGCTTCTTTAGTGCATTTTATTTCCTATTCAAACAGCGCTCGCTATGCCTCTGCCTCTTTCCACTCATTGGTGGAATATCAGTTTGAAGGGGCGCGTCATCTTACCCGGAAGAACGTGGCGGCGGGAGCGCATAGGTCAAACGTCAAACTGAGTGTGAATGCATGGCGCGTGTAAATAAAATGATTTTTCTTATTCATCGCGTTTCAGGCAGTCTTTTGCGGTGTGTTTATCGCGCACGTTCATATCGCGATGACGATGAAAATGCGATTTATCGGTCAGCACTACCTGGAAATATTACTGGCGCTAACATCCGTTACATCCTCCAGCTGCATTGCTCAGACACACGCCCCAGCCACCCGCTCAAAGCCCTCTACCAATATGTTTTATTGGGCCCCAGTGGCAGAAGTGTCATTCCCATCAGTGCTGATCCAGGACCAGTTTTTCTGTTTAGCTGACAAGGATCATAATTTTAATTGTGGCTTGGGAATCTGGGCCTAGATCAGGGCTTATGGGAAACTTCTGCCTCAAGCTCATAATCATTGCAAGAATGATGGCCAACTAGAAAGGGGGAGAGTCTGTCCTGCTTGTTGCCCAACCACTGCTTAAGCATTTCATATTTTAAAAAACAAACAACTTAAATACATCAAGAAATAATTGAAATGAAGGAAGGGGTAGGAACAGAAGGCTCAAAAAGCTTTCAGGTTGGTGGTTTCAGAGCTGTCTTCATTTGCCAATCCCTGATGCCTTTCTCAGAACTCCTTTTACACTGTTGATTCATACCTGAGTACTCACAAAAGAGGAAGCTCTGCCAAAGAGTTGCCTTACAATCAACTACTTTTATTGGTATTCACTGGTACATTGTCATAGGAAGGGTTTCACATGGTGACAGTTAATGTCAGTTGTCATAAGTGGATAGAAATGGGCACAAATGGCAATGTGACACTTAATGTGTAACTTACTTTACACCAAGTCACTTAAATTGCTGCACAGTACACAGGCCACATTTCAAGAAAACCTGTTTTTATTCCATCTGGTACAAAGATGGCACTCAAACAAGCCAGTGTAGCTCGTTGCAATTCAACTTTCACTCAAGTTTTATGCTTTCTGTGAATAAAATTAACGAGCGGTTCTGTTGAATATTTAATTGCAGCCTAAAACGAGGCGTTAATTGCTGATTGTTCTGGGTTGCATTGTCAGCCCTTTAAATGTCAGGTGATGGGCTGCCATTTTCATGGCGGAACTGAGGCGGGCCAGAAGCTGTCGTATGGGGCCTATGAGGAAGTGAGTCGAAAAGGTACTGTTGTCTTCACTTCCTCAAACTTGTGTTAGCGGTTTTGCAAAACTGTACGACCAAATAAGGAATCGTTTAAGAAGCTTGACTGAGACCACCGAGTTGTATTAACGAAATCCGTTCGGATGCAGTTAAAGTGGTTATTTTAACACGAGCCGTTTCAGCTTCACTGCTCGTGTCTAACGTGACACCGTGACCCACATTTTCACATTGAAATAAGGTAATGAGGGAATTAACCCTGGTGCAACAATATGGCTAACTGTCTTTAGCCTATATTTTTTACGCAGTTTTCATTACAGGATACAAAGGGCTAGCGCCTAACAAAATGTGCCTGCCACATTTTAACAGAATAAACGTTTGATGATTCAAAAAACAGCGTTCTTGGTAATCAAACAGTTCGCACACCAGTCAAGTCCAGCTGCTCTCTAACGATACAACTTACATATCATTTAAAGGAAGCTCGTCTCAAACGTGTATGTCTCCTCGGCAGTTCTTCGCTCACGACAGAACACAATGTGTAACGGTATCGACTTAGGCTACTTCCGAGTGGAAAATGCGTAACGTTAGTTCCTGATACTTGCTCCTCATACACAGTTGAGCAAAATGTATATTGACGAGAACTGGATAAAACCTACACAAGAAGCTGTTATCCAAAAGGAGCTGTTCAACGACTCAAGTACTGAGGCGTCCGTGGAGTTAGCGGTTTACATTCTAGAAGACACGAAAGATTTGCAAAAAGCGCTCACATAAGACATCCGCTTTCTCTGGGACGCGCCCTAACAACGCCCCCTCCTCGACACAAGATATATATTGCACACTTTTGTTTGTTGATTTTACATTGAAATACACGGAAATTAAAGTGCAACCTAGTCAGGTATAGGTAAATAGCCTATGAGCAACTTGTGATGTTTTGCAGCGCTATCTCTACACATCCACCCCACGACAATCCTTGTCATGAATTGTATGAGTTACCTTAACAAAATGACTCAACATAGAGCTAGCAACTCTTAAAAAAAATCGGAATGTCTTAAGACAACGTGTGGGGGGAAAAACTGTTGTTCTCCGTGGCTTGGGCCTCACAGCTAAAAAAATTTATACAATATGAACGGGCAACATAATTTAGACTGGGCTTAAAAGGAATGAACAGCAACTAAGTAACAAAGTAAGGTGGGTAGACTTAAAGGAACTTCTTTTCATAGTATACAGGTGGAAAACAATTTAAATGTTGAAGAATAAAAAATTCCTAAATTCCATAGCTAAAGACAAGATTAATCAGAAGTAGACGTAAATCTATCTCGTTTAGCAGTGTAGATTACACACGGTTAAGTCGCTTGTAGTGTTCTAAATGTTAGAAACAACAGTTACGGGACAAGTAGTTTACCGTGATACTGCCGAATACTCCAGTCTTGCACGACGCCCATACGGCTTCTTTGCCGCTTTCGCACCCCAATATCGCGGCGTCCTGCACACCATCTGCCCCCATCAAACTGTCAACGTACTGGTCCCAAGACATTCTTAATGTGGTCTCTTGGTGATTTTCGGTGAGGCTTCTGAAAAAGAAAAATACGTGAAGACACGGATATAAGATGAGAGGAAGAGGAGAAACACAACCAACTGTAACCGCACCGTGAACAACAGAAAAAATAGCCAAAGTTTCCCGTACTAAGAATACACCGTTGAGTAGCCTATAAAACGAATGTATCTGACTTCAGTTGTATGAAACAGCCATCCATGTTTTTGCAGAATTTGCAACTGGTACATGTATAGGTATATAAAAATATGTAAAATAAGCAAACTACCTGAAGGACAGTCCTTGTGACTTTTGCAAAGTTGCAAAGTGAGAGGGAGGAAGTCACCCAGCATTTATATTCAACCATGGCGCCGCGCGCCCATCCCACAGGATACTTCCTGAATGCACGAAGGGGGATGCCCCTGCAGCATCGTGACCGGTGCAGGAGCCTATCATAATTACTTTCCTTAATATATTTTGATTCTTTCTCATGTTTTAGCCTCTTATTAAGTGTACTCCCTATTTTAAAGCATAGACAATGCATTTCAAAAGATAACCTACGGTTTTAAACCTCCAGAATATAACTATGCACCAATAGGCATTTCAGTTATGTGCATTTAATAACATATCTTTGATCATTTATATGGATTTACTTTAGGTCAAAGTTGTTGCTTTGTTTCCTTGTTTTAGATTTATGTGTGTTGGTTATATAACCTATAGGCTACACTTATAGGACTATAAAATGTTCAACGTTTTCCAGCGTCACATCCCGACAACGTGGTTTTCCATTAAAGTAGCTGATAACTTGAGAAATTAAAGATGGATTCGGTGGAAGGCAGAAGTAACTTCGATCTGCCTAAGACAGCAACAAGCGCGGCAGGTAGAGACAGGCCGCTTTATCGAAGATGTACAAATCTGCGCGACTGCACAGAGGACATGTGACGACACGTCTCACTCCAGGCGTTCATTCCTGAGTTGTGTGTCTCCGAAAGCGGGAGGGGAAGGGGGTAAAGAATTAAGGACTCAAGATCTAGGAAAGACCTACTGCGCGGTGGGCTTTAATGACAGTGCCAACCCACTGCAAAAATCACAAAGTCGACGAGATGCATGAATGAGATGTCATTCTAATCCAAGAGTGAGGTGCCTCTTGCCAGTGGACAAAACCACAAAAACTGAGAAACGGAGACTGAGTTTGCCTCCTGAACAACGTGGTCAAAGCAGTTCCGTTATTCGCCTGAACCGAATTCTCACAAATAGCCTAATTACATCTGGGTGGTTTGTGAAACGCAAGAAGCTGAATAACGGCGTACGCCGAATAGCGGTGCGTCAAGGCCGTGCTGACAGAAGCAGGCTGTCTCCCCGCACCCGTTGAGGTGTCATTGGCTGATCTCTTTTTCTGAGAACGTTATGTGCCTGGTTGCATGTCAGAAAGACTGGGGGAGGGCAACCACATCCTGTTTGTCTTACTCAAATCGGCATGTCATTTCTGCAGTTATAGGAGAAGGAGGAAGCCAGCTGGTTCCAGAAGGCCTCAAAAGTTGCTCCAGTTCTACCTTTTTTGTCTGAGTGCAAACCCTTTAACTGATAATTGGGGCCATGCATGGTTCGGCCAAGTGACTGTGTGCCTTGAAGGCCTCCTTTGACTTCAGGAACCTGAGCAGGAAGTTGTCGAGGTGCTTGTTCCTGAGCATGCAATTCATTCCACTGATTAAGTGGAAAAAAAAACACGACAGGAAAAAGTGCATGTTGGATCATTTCTTTTTCTTTAAAAACATAAACGTGACACATTTAAATCTTAATAGCATTGTACAACAGCTAAGCAATATTACACACAAACAATGACTTATTTGAGAAAACAAATGGGTCATGTTTATTCCCATCTTTGAGCTGTCTTATCAATAAAATCCAACAAAGCAAATCTACACCAACATTCTGCTTTTTGGAATTGCAATGGAAGTGTCTGAAGTTAAACAGAGGTCACTGAAGGCTTCCTATTTCATTGGGGTATACGAGGTAACACACTTCATTAGTAGCTTGAATCATCATGGTTAAAGCCAGAGAGCTTTCCAAAGATTGCAGGGAAATGGTCACTTTCTTCCACAGCATGGGAGATAGTTATTAATAAATTCGCAACATGTTATATGTACAACTTTCCACTGTAATGTCCCTCTCACTGAAACTGTGTGAAGGCTGCTGATACAATGAGTAAAAACTCAATGTCACCTGCCTGAATGCAGCATCCATTGCTGGTTTGCAAGGAAGAAATCTCATTTAAATGTGGACCACAAAAAGAAGTGGCTTCAATTTTCCAATTTACACATTAACAAAAACCTTCATTATGGTCAAATAAAACCAAATTTGAAGTTTTTGGATATGCTAATTAGGGTTATGTTCAGAATGTTCTCAACATGAAACATGTGAAATGTGGTGGGAGATTTATGTTTTGGGGTTAGATTTCCTCTATAGTTTCTGGCGCCTTTGTTTAGATGAGGTTATGAACAGTGATATGTACCAGGACATTTGGGCCAAAAAAATGAAAATGGACATTCCAGGATAGCAATGATCAGAAGCATTCATCCATATCTACAAATAAGTGGTTAACTGAGCACAAAATAAATGTTCTCAACAGGCAGTCCTAACCTCGCCTTCTCAATTTAATGGAACATTAGTGATTGAAACCCAAAAAACCTTTAACAAAAATCATAAGCTCTGAAGGACCTAGAGCAATTCTGCCTGGAGGAGAGGTCAAAATATCCCTTCTCAGAGGAGAGTCTTGAATTGCGTATAAATGACCCCATAAAGTACTACTGGAAGTGTTTTGTCATTGTAATCCATGCAAGAGGTGGATTTACAAAATACTGACTATAGGGGTGTGGATTGTTGTGACACTCAGCGATATGATCTTAGTAGCATTGCAGAGAGCAAAGAATATTGTAAGTAATTGTATACTGAAATGCATATTGAATGATTGCACATTGAGAATAGCTGGTGCTTTTGTTTAGATAGAAGGCATTGAAATCACAGTACATGTTTACTGTTTTAGTGGAAAATAAAATATTCAATAGGTACACTTCTTTCCATTTTATCATGCTTCCTGTTCCCACTTAGAATAAGAATAAGAATAAGAATAAATAGGGGTAAGAATAAATAGGCAGCCTTCTGTACATGTGATACATGGCTTTAAGATGAGAGAGATTTCTCTGCAAGAGTACTTACAGAATTTCAGATTATAGAGTGGGTGTCAGGGCAGTAGTGTATAGCTAGATCTTTTACCAGCAGGGTTTTGTGACACCGAATGACCAAAGTAATACACTAATTTTCATGTTCTCTCCCAACAGTTGTGTTGCTTCTTGTCTGTCCTACACAGTATAGAGTGCTTTAATTCTGATTTGCATACACATATGTGCATATGTACTCTCTCTCACACACACACATACACCTCGATGGCACAAACATGCTCAACCATGCACAAAGGAGGAAGCTGCACTTCAGTGAAGAGACAGGGTGACAGCCGAACTTTTGTAACACACAGTAAGTTCATGCATTCATTTAAGCACTTACTTCAGTGGGAAATCCAGTAATATGATAAGATCAGTGATCTTATTTGTCTGTTAGCCAACCCTCATGCCACACAAAGACTGCACTCTGAACTGTGTTGCATTCTGTTTTAAGTGCAAATATGCATATTCAGTTTTTTTTTAGTAAGCAGATTTCCTTATCCAACATGACTTGCAGTACAAAGCTCTCATAGTTTGAGTAGCATGCTTGCTGCCAGGTACATAAGCAGTTAGGGTTGATCACCTTGCCAAAAGGGATACGAAATTACTGCAACCATCAGACATTTAAAACCACAACCTTCTGGGTACATATCAAGCTCCCCGGTCTCACTTTAGTCTAAGCAATGCTCCCCATGAAAGCTATGCTAAGATGAACACGGGCGCACTCTGTGGCCCTAAAGGAATGGAATTGCGATGTTGGCAGGGGTGGCTGAGGCGGGGTGGGGGAACCACAGTCCTGCTTCTCTATAGATCTCGGCAACCCTTCGAGTCGGCTGAGACACTGTCTGATATTGAGAATGCAATGTGACCTGAAATGTTATGTTTTTCTTCCTCTTTTTATGTATTTATTTGGTGGCTCTTGAATCGACCCCGTCAGGTCAACCCTTCTGGCACTCAAGGACCGAAATTGCACCGTTCATTGCACATCCCAAAACAAGCAACCCCCCCCTCCTTTAAATCCCCGCATATTGAAAAGGAAACCAAAGCAACATAAACTTACACAACTTTCCCAAAACTTAAGCACAGCCTAAAAAAACCCTCCAGATCCACCGAACACATGCCACGCCTTGGTAAAATCACACTCTGAAATCATCTGACTTATTACATGGGACTCTGCCTCCTTTCTAACCTGTTACCCTTTTAGGCAGCGTTGGAATAGTGCACTGTGAGGTACAAGAGCACACCCAGCCCTTTGCAAGGGGTCCAGCAGGGAGAAATTTCCTGCTGTGCACTCCACTGCAGGGTCATGCGGCACTTCTCTTTCAGAGAGAGACTCTTCCTCTGCAGAGTACAGTAAACTGCTGGAGTAACCCAGCTGCCAGGGTGGGGGTTGGGGAGTGACTGCTCGGTCACCATATTCTCATGAGATCTGCCAATGATATTCCACTTGGGGCCAGCCTGGCAACTGCCCGAACAGGAAGGAGCCACGGGCTCGTCATGAGAACGTCTGCAAAACGCAGGAGCTCTATGTCACTGCAATACTGCGTGACTGCATGGGACCTGCTTTAGTTTCAGATCCCCCCACACTTTGTACTCTCAACCAAGACTGGTGTAAAGAATCTAGTAATGACATCACAAGTGATTAGGGTTTGTGCTGTTACTAATTAGGTGTTCTTTCTTTCAGTGTTTTTTTTTTCTTGTGGAAATCATACTACCTCAACTGATTATTGCTACAAGAAACTTTGCAAAGGCAATGAGGCCAATGTAGCTTAGCCCCTGTCTATTAAAGATGGGTTGAAATGCGTAAAGATGAACATGAATGGGGGGGGCATCATTTTTTTAATTCCCACTTAACTTTAATAGGGGCATAGGCACCTTGTTTTATTTTGTCCCTGCCTCTTTCTGTAAATAACTTTCATATGAAAGACAGATGAAAGTGGGGTGTTCACGGGCTGAGCAAAATGGCATGGGGCCTGATTGGATCCCAGGCTTATCGTGGTTCCGTATCGTCACGTTCTCTAAAACCCCTCTGGAGCGAGCACGGTGATCTTCAGCTGAGGACATGTGGAGAATGCTCCACCCAAGCACGCAAAAAAGCAGAAAACAAAAAAACAGAAGAGGAAATAAGCGTGACTGGAATGCTGTGGCCGCTGAACTTCTCTAAACTGCCTGGGTCGACGCAAGCACTTCCTCGTAACCTCAGTGGGGAGTAGTGCGGTGCTAACTCACTTGGCCCCCTGTCTCTTGGGCACCCTACGGCCCTGTCGTGCACTTGCTGTTCCTTTTACTTTTAATAATCACCCCTCCGTCACCGTTCCCTCACTGTCCTCTGATGTCCGATGGCTTCAGCATGCATCAACATGCTTTGGGGATGGCAAACTCTGCACATTACGTTATTGTCATTTAGCAGATGCTTTTATTCAGTTACAACTTTTACATGTTAACCATTTGCTGGATATATTTACTGAGGCAATTCTGAGCTAAATACCATGCCAAAGGGTACAGCAACAGTACCCTAGCGGGGAACTGAGCCAGCAACCTTTCAGTTACAAGCCCTGCTCCTGACCACTGTGATACACTGCTGCCCACCTGCTCCTTTCCCGCATATCTGCAGACCCTCATCTGTTCCCCACGCCCCTGCCTGTGCACCATTGGCTGGTCTGTCCTATCGCTTCTCACCCCTCCATGTCAATGGCCTGCTGGTTCATGCCTCTGGCCCCTCTCGACTGCTGCTGACCTAGCCACACCCACAGCGCAGCAACCGGAAGGCATGGGTGACCCCCCCCCCCCCCCCCCCCAAAAAAAAGGCCAAGGGGCTTGCAAATGTGGACAGGGAGACGGGGGTGTCTCGTCTCCTGCTCCCAGGAGAGCTCAAGTAGAAGGAAGCAAGTTGTTTTATCTTACAGCCCACATTTTGAATTGCAAATGTACTCAAATCCTACCTGTGTTTGAGAGAGAGTATCAATGTGTGCATGTGTGGGGCAGGTAGGCAAAGCTTCACACTCAATTTGAGGACCAAAGGTCATAGGTAGGAGCAGATGGGGTAATGGTGGTGGTAAGGAGCAGGGCTCCCAACCAAAAAAGTTACAGGGTGAGGCACTGTGGTTGTACACTTAGGTAAGTACCTAACACAAACTGCCTTAGTAAACATCCTGCTGTGTAAATGTATGGCATGTAAAAGTTGTAAGCTATGCAAGTTGTTTTGTATAAAATTGAAAAAAACATGAATGCAGATCTCCCCGTTTCAAACAAGTAGTCAAAGTAGTCAAACAAGTAGTCCAAGTAGTTTCTGAGCAAAGAGACCTATTGCACAACCCAAAAGCCTGAGCTTTCCTTCAAGAGAGCAGGCATGTGGGACGGTGCATGCACACACACGCAGCAGAGCGTATGGTGTGTGTTTTGGGGGGGGTTGGGGTTCCTGCACAGGCACAATCACAGCGGAGTCTGCAGGATAATTGACCTGAAGCAACAGAGAAGAGAGATTCCAAAAGAGGACTGGAAGAGGGCGGGGGAAAAAAGCACAGAGCACTTCTTTTTATGCTCTTGCACAGGAAGAGCAGACACCCTCACACACCTTCAGTGCAAGTAGGTGCTATGCCCATGTAAACCAAAGGCCAAACACAGAGCGGTAGCAGGCTGATGGCCCCTCCCTCCTCCACTTACATGAAACACTCGTTCTTGGCCCCGCCTCTGGGATGGCCCCCTGGGTGTTATCTGTAATTCTAGGTGAAAACCTCCTCGGAAGGAAAATGGAACTGCAATCTGAAGTCATGTACATTTTCCTACAACACAACACACACGTTACACATGCACACAGGCGATTTGCTCGTCACGCAAAACAAGTGTTGGATTTCGAGGGCAGGTCATTAGAGAGAAGAGCCCCTCCCTTGTCTGGGCAGTGTCCCCACGCACACACACACACACGTTACACATTGTGCAACACACGCGCAGCTTGTAAGCCTTCTATCATGGCGCAAGAACGATCTCCTGAGCCGCGCCTTTTTTTTTTTTTGGTCTGCTCCCCTACGCTGTTTGTAAACCTTTCTGTTGGCATCAATAAACACTTCTCCGTTTAAGCCAAACCATTAGGAGGTGCTGAGCATTTTGTATGAACTGTTAAATACTTGCCCCATAGGCTTTATTTTCTGTGCTTTGTCTGGAGCTCTGTAATGGAGCACCAAGAAGGAGGACTAGTCATCCGTACAGGAGCGGACAAAACAGGCAGACAAAAACGGACTTCCATAAGTTTCTGCAACAGACATACAGGGCACTGACTCTCAAACAGGCAACAGGCATTCAAAAAAACTACACAGAGACCACCATCGTAAATCGGTCATACTCTCTTTATGGCACGGACTAAAAGAAGGTACATACAAAATATAAAAATCTTTGCAGTGTGAAGCTGGAGAGGTGGGGGGAGGAGGGTTAAAGGTCATAAAGGTGAAAAGAAAAAAAAAAACATTTCTGTAAAATGTCAGTACACAGAAGGTATTTGGTCCCCATTTCGAAAATAAGAACCATCATAATCATCGTTATTCCTAGTACTGTTACAAGTGTCATTTCTAGAATCTTGTACTTTGTAGTAGCTATACATCAAAAAATGGAAAACACCCTCATCTAAAAAAAAAAAAAAGGAAGTGATTAGACTTCGGTAGGTAATGGTGAAAATTGAACGTTCACAAATCTAAATGCATCAAAGCTGGGTTAACTGGGTGAACACTCAAACTGACACTGCCCGATACGGTTACTGGGAGACTCGGCCAATCCGCTGTGTACTTCAATTGAACCGGCTCCCTTTCGCGCAGTAAGCATCCGACAGCCTTTTAAAGTTGTGACGCGGTCAACGGTTCATCTCGATTTGTGTCTCATTTGCATGCGAATGCATCTACGTGACTCTGAATGGAAAGTGGATTAATAAAATAATAATAAAAAAAACTATTTCACGCAAATTTACTGACGGTCTCAGGTGGCAAAATGTTTCGTGATAGCTTGAGAGCCCTACAGATTACGCACAGGGTTCGACAGAGAAAATTCAGAAGAGCGTTAAAAAAGGTAGAATCTCAGCCTGGAGGAAACCACGTTTTTCTTCTCGCCTCATCTTCGCACCTTCTTTTTTGACAACGTGTAGCTACATATCAGGTACCCAACAATTAGAGCTATGCGATGCTACCATTAGTGTTCATAGTGCTCGATAAAGTTTAAAAGTAGTTTTTTGTTCATTTTTTTACGGCACCCCATTTTGAATCCTTTTTGTCTCTAGGTGTGAATCAGTAGCAACAGAGCCATGGTTTTTTTTCTGTATTGCATTGGCACGGTTATCTGGATCGTTTAATCGCACCACACTCCGAAAACACCATGCAAAAGGCGTGCCGTCACCACACACAGGCTACGTAGCTTTTTCCCCTCTAGGCGGATCGCCGCCGTTGGCCTTTGCAGTTTGGCATGATGTTGACTTAAAGAGGTTAACAGCCAAGAGGGGCTCCGATTTTCAAATTTGTGAGCGTGTAGCGCTGTGGATGCAACCGAACAGGAGGATCAGGGACTGGCGGGACTGGCGTGCGTGTGCACGTGACAGTGGGACTCCAGAGTGGTGGCGTTCACCTTAACTTGCATGTGTGTGTGTGTGTGTGTGTGTGTGTGTGTGTGTGTGTGTGTGTACACGCACTGGGGTACCGGCCTGAGAAACAGGAACCAAAGCCAGGCCCCTCCAACGCTGATCACATGAAAACCTGTGGCTTTTGTACTTTGTTACGGGTAAGAGAGCGCACCACCCATCACCGTTCATAGCAACTTGCTCCTCCTTTCTGACTACAGCTTCACTGCGTTCATAACAGCTCGCTCCTCCTTTCTGACTACAGCTTCACTCCCCATTCAATGCTAACCTTCCAGAATGTTCTCAACAAGTTGACTTGTTCATTCTTTCACTTTAATGCTTTTCCTGCCAAACCCTTGGTTTATAGCAACGAAACATTCACACAGTCCTACAACAGAGGACTCAACCTAACTGAGGAAGAACCCTCCCAAAGGTAACATACAAAACTGCACAGAAATAACTGCTACATCAACAACTGTAGAGAGACAAGCAAAGAGGAATGCCTTAGGCATCCCGGTACAAAATATCACTTAATGCAGTTACAATGGCAACAAGGAAACTTCATCTTTGATGTAGTGTATTTTACTCCCATTTCCATGTGCCCAGCTTAATGCTCATTACCAAAAAAGAATGATTTAAGAAGGAGGGAATATAAAGTGTTCCAGTACAGGACCGAACAGGCACAGGCAGAACACAGAACAGAGTTTCATCATCACAGACACAGCTGGGGGGGGGTGTAAGTAAGCCAGGGGAAGGGACAGTAAGCACATCGTGCACTGAGACTGCAGCCTCAACATGGTAGGCGGCAGCGGTGGTGGGAAAGCTGTAGCAGTTTGTGGTTCCTCCGGTGTCCGAACTCGGCAGCTCAGCAGAAAGAGGAAGAGAACAACTACCTAAATGAGCCAGCGTCTGAGAACCGCCCCACTCCCATACACACAACCCCCGAGACTGGCAGGTTGGTATCAATTATCTTTTAAAAAGCCCCCATGAAGACACGATTCGAACCAATCAGAGGGCAGCATCTCACGTGAGGGTGTAACGGGCAGAACCTCCAGGACAGAGGATGGGAGCAACACAAGAGAACACCTGTGCCAGAACTGTCCCTTCCACACTGTCCTTCCCCACAGTACTGATCCCGGATCAGTGCTTTGCTCTCTACAGTGTGCAACCCTTTGATTGGTTCAAATGGTTATTACAAATCATTCAGAGATCATCATTCAACAAGTGATTCCCAAACCATCACTTGGCCATCTCCATCTAATGCAAGGAAAAACTGTGGAGCTCTGGGCAGACACTACAGCCTGCAACAATTATACTACAGTGGTCATATCCACCTATTTGCTTACATTTAAAGTAGATAGTATTATTACTTGAAGAAACACTAAACTTGTAGTATTTCTCGCTGGGAATGCTTATAAGCTCAGACAGTGGAGGCAACTGAAACAGCACCATCTAATCATGTAGAGACAGTTCCCCTGCAGCCTCCATAAAAACACAACCCAAACACCATACATATTAGCATTGGCCCCTCTTAGCTTCCCTCCATGCCTTTTCTTGGAAGAGTTCTTGAGCAAGCTGGAGCAAAGTCCCGCTGGCTGGATCGAGACAGATCAGGAGCACGCCTGCTCGTTTGTCAGCACTGCAGAACATCGCCTCAGTGCTGGGCTGGGCCAGCTGTCAAAAGCAAGACAAGCAGGGAGAGAGAGCGGTGGAGTAGGAAGACAGAGGGAAAGGACATCAATGCGTTCCAGGGAGGGATGAGAGAAAAAAGCAATATAAGCAAACGGAGGGTCTGGACATCAAGCAAAACTACGGTTAGCAGAAAATGGGAAAAAAAAGTGTCACAGATGTCACAAACACGATAACAGAATGGCATGGGACAAATCTGGAAAGGGGATGTTGTGTAACTGGTGGGGGGGGGGCGGCAAAGGAAGTGGACAGCCCTCACACCCTGACCGCGCCATTCCCTAAGAGGTGTGCCGTGTCTCCGTCAGAGAGGCTGGCCTCGTCCCCCTCCACCTCGGACTCGGCCGTGTCCTCCGCCTCGGGGGAGTAGTATCCGTCGTGGCCCAGGATGGGCGAGTCGGGGCGGACTGCCGGGCCCAGGCACTGGGCCGCCGTCACCGTGGCGGCGTAGGCCCCAGGGCTGCCCGACGAGGGCGAGCCGGGGTTGGAGGGCCGGAGCAGTGGGGTGCGCTCAGACTCTACCTCCGCTCCACCTTCCTCATCGCTGGCCACCGCCCCGCCACCTTCCCCGTCCGACTCGGACTCGGACAGCTCCGGGCTGGTCCGGGTCACACGCTGCTTACACACGGGGCAGGTCTTTTTGGTCTGGGTCAGCCAGGGGTCGACGCACTTGCAGTGATAGGCTGAGGGGAGACAGGGGAGGAAGAGAGGGAGAAAGAGGGAGGTGGAGTGAGAGAGAGAGGAAGAGAGAGAAAAGGAGGGAGTATGGAAGAGAGAGGGAGAGGGAAGGGGAGAGAGAGAGGGAGAGGGAAGGGGAGAGAAAGAGAGCAAGAAAAAAGGAGGCAAAGTGGAAGAGAGAAGGAGAGAGAGAGAGAGACATTAATTGGAAGAGAGACTTTCGGCACCTTCATTCCATCTCTGAAATGTGTGCCACACACAGGCTCTAAAAGCAGGGGACATGATTACCGTGCGAACAGGGCAGAATCCTCAGCTTGTCTCCGTCCTCGTACTCATCCAGGCAGATGGCACACACATCATACTCATCCCCTGGGTGACACAGAGGGATTTCTACTGTTAACACAGAGCCGCACAGCTTTAAGGGCATGCTTCAAACTTCAGAGAGGCTAGCCAATTCTAACAGCAACATCTCCACTTCCATGTCACCATGTTTAAACACTCTTGCCCCATTTTTTTGTGCAGGCAACCTGTAAAGACACAAGACACATCTATTTCATCACACCAATGTGTTTTGTGCCCTATTTTTGAACTTTAATGCCTCAGAACTTGAACCAAGGCAAAACAAGCAACAGGCCAGCAGAGGAGGAGAGCATTCCTGTCTCGATGCGTGAACGAACAGGGAAGCAGTACACTTCCGTCTGTGCTCCTGACATTAGACACCATGTCTAATACATACTGGGGAAGCAGTGTGGTGTAGTTGTAAGGAGCAGGGCTCCTAACTGAAAGGTTGCTGGTTCAATTCCCTGCTGGGGCACTGCTGCTGTAGCCTGGTACTGATTCTGTATCCCAGAATTGCCTCAGGAAAAAATCGACCTATATTAATGGATAACATGTAAAATCGTAACCTATGTAAGTTGCTCTGGATAAGACCATCTGCTAAGTAACGTAATAAAATGCAGTTCTTAGAACCACTAGGTCTGGTTTTTTGTGCTTCCCGGGTTCCATGAGATGAGCCACTTCATATGCAGGTAAGGGATTACTGAACATTTTTCGGCGCCCTTTTTGCACTGGTTAGCCTCACGCCCAGTTCCTGTACCCAACAGAATGAGGAGCTCGTTGACTTCCTGACTCATTTTGAGAGTCTGAGAGCGAGGGAGCGAGAGAGGAAGTGGTCAGAGCTAGTGCTCGCCCCATTTCGCTCGCCGCGCTGCCACTCTCTCTCTTCTCCGATCTCTTCCTTTTGGCTTTTTTTTTTTTTTTTTCACACTCGGCTGACACTCTGGGCCGACAAACCATAACGTCACAATGCAGCTCGGCAGTGACATGCCCTTATTTGGTGAAGGAGCACGCTAGGGAGAGGGATGGGGAGAAGGAGAAAGAGAAACAGACATACAGACAGACAGGGAGAGAGAGAAAGAACGTGATGGAAGCTGACAGAAAGGAAGAATGAGAGATAGAAAAAGAGAGAAATAAATAAGAGCTAATGTTTCTGCTTGCAGTTCCGCCTGCCGTGGTGCAAAGATAAGCATATTTGGGCAGCCGCACCACAAAAATGACACCCCACCACATGGGCCCTGTGCGACACTAAATGCTGACACCCTTTCAGTATGCCGCTACGGACAATGTTTACTCGGGGCGTGTGGAGGAATCAAGCTCCATGCCCCAGCCCTCTCATTCCGGCATACCCTCCGCTTTGAGGCTGAAGGGCCTATGACAGAAACCCTGAGCTTAAAGTCTGGTGCCAGCACTGTCCTCCCAAAGACGACAAATGGAGAACATGCATGGTGAACACAAGCACACCCCAGGAAGCAGCACTGCTCAGGTTACTGCCTTATTCCAGAGTGCCCTCCAGACGCAGGTGAGCATGTGTATCTGTGCTGTTCTGAAGTCAGGCATGGTAAAGGTCACATGTGAGCCTGTCTGGCTGAAAGGCCACAGGGCCTATCTCTGAAGGTAACAGAGAGAGAGAGAGAGAGAATATGAGGGCATTCAATGAGGACAGAAAAGCCCCCTGTTGAAAATATTTGAAAATATGGATATCAAAAATCCAAAATCCGCGGGAGGACTGGCAGGTGTGAGAGTGCTCACGTCAAATGTTTGGGGGTCTTTGGGAAAGAAACAGCCACCTGCTACAGGTCCAATGCTACAGGTGGGAATGGGGGGGAGAGTGACTGAGTAACTGATTTCAACAAGCCACATTTCACATGGTGTCTTTTTGTTTGTTTGTGTGTGTGTGTGTGTGTGTACGTGTGTGTGTACGTGTGTGTGTGTGCGTGCGCGCGCACATGCATGGTTTCATTATCATTGTCTAGGGTCTTTGTCTTCCTTCCTTTTCTCGTGAGCAGAAATTTTGTTGTGGGCTGTATGAATTTTGGGTGCTCAAATGCTCTCCTAATGTGTCTTGCTATGGCGTCAGCCTGACAGGCCAGTGGAGCTATCTGAAGAGAAGTGCAGTGGAGAACTGGCAGGGGGGTGGCTGCCATGGGGAAAGGAAAAAGGGAAAGAGAACAGAGACTGAAAAGTTTGCCCTTTTTGACCTTGGAACCAAAAACAAGCAGGCCATAGCAAGCCGTATTGCTTCTGCAATTCTTACAACCGGGTGCGGGACGGGGAGAGGGGGGTGACAGAGGGGTGTCAGGGAGCTGCGCTGACACACTGTATGCTCTGTCCACTTCCCGGGGCCTGTCTGTCCTTTCCATGCATTTGATACAGAGGTTTACCTGAGGTGGGGGGGTGAGAGGAGGAGACCATCGGGGACACATGCTGCTAACGAAAGATAACCGCTGGGCTGGGCTGAGGAAGCAGAACAGGAAGCAGTTGGGCTGTTGCAGACAGCGCCTCGGTTGGTGAGCTTGCAGGCTGCTGTGTTGCAGACAGCGCCTCGGTTGGTGAGCTTCCCCCAATCCACCGTGGGGCAACTACCGCCATGGCAGTCTCTGGTCAAACTCCTCAAACAGCCGAATCAGCTGCACTGCAACATCTAAAATCCCCAATCCCCAACAGCAGCACCTTAAGACCAAAGGCTATGTGGACGGCAGTGCAGAGTGGTGGTAAGGAGGAGGGCTCATAACCAAAAGGCTGCTGGTTTGATTTCCTACTGGGGCACTGCTGTTGTACCCTTGGGCAAGGTACTTAACGCAGAACTGCATCAGTAAATATCCAGTTGTGTAAATGGATAAAAACCTATCCAAGTTGCTCTGAATAAGAGTGTCTGTTAAATGACAATAACCATCCTGACGCCATTATCTCTGATGAGATAACCTGCACGGTGAGGTCTCTGCCTGTCCTGCTGGGACGGCACCAGAGATTTAAAGGCTTTCTCAGAAGACCACCATGTGTGCCTGTACGGCTTCCCGTTACCCCGCATTCCTGTACCGTAGCACCACCATCCCACAATGCACTACCCCTTCTTACTGATACGCTATATCACTAAGGTTTAATAAATGCATAATAACACTGCCAACATCAATCGCGGAACAACTCAGAAACCTCTCCACTTTGCTGGGAAATTTATCCCAACTGATTTTAAGTCACTTGGGTCAAAAACCTTGCCGTTCAAAATTTTCTCTTTATATAAGTTCACCTTGCAATTATAGCTGGAGGTAAAAACAACAAAAAACAGGTACAATGGCGGACAGACCCCTTCGCACAGCTGCATGGAGGCACACACAAACCCAGTCTAAATTTGGAGGCACTGTGCATCTGCTTGTTAGCAAACCTCACTAATTTGAATGTGTAAGAAGAAGTGGAAACTTAGCAGTATGTAGCAGCTAAAATGTGTCAGTGCATATTTAATATCTATATGCTTTGTGGTGACGGCCTAAGTGACACTGCAAACAGGGTTACAATTTGTCCCTGGGGTGCGCTCTTTCGCGTGCATAGGTCAGCAGTAAAGGCTGATGCAGAACTCAAATACGCTCAATCAGGTAGAGGGTGAATGGAAACTATCAGTGTGAGAAACATAGCTGGTGCAGACAGGAAGTGGAGACTAAAATTGTCATCCTTGAACACACATTCACCTTATCTACCAACATTGTCTCACACACATGCGCACACACACACACACACACTCAGTGGTCAGCCCTGTGGTGTTGCTGACCATCTTATGCTGCAGGTTTGAACCCCTCCAACCCCCCGCCCCTCCTAAAAATAAGTATATATGAGATATTAGATATTTAAACATAACAAGCATTTCCGTTACCGTAATGTATGTATTATTGCACCCTGGGAAAATTTACTGCAGCATGTCTGTATTCATGATGGCTCTAATTATTACATCACTGTACGATGGATTGACATGTTTAGATGTGGTCTGTCGGCTTCCATATGTACTTTTGTGCCTTTGCTTTGTAGGTCACTCTGGGTAACCGAACGTCCATGTGAAGGCGCAGATCTGTTGTACTGCATGCATCTTCACACAGTGTTCACCCCCTCCCCCCAAAACTGCCTTTTCTGCTTCTGCGGTGGCTGGCTGAAACTGGGCAGCCAAGAGGAAGACTTTGTAGACGAGTGTCAGTTAGGAGCTGAGAGAAGGCGAACGCGGTTGAACTCTGGACGCGGGATGACGGTTGCGTTCCTGTGGCATTTTCTGTGCCCATTCCTTACAGACTGTGTACCGGCCCGCTCCCTGCACTAAGGTCACGGCGTGCGGCAACTGGGTAACGGCCAATTTTAAGGCGCACCACACAATCCTCGCGCACCACAGGCACAACTCAGTTCCGTTCCTGCGGCAGTGAACATAACTTTGGTCTAAGCTGCCAACACAGTATTGATGAAGCAGTCAGAGCAACTGCTATTGTAGCAAGGCAAACTCTGGTACCTAGCACTGAGCCGTCTAATCTCTCCCGGCCAAAAGCTCTCTAGAGTTGAAACCGCTCTGAAAGGCAGGAAATGAAGAAAAAAAACCTGATTATGCCTGCGGTGCCTTTCTATAGAAAAGCTCAGCCGTGGTTTACTGAAACCTACAGCCCCATCTGACTCTTATCTGTGTTTGGCGTCTACAGCAAAAGAAAGTGCTTTCAAGTCGAACGGATGCATGTCTGCACGCGCCCGTGTATGCGCGCGAGTGCGTAAGCGTACTGTGTGCATGCACGTGCCTGCAGGCCTACACCTGCGGGTGCACATGTACGCATGTGTGCATGTGTGTGGGCACGCGTGCGTATGTGTGTTAGCTCTTGCTGCTGCTGCAGGGTATGAGAGACCCTGTGACTCCTTGTGCTGTGGTGCTGGTGTTTAGAGCGCCCTCTGGTGGAGGAGGGGGGGGGGATGCGCAGGAGGGGGAAGTGCAAGGTAAGGGATGAGGAGGGGTGTATGCAGGGGATGGAGAGGGGAATGAAGAGGGAGTGTGGGGGGCTGTGGGGAAGGAAGGCAGGGGGATGGAGATGTGAGGAAGGAGGCTCTCACCTTTCTTAAATTTGTGAACGGGGATCTTCTTCAGCTGCTCCCTGCTCAGCCTGTTCCTCCTCATTCGCTTCCTGTACTGCACGCAGCGAATGATCTGCAGGCAGAGTCAGCATGTCACCCAACTATCCTCTCGTCTGATAGGCCAGCGATGTCCTGGCCCCTCCTTTGTGACATAATGTCCTGAGAATTGTGGTGCAAAACGCCATGCCATCATCCAGGAGTACAGTTCTTTCATATCCCTGGGTGAAGGGTGTTACACTTTGCCAGTGTGACTCTAATTTTGGACAAGTAAGGTTTCAACATCTGTGAAACCTGGTGTTCAGACAGAAGATTGACTGCGGAGTTCCTTAAAATCCTAGAATGACACAAACTGGGACACCTATATCAGTGAAGTTAAGAGGATTCATTATTTATCATAAATAATCAGCATAACCACGGCCTCCAAGATACACGGTGAATGCCGTGCCATCGGCTGAGGGGCAAAGGAACCCGAATTCTGAGCGGCCATTACAAGTGTGGGTTCACACACAGATCAGATGGTGCAGTCGCATGCCTCCGGTCACATGACCAATTGCACTTCCCTCGCACAGGTTCCAACTCCCAACACCCCTGTGGTGAAAACGTGACTGAGACTCATGGCCCGTGAGGCCCTGTCCCCCTGTCCACCTCTAACCCCCGTCTTTGTGCTCTCCGTTCCTCCGGCCAATACTTTTAAGAGTAGGAGCCAGCTCTCTTATTTCAGCCTGTGGGTTAAAAATAGAAGTGCGCACATTGAAACGCCTGCAATAGCTACATTCATAAATATGTCACCAGCCAGCGGTCAGATCTGCGGACAGGGGCGCAAGGCTCGAACAGGGACACGAGGGGCAGCATGGCGGTGTGGGGGTTTCTGGTGATGCGGTGCCGTGCCACGGCTTGCAGGCACACACATCGCGCTGGCTTTGACCGCACATGCCTTGCTGCCTGAATGCACACAGTGAGTCAGAGACAGGATGCAGTGGGGTGCGCTGATAAGGGTGGAGTGAGGGAGCAGAGAGGTGCGAGAGAGAGCACATTCCACTGTGCACGGCAGAGCCCGGGCCACACTGACAGCACAGCGCTACTGCACCCTTCTGGTGCAGCCAGAGATCTAGCGGAAGCATAAGCTTTCTCAAACTGTATTCTGCACTGGGGGAAAAAGGAACTAAAGAATCTCAACAGGAACAAGACATCAAACTTCCCAAAAACCCCAGTGAACTTTCCTCGCCTCACACCCACTGACACTAGCGCACCTCAGCAAATTCCAGGGAACCCAGAAAACCTCAGCAGAACTAGACAGGAACACGAAGGGCCTGATTCAGACTGCTGAGTGCTTTTTCTGACCACGTCACTACCTGGATTTTAGTTGTTCATAATCTGACTTAACTTACATTTATGACTTAAAACTGGAGGTGCAAAGATGCACAGTCTAAATAAATTTATTTCTCCTTGGAAAACCCACACCTCCTTCTGAAAGCATGGTAGCCAACATATATTCTCACTGAAAATGTCCTCATTACAGAAATCAGCTTCAAGGTGCCCACAGCTTTAGTTATGAAAGTGGATCGGATGTTTCTGAGAGACTGGCACAGTTCAGGGGCCGAGATGAGCCTTTCCGATGCTGCTGCGTAAAACCTTAAAAGGTACAAACGTCAATAACATATATTTACGGAAAACAAGAGAGAACCCCGTAGCTTACTTCAGTTAAAGTTCACTTAAGTCAGGGGGTCAATCGGGGGCGTTTCTAGCTACTGAAAAGATCAGGGGCTAAGTCAAGTTTGCCTGGGGCAAACTTTTTTTACATTTGAAGGGAGATCCTCATCGGTAGGTTGGGCAGGTTACATCTACCTTTATAATAAATAAATATTATCACACCTTCAGACAAGCATGTCAATTTCCGCTCTGCTACACAGTCTGTCTGTTGTTTTGCAATAAACATCTCCTTTTTCAGGGCAAAAATATTCGGGGCTAGGCTTAAAATATTCGGGGCTATAGCCCTGAATGATTGGACCTAACAACGCCACTGGGGTTGATAATGAACACACCTATTGCAAGAGAAGATATGGAAGCCTACCAGTCATATGAGCCATGATACCTTTATGGAACATACTGTAGAAATATTTTACATGAAATTTAAAATTAAGTGCTGTGGAAGTTTTTATTTACATTTGGTCTTCAGTGCCTGTTTCTCAGCTCTGACCAAGTGCTGGTCTAAAATCTTCCTTCAACCCCAAAACATCAGCTGAAGATTCAGCTGTTGTGAATGTACTGTTGGGGGGGTGATTTTGAGTCATAGCATACAAGATAAAACATGTCTTTTTTGTTCAAGAGCCTTAGCACATGCAGTCCTACTAACACAAATGTTTTTGACAAACGTGGATTGATCAGTGCGTGGAACTGCGCCTGAACACGGTTGTGGAGTTTGGCTGTGTCATGAGGGTGGTACTGTGTATTGACCATGCGGTCAGCCTGGTGGTCTTACCAGGACGGTCACCATGACAAGGATGATGATGCCCACAACGCCAGTGAAGGGGATGAGATAGTAGGACAGCGGGAAGGAGAACTCCGGCCTCAGGATCACGTAGGCCCTGTGTGGCAAAACACAACCGTTAGCGACTGTCACCCCGCATACCCCGTGGCAGCGGCTGGCACCACTCAGCAACCCGGGCTGCCCTGGCGGAGATGCAGTCAACAGGAGCTCTGGCAGGCTGGACAGTCCCAGCAACAGTGCCACAGTAAATCCTGTGTGTGTGTATGTTTTGCATGCAATGGTGTCCATGGCTGAATGCTTCAATATGCAAGAGAAGGATAAAGGTAATGCGGTATGTGTGTGTGTGTGTATGTGCTTGTCTGTGTGTGTGAGGCAGTGTGTTAGCGTGTGTGTGTGCATATGTGAGTGTGTGTCAGAGAGTGTGTGAGAGACAGTGTGCTAGCAAGTGTATGTCTGTGTGTCTGTGTGCATGAGGGAGAGTGTGTGTGTGTGTGTGTGTGTGTGTGTGTGTGTGTGTGTGTGTGTTCCCCTTACCCTCTGTCAGGGATGACGTAGGCCTTGAGCAGCTGGGAGGCAGTGTAGCTGGTGAACACTGACGGGATCTCGATCTGCTGCACAATGCTTTCTGCCAACAGCATACAACAGAGCTGACATTCACCACATTCTAATGCTGCCTACACCCCTCCAAACCAACCACGCTCCACATCTCACAGAGAGAGGGAGAGAGAGAGAGGGAGGGAGGAAACTGTCAAACAACTGACTCAGACAAAATGTCAGTCATATTAGGAAAGGGGGCTACAGCCCCATTAGTAGCCCAGTTTATGGCCACATGTCACAGCCTGAGGGACAGCGATTACCCTGTGCAGCTGTGAACTGTAATGTATACATTAATCACAATAAACTGTGTGCCCTCTCCCTCCCCTCTCTGTGTCTTACGCTGTGAGCTCCCTTTGACAAAGGAATGTGTACACATGACTTAAAGCGGAGACTGAACTCTGAGAAAATATTTCGGCTAATAATTCAAAAACCATTCACCACAACGCTGAACCAAAGACATCGTGAGAAGCTGCAGATTCAGAATTCGTGGAGATACGGCAGTCTTTAAAAAAATGCATTTTCAAACGCAGAAGTGAAATCCTCCCGCTGTTCTCTTGCCTATAGTTTTGAATGGGGGTAAAGTTACAGCCGTTTTTTTTATTGTTTTTTTAAACCGTCATCACAGCATTGAACCTAAGAAATTGTGAGAATCTGCACAGGTTCACGTCTATTTTTATGTATAATTTATGTCTTCAGGCAACCACACTAATAAGGGATACAGGACAGTAATGTTCTTGCCTTTCAGGCAGCCACAATAATTAAATAATTCACACATATATTATTGTTGGATGTACTGTGTAGAGTTGATTGTTGTTTGCCTATTTTCTGTTTTCTATTAATTCATATGGTTGTATTTTATTATTTGCTTTACTGTTTGTGTACTGTTTGAGAGCAAGACAGATAGGAAGTGAGACAAAGGAGAGCAGGTGAGGTAGAGTCAGAGATACAGAGAGAGAGACAGAGACAGACGGACGCAGAGAGAGAGAGAGAGGTCCTCTCACCGTCGTTGAAGCCCATGTTGAGCAGGATGTCAGAGTGCACGTTGTACACAATGGCTGCACTGAAGCCGGCCTGCTGAGCATGGAGTACCTGAGGAAGGAGATTTACGGTCATGCTGAACTTTCGCCTGAGGATGGCCGAGTGTCACCCGAAACGGCAAAGCTCCCACGCAGAGCTGCACTCTCCCACCGCACACACCCAGCACAAAACTACGGTCATTTTTCCTGAGAATTTACAAGTGGAATATGAGTGGGTGGAATGTAAAGCAGACTGAGAACAGCCAGCTTGGCACAAGCGAAGAGTACAAGGCATTTAAATATTCTACACAGGAACCCTATGACTGATGCCGTCACACACATACGCTCTCACATGTACATGATTCTACACACACAGGCAAAAGTATACACAGACACAAAGACACACACACACACACACACACACACACACACACACACACACACACACACACACACACACACACACACACACACAGACAAACACAGGTGCACACACAAGCACGTACCTTGACGTCGAAGTTGCAGTCGTAGCGTTGGATGAGAGCTATAAACTTGGTGAGGTTGCCCACGATGGGGGCGAGGGGCGTGGGTGGCGGCTCGATGGGGACGCAGGCGTTGAGCGGACGCGTCTCCACCAGCACCCCCTGGGAGGACGGGGAGAAACAGAACTGAGCGTGGTCACACTGGGGTCACTCAGCTGCAAGCCTTCAGCATTCATAACCTCATTTCAGCAACCCCCCCCACTCACAAGCGTTACAGATGACCAGTCCCAACACAGGACATCCTCACTATTCATTGATTGGCAAATCATGGTTTTGAATATTCATATAGGGTGTCTAGGCTGCACTACATTTCATTTACATAGTATGTGTGTCCTACTGTGCTTTAACATTTATTTCTATGTTTCTATGCACATATTATATATTAACAACAACATAACTAATTACAAAGCAGCCTCCAAAGTTATCTAGGATATGAATATTATAATCTTGTTCATAACTTGCAATTTTTGTCTCAAGAACAAACCCTTTTTGCCCAAGTCTGTTACTGGTATATCAAAGTATTGGTGGATTCACAGACTGCAGGGATGTCTGTCCTGTACCTCGCACCTTGAATGCCGGTGGTCTTCACTGTCCTGACTCCTCCTACACTCTGGTCGGACACCCCGCCCGCACACTGCCACTCCGGACGAGTGCCTGACCTCCCCCCTCCCCCTCTCCCACTCACCATGAGCCCGTCTTTTGGCAGCTGGTTCCCGAAGAGGGCAGGCAAGTCCTCGAACACCATGGATGTCCTGTTGCTGTAATGCTGAGGGGCAGAGGCATCAGAGACAAGGGAGGTTTTTCACAATATGTGCAAGCCAGCTGAGCTGCTGTCAGTCAGCATAGATTTATGCAGAGTTAGAGGAAGCACCTGGAGATGGCACGTATTGATAGGACTATGACACAATACAAAACATCAATGTAGCTCAACAGAAAAACCACAGAACAGCCTCTTGGTCAAACACACACCCCACAAGACAAGCATTTGACTACACAAGTCAGACGCACACACAGTAGAGATTCAGAGATACACTGCGGAACAGAGAGAGCGAGGGTAACAGACAAAAAGAGGAGAAGACTCACAGCGTAAATGTACGCATGTCCAGGAGAGGGCGCCAGAGTGCAGCACAATGCCACCATCAGCACCACCAGTGGGGCTCCCACACCCCAGGGACCACGACACTCCATCCTGACTTGGGCCGGGGGGGTCGCTGGGGCAGGGGTAAGGGATCTGCCTGGGGAGGGACAGGAGACAGGTCAGCATGGGGAGGAGTCATAACGAGCCAGATCTGGCCCAAAACCTTGAGCAACTGTGAGCTGTCAGCTGTCCTACAGCAAACCCGGTTTACAGAACGGTGGGAAAACTACAGGTAGGCTGAGCAGCCACGGAATCCACATGACAGCTGACACATTCTGGGACTGGGCTTGGCCTGAATGATGCACAGACTTAGCTTCTTACGCAGCTCAACATGGTAAATGGTTTACAGCCCAGAATCCTGCTGGTTGCAACATATCACTGCAATACATGCTAATCAGCCGTTACAACCAAATGACAGTTCATTACCACACAAATGACCAACGGTGACTTGCACATGAGGAAGTCTTTGTGTTTAGCAGAGGAGCTGTGACAATTTTGTTTCAACATCCAAAAAAGCCAAGACAAATCAAAAGACGAGAAGCATTGACCCGAGAAAGACAGTCAATGCAACACGTGTACAAGGAATGTGTCAGACTGTGAGTTTCTGTGAGGTAAGACAGTGTGAGAGAGTGCGTGTGAGTGTGTGTTGCGTTAACACTGACATCTGACATAGAGTGTACAAGGTTGCAACATCTCACCCACACACACACACACACACAAACACACACACACAAACACACCCAGTCACAGGTAAAGAACACAAAGGTAAAAATACACACATGTAAACCAGGTAAACACACATGCAGGTAAGCATATAAACACGGCCCTTCAAAAGTCACACTCCCATTTACGGGGCAAACCTCTCATAACCCTCTTGTCGATTACGAAATGATCATGTTGACAACGCCCACCTAAAGCACATGAGCAGCATTTACGCAAATCACTTGAGATTGACAATGACCTTTAATTCCAGCCCAATGCTTAAAGAAACTACTGTGAAGAGGACTGGTGAGCAAATGACAGGATTCCAATAAACCATGCGGTTCCCAGTCCCCCCCCCCTCTCTCTGTCCCTCTGTCTCCCCCCAGCAGGGCCCTTGAACTACCTAGATAAAGCAGGACACCAGGAAGCACAGCAGGTCTGGGAAACAAAGGCCCTGTTCACACCTGGCATTAACATGCGTCTTGGGTGATCTGATCACAAGTGGACAGCACTAAGTACAGGTGTGAACCCACCCAAGACGCATTGAGATCCGATCACTCAGACCACATTCGGAGGTGGTCTGGGCCGCATATGGCCACATTCTTTTAGCAGTATGAACGCAAATGTGTCCTGGGCCACACTGAAGGACCATAACTTGCAATTTTTGTCTCAAGAACAAACCCTTTTTGCCCAAGTCTGTTACTGGTATATCAAAGTATTGGTGGATTCACAGACTGCAGGGATGTCAGCACTGTACCCTGCACCTCGAATGCCGGTGGTCTTCACTGTTCTGGGCCACACTGAAGGACCGCCTACTGAACTGATGTCCTCTGCGTAAACAGAAGTACGTACTCATTCACGCGCCAACGGCGTTCACAGCAGTGTGACTAGTTGTTTAGCGCGTATGCTAAAAGTGGTGCAATTAGAACACGAGATTGGAAAAATTCTACATTCTATATAGCAAATGCTAACTGAAAACTATGAGAAGCTTAATAATGCTAATGAAAACACAATGACCCATGTAATGTAGCCTAACACGCGCGCTCCATAGCATGAAAAATAAGTTACATGCGAAAGGACAGGCCAAGCTTTGAATTCACGTACAACTTTACGGGAAAACCTTACATTTTGTGGTCATAAACAGCTCAGGAGGTTAAATTGCGACAACAGGCAACAACACCTACAGTTCACAAGCTACGTCAAATGCTTCCAAGCCCCAAAGGTGTAATGCAATATATTACATGGAAAAATGATATTATGAATAATACATGAAGTGTTGTAGTTCTACAAATAAATGTTAGTGGGAGTCAAGATTTACGATATCATGAATATCAAGGGGACATTCTAAAACGCTTAACGTAGCTTAACGTTCCAAAACTGCGATCAATGATCACCAAATTTCTCACACATTTCTCGTTATAAACACTTTAACATATCAACAAATCAAAAACGAAGTCCAAGGAATATACATCGTTATCTTACGTTAAGCCTTCTCCTTATAATGGGCGTCAATGGAAAACGCTTAATGTAAGATAACGTCCATTCTCATAGGATTTTGGTTTGGATTTTTTGACAGGTGGAAGTGTTTATGACAAGACATGTCCCAGAGAAATTTGGTGATCATTGATCGCTGTTTTGGAACATTAAGCCACGTTAAGCCTTTTCACGTCAAGCGTTTTAGAATGTCCCTTCTTCCATATCAAGCGCGCTTCGGTTTTAGAAAAAAGTAATTCATAAATGTATTCACAATAGGCTACTAGCAATCCAGCAAACACCCTTTGATATTAAACTACATTATGAAACATTTTCATGGCAGTGAATAACCTAAGAAACTTTGGAAACATAATATCCTGCTTAGCCTATTTAATTCAGCCATACAGGCAAGGTGCCAGAAAAATATGGTGAAGTTCAAATGTTCTAATCTAGCGTTTCAGCGATAAACGGAATTTAGCAAAAGATCAGCTGCAGCTGAATTAAGGGTATTTAATTTCAGTGATGAATAGAATCTAGCTTGCTGGTCAACTAGGTTTTCATTTACAGATACAACACCATTATTTCATAGTGACAGTCATAACAAGATTCGTTCAAGCAGACCTTTAAATGATGCGTAAACTTACATTTGGAAACGGAAATGATGTACATGTTTATTTGCATACAGAGCGGGTAAATGAGATCCGATCACAAGTGGTCACTCGAGACGCATGTGGAGACGCATTTTATGCCAGGTGGGAACAGGGCCAAAGGGTGCCTTTCCCAAGCACGGATTTTAGAGCCCTTCTGGAAAGGTTAAAAAAGAGGGTGCATTTCCTTCTGTGTCACTCGAGCGGTACTTTGTTCAGTACGCAGTTTGGAAGCGTAGAAGGGTTTCAGCAACATTCTGATGACTTTTTAGCCTGGCCCTGTTCAGAGGGAGTAAAGCAGCTGGACCTGCTGTTTTCATCAGGGCTTATCAAATCATTTGTCCCCATTTTGGGCTCCTGAGCCAAAATTAGGCTCGGTAGAAGTCAGAGAGGAGGAGAGAGGGGAGGCTGAGCATCTGTATGAGAGGTTCCTGCAAACCGGACCCTGCTCCTGTCCCCGCCGACAAGAGAACCACAGGCAGCGGAGAAACAGGAAGCAGAAGCTGGGAGGGGACAGGAAGTGTTGCAGAATAAGAGGGCAGACAAGGAAGGTGGTCATCTGTCAGGTCAATGCTCCTGTTTTGGAGGGACAGAAGTCAACACAAGAATATCAACCCAAGCCCGCAAACAGCTTAGCAAGGGCACTGAGTATATCTCCAGATCAGTTTTCGTTGCCTTATATAAGACAGAGTATGTCCCTTAAAGACAATAAATGAACGTGAGAATGAATGTGAGAGAAAAACCTGCATGCACAAGGAACAGAGATACCTATTACATCAGTACCCACAGCACCCACAATAACCGATTTTAAAAAGTGTATATCCTTTAAAACATACCATTCTAATTAGCAGACTCCTTCTTTGCGCTTGTTATAAGCTGTAATGGATGTTGGCTGCAAAGGCACCGCCAACTCGCTAAGTATTTACTCTCTTCCGAAGACATCGGGTGTATTTGTAATGAAAATGTAACCTCTTAATGAAAATGTAACCTGTCCGACTTCCCAACAAACCCCCCAACTTCAAATGTGTTGCGACTACACACGCAGCCACATTGAAACATGCAGTCGTGCACGATTCTGAAGTCACTCCAGACATCATGAACCCAGGAAGCACTGTTTCAGGGAAACCACACTAGACACTCCCTAATTCTTCCTAATTCTTATATTGCCTGGCATTTTAAAGCAACGCACGTAGGTACGTCATGAAGCGGAAAATGTTGCTCTCTGATAATTTAATTTATTTACAGGAAAGGATATCTATTTATGGAACAGTAAAAGAAACAAGACTTTATTCCGGAAGCGCACCCAAAAAGCAAAACTATGTAAAAGCACTACTGCCAGAGGTAAACTATAGCGGAGTCACACCACACATCGCTCCCGGTGCAGACATATACCGGAGATGTCCGGGAAAACACCCTCACATTCATATTTGGTCACTTTGGTCCGGGGCTTATCACGGAGCGATTTACAAAGTACAAAGACATATGCCAGTCCACCTGTAGCTGTAATAGTAGGCTACAAAAGCAAAACGACGGGCCAATCAGTCACGCCGCGCTAAACCATAACATAGCGACATATAATAATAGACTATATCTACGACTATGGAGAAAAATGGCATCAAGTGTTCCGATACCCGACAGTAATATAACACAAAAGGAATGACATAAGTAAGGCAATTCAAGTGTCTTCATCAAAATATTCGATTAGCTCTTCTCACTAACGCTACTGTAATGTCTAATATCCCGCGGGGTTCTGCAAGGGCACTCTTTGAACAATTTGTTCCAGTCTGTTTTTTCATTTGCAAACAAAAGGCCTGTATTGCGATAATGGGGGAGGAATTTGCCTTTACAGATTCCAAAACAGACGCAGGCAGGTGAGCTAGTTATTTGGTAAACACAAACGTTTACCCAAGAGGTTTATAAGTCAGCTAGAGAGCTACGTCTTGGCGTACCTCACTGTGTCTGAAAACCAAGGCATTCCAGTGGTGCACCTGACAGCTTGCTTTCCTAATGATTTCCTACCTAATGAGGAAATCAAGACGATCGTAACAACGAATTAACTAGCTGGGATCTCGCCAATTCCACCTAATTCACAAGGGCGTGTGATATTCACTCAATGAGTAAATGTTTATGCATCGTCGTAAAGCAAATGAGATGAGACCTAGCTGGCAAACATTGACTAGCTAGACTGGTTATAGATGCGATGGCTTGCCAGTGTATTATTCCCAAATAGCTGGACAGTCTCACTTGAGACTGAATGGGTGAGAGATAACATGAAGTCATCGAGCTAGCAAACAAACTTTAGTTAGCTAGCTGCCTAGCTTAGTTAGCTTGACAGCAGATAGCTCCTAGCTTAAAATGAAAACAAACAAGAAAGGCTTTGATTAGCTCAAGCAGCAAAGGATCATCCTAGATCGCTAGAAAACGGATTAAATCATGGAACAGATTTTACTACAACAACTGTTAACTACCATTAGCTACACACGTTCCGAACTTACCGTTTAGCTAACAGCTAGCTATCTCAGCTAGCCAAAGCGTTTTGTTGTGGTTAGCCAGCTAGCTAGCTAGCTAGCCAGCCAGCTGATTTTCCCCTTGGCAGTACTCCGAATGCGAGTGATGTCAACAACTTTGCTAGTCGTAGATCGTGGAACGTTTCAATAAACAGCTTTTAATCTCTACAATAAACAATGACCTTGACGTCTGCGTCCGTTTCCGCCACTCTGTTTAGCTGCCTAACTTGCTAGCAACATACCAAGCACCTTACACTCCCTCTTTTATCTCATTCTGCTGTTTACTGTGGCTTGTACAATCCGCTGTCCCCAGGCCAAGATGGATGCGCTAAAATCCCGTCTCTCGCGTGGAAAGAGCAGAGAAATTAACCCATTCATGAAAAAGTGCGCAATTAGATAATCAGGTCCATCTTTCCGCATTGCGCTTTACTACCGTCTGGGAGTTTTTAGAGAAAGCCTAAATGATAAATGTAGATTAATTCGCTCTTCTTCCAATTCCATCAGGGTACTTCTGATAATGAAAAAATAAAGCAATTATATTACATTTTCAATCGTCAGTCTTAATGCATCTTACGATATAACACCGTCACAATACACTTATCAGAGAGCGACAAACGCAGAGTAGAGTGGACACATCATAAATAGTGCCCTTCCAGGTAAAATATTAATCCTCTGAGACCGATAATTACACAAATATTTCACATGAAATCAACCATGAAGCGCAGCAGACAGAATAATGCATCAAAACATGAATAAAAGAGTGACAAAATGAGAAGAAGATGTTACATTATTGACTAAATTATGTGACAACGATTTAAGAAGCACCATTTGAATTCTATCTGAATCCTAAATGTAAAAACACCCTGTTCACAAGACTCCCTGGACGACATATCCAGATCCCGCTGCCTCAGTAAAATTAAGGCCATCACAAGAGACCCCTCACATCCCGCCTATCACCTGTTTGACCTGTTGCCCCCCGGACGGCGCTTCAGGTCAATCAAGTCCCACACCACCAGACTAATCAATAGCTTCTTCCCCTGGGCCATACGGACTGCTAACAAACACTGACACCCCACCCTCTACCTCAATACAACTGTGCAATTCCACTGTGCACTTTAAGTAGTTTTTAAAAGGCCATATTATTGCACAAGTTTTTCTTTATATTTCTTTTTACTTACAATGTGTCTTTTTAAATTTGTATTTTATATATTTTTTTCTATGTCGTGTGCCTTATTTGTATTGTGTTTACATAAATGTTCCACAGTGCGCTGTTGTTGCAGACCACCCACAATTTCGTTGTACCCCCACCGTGCAGTGACAATAAAGTCTATTCATTAAGATTGGATAAGAATGGGTCATTCCCTATGGATCCAATACTACACCTTTCGATGATGGAACCACAGATATGTCCACATACACAGCTCCATGTGTTTCCCACTGTGCAACTGTTGTGGGTATATGCATCGATTTACTGCCTGTTATGAACAGTCTTAATGGGGTGTGGATGAAAAAAGAACATTCATAGCTAGCAACACAAACTATAGAATGTCTGTGATGGAGACTCTAACTTCCCTATGAAGCACGCCAGTGGTGACAGTGTCTAGAGTAAACTTCAGGGGAACCTGACACTGAGGAGAACTGGTCCATTACCCACAGTTTGGCAGCTGGTCCTGGGGCAATCCGCTCATTAATGATCACGCCCACCAACCCAGCTCCGTACCACTATTTGGACCATTACAGACAGAGCTGACCACAGGCAATACGATGGTTGTCTGAGGAAATCTGTCCGGGTTGCCATGTCAGTTGACCCTGGAAAAACATAATCCAGCGCAGCTGCATTACCACTTACCTTCAGGATTACTCTAAGGGGCACAAGTAGAACACTATGTCTACTGGAATCAATGGGAACCTGTCAAGAATATGTGCAAGGTCAAATGAATGTGAAACAACCACACCATGACCTGGGGGTAGTGATCTGGCATGATAGAGAGAGGAGCTGGACAAGAACCAACACACAAACACACACTCACATGATAAGAACCTTACTGATATTTTCCACACTCTCATGTCTGCTTCTGTTTATACCTATGCGTGCAATTTTTGTTCTTACCACTTAAAGAGGTCAAAAGGACCACACTAATTAGGCCTACATCCAATCAGGAGGTCAGGAGTGTGACTGGAACTTGAAAAACACCCCCCTCCTCTTCCTGTTACATGGATCGTTTCAAAGAACAGGACCTTAGACTCTGGCAGATTATCCGGCACTCACATTCCACTGTTCCCTTATCCTGAGTATTTTACCTACTTAGCCTGGGCCAGTAGAAAGCTTAACTGTGTGAGGAGGAAGCATTCAGGTGCCTGGAACTGTAGTATACGTTCACATCTGTAAAAGAAGCCCTTAGTTGTATTGTGATTAGTAGAATAATCCAAACCATGTTTTTTTCAACAGATCACAAAGTTCTCAGAGGGTATAAGTATGCATGAATATGGGTATAATATGTCATATTTAATCACCCCAGTATTTCTGTATGAATTATTATTTTTATATATGACACAGTGGAAAAAAAACTTTAAAGTCTCGTTGAGTTTTGTGATTAATAAAAAAAAAAAGGTTACATAACTTCACAATAAACATTGCACAAGCAAAACAGAACTAGCACTGTGGATAAAAAAGCATGGAACACAAGACAATTCAATTTGAAAAAAGAACTATTTTATTAAATTTGTTTTTCCAAAACAAATGTTTTTTCTATATGATTGTGGATGTGGTTTACACTGCTTCTTTGAAAGTGGTTCGCAGACCCTTTAAAATTTGTTTCATAATTCAGCAAACATTGACCATGACACTGAAAGGAAAAACCTAAAATACTTGGGAGTTCACATTAGTACTGGGTTCTCTTTATATCTATTTCTTTATAAAAAAAAAAAAAAAAAATCACAATGCTGTTCTGTGTTCTCTCATTTAAATGTCAGCGACTGTGTGAAGCTAGCCCTGTTCTAACTACAGTGAGTCGTAGACTTACTGAATGTGCTATGAGCTGAACAGTGCAGCAGTGGTGTCCCTGTTGAGCCTATGGTTTCTCACCAAGTCTCTCCACCCTAAAAACTAAACAGCAGAGCAGAAATGCATGGACGTGCTTCATTCGAAACCTATTCTTTGACAACTCCCTGCATCAAACACAATCACTTATATAATCACTTTATTCCATAACGGAAAATCAGAAGCTTGCCTCGACATCCATTTACAGTGTATTTCGATAATTCAGACAACCGCATTTCTAAATTGAATTGCTATGACCTGTATGAGAAAGTCTTAAGTTACTTCCAAGATCCCAAGGATGAAACTGGCTGTGGACTGTCAGGGTATTGTCAAAGGCCAGACGTATCGGCAAGTAAGCCAAGCACATGAAATTCAGGACACCACAGTGCAGGGCTGGTGCCATCCGGCGTGTGGTGGCATACCCTGTCTTGCTTTTAAAGCTGCCATTGATCTCAAAATGCCCACCTTCCATGCATCGTTTTTCTTTCATCCTCAGTGAGCAGGCTAAACTGGGCCACTGCAGGGACTGGTCGATGAAGAGACGTGTGTTAGTTCTAAGTGCAGTGGCACACAGGCGTGTGTGTGCACGCTTGTGAGAGGGTGAACGATGTTATCGCACCTATGGCAGCTTCAGATGAGGTCTGGGGAGGCGAGGCTAAGAACTCATTACATCACATTTTCTCGTCCTCTTATCCAGGAGGACTTTACACATGAATTTACACCGTTGGGTATTCACTGAGGCAATACAGGTTAAGTGCCTTGCCTAAGGGTATACCCTCGGATTACGGAGCTCTCCTCCTTACCACTGTGCCTTGGAAACCAGGAGGTTCTGCTCACCCCTTGCCCTCTTCGGTGTCTTATCTTTGCTCAGAGCTTCCATCCCCTCTGCAAATTCATGCTTCTACTGCCGATGGCTTTCAAACACCGGCTTCTGTGATTGGCCGGCTTGCAGACGAGGTGCAGGACGGCCCCACCCCGACCTCATTGGGTGAGATGAAAGAGTGGAGTGGGGTTTGTTCTGTGACTCTCACTTTCACTGCTGCCAGAGACTAAGCTGTGCTATTGCATTGGTTGGAGTAGGCAGTACTGCCAAACACTGATCCAGACTCTGGCTGGCCTGACCCAGTGTGTTTTTTGTGTGAAAGCTTTAGCTGATCCAGGATCAGCATATGGGGACACTGCCTATCTACACCATTGGTTGTGCTTCTGCTTCCTGTTGTCTAAACCCATCTTCCTGTTGTGTGGATGAGGTTACTTTTCATGTATATTTGTAGCCCACCGGGATTCTGTAAATACAGAAGTCAGACAGAGGAGAAACTTGACAAGCAGGTGCATGTCTCTACTGGTCCCTGTCCCTTCTGTCTGTCAGTCAGTCAAAGTACATGGGTTTAGCTGGTGTCTGCAAGTCCTTCTCTGCAGAAATTCCATAGGAGGTGGGCAGGCAGACACCCAGCTGAGGGAATGCTGACTGTTTGTCAGATTGTCTGTCAGTCAGTCTGAAGTGTAAGAACGCAGTCCAGTATCAGTCTAAATCAGTCTGTCATCCATCTGTCAAAGTCAGACTTTCAGAGTGTGTGTGCGCGTGTGTATGTGTGTATTGATCTGAGAGACTGTCTGAAAGTGGATGTAAACGTGTCAGCCTGTGTGTGTCTATGTGTGAGTCTGAGTGTATGTATGGGTGAGTGCCTGTGTTAGAGTGTGAATGCGTGTGTCTGTGTGTTAGAGAATGTGAATTTGTGTGTAAACGTGTGTCTGTGTGTGTGTGTGTGTGTGTGTCTATGAGTACCTGTGTGAGAGTGTGTGAGTAAGCTTCTTGCTCAGTGTGTGGACCTGAGGGAAGCCCAGCTTCAGTCCATGCAGGTCTCGGCTGGTCCGCGCTGAGCTTCATGCACTCTGCGCATCTATGAGTCCAGGAAGTAGGTCTTGTAGAACTTGTTCATCTGCTCCAGGAAGATGAAGGTGAGGACCGTGTGGGGGCCCAGCCGGGCGTAGTATGGGGTGAAGCCCTTCCACAGGCTGAAGAACCCCTCGTTCCGCACCACCTTAACCAGCACTTCCTGCCGGAGGGGAAGAGGGGGACAAAAACAGACTGAGCCTACAAGACTCCACAGCAGTGAGCTTGTAGCTCCCACTTTTCCAGCACAAACCACTTCAAATACAGACTTATGCTCACAAACAAATTTAAAACAACCCGAAACAATGCAAGAGCAACAAACCAATGCTTGATGGGCATGTGACCTATCAAAAATATCTGTTTGTTCAATTACAGGGAGTTAATGCACTGCTATTGCTAGCAATCGTCATCACCAATCATCAATTAATCATTCAAAAACTCTTTTCTTGGATAAAGTACCTGAGAAATAACAGTGCAGGAAGGTTGTATCAGCACTTTTTTTACATTGAAGAAAGTCTGGATCTGGTGATCATTTTGATCATTGCTGTTGTTTCTAGCTTACATTTGAACCCCATTACTCATCAAAATAGGAAAGCCTGTCATATTTAGGCGTTTAATCACACACTGTTTCTCTGTGCTCTGAATTTGCAGACAGCGTTTAGCATGCGAAACAGGTGCATGTGACGACCACCTGCAGAATGTGAAGACAGAATCTGGTCAAATGCTCCACACTTCCAATTTCAGCTGAGATGCATGAAGTCATTAACCACACACCAAGTTAGTTTGATAAAATCTGCATAAATTCAGAGGGGAAAATTCTTGAAATTCAATGGGGGTGTTCAATCACCTTGTCTTGCTTGAATTATAACTGCTAGATACAGAGCCTGTTCTTTTTAATTAACTGCACAAAACAACAGTCTATCAGTTTATAAAACTGCTGCAGGTGTGTATAAGGTCCATGCTGCATGCTCCATCCCACATGTTGTATCCCACTGACTGTATTATAAACAGTATGGTAAAACAGAAGATACCACAAAACCTGTGCTCTACTACTGAAGCTCTACTGCCGAAATGTAGCTGAAGGCGTGCTCACATTTGCTCACATTTTTCACAACGTCATTTTTCTGAAGTTCATGTCTATATCTGTATGATGTATCTAAATGATATGATTCAATGCTGTTCAGTGTGTCTGCTCCATTAGTCACCCTAAGTGTATGTGCCCTTCACTTGACCTTGAGCTCACTTCTGAAGAAAACTCCACTCCCTCCTTCTCTTCCTCCCTTCCCCTCCTTGGTCACTCCCTCTGCAAAGGTTAGAGCCCCTGCTGTTTTGAGGGATATGTCTGGGTAGACAGACTCACCAATCCGTTCTTGTACTCTGGCTTGCCATCGATCATTCTCATGTTCTGGATCCTGAGGAGTGGATGATGGAGGCAGAGAGGTTGAATGTATTTGGCAATGTTAAGAAAACATGTTTCACCAATCCACTGAATACAAATGCACACACAAAAGCACACACACACACACACCCATTCCGGGTGCAGCAGACAGTAACGGAGATTACTCTCAGACATTACACATTATTATATGGGACCCTGCTTCTTGGTGACATTTGTACTGAGGCTATTTACTTAATTACATATTTTTAACATTATTATTGGCATATCATGGTATCCAGGGCAACTCATCAAACATTACCAGATACAAGTGTAAATTAGAGTACAGAGAGCAAAATGCACTATGGGTACCAAGTGTACCAAGTTACAAGCTGGTGGGGCATATCCTATATCTATATAGCAGACTTGGCTCCTTTTTGGGTTTACCAAGGAGGTAAGGACAATTATAATATTCTTACTCTTCCTGGTCAGGGTGACACATTTAATTCTTATCGGAACAGGAAGTAAGGACATAGTTCACACACAAACACACAACAGAGGGTGTGTGCAGCCGAGTGGTGTCAACACTGATATCCGAGTCTGAGTGCAAAGACAGCAGCACGAAGCACAGAACACAGAGCTTACCCCAAGAAAAAGGCCTGGACGTGTTTAAGTTAATGACTTCGTCCTACTGTAGAATGAAAAATGAGGGACAGCTCTATACCTGAGCTGTCACACAGGGGTGTCACCCTGAAAAAAAAGGCCACTGGAGAATTTTGCATGGACAACTGGGAGAAATGCATTGTGGGACAGTCAAGCGATTGCAGAGCAATGCTGACTAACAGGAACCAGATGATGCACTCCAGGTGGCCTCAGAGAACATTTTTTGAATTCCAAATGTTTTCTTTCTTTTATAATTGTACTGCGGAACTTGCTGGAATGTGCTGGACTGCAAAACTCGCTCGTCATGCTGTAAAACCTTGTTATGTGAGTATTTTAACATCCCTAGGACTATGGTAACTGCAAAGCAAGTAAGGAAATGTGAACTGAGGGACACCCAGGGTAAGGAACAGGACACATGGACAGAGTGAGTGGGGGACACATTTACATTTATTAATTTGGCAGACACTTATATCCAAAGCAACTTACATAGGTTACAGTTCTTTACAATGTTATCCATTTATACAGCTGGATATTTACTGAGGCAACTGTGGGTTAAGTACCTTGCCCAAGGGTACAGCAGCAGTGTCCCAGCGGGGATTGAACCAGCAACCTTTCGGTTACGAGTCCTGCTCCTTAACCACTATGCAACACTGCAACCCACACAATGGACAATCTGTATCGCTACTAATGTTTCTCTGCATTATCACATGCTGTGTAAGAAGCTCTGGATAAGATTGCCAGCTAAATGACTGGATGTAAATGTAGTGTACTGGGAAAATGAGGGAGTAGTGGTTAGGGATGCAGACTCATGACTAAAGTTGGTTGTGTGGGGCTACTGCTGGTGTCACCCATGAATGAAGTACCTAACCTGCATGGCTTGTGTCAGTGGGTGTCAGATAAAATGCACAGGGATGCAGAAACATACAATGACTGCCAGTGAAACAATGGCAGTGACCAAGGTGACAGAGGAACAGACATGAACAGAGAAGGACAGAGGGGAAAGGACAAGAACAGATGGGAGCAGAGAGACAGGGAGGAACAGGAACAGAGAGAGTGACAGAGTGACGGGAACAGAGAGAGAAAGATAAAAACAGAGAGCGAACACAGAGGAATAAAGGGACAGAGAGTGATGAAGAGGAACAAAAAGGAACAGAGACACAGACAGGAACCAAGAAGCAAAGACAAGAACAGAGAGTGAAAGACACAAGCAAAGACACACAGAGGAACAAACAGGGAACATGGAGGGATGTGGATACCAACAAAGAGACAGACGAACCTGGTTTTGACAATGTCCACGGGCATGGAGGCGGCGGTGGTGACCAAGCCACTGATCATGCTAGCGCAGAAGTGGCACAGGATGTCATCTCTGAAATACCCTGCGAGAAAGAACACTCATGAGCTCCTCTCCGTGGGCAAGAAGGAGGGCTCTCATACTCCCATCACATTCACATCTCATCACAACAATTTCTGCGATGACAAAATACATTGGTTTTGCAGCTCAGCAAAAGACAAGACAGAGCAGAACTGAATCTGGGTGGAAGAACTGGCAGGAAGAGTGGGTGGGAGTTATTATTATTGCACCTTCTAGTTTTATCAATTCATTGAAAAAAACATGGACTCCATTATGCTGAGCAACCCGGTCAGAGCAGTGGGGCCCTATGGCTGAGGTTCCCAAGTCTACTAGAACATTCAGAACATGCAGAGTTGCTTTAGAGAAAGGGAGAGGGGAAGAGATTGAGAGGGAGAAGGAGAGAGGGAGGGAGAGGGAGGAAGGTCCATAGCAGTCTGGCATAGAGAGAGGTGCTTCTTGTTAAATCAGCCCACAATTCGGGGCTAAAGCCTTTGGTTTTCTGCAATCTATTCAATCACAGAATATATACAATTTTTACTGTTTAGAAAATAACTGTATTTTGTTCTTTGCTATGGTAGTTTTTTGAGTCATTTCAGTTATGTAGCTGAGAGGGTGGACCTGCAGCTGTTTACTATGGCTCTCAAAATGCTTGTTTTTAAATATTTCTATTTACTGTAAAATTTCCCCTTTTCTTTTTCTCACAGGTATTACAAGCCCCTTACCTGTCTCTAGCAGAGCTTGTTTGGACTGGGAGTAGGAGGCCAGCTGAGCAGCGTTCACCACCACAGCCCTCGCCATGGTGGGTATGCAGCCCTGAAACACACAGAAACCATGCTTTCATCTGTCAGTCAATCCATTTATAAAGCAAGCAAATTGAACCTTTCGTTCCAAAGGCATTAATTGTCAGATCACGTCACAGAAAATGACTGTATTCACAGTCGGAGAACTGAGATCTGACTGATTAGCCTTAAACAGACAGAGGAGAGAGGGAGATTAAGGCTGAGACCCCCAGCATGGCCCTTACCCTCCACAGTGTGGTCACTCCCTCCTCGCGCGTGATCCTAACGAGGGCGTTGAAGACATTGGTGTACCCCCTCCTCTGGTCTGGGGGCAGGCTGGGGGGAGAACAGCACAGTTAATCCAGAGTCACACTCGCTGTGAAAAAGATCTGTTCCTCTGTCACTACATAAACATCATCTTCATCCATCTTAAATCCTCTCACTCCTCCTCCAAAATGATTAAACATTCCCCCACAGACAGTCCATGTTATGAACAAATGGTTCGCTTCTGTGTTCCCTCTGTCCTCCATACTTCTTTGTCTAGGAGGTTCCGGTTGGTCGCTGTCTGCACTGCACTAGCTGTGGACATCCTGTTCTAGTAGGCACCCCTTCAGGAACCTTCACAACAAGCCAACCAATCGGAATGGGCACAGTGTTGACAATAGGAGAGACAGAACCTTTGATTTTATGCACACGGAGAGCTGACCATCTGGTCAATGTGTAGAATATCTGATATCTTCCTCTATGTGATACGTCATACAGGCTCGACCGTCACCATGGTGTCATCAACAGCGCTTAAAGGAGTTGGATCAGCTGGCTGGTTCTACTTATTCTAATGTAAACCCCTGTCCCCCCTGAGGTCTGGTTTTACTCCTCCCGCCTGGTCCTTACCGGCCATCCGAGGTCATGCGGATGAGGGCCACCTCGGCAGGGGTCCCCACGAAGGCGCCTGTGGCCCCAGCGGTCATGCCGATTAGCGCCTTCAGGAAGAAGTTGGGGGGTGTCCCGTCCGCCTTGGTCATGCGCTCAAACAGCACAGTGTAGATCCCCAGGCGTGTGGTGGTGTAGGTGGCCTGCCTCAGTAGCCCCGCTGACAGACTGGAGACAGGGAGGAGGAAAACAGGAGATGAAAGAGGAGGCGAGCGGAGGGGAATGGAGCGGGATTCAGAGTGAGAGCAGACAAAAGAGGGAGCGAGAGAAGGAGGCGGAGGAAAGAGAAAAGAAATGGACAATGGGAAGGGGGTACGAGGACAGGGAGCAACATCAAGAGAGAGGAAAGCTGCGTAAATACCTTTGGTATGAAGCTCTGGAAGTGAGACAGGCAAACAGCATGCTACTATCACATTCTAACAGCCCTGTTCCTACAGCTCCATCTCAATGATCGTACAACCATGTGACATAAAACCTCTAGACCTATGCCAGACATCTGCCCAAGCATATTTATGGGAGGGCCCCAGCATGTATGCACTGGTACACATGCAGTATGCATGATGTGGCCATACAGATATGCTGATGGTGTTACCCAGCATGCCCCTGTGCGAGCGCCCCGGCCAGGATTACCCCGTGTAGATGCCTCCGATGCCCTCGTTGCGCAGGATGCTGGCCACGGCATGCAGGCTGGTCTTGTACTCCCGGGCCTTTGAGCCTTGGCCGCTCAGCTGCATGCGGTTCTTCACCAGGTCCAGCGGCTGCACAAACACAGTCGCCCCCATCCTGCCGGTAGAAAGGAGGGCGGCAAAAGTCAGCAGTCAGACCACCCGCTCTGACCACACACCAGACCCTTGCTGTACCCTCGGAGGTGGTCACCTCTGATCAGCAATCACGGTCCTGGTCACCACATATACATTGCATGAACCTAAAAACGAGGGATGGCTGAGTAGACAGATGGGAGATGACCTAGAGCATGGCACTGAGGCATATATACCTCAGCACTTATACACACCACACATCCGTGACAAAAAGACTGTCAATCCACTGAATACTACAGCGCAGAAACTGACATCAAATACATTATTCTCACTAAATGCGAAAGGACCCTTGCAGCACATAATCCTGGTCTAGTGATCACACAAACATGGAGTAATATGTAATAAGCAGTGTTCAATGAAAATTTTACTACATTAACAATACACAGCATTAGTACATGCAGAGAGATGAAGAGGTAGAGAAACTGCATTCATAATTTCTAAACTGGCACACGCAGATTAAAGGATTCGGTTATGAAGGGATTTAAACGTGCATTATTCCTGCAGTCAACGTGCATCAGTGCAACCTATCAGCGTATTTTGAACGCAAGATCAAAGGTCCCGGATAAGAATCCGCTGAGTCGTCCCCTAATCTAATCAATGGTAGTGGAGCACAATAGGAATCTGGAGCTGGCTAAAACCTGCAGAAACGCCCAATTACCGACACTGCTTGGAAGGGTATCTGCACTACGCTTCAATAAATTTTCAACTCAGTTTCCTCGGTGAGGCCAAAGCCTGCATCCGGTGTCTCTTGCAAAGTGTTGCCGTTTTCCTGGCGAAATGTCGACTTTTACACGACCAGCAGGTGCATGTTATGACTATATACTGCAACCCACAGTCCCACGGAGCAGCAAAGACATAGAGACAGTGGAAGGACAAATATCACGGGGGCACATTCGACTGGCGAAGGGCACTTTTTTCCTTCGTTACCACAAAAGATACGATCCATCTCAGACTGTCACTAACCTTAATTTGCGTATCCACCTTGCTCTGGTTATTTAAAAGGCCAATTATCATCAACGTATCCGGGTTAGCCTGTGGATATGACATCACGATGCATCACTTTATGGATCCTCAAACAGCCTTATCAAAGAAATTCCTCACGCATATGAAGCTGAACTACCCGTTTTGCAAGTTTACATCGCATCGATTGACAACGGTGCGGGGGCACAGAGGTAGTCAGCAACGAGGTAAACATAGCCTATTACCCAATTCTGATGCAACAGTTGTTATGAATTCCACGTGTGTTACTAACACTGCTCATGCAATTACATATTAAATTAACCCGTGATACATAGTGTACATCCTACAACGTTATCTGAAAGCCATGCTGAAAGACCAGTGTTCTTCTTGCGAATGTCACAGGTTGTTGATATAGCTGGCTACCGTAAGAGAATGGGTGATCGACTAGGCCGTTGCGCCATGGTTTTTGGGCCTTAGCAATGCTCACCAAAACACACTACAATTAATAATTGTACAAGCAAGACCATCTACACTAGTTCAGAAAAGCTGAACAACGCCGTCAGCTCAGTATTCCGTTCGGTGTATTAAATGACACCAATAAGCGCAAAAAATCTGTCGGATCACCCGTGAAGTTCTTTGGTTCATATCAACACGTCAGTGAGGTGTAGACTTCATTAAACACGTCAGAGACATGGACGTTTGCATTTTACTGTGCATTACAAGAGATGTACACGTTTACTGTGCATTCATTGTAAAGATGCAGAGAACACGCCTTAGCTTGCAGCTAGCTGGCAGTAGCTAGACCAAGTAGCAAGCGTACGTGACATTTTTCACAGAGTGACCAAAGACAATTTCTGACAATCGAAAAAAACAAATATTAGGCAGCTGTAAAAAAGTCACAGCAGGGTCGTGGGTTCATCTTACAGTTATTAAAAATGCAGCCGTCAAGACCCGATACGAATGCATTGGCATGTGACACGCACTCCACAGTAGCTAGTGACAGGATCGGTTCGCTAGCAGCACTCCAGATTCCCGATGATCAAGTGACCCACCTCCTCTTTCAAAACTGCTATCCGAAAAGGTTAGGGTTAGCAAGCGTGCTAGCTAGCAATATTTACACCGGATTGGGTGGTACTTACCCGGCAAGGCCACCAAAGAGGAACTTTATTGCTTTGGGAGAGGTTTTGGGCTTTGCGGTGTCCGCTGCGGCTGCCATTCTGGAGCAATAATGTAGCTAGCAAGCTAATTCCCTGGACGCTTTAATTCAAACCTGCACCGATGTCCCTCGTCAGCCTGCCTTTTCCTCTATCTCAAACAAGGTGACACCGGGGAGCGCGCACGTACAAAGAAACCCGTTGCTGCTCCAATAGAAAATGAAGCTTTTAGGAGCGGGGATGAGCGCGTAAAACGCACATAAATCTGACATGCACGTACGTTTGGTGACTGATCCCCTATCAGTCAGTACATCAGTTTAAAACTTACGAAAGAATAGAATATATTCGAATAGAATATATCAACGCCAACTAGGAATGTTTACTCACAATTTATTCATATTTACACTTAGTCACCTGGCACACGCTCTTATGCAGTATGCCACTGTATAGAAACGCACGTAATACAATCAACATTTTATATTCTGGCGATATTCTTAAAATGGTAATTTTACTCAGTAGCTTTAAAATTTAGCCTATTATGCAATGGAGTCGCCTGTCTTAATTGACAATTCCCCGATAAACTTGGTCCAATTGTTTTACGCACTCTTCTGACATGCCTCTCTCGGATAAACCAGAGCCATGTAGACAGGCTCCGGGATAAACCAATCAGCGCAAAGTAGGGCGGGGCGTAGGTTCTGCCACTAACTGCGAACGTAAACACGGAAGAAGGCATCGATGGGCAGCTGAAGGACAAGCGAACTGACGAAGGGATGACAGCGGTTGGTCCTCGTATCTTCCTCAATTGGCTGGTTTGATCAAGGGGAGGAAAATAAACCGTGAGGGCTAAACCGAGCATAGAACGGTAAGGAGTTATTACAAAAATGCAACTTTACTTTTCAATTATTGTTGCTAGCTAGCTAGCCTATAATAACTCAGCATAGTTATCGAATAAGCTATGATAGCTAGCTAGCAGTTCAACTTGCTGCAGTCTGAAACAGATGGTTGCTAGCTGTTTTGTTTGCGGTAAGTGGCAGGCTTGCAGGTTAGTAGCTAGCAAGCCGGATGTGTTGCGGACTATTTGGCTGGTTATATAGCAAGCTGTCAGTTGGTAAGATAGCTAGATAAGGTTTGGTAACGTCAACTCTCGTGTTTTTTTACGCAGACAGCAAGCTGGTTTGCTTTCTGTGACCCTGGGTCCTTATTGTTAGCTAATTGTGGTCAGTCAGCTAACTATCTAGGTAGCTAACGTTGGAGTTACTGGCATATCAGTTATGTTAGGCTACGATTAGACCACAGAAAAGCCGTCAGAATGTGGTAGTTAGATGCACAACCCTGTCAGCTACCTAGACTAAGTGACGTTAAAATGTAAGAAGCTAGTAAGTGTGCTTCATATAGCTCTTTCGAAATGAGAAATGACACCTTTCCCTTCGAAGCAAGCCACTTGTTAATCCTGTTAAAGTAGCTCCCTGTCAGGTTGGCTGTAGCAGCACAAACCAGAACCAAGTGTTACTGTAATATTCTGATGATATACTAGCTAGCTATCTGCTAAGGTCTGTGCTGTCATGAAAACGTATACCTAGGAGACAGTATTTTAGGCCATTTGTGTGTTCCATTATAGAGAGAAAATATTTTATATACAGTATAGTAATTACCTCTGTTTTAATGCTGCCAGCCATTAAGCTACATTTTGATGAGCAGAAAGTCTGATTATGCATAATCTATTTAGCAAGCTAGCAAACTAGCTAGTCGTCTTAATTCCTCACTGCAGTGTGCCACTTAATTTTCTTGTCCACTAGATGGCGCAGTTGTAGCCATCAGTTCTAGGATCGAGCACCAAGTCCTCCCTCAGTAAGCAATGGGTCTAGGTACGCTGAGCAGCAGCTAATGAGGCAGCAGGTCCAGACGGGTCCAGAGGGGCCCCAGGAGACGGGCAAAGCGAGGCGGAGGGACAGGGACAGTACTGGCGCTTCCACAGCCCTCCTCGGACACCCCAGGCACCAGGACAGTCTGCCTGTGTTCCTGTTCCCTGCGGAGCTGGTCTTCTTTGCCCAGCAGCGGAGCTCCCACAGAAGGGTGCTGACCTTGTACAACCCCTACAGCTTCCTCCTCAGGTTCAAGAGTGAGTGGCTGAGAAGTAGTGGGGAGAAAGAGCTAGCTGTATAATGTTACTATAATTAATAATCCATGTCAATTTATTATTTCTAGTATTAAACTGAATACTGTAAATATATTAAGTGTTAATTGCTTTGGCAAAATTGTGTTTTGAACAGTCATTCCAGTAAAGCTTATTTGAATTAGAAGAAAGAAAGTATCAGGAAGAGGGGGGACAGAGGATTTATAGTTGAGGAGTAAAGACTGTGATCAGGTAGGCTGCATGCCATAGGCTGGGGTCAGGTGTGTGTGTTTGTGGGAGGGAGCAGGTTGGCAGTGATTGCTTACAGGTGGACAGGGGATGCATGCTCTGTCATCATTCCTGTGTCCTGTCTCTCCCCCGCCCTCCCTGTGCATGTGTGTCTCAGTGCTGTGCACGGCCCCCTCTCTCTACACCGTGGTGGAAGCCGAGGGCAGTGTCAGAGCCAGATCCTGTGTGGACATGTGAGTCTTTATTATTTTATACATACACATATATACACACATACATACATATCCACTTACACAGACAAGCACACACACACACACACCCTGTATTCTTACTGTTACCAGTAACACGTAATATGACTAAAGACAATATGACTTGTAAATATAATATGACTTGTAAAAACAAGTCAAATATGCTAACAGGCTAGCTGTGAGGCTGCCCTGTCCAACGGCCCCTCTGTCTCTCCCATCACAGCGTGGTCCGGCACCAGGATGTTAGCTCCCGCAACTGGGGGCGCAGGGACCGCTTCCGGCTAGAGGTGTCCGGGGGGGGTCAGGGGGGCAGCCGGGAGATCTGGGCCGAACTGAAGGGCGGTGAAGGTGGGGAGACCCCCCAGGGACAAGCCCCTCCACCCAGGAGCCTGTCGGCCATGCTGCCCCAGGGCGGGCTGAGCCCCACTCGAGGTGAGTATGGAGAAATTTGGAGAGAGAGAGAAAGGGAGGGAGAAGGACAGGGGAAGAGGCAGCTGAGTACAGAGGAAAAATGGCCTAGAATGGTCAGAGGGAATTTATACACAATTTATAATGGGAGACCTCACCATCCTTGGGGGATATTTTCTTGAGATTCCCACGGGCAGGAAAATCCTGCAAAAGTCCTGCTGCTGTTTCCTCTCTGCACACAAAGTACGTTCACCATGGATTCTCCTAGACTGATTACATGGGTGTTTGTGAGCCAATCAAGGGCCAGGGAAGCAGCAGCTTGCTCTCACTCCTTTGCCCTACACAGCGCCCCCTTCTGACCCGCATGCCTCTCTCCTTGTAAAAGCAGCACTCAGTCGTTGGGTTGGTTTTTTCCCCTACTCATTTAAATTCTGTTTTTTTTCTGGATTTTATACTACTGCACAGCTAAATGGATTTGTATCAGAGGTTGTGTCTTTGATCACATGCAGCTCGAGACCCCTCCCTCTTCGCCCTATACGTCATCATCGGGCTGGTGTGCATCACCTTCCTCATGCTCCCCTTGCACAACGAGCCGAGCACTTTGGTTCCCACTCACCTGCACGTCACTGTCATGCAGAAGCTGGTCTGTGCCTACATACTCGGTAAGGAAGGAAGGAACAATCTCTACAGGAACGCCGCTGTTCCACACACAGCCTCCCATCCATTCATGACACACAGATCTTCCATGTCACATGTGTCATTCAGTAAGGACTCTTAAGCTATAACCTTAGTCAAAATCAATGTTGTTTCAAAGGCCAGGTGTCAGAATCCAGATTTTGCCATATGTTTCTGTTAACATAACTTTCAAACACCAGAGATCTTTGTGTTCTCCAAGCTGTTCTTTAAATGAGTGCTCTGAAGGCACTGAAAAGCCCAGAGAAGGTGAGCGAGTGTAGAAAGGTCTTACCCAAACACATTCACTGATGCAAACACATTAATGCCTCATCAGCTGGCACTGCTCGCAGCCATGAGACAGGGTTGCCATGGGGACCCTTAAAAAATGTATCCAGCTTTTTCTTGTCAGGTGGTAAGAAAATTGGTTTCGCAGAGGCTGACTTATACAGCTGACATCTGCTGTTTTATCTGTTCTTATTTGCTGAGGTACCGTTCAAGACTGAGGTGCCCAACCTAGGATGTGAACCCGAAACCTCCCGGGTGTAAACCCTAAGCCCACACTGACACCCCCAGAGGCATGAGAAGGTCAAACAATTAACTGTGAATGTGGGAAGAAACACCTGAAAAGCTGTACAAACCACCTCAGTCAGTGCAGACTATTGAACCAAACTTTTGAGTGCCTTTGTTTCATGGAGCCTCCATTTGGCAAGAATACCATAGTTCGTTATGACATTTGGAGGCAAATACACAAATTGGTTCTCGAATGCATACTGTAGATGAACAGCATTGTGTATGCATCCTCAAGGAGCTGCCACTTAGCAGAAGCTGTAGTTCACCCTCTACGTGTGTAGTGTGTGCGGGACAGGGAGATGGTGTTGGGGAATCACGGTGCTTTTCGGTATGGCTGGGTGGCTGGTACAGAGGTAGCGTTGGTGAAACCTAACCCCTCTCTCTGTCTGCCTCTCCACCTCATGCCGCAGGTCTGCTCACCATGGTGTTTCTCCGGTGATGGTGGGAGAAGGCGGTGGGAGACGGGCGCGGAATCTCACTTCGAAACTGACAGAGACAGATGCTTAGGAGAAGCCTCCATCCCCGCGTGGAGCTCCCACCTCCTTGTGTGACTGTGGGAGAAATAGGGAGAGGAGGGACCAACTGGAGAAGGGAGAGAAAAGGTGTGGAGTCTGGAAGAGGAGTGTGTCTGGGAGCCCACTGATTGGACACTACTTGAAGGAGAGGGGGGAGGGGTGGGGTCTGACAGTCCATATATGGCCAGTTTAACGCGTCCGATCGGGCCAACCGTCAGTTTGAACCAAACCCGAAAATGGATGGGACCACTTAAGCGACTAGGACTGCAAGGAAGAGACCCTCATTCAACTCCTACGCACACCTCAGGCTTCAGGACCTGGCTAGTGTGTATGACACACTGTGACAACATTGGCACAACGTTACAGAAATGTTGCAGCAATGTTATGTGGCCAGTTTATCAGAGGCTGTGAGGCTTGACCACCTTGCGGTAGACCATGAACTTGGTCAATGTTTGGAATCATGACCGGGACCCCAAAAAAATGCATTCACCCTTGACCCAGCTATATTGCCAACCCCTACCCCGACCCTCATGCAGATCATTCAGTCATTTTAACCCAAGTGCTCTTGCTGCTAACGAGCTGAATTGTTGCTATTATAACGCAGAGCTTTACATCATTGTATTTGCTTTATTTGCATAAACAAATTATTGCCTGCAGTTTGTTGAACCTCACATGGACCAAAAACTTCTCTTCCGCATGTAAGCTGCAAATGCATGTACATGCAATGTGTGTAAATACATATGTGACTGATTGCTGCTCTATTCTGTATATATCATCAATATGTACATTAAAGCTCTTTATTTTTATTGCAATTAAATTAAACAGCAGTTCCTTTTATTAAATGGAAAAAAAGATCACAGAATCACAATCTTCAGCTAAATTTTTGGGGGTAGCATTTGGATTGAGCAAGCTGATCTTGGATCTGTTGTCCAGGACAGAAAGTGCCCTGTATTGGAACGTGTCTTCCTCCATTTTTATTTTGTTAAGAAAATATTAAAATTCAGATGTTATTGCCAAGGTAGCAGTAGTGGTCTTTCACCTATCTCACCATGCCAAGCTAGAAGCAAAGATATTCAGTGAAAGAGTAAGTAATATATAATGATAATGAAATAGTGTGAAACACTGTGAATCGTCCTTATAGGATACACACACTCTATGTGCATGTGTGTATGTGCATGTATACACAAAGACAACGATACATTTTCAGAAAAAGGGTGATTTGACTGTGGTACAACCACAGCTGTACTGGGCAAATAAATATCCCCCAACGTGTAGACCTCTTTTTTTCTCGCTTCTGCTCCCTAGTGGCATCTTACTCAACAAGCGTAGTATTTAAGACAGGAACCGGCTGATTCGTTGTGTATGTCACGGTGTGTTAGTCATTTTGTTAAATAATAATTTGTGATAAAACATAGCGCAATAATGTCAAAGTATATAGCGAACAAGGTATTACCTTTCAGTTCCAAAACACTTAAGTCATTATTGCATGTAGCCAGCTCATGAACATTTGAGGATAACTCCTAAAATCATCTTGTTTGATCAACTCCACTTCTAGGCATCCGTTACCAAAAAAGAAAAACGCTTACTAGATCTGTACTAAATAATACTCAACCAAAAACTACAAGAATACATGACGAATATTGTTTGGGCTTTTGGTTTATTTACGTAAATTCATTTCCACAAATACACAAACAGTTCCTGAGAAATCGGATAAGAGACAGGATACTTTTTTCACAGGATATGCTTTTACTGCGAAAGAACTGTTCAGAGGATGAAATTGGTTTGACATGCCAAAATAAACTGCCAAACTGTGGAAATCTGGTGACTTCAAAAACTACTTAAGTATTATACTTAAAACTAATCAGACGCATTTCTTTATCTGCATTACGTAAGCCCGAGCACGTTGCGTCTAATAACATGGGAATTGTAACGGGTGGTATCTCGCTGCGTTGTGTATTGGATGGTCCGACGGTCAGCGGGCGAGCGAGTTTCGAACAGAGGTTTCTCACTGCTCGCTGCCAACCCCTTACAGCCAGCGTCGTTGCCAGACGAACTTAAGGCAAACTGCCCTTAGCCTGTCGGCAACGACGCTACTTCACCAGGTCTCAGGGGAGTGACAGGGGAGCGAGGTTCTCACTGCTCGCTGCCAAACCCTTACAGCCGGCGTCGTTGCCAGTTCAGCTAAAGGCAAATTGCCCTTAGGCCGTCGGTAACAACGCTACTTAACCAGGTCTCGGGGAGTGACGTAGCCGCTGCAACCGCAACTCGGCGTGAGGTCATTTTTAAACATCGAGGCTCCGTCATCAGAGACGGTGATGGGAAATAAAAAGTAGCGGCGCTCGCCTAGTTCCTACTTTGGGACTCGAACAGAGGACGTAATGGTTTCGACCGACACCTTGCTAAGTTTCTCACCCTGGGAGCATGCTAGCTGCAGCAAAGCTTTTCTCTGCTTCCTGTGCGGTGTGAGGCCATTTTTAAGTATCACGGCTCAGTCAGCAGTGACGGCCATGGGAAATAACACAAACCAGCGTAATTTTTCTGTTTGTACACTTACACAAGCAGGGGCGTTTCTAGCTATTGAAAAGATCAGGGGCTAAGTCAAGTTTGACTGGGGCTTGTCTTTTTTTGAAGGGAGATTGGCATCGGTATGTTGGGGAGGTTATATCTCAGTGGCGGAACTAGAGTTTTATACATGGGGTGGCCAAGGCTACTTCAGGGGGTCCATAGACCATGACAGAAAATTAGTGTGTAACCCTAACCTGGCATCTAAGGAGCATGAATGAATCCTATGATTGCTGATTAGAGGTAGAAGTGATAATTCACAGTGTGGTCGCCTAGGGTTACTGCAATAGAATTCTTTAACATACTATGAATACAATGAATTCCTTGGAATGAGGCTCTGATCGGTGGCCGAAGGATACGGGCAGGTCAGAGGGCAAATGGTGATCTGGGGGCCGTCCTTGGGGGTGCACCTGTGCCTCGGGTTACCTGCGGGGGTCCTGCTGATAAGGGGAGCAGCAGGACCAGTTTGGGCAGGTTGCAACTAGGTTGTAAACAAGTGCCTGTGAGAGGTGGGGGTGGTACAGATACAGTGATACAGACAGAAGCATGTGGCCCTTTTCTACACATAACGTTAACTACTACGAGACCTACCTAGCGACAAAGTTATACAGTTGGCATCTTAGCTAGAAAGAATAACGTTCAGTAGATTGTTTGTAGCCTGAGGGTGGGCTTAAAGCCTCTTCTCAGTAGCTACCTAAGCTAACTGTCGCTAACTAACAATATGTAGTTTGCTTGAAGCTTACATTGTTACAACTGTTAAGTTTGGAACATAAGTTGTGTTAACGTAACTATTACCTAGCTAACTATCTGGCTCGCACAACAATAGTGACCAAATGCATATGTTAGGCCTACATACATAGACGTCAAACTAATTAGCGGGCGATAGCTCGCTGGTTATGTATCCAGCCTACAAAGCCAGTCGACGGCAATCTGCTGAGTACATTTACATTTACATTTATTTATTTTGCAGACACTTTTATCCAAAGCGACTTACAGAAGTGCAATCTGCTGAGTGCTGAAACAATTCATTAGCCATTACTACACGATTGGATTAACACTGCACAGAAAGGAAACAATGAAATCCTTAAGAAAACTGCAAATATATAATCACACGTGAACAAAGGGGGAAAGGGAAACATAGCACACAACCAAACAAGTAGAATACAGAACACACCCGGCTACAGGCTAATAATCTTACTAATTGAGTATGGTTTTCCCCACACATGACAATGACGACACGGCGAGAAACGTAGCTGCCATCATCTACTATGGATTAGTGATGTTACCCGTGATACCGAGGCTTCAAAGCTTGTGTCAAGAACGTCAAGCACTTCCTGTCGAGCTCCGTATCAAGGCTTGTATTGTTTTGGCGAAATGACGTCACCAGTGACGTTTGAAGCCTCGTTTGAGTCCACCGCTTTGAGAAGGAGTTCAGTTTTGGCGGGACGGTATGACTATATAATGTCCCAATTCCCCTCTCGAGCTCGTGGGTTGCTGTCAGTGGTTGGAGATTGTGCGGTAGTTGGGGATTTTGCTTTTGCTATTAGTAGTACATTAGTAGTAGTACAGCTGGCTCCATCTTAATCAAGTTTTCACCCGCTTGGGAGTACTTTGATTTGATTTCCCCCAATAAGGTATCTGTAGCTTGTATGATTTCCCTGACATGTAACAATTATTATGTTGTTATTTCATGTTGTCACAGATCAATTTGTTTTTTTTAGACCTTTCCACATGTTTTCTACACAGTATATTCTGATTTACCTTTAGTTTAATGGGTTTCTTTTTTATTCCTAGGTGAAATGCTTGATCTGTGACAAGGAGCTGGGCTATAATAATAACACCTCCTCCATGTTGAGGCATTACCGTGCCTTACATGAGAACAAGGAAGAGACTGGAGCTGGACCTAGCCAAGGCCATTTTTTTTTATTTTGTGTGTACTTTTATATTTTGTATTATAATTGTATACATAGCCTATATATATGGTTTGTTTTACTTTGTTTTGCTGTCTTGTCTCCCTGTTGTTTTGCCCTAGGTTCCAGGAAACAACAGCTGGATGAGGCCTTGGTTAACATGGTGGTTAAGGACAGCCAGCCAATCACCCTGGTTGAGCATGAAGGGTTCAGGGGGGTTGTCAACAAACTGGACCCTGAATATGTTCTGCCTACAAGACAGGTGTGTATGTGATCATTGATATGTGCACAAAATATTTTTCACAGTTTTTCTTCAACACATAATCTTATTTCTTCAGGCTTTAAAAGCCATGGTGGAGAAGAGATACAGAAAGGCCAAGGAGGAAGCCAAGGCCCGAGTGGAGAAAGCTGCTGCAGTGAGCCCTGTGGCAGATATGTGGACATCTATGAACATGAATGCATATCTTGCCATCACATGCCATTTTATCAGTGAGGGCCATGAACTTAACACAGTGCTCTTGGGAGTGCAGAAATTCCAAATGCCCATACTGCTGCAAACTTGGCAGCAGCCAAGGCTTCTATTATGGAGGAGTGGGGAATCTCACAAAAAGTCACATGTCTGGTAACAGATGCAGCAGCCAATATGATGGCCTGTGCCACAGAGCTGAATGTGAAGCACTCGATCTGCATTGCACATGCCCTGAACTTAATGGTTAAAAAAGCTCTCGACCAGACACCTGGGCTCCCAGACCTGAGGACAAAGGCAAGGAAGCTTGTGGGTCTGTTCCCATGCAGCACCACTGCTAAGGTATGTTACATTATATTTACATAGTGTTTCATGCCATGCTTATGCCACCATCATTATGTATTGACCAGTTTTTCTTCTACTACATGTTTTATTGTGTCATTGTCACTGTGTTAGTATAGTGTCCCTCAGATTCTTATATTGTTATGTTCTGTGTAAAGGAAAGACTTGTGCAAATGCAGATGCATCTGAGACGGCCGCAACTAAAATTAATCCAAGAAGTGGACACCCGCTAGAACAGCACATTCCATACGTTTCAAAGGCTTTTTGAACTGAGAGAGCCGGTGGGTGCAGCTGTGGCATCACTCTGATATTCCTCTGCTGACACCAGAGAAGTATTTTCACATTGGGGAGTGCCTGGGTGTGCCGTCACCTTTTAATGATGCCACAGTGGAGCTCTCAGAGGAGAAGCAGGTCTCCGCCTCAAAGTTAATACCACTTCTGAAAATGTTGGACCATTCATTATCAGAGGAGATGCCAACAAAAACATCTGTGATGGCCCTGCAGCTGGCAGAAATCATTTTTGTCAGTTAAGGGAGAAAATGCATCATTTGCAGTTCATGAGTATTATGACATTGCCAACACTACTGGACCCAAGATTTAAATCACATTCGTGCGAGTGCATGATGATCATTGATTATTTTGGTGCCCTTCCCGCACGGGTACTGTGTTAGCCATTGTGGTTGAAAGTAGTATTTTTTCTTCACTGGCTTAGTTGGTCTCTCCCTACCTGCACTCTCCTTGCCTGTACACACGAACCGATGATGAAACGTGCAAAACGATCTACTTAGCTGTTATCCTGTTGCAAAGATGGAGCGGTGTATAGCTGATTACTTTAATCCTTTCGCACATAACTTATTTTATGCTATGTAGCACGCGTAACCTTACATGGTTCGTTATGTTTTCATTAGCGTTATTAAGCTTCTCATAGTTTTCACCGCCGCATTTGCTATAATTTTTAATGTTAAATCGCTGTTTCCTCAAAGCTAGAATTAGCTAGAATTTTTCCAGTCTCGTGTTCTAATCGCACCGCTTTTAGCATACGCGCTAAACGGCTAATCACACCGGTGTGACCGTACATGCGAAGGGGTTAAAAAAATGAGGAGATAGAGGAGGAGACTGGTGGAGAGGGAGAGCCAGCGAGAGGTCCCGACTCAGACACAACTGATGATGAGAGATGAGAGACCGACTGAGCCAGTGAAGGAGAAAAAGTACTACTTTCAACCACAATGGCAAATGCAGTACCCGTGGTTGCGGTACGAGGGAAACTTAATGTTCAGATTAAAATATTTTGCAAATATCAAGTCTGGAGTCACTGTCAATCTTGACATCAATGCAAAACTAGGGTATGCAAATTAAGACAACTATTCATCAGCACGCAAGGTCATTGATTAATACCATGCTCCGCCAAAAAAAGGGTGCGACCAAATCATGTGCTGGTGCGACCAACTGAGAAAGTGCTACCAGTACCAGTTAGTCTGGAGCCCTGTGTTTACATTTGTAAATTTATTATTTGGTGTTTATGTTTATGTTTTTCTCTTAAATCACTACTTCACTTTGTGACTTTTTCCTTTAAAATAAAACAGCACATTGCTATTTCTGTACATTGTCTATTTATTACCAAACAATTTATCAGTAATACAGTTAAGATGAAAAAAAAAAAAAAACGAATCTGTTGTGTTGCATGTCGATTTAAGTGGTGCGCCTACATTTTATGCTGGTGCTCCTAAAATTTTCAGTAAGGAGCACCAGTGTTGATAGTGGAAAAGGTTTGGGGCCCTGGATGTGCTGTAATGGTAAAGTAAGTGGTGCTGTAATTGTAAAGTTAATGAACAGTGATCACTTACCTCATGGTTGCATTTAATGTATTTGTTTAGTTGTTTTTTGTACTGTAATGACAGGAAGGCCACTGAACAGATATTTCTTTGTGTACATTTGTTAAGTTGAGGTTCTTCTCTGACTACATACCTCATTCTGACTACATTCTGTAAACATGATTGAAAAAGCACCATTTCATTTAAAATGTATTAAATAAATAGGCTTAAAATACTCAGGGCTATAGCCCCAAATGATCGGGTTAACGATGCCCCTGTTTCACAGTACTAACAAACTCGAATTATGCACTTTTAAAATAAACACTTAAACACAATAAACACTTTTTACATGCCCAATGTAGCAGTGTTTTGCTATCCTTTTTTTGCAATAACACTCTCCAGAATTCAGATGTGGACGTAAAGTGCTGTATAACCTGTGGTTTGTGACACAATACACTAATTTGGTGCGTTTCCACTAAGCAGTATAGTACTGTTCAGTTCGTTACGTAACGGTTTGGTACGGTAAACCCTGGTACGGCTTGTGTCTCCACTGCCAACCATACCCTACTTAATAGGCGGGGCGTATGTTGGATGGCGATTGCTGCGTCAGCTAGGTAAGTAGCGTGACATCATAAAAGGGCGCGAAGAACGCAACACAGCAGAGACGGTTGATGAACTTTTGTGTTTGTATTAGGGCTGTCAACGTTAACGCTCGTTCGCGATTAATCTGGAAACTTTAAGCTAATTAAGATGGCCTGAAAAAGCCAAGTGTGTTAGTAGCTAGTGGCTACACGCTTTGCTGGAGAGATGGTTGGCATCCGTGGCTGCTGTAGGTGGCCCACTGTGATATCAGCTGCACGTGTTAGAATGTGTTAAAATGTTTCAATTCTGAATATTCTATGCATGTTAGTCAAATGGGAAATGCAGTCCCATACCACTGTAGGTGAAGGTATTGGCCAAGTTTCGTAAGTGTTGTTGAAAAGCTGTGGGAGGAATTGTGTAATTGGATGGAATAAGAAGGAGGAGAAGGAAGAGAAGAAGAAAAGCACATTGGCCTTTTCATGCCAAAGTAATAATAAGAAGAACAGTAAGAAAAAAGCCAACTTGATTAAAATATATCATGCACATAAACCCATTAGAATTTTATTTGAGATATCAACTCAAATCACTGCACTTTCAGGGAAATTTTCCATCTGAAGCATTTGCCTTCATTACATTATACATATTATAACAATATGCCACAAACATACAATTCAAATTTTTAAGTTAATAGAGTGGCTAGAATTACAATTGACATTTACACTCATAGAATCAGTCGCTCCATATTGAATTAAACTGAAATTAAACAAGAGACTTTAAGTGCAAAGCTTGGGGGAGTCATCCAAGGAAAATAAATGCTGCATAAAATGGAAATTTGTTAAATTCTCCAAAAAATGTTTTATTGTTTAACACATTAAGGAAAACGTGTTTCTTTATCAATTTTGGATTTTTTGTTATTTGGAGTGTTTTTATTTAATCTGTAGTTGTTTCCAATAAACCTGTACCACTCCTGAAACCCCACATAGCATCTATAGCTTTAGGTGGAAGATTCCACATTAATGTTATGTTGGAACCAGTCTCTGCACCTCTTTAGATTGACCAGGACAAGAGTCAGCACCACGAGGTGGTGGAGTTAAGCAGGGGCTGTTTTTTGTGAACCAGTATCGTCATCACAGCGGAGTTGAGATCACAGCCCGCTATATACTTAATTTTACCACGGATATACTGAAATACATAAGAATGTTGATCACTACGAGGGCCCTAACTTCTTCACTATTCAGACTGTTTTTGATTATTTCCACTTTCGTTTGGTCTAAAGTCATCTTGTTCCGATTCTCCAGATCCCTCTGTAGATCATGTTCTGGTTCTACATACAGTATTTTCGAAAAAAATTTTTGCCATGAGTCATAATCTTCACCCAGGATATGCTCCTGTGCACTTATTCATTTTTCGTCTGGTCGAGCTTCTCCTGTCTGTGAGGGTCCTAGGTTTCCTTCTGTTTACGGAAGGAGCTTTTTTAGGTTTCACATCTACATGGTTGTCCAGGAGATTCTCGATGGAGTCTAGACTGATCTCAGTGTCGGAGATGAACGACTCCGAAATTCCGTTCACATCCCTCGAAAGAACTAAATAAAATTGCAGTGCATACAGTAGTATCCAACAACTGGTAAAACGCTGTAAGTAACCTGGCTTGAGCATGCTGATTGTTTCCGTTGTGAAACGAAGTGACCGATGGCTTTTTATTATAGCCTAGTATGCATGACATATGTAAGGCAGAATGACACATTGGTACACCCATGTCCAAACTGTTGCTTGGTCTCATAGGAATGAATTACCTTTATGTCATTGTCATCATAATGTGGAACTGTTCTTAAGATCCTCCATATTTACAGTGGATATACACTGGGGGGAATAACGGCCTGAGACCGAAATAAATAGATCGAAAGGATAATGTTATTAAATGCTACACATTTTGGCTGTTTTGTGCAATGCCCACTGGGAAAAAAACACCGACTTGCTCAAGCACAAAGAGGCTTCAGAACTTCATCAACAAACAATACAAGCTGGATATGGATAACCCCGAAACCAGCACCAAACCGCATGTAAAGAGGAAGCAGCACCGAAACTCCTCCACCAGCACTGAGGGTCTGCAAATCATCGCAGTAGATGTCCGGGTTTTTGCGTCAATTAATAGGCCTACGCAGCTTGTTCTAGCCGATGTTTTACAACTAGAGATAAAGGACATGATGCCACGTGTGGAGTCTAGCTATGAACAAATAGAAAACCTCAGGAAAGACAACAATGTATTGAAAACTACTGTCAAAAGTCTGACGACTCAAATGGTATAGCCTAACAAAAACCTAAGAGAGGTGATATTGGACCTCAAGATATGTAGCATGTATGACAACTTAATAGGCCTATTCTCGAGAATTCTCGAAAACGATTCCGAACACCCAGAGTGACTCGTTAAAGAGTTTATGCAGTTCGCGCATCAGACTCACCTGCCAATTTTTACACGCACTCGATCTAGCATTGTGCCCCTGTCCATTCATTCTAGCACTAAATAACCACCATTCTATCTCAAATCTTGGGCAGAATCATCCCTGCTAATCACCTCTCAAATTAAATTCTACAGAACTGGAAAAATAAGAGTAAAATCGCCCTAAATCATTGGCATAACTTAAAGATATCATAATCTCATTTGAAAGACTCATTATGATATTCAGAAACAACCTGCCAGACTTTGCAAATACATGGACGTGCTTCTTAAAATCCCTTAACACATGACTTCTCACCCATGCATTACTTTTCAGGCACATACAATCTTCCCTTCCATTTTTTCTCTTTTGTTTGTTTACTTTTGCATCTTACTTGTTTTGCTCTTTTTGTCTTTTTCGCTCTCTTCTCCTCTTCCCTGTTCCTTTATTTAGTTGTCTATCCTGAGCACCTGCTAATTAACACCAACACTCTTGGGACAAAAATAACCAGTCCCATATGCATGCACTTTTGGAACTCGGCCAAGACACAACCACAGAACATCTACTGTGATCGAACCACCTTCAAACCGCTCAATATACAGTAGTCTGAACCCCAAACTATGTTTACCTGTAACCATCAGTGTCACTTTGTCATTGTCAATGTTAGTATTATAATACAAAGTGCCTTAAAACAGGATAAACACTCAGCTAGGACAACCAAGGCCAGTGCTATTGTAATATCTACCGGGTAACATGCACCATACGCTACAAGCAAACAATTAGGCATGTAGATGCTAGTATATCATTTGGGCTATCAAGTGGGCACCTTCATCATCGATGTTTCGTTGAGTTAAACCCACAACACCTCAGGAAGGCTTAACAGTTGGTTCTGGCGTCCCACAACCACCCCCTTCTATACCCGCTCTCACCCCCTATGCTAACCACCTACCCTACTCAGCCGATAACCATTAAATGAAAAACACTAATTACCTAAGCGACTCGTCGCATACTCATCTCTCAACCGCACTGAAATACCCACAACTGATACGGAACGATAACTTCGAAAACCGCTAATAGAGCATGCTAATTACGCTAAGTGCGACAATACAACGAACTCAAGCAAACTTCAACACTTTCCCACTGCTGAAGCACACCAACACGCACTCGCCAGCGTCCTTACACTTATCCTAATAAACACTCGCCAATACTCCTAAAACAGCTCGCAAATCAAACAAACAGTAACATATTTACTACTGACTTTATACTTATCCTACGACGGAATAATAGCTGTTCAACTGACATGTTTCTCACATATAAACAGAAAGAAAAGCACACACCGCATATTATATTCCTTTCTGACCCCAGATAACACTATTCCCTCTACACCAAATCCGCCTACTTCCTTGTTCTGCAGCCTCTGCCATCTCCTTCACTGACTGCCGTAAACTCTGCCCCCGAATTCCCAGCTCTGTAAACAGCGCCGTAGTTGATCGCGCTACAAAACCTCTAACCTACCTCTGTCAGACGAATGCTTGCTCTTCATCCTCGTTGTTCTACCTCTACTGCTAGCTCCACGTATGCTTCTTCCTCTTGTAAGCCTCGTCCACTGCGTCCTCCCACGGCACTGTCAGCTCTATAAAATATACGACAAACTGACTAACCGACCATAAAACTATATCTGGCCTCAAACTAGTCCGAACTATTTCCGGCGGAATTACACGCTTCCTTCCCAAGTCTACCTGCATCTCCAAATCACTAGCTCATGCCTGTCTGAAACCTTTACTCCTCTACTTTGATCTCTCTCACAAACAAAATGAATAGCCAAGCTCTCAGTCCTATTACATATTGAATTCACCTGTCTTCTCCTCCTCTCAATCGCTGCTGCTATGCACCTCAACACCTGGTTATGCCTCCAAGTATACTGTCCCTCTAAGAGACTAACCTTACATCCTTACAAAATGTCAGAGTTCCTACCTCTGAACACAGGGGACATGCTGGGTCCCCATTTACCCACTGTATGAGGTTCTGTGGTGATGGCGGCGTATCGTACGTAGCACCAATAAGGAACCTTATATGGCTTGCCTCTGTGGCAGGAGCGGGGAGGGGTTTGTGGTGTTGACTACGCCACCTAGGGGACTTTCACCCCAAGGAAATTACTAAGAAGTTTAACCAGTTTGGGCCCGAAAAAGATCACACAGGTTCGAAACACACTTAAAACTTAAGATAGGGCAGTACACTGGTAACAGCTTAGGCAGACACAGACAACATTAACATACAAACAGAACCAGGGGCGTTTCTTGCTATTGAAAAGATCAGGGGCTAAGTCAAGGTCGCCTGGGGCTTGTCTTTTTCATTTTTTTTTTTTGAAGGGAGATCGGCATCAGTAGGTTGGGGAGGTTATATCTACCTTTATAATAAATAAATATTATCACACCTTCGGACGCTGCAAGTCAAGTTCCGCTCTGTTACACAGTCTGTTGTTTTGCTCTAAAAACCTCCTTTTTCAGGGCGAAAATATTCGGGGCTATAGCCCTGCATGATCGGACCTAACAACGCCACTGAACAGAACACAGCAACAAGTTAGCTGCACGTAAAATATTGCACAGTACCCTATAGGCCCAGTAGCCTACTAATGAAAGCAGAGGGAGCCAGGAGCAGGGCTGGGGTTTACCGTGGCAGAAGTAACTATCTGAAGGGTGCCCCTTTTCCACTAAGGCAGTTTGAGGGCTGGTTCGGAGCCCGTGCCTAATCTTAAAATTGTTGGGAAGACAGATCGCAGAGAGACACGGAGACTCCACCAGCCAGGCCAAACTGTGAACACGCCACCAACATGGAAACCAAGTTCCCAGGGAGAGGAAGGGAGTGGTAAAAGACAAACTTCCAGGAAGCTGTCACCTGCCTAGATATATGCTGAAAGGGGACCGCCCAGTAATTAAAGTGCCCCTGAATCGGCAAATGCAGTACAGGGACAATTAGCAAATCCAGCACGGAGACAATTAAGTGAGCAGAGAGAGGAGGAAAACCTAATCAGCTAATCACCTAAACCAACTAAGCCTCTTCTTTTCTACGCTCTCCCAGTTCATCCACTGTCCTTGCTTTGTCCCTGCTTTGTCTTTACGCAGTATCTGCTCTACAACTAATCTCCTCCTCTCTGCAGGACCTGAATTATTCCACAGTGGTTCCCCTGTGCTAAATGCTAGGCCCTCTCTCCCTTGCTGCACCCTATCCACAATATTTAAATGCCTCACAGCTACCTGTGCCTCTTCCACTGCCTGCCTCAAGTTCCACTTCCTCCCTGTAGCTACATTTGGCACTAGATAACTAACTAAAGTATCCTTACTTCCTGACAAACGTAACTCAAATGACCTTACCTTTGCACACGTAAACTCCCCCACTATGCTAGGAACCAGTAACTGAAGAATACCTCGTCTGTACAATGGCATATTATTCAAGCACCTAGGAACACCTGACCACTTTCAAATGCATGCACTAAGCACTCTCTCAAGCTTTTCTATCATAGAAATTGGCACCTCATACACAGTTAATGGCCACATCACTCTAGGGAGTAGGCCAAACATCACAACTTCAACTTGCCTGGAAGTCCTGACTTCTCTATCCTTTATAATATCTGTTCTAAGTTGCTGCACCTGCTCACTGTCATTTAACTCACTGTTATACCACCTACCTAATGTCAGGGTTTGCAGGGAAAGGACCTAGGCACAGATATAACAGGCAGTTTGAGAAGATATCCTTTAATTATGAGTCCAAATGCACAGGAAAAAATCATAGTCAAAAGAACAGTCCAAATCGGTAACCTAGGGATGGGACACTCGATACTGACGTTTCGACGCTGTGTCGAGCTTCCGAAGCGCAGACGTTTCAAAACACTGCTCCAAAGGGTGGTTCAAAATGCCCATGCCACGTGACCATGGCTAAGTGAAGCTTCGGTGCGTTTCACCCATTTCGATAGGTGGCATACCTGCTCCTACGTTTGATTGACAGTGTCTGGAACAAACCTGATCACACATCTGTCTCAACAGCAAACTCCCAGAATTTTTAAAAGTCAAGCAAACACATCCCAGCTTTGAGGGTTTTTGTGAGAGGAGAGAAATTTTGAGAGATACCGACATATAGCGATTGACAGTGCGATTTAGTGAGTGATAGGCTAGAAATAAGGTTAGTGATACATATTGATTGATAAGCTAGTGAGAGACAAACAGTGAGCGATAGTTAGGATAGATATATGCAACATATTAATAGAGAGTGATAGCGACAGATAGCACGAGATAGGTGAGAGATAGTATAGCAATTTGATAGGCGTAGATAGATTGATAGATAGGCTAGATTAAGATGGAGAATCCACCTAAAAGATCCAGATCTCTGGCGTGGGATCTTCCTAAAAGTCATGTCTTACACATGAAACTGAAATACCAAGCAGTTGAAATAGCCTCATAGATGTTAATAAACACAGCACAACAGAAAAAAGAAATATTTATTGAAACACACTGTTCATTACAGTCCCAATTTGCTGCCTCTGACAATCTGAAACCTTTTGTTTCTTTGTATGTTGTATATGGTGATTTCTCCGAAATATGTATTGATCATATGTATTGATAGCCTGGCATAACCCACCAGAATAATAAGTAGTTTAGAATTTTTCAACACTTGTCTGAGTTGTTGTTTCACAGAATAGCATTATCAAGAAGTGACGATCAAGAAAAGTGGCCAGTTAGTATCACCGTGGTGATGGGTGGTGGATTGTTCCGAAACCTCGAAACAATTTCCAGCACAATTGCTTCGAACGTTTCAGTGTTTCACAAAGCTTTGCTTTGCCCAGCACTATAACCAACAAAATCCAGAGGAAAAAAACAGATAGCATCAAAAACGGCAGGCGAAATAGTAGATCTGGGACAGGCAGAAAACCAAATGGATCAGAACAAGTAACTAACGAAAGGCAAGAACGACACAGGAACAAAACTGAGACGATCAGACAAAAGACAAAGGAAACAGGAGGGTATATATACACGGGCTGGTGATGAGTAATGTGATGAACTGTGAATGAACCGACTGACTGTGGGCGTGGTATGGGGTACACTGAACAGTGGCGGGGGAGTAATTAGAGTAATGAGGCGCACCTGAGAGGTGGATTTAAGTGTGGAGAGGTGAGGGAACGGAGGTGTGTCGGGACAAGTGTGTGGCGCTGGAGGAGTTTTGGTGTCGTTTTAAGTCAGTCGCGGTTGCTAAAGCCGCCGCCGAGGAAGATAGTTAGGGGAGGGACAGAAAATGTGAGTTTAGCTTAGGTAGTGGGGTTGGGATAGGAGCGCTGCACTGCCAAGTGATTACTCGCCCCGCCTTAGCTCGCCGTGGTACAAGCTCAGTGATCTCTCCCCGTGTTGATACACCTGACAAAGCCTCCCATCTCTGAAGTGCAGTCCTCAAATGCAACTACCCGAGGGAGGGTCTGAACGTGCATAGGGGAGTTCCCTTTTTAATTATTGTTTAAATGTTTTGTATTGTCTTTGTTAGGGATTGTTATATAAGTTTTCCCAGACTATTCTCTGTAGCTGGATATTACTGTGCGGGGCACATCTAGCCGGGTGGTTATGCTGTGTGGGGTGGGCTGCAGTTTGAAGAAGTGCCTTATATTGACTGTGACTTTGCTGTGGTTTTGCTGTGCTGTGCCTGTTTATTAAGTGTGGTAGCCTTTTTCTTAAGACACTGAGTGGGGTATCCTGTCCCTGTTATTTGGTCCCGTATTCTTACAGACGGAGGGTCTGGCTTATGAACTATCAAAGTATATCTTCTAATCTGTGCCATCTGGTTCCGGGCATATGTGTGTGCAACCTCTGGTTTGACTGGAGGCAGAGGCAGCTGAAATTTCAATCGGCGGTAGCCTCCCACAGGTTTATTATAGTAAACAGGGAACAGGTGCGCAGGATGGACTTCAGGTGGTGGGCGTGGCAGCAGGGCAGATAGGCGGAACAGGAGGTGGGGCGATGGCTGAAAACAAAACAAAGCACATGCATGGAAAAACAAAACAAGACACACCCACACTGACAGACAGGGAGAAACAAGCAGCTCAGGCTGGAGTGCTGACACCTAAGCTTTTAACTGGCTTCTCCATCACAGACAGGATTTCTTCCTCATCTATGTAAAACCTAGTCTTTACCACCTTTCCTCCAGCCAAAGAAATGCTCAGTGATTTGCTCGGCTTAATCTTCAATTTAGCCCACTTAAGATTGTCATTCAATTTCCCCAATAGCCGCCTTGTACAAGCTTGTATTGTGGTCACCAGTGTCATGTCATCCATATATGCCCTAATTGGAGGGAGGTGCAGCAGCCCTACAACCCACCGTGATGCCCTAATCACAACTTCCATTCCCATTGTAAAAGCTAATGGGGAAATGGTACACCATAATTCCTGTCTCTGACCTCTGCCATGCTGTTGTAAAGTCTGCTGTACTATAGCACTGTCTAATGTCCTGGAAATATGGTTTTACTAAGTTAACTATTGCTCCTGGAACCCTAAAAAAGTCAAATGTGCTCCAAATATGGCTATGCAGTAGTGAACCAAACACATCTGCCAGGTCCAAAAACATTTCATGTAAATCCTTTCTTTCCCACTTGGCTGTCTGAATCTGGTATATTACACTAACATGTTCTACACAACCTGCAAAACCCACTATTCCTGCCTTCTGCATCATGGTATCTATTAACTTGTTCCTTTCTAAATAACCTTTGTGCCACTATACTAAAGAAAATCTTACCTTCTACATTTAGACATATAGGCCTAAACTGACTTAATTCTGATGCTTCTTTTTCCTGGGGAATTAGAATCCCTCCTGCTGTACACCAAACTAAGTATTGCTTCTCCCACACTTTTCTAAAGAGCCTCCAAAAAAATCTAAGCACATGAGGCACACTCGTATACCCAGTAAAGGACTCACTTCAGCCCTGGGGCTGATGAAGCCTTTGCCTTACTACTGCTTCCACTTCCTTCTAATTAAGTGTCCTACCATCTATCTTGTGCTCTATCTCTCCTCGGGGTGGTATATCTGCTGGAAGACCCATTTCCTTATTCTTTCCTGTATCTGAGAATGTGTTCCTTAGATTATTATTCCTCCAACTGTTCCTTCGGAACTTTAAACTGTCCACTCCTTTCCTGGCTAAACATCCCTTTAACAAGCCTTCCTTGGGAAGGCTCAATAGTTGGTTCTGGCATCCCATGTATGTATGCCTGTGCTTCAGCCTTCTGTATGTCCCCATGTATCTGTCTGTGGGCCACATGTATCAATGGTGTGTATTCACTAAAATCATGCTGAACACTTTTCTACACATAAAACAGTATTATGAAAAGATACTTCCCAGGAAAACATGCGTACCTCTGCATATGGTCTCAAGGTGGTGTACGCATAAAATTTGTAATTTGCAGATTGGCGACACCAAGAGGAACTAACGGTGATGCAAGTAAATGGGTCTTGTATCAATCATCAATGAGTGTTATTGTGCCAGGATGAAGTGACTGAGGAGGCAGTTAAAAATGGCGAGGGGGCAAATCTTTTTATATAGTAAAACAGTAGATTATCATCCTGCTATGCCTATTTCTGCATTTTTTTCATCCTGCCGGTGGCAATATAGTGGCGTTTTGACTAGATGCGAACAATTCCCTACCTATCTCCGTGTCCGAATAATTTCTTTTCTTACATCCTGCCATTGATCCTCAACATCAGTCTCTGCATTTCACTCAGATTTACCTGGGATGTTTAATATGCCAATTAGACGAATTAATGGCGTGTCTTGGTCCATATAAGAACAGTTGTGGGAGTGGACTTTGAGCACGTTCATGTGCACATAATCTCACGCTGATTTGATTTACGATCAGATTTATGAAGACAATTAGGCTTACATGGTGTTTGATAACTCTGACAAAAAACCTCTGTACATGAATTGTGGGATTGTGTGTACACATGGTCCTATGGCAAGCTGTACACAAAGATTGATACATATGGCCCTGTATGATACATGCAATGTGTACACCTGGGTACACATATTCTTCCTGGACTTTCTGAGCTTCTCTGTGGTGTTTGACTCACTCTGCCCTACTTCCCTTGGACCTCCACTGGACAAGATTGGTCCCCGTCCCCCAACACAATACATGCCATTACATTTCATTCATTTAGCAAATGCTCTTATCCAGAGCAACTTCCAGCACAAAGGAACAGAACAGAAGTACATTCATTCATGTTCAAGACAACTCATCCCTAGACCTACAATGGTAGGAATATATACCTACTCTGTGATATGCTACTAAAGATATTGAGGTAGACTTCAGGATTTGAATGAGCAAAGTGACAACCTGAAGTAAAATGATGCAAGTCAGAATAAAAGGGTAGCGAAAATTAACTTAATATTCCCTTCCTCTCCAGATCCTTGCACCACATTTGGCTGGAGGTCTGTTGCGTTCACAGTAAATCTTATTTTGTTCAGCTGTTTTGTTGATTGTGAGTACCTAGCTGCTGAGGGAACATGACAGCTTGACAGCATGATGATCACAACCCAAACCTGATCTGGAAAAAGGCCAACGCAGAAGCAACAAAAACATGCTGAACAAGAACAGAAGATCCGAAAAGTGGTGGACAGAGCTGAAAAGTCAGTATGGGCATTGATCTTGCTTGTCCCAGCAGTGAGATTGTAATTAACATAGCTCTTACCTCTGATAGTGCGTTGGCATCACAGTTGAGAAGGGAGCAACCACCTGTTCACCGTCATTTGGACCATTGGCAGGTGTTCCAGACTTCATCAGTACACCACAGTTGCTGTTATAGATCATTGTTAGAGCTTTGTGCTCAGACTGGATTAATGGAATTGTGTTGCATTAATCCAGTCATTTACTTCTTCAAAAAAGTGGAATTACTAATGTATAAACAAAATGGACAATTATTATATAAAGTTTCAGAAATGTCCTTAGTTCTTATTCTTCAGACATGGAACAAAGCATATTTGAATGTATCGTATCTTTCACTGAATAAAATAAAAACAATAATATGACTCATTTTAATTATTTCTGGACATCTGAGTAGGCTACAGTGCCATGGTATGTGCCACTATATTTGAGTGCCATATTTTGAGTATATTTTATTGATATTATTCTCATAAACAGAATATTTACACAGTGCTAGTATAGGAATAACTATACAGAATGCACTGTATAACAGTATCACTATAATATTCTGATTAATCTGATCAGGACTAACAATTGCAGAAGCAGAGGAGAGTGTCATCATTGGCTGGTGGAAAGCAAAACCCTTGTCAGTGCTCCATCACATTAGATTTCAGGACAGTACATTCATCTCCAGCCTCCATTGCTCACAAGGCAAGTACCATCTCCAAGAATACCACCTGCTGCCAGTTGTCTGGTATGACTGTTTTTTTTTTGATGCTGTGGTCAATCCATCATTGGAGTAACCAGAGCTTTGTGGCCTGACCAGAAAGGCAGTTCAATACGACCATGCTAATGAAATCCAATCAGGACCCAAAGTGACAAACATGTTTAACTGGACAACCTTTTCAGTTGTGTAAAAAGGTCCTATGCCTCAAGTGGACTTCCTTGTTCCACTGCTTTGGGTGAAGCAGTTTTTTTGCACATAAGCAAGAGGGCTCTGCAGGAATTGGGGTTTAGTGTACCACGACAAAGAAAAGGTTTGTTTTACACGGATTACTTACTGTTTATGGAGATGTGCCCAAGCTGGGGAGCAGAGGCGAAGGCAAACGCAAAAACACATGGCTGATCTGTCATGCATTTCACTGTGTTCACCTGTATTGCCTTTATTTGCTGGTATACCTGTCAATCTGATGACATCACAGAGACACCATGACCCGTTTGACAGCACCCAGTCTCTTTACATTCAATTGTGCTACATTTGCCTAGCAGATACACTTTTTGGACTGATACATAAGTTACAATATGTGCTTTACAAACTTAACATGTCATCTATTCATACACCTACAGTACATATTTACTGTGGCACTTTGGTTTAAATGCTTTGCGTCAGAATACAGGAGCAGCAGATGACCTGGCAATTGAAACGGCAACCCCTGGGGTTATGAGCCTTTCCCACTATGCCACACTGATGCCCATTGATTTCTCTCCCTAATCCTTGTTTAATGTCATCTAAAAATATTAAACTGCGTGACAAACACACAGTTTTTAACAGTCGGGAAATTAACTCCAGAGCCCCAGGTATGTGTGTCAAGTAAATGAACAATATCTTTTTAGTTAGTAAACAGTTGTATGTCAGAGGTAAGAGCTAGTTATACAACCCTCCCCTCCCCAAAGAAAAAACCCAGATAAGAAAGATTGTGTACATGGGCCAAAGATCACTGCCCTTTAGCCGTTATAGAGAGGAACAGATGGGACCCAGCAGTGTGATTTACTTCAGGAAGACTTTATTGAGTATCTTTAGTATAATGCCGCAGGCCGCATTACACACTGTCCCGAATCCTAATGCTTTCTCTCGTTCTCTCTCACACACAGACACATGCACCCACACACACACATGCACAACTCTCCAACATGCACAGCTCTCCAACCTCTGCGAGACTTACCATCAAAGAGCAAACGGATATTCTGTGACAGACCAAAGTTATGCTTATCTATCTATCTATACACAAATAAATAGCCTACAAAAACTTCCTACTTTTTTTTACCCCTAAATTCCTACAGCCTGTTTCTCCAGGGTGTGCCAGGGGCAGAGGTGGGCGGGACAGGGGCAGGTAAGGCAAAGGTTTCATTGGAGCAGTGGGATGGATTGAGGGACGAGCACTCTGCAGCGATTGGCCAGCTGACCTGCCACGTGCGCATTGCAGCCTGTCATAAAGCAGTCCCAGTCTCTGATCCAAACTGATTGTCTCCTGTGTAGATTCTCTTTGTGAGTAAGCTTGTGCATATGTGCAGGCTCCTACCTAGCTCTGAGCAACCCTAAGAGAGCGTGGCTGTGCGTATGTGCATACACGTGCGTGCATGTGTCCATTTGCCCCTCTCCAAAAACGCAAAGAGGGAAGGACGAGGGGGAGGGAAAGGAGAGGAAAGGTGAACAAAAACAGAGGGTCTGTTACAAATCTGAGGGGTCGGAGAGAGGGCGACACGTTTTCTTTTGCTTCAGTTTTGTGTTGTTTTCTCCTTTCAAATTCGAGTAATCATTATTCTACAGCTATCTATCTAAAGATATAGGGATTACATTGTTCTATAAGTAGATCTTTTTTCTGATACTGTTTTTTTAAAGGCAAGCAAGGTACATTCAATACAGGGCTGATTTTCTTCTTTTGCAAGACAGTAATATATATATATATATATATATATATATATATATATATATATATATATATATATATGTATATGTAAGTCATAAATTCATACAGGCAAAATTATTAGGAAGTGCAATAGAGTTTATATATTTACACACACAGGTCAACTGATCGTCATTTCCGCTAATGATCTGCTCATATTGTTTTTATATGCTCTCGCTGAAAGTGCACAGTCCATCAGTCTGTTTGCCTCCTGTTTTCTGAGGTAATCCCTCAAGCCATTTGAGTATCTGAACCAGCTGAAAAACGTTATGATCATAATGAAGGTCAATATCGGTTCTAGTGTGGTTATGGTGCTGGACTAGAGGATTGTGGGTTTAAATCCCTGTACTAATGTCTACCCCTCTGTCGAAAAGGTTTACCCAGAGTGCTTTGCGTTACCTGACACTACATTCACTTGCGTTGAAAGCTTTACCTGCATCGGAGAAGCGGGACATGTAGCACAGAAGGCCTTTACTTCCTGTAACACTGTATTTAATTCCTGACAAGGTAAAGCTAAAGAACGTCAGACTGCAACTATTCAGCCTAAATCTTCAGGGTGGTCATTTTCTTATTTCCTCATTCCAATGAGGAGCTGCTGCATCAACAGTCAACAATGACTTGCAGTTTTGTTGCTTTGACGTAGAGCCGTCTGGGAGGAAGGAAGTGGTGAATACACTAATGCTTTGTAAATAAAGCCTGCCATCTCTCCTGATCTGTCTGCGAACAGGTGCAGGGCGTCCACTGTTCCCAAAGCAGCACCTATTACTTCAACAGCCACGCAAGACTGTGAGTTAATCTATCAACTGAACTCAATATTGGGAGCACCAGGAAAAATGTGGGCTAAATACAAATATATCCCACTGCCAAAACATCAATGTCCCACCTCAGCCTGTTTCTCTCTGCAGTAATTCTTGTCTTCCAAGCCATTTGGACATGTAATACAATTTGCATTAAGTTAAGTCATAACAGGTCTTACCTGAAAATAATCTCCATGGAAAAAGCGCAAGGTACTGTATATACTGCTTAGCTGGGTGGTCAAGGACGGTACCTTTCATCAAAGACTAAAAAGGTCAAATGCAATTGGTACTTGCATTCATGTCATGCGTCTTCTGGCACAAGAATCTTTTGAATGGAGCGGATGGGTGGAGGAGAGGGGGCCTTTTTTGATGATATCATGAGTTTTTCATCCGCCGTTTTTGAATTGCCAATTGCATATTTGGCCCGTCTCACTATGAGGTCCTCTGCACTCATGCAGGAACACTGCTGATAGTTAATACAATCCTTCTATCCTCTCACACTCACACTCTACAAGTCTCACAATGCACCACAGTACAACAAGTGAAGATAGAAGGCTAGTCATGCCTCCACTGATGTCATCTGAATGATCCATAGCTGCCTGATATTTAGCAAGATTCAAGAGTAGTAACACCCTGCCGAAATACCCACTCTCTACCCAGATTAAACAAAGTCAATTTGCTGGGATCCCAGTCATGGTCAGCTGGGCTCAAACCTAGGCTGTAGGTCTTAGCCTGCACTTGCAAACAAGCACGACAGTTGCCTGAACCACTCAGGAGCCCAGATGATTCTTAGAGAGGATCCCCCTTCCCAACACTGGTTTCAATATCCCAAACCCACGCAAACAAGGCATTGAGGCCATAACACTGAATGCAAGAACTCCTTTGCACTTTGTCTCTTTAAAACCCAAGCTGTTGCAACCTTCCACATGCAGCAGTTCTGAAAGGATAAAGAACTTAAAAAGTATTCCATTTCCTATATCGATGAATATGCACCTGTTGAAATATCGCTCAGCTGGTTTGGATTCAAGAGGACTATGTTAAACCGTACATGGTTTGCTCAAGTTTGAAATGAGTTTTCCAACCCATAATCCCCCCACCCCTTCTTTTCACACAAAAAGAGGTCATAGTACATTAAAGGAGGTGGAAACCGGCACCCCCACATACCCATGGTTTGAGTCATTGTAAGTTTTACCGTGTGCCTCTCTATGACTGCTGTACTTTTGTGGTATCAGTGGTGTAACACTGCAGAGGGAAAGCATGTGAGCTTTGTGATATGGCTGAAGGCTGACACCTAAGAGTCCTGTGAGCTCTCAGGGCAACAGTGGTGCCCTAAAGTAGAGTCCCTCAAGCATTCATGGGTTTCTGGGCTCCAAACTCAGCTCTTAATGCCTTCATTAGAGCTGTTAATTAGATAGGAACTTGAGTCCCCCGGTGCTTTCGGTGTCGACCAGCTGCCAGTCGAGAGGCATCTCTGACGTCCTCAGGGGGCGTGGATCTCCCACACCAGGGGTAGACCAAACCGCTATATGGACGGGGTCATGGATGAGAACCTTACTGCAAGGAAAAGCTGGAGCCAGTCACCCTGGGACGGGCTAGGGAACATGGACATCACCCTTGCAGCTTTAGGTCTCTCTGGTGGAGCAAGTCTCTGGGGATCCAACGGTTCATCTCAAACTCTGTGTTAATACAACACCCCCCCAGCATCCCTGTGAAGTGTTCATGCAATACTCTCCCCCCAGGAGCCAGGTCACTAGCTGAAAGTATGCTGCTTCTCTGTCCGTCTCATGACCGGCCAATGAGGTGTAGCTCCAGCCCCCCCCCCCCCCCCCCCAATTCCCTCTCGGCTTCCTGATGTTCTTAAAGGGACATGCGCGTGCATGTGCACGCTGAGAAAGAGGTTCTGAGGTTCTGTTTTGGTTCTGAGAAAGCTTTTTTTAGTGGGGGGGGGGTGATGTGGGCTAGGTGGAAGCTGCTGCCCTGTACCCCCACCACAACCCACCCCCCCCACACACCTCGCTCCCATGGCCAGTCTCTGTGCAGGAAAAACAGGGCCACATCGTTCTGCTTTTCTCCCTTCGCACTTCTTGTGTCACAGGACAGCATTTGCCAGTTTCTGTTTCATTGTCTTTGATGTCTCTATTTTCAATGCTTCAGCTGAAACATCCATTGATTTTAGTTTTTAAACGTATGGGATACAAGTAAATGTGCAGCAGGATACTGCAAGCGCAATGTTGGGGAAAAAAAAACCATGCGGGTTGGCTAAAACAGGAGGTGGCATCAGAATGTTACTCTCTCTATCTTCTGTCCTTCTGGCTGTGGCCTCCTCCCTCCTCACGCGCGCAACTCCTTCTTGGAGTGCGGCTTGTTCCCCAGGAGGGAGTCCATCTCACTCACAGTCTGCGGCGTTAGCTGAGACAGCACCTTGGAGACAGGGGAAAAGAGAGAGGGTGAGAGTGAGACCGAGAGGAAAGAGAAAGAATTAGAAGGTGAGAGAGAGACAGAGGGGAGGGTTGTTTAGGGGTGGGGGCATGAGAGAAGCTGGGGAAGGGGGTGAGAGGGAGAGGGAGACAGAGAAAACAGGAGACACACATACAAACACAAACACACAGACACATCGACACACACACAAATAAAGGCCAAAATGACAGGGAGAGAGAATGATAGAAAGAGATGGGATGAGAGTGATGAAAACAAGACACAGAGAGAAAGAAAGCAGAGGTTAAAAAGAGGGAATGTGACACTGAAGGAGGGATAGAGAAAGTTCTAAAGCTGCAACCAATCAGTACCATTATCAGTACCATGTTATCACTATATCATGCATTTTATGTGTTTCACATTTGCAATCCTGCTTTGGGGTTTACTGTATGTTCTGACGTCATGCCAGAAAAACACAATCAGAAATTGAGTCTGAGAGAAGGAAAGCCAGGGAAAAGTGCAGAGACAGAGGGGGAGAAAGAGATATCACAATTACTGTTTACACTGTGTGCTTTTGCAATACAAGTAAACTATTTTGTCATGCCAATAAAACAATTTGAATTAAGCAGAACTGAAAACAGGGGGAGGTACTGAGAAATAAAAATAGAGAAACAGAGAGAAAGCCAGAGAGACAGAGAGAGGGCAGAGAGGTGGAGAAAGAGAGAGAGATTTAGGCCCTGTTCACACCTGGTATTAACATACGTCTTGGGTGATCCGATCACAAGTTGACAGCGCTAAGTACAGGTGTGAACGCACCAAGACCCGATTTGAGATCAGATCTTTCAGACCACATCTGGAGGTGGTCTGGGCCGCATTGAAGGCCTGCCTACTCAACTGACGTCCTCTGTGTAGTGGAAGTACATACTCATTCACACGCCAACTGCGTTCACACCAGTGTGATTAGCTAAAACCGGTGCGATCAGAACACGAGATTGGAAAAATTCTAGCTAATTTTAGCTTTGAAGTAACAGCAATTTAATGTTAAATCGCATTAAAATGCATCCCCACATGCGTCTCGATTGACCACTTGTGATTGGATCTCACCTCCCTGCTCTATATGCAAATAAACACGAACATCATGTCCGTTTGCAAATGTAAGTTTACGCATCATTTAAAGGTCTGCTTGAATGAATCTTGTTATGATTGTCACTATGAAATAATGCGTGTTGTATCTGTAAATGAAAACCTAGTTGACTAGCAAGCTAGATTCCGTTCATCACTGAAATGAAATACCCTTAACTCAGCTGCAGTTGATCTTTTGTTAAATTCTGTTTATCGTTGGAAAAAGCAGAAACGCTAGACTAGAACATTTTGAACTTCACTGTATTTGTCTGACACCTTGCCAGTATGGTTGAATTAAATAGGCTAAGCAAGATATTATATTTCCAAAGTTTCTTACGTTATTCACTGCAATGAAAATGTTTCATAATGCAGTTTAATATCAAAGGGTGTTTGCTGGTTTGCTAGTGTTGTGAATGCATCTATGAATTACTTTTCTAGAACCGAAGCGCACTTGTTATGGAAGAAGGGACATTCTAAAACGCTTAATGTGAAATGGTTTAACATGGATTACAGTTTTTCCCAATTGCTAAGACACATTTTCTGAAACCATTCACCATTTTCTCAAAACTACACACATTCTCAAAACGTCATTCTCATCTGTAGAACCAGCTAACTTTCCGGTCGAAAACAAACTTTGCCCACAATACACACAAGAAATCAAAAGCACATACTACATGACTGCCTCTTAGACACTGGAGGGATTAATTCAAACACTGTTACCAAAATGTAATTTTTCTTCTGAAATCAGTATTTTGAGAATCTGCATTATTTTGAACTTTGTAACATCACTTTACTGACATAAAGATTACGCGTACAGGAAGACACCATCAAGAGACATTCAAAGCAATACTATATAACACCTTACAATGTCACACTGACAAATTACTGTATGAAGAAGAGAGAAATTTTCTAACCCTTTATTTCCAGAAAACCATAAGGAAGGAATAGTGGTACATAGGGTAGGTAGAGTACAATTTTGAAAAAAATGAAAAAAATTGAAAAACTTACAAAAAATATTTATATATACATAAGATAAACACATGTAATTCCATACTGTAAATCTAATTACACCTACTCTGCATCATCATCTCCTCCCTGGTCTGGATCCCGCCACAAAATTTCATTGACATCACAAAGGATGTTTTCTCTGGCCAGGCAATGCAGGAAATATGTCTTGGTATATCTAATCCAGCCTTGGATGGCTTCTATGTCATAAATCTTCCACCGCCATGCTGACAAAAATTCCTCTATTCCATTGAGGAACGGGGAATATGCAGGTCAAAAAAAAAATTGTGAATGTGGGGTGGTCATTGAACCAGGCGCGAACCAGAGCAGCCCGATGGAAACTAATGTTATCCCAGATGACAATGTACTCGGACTGCTCTGGTTGCCCTGGTTCCCCTTCCTGTTGAAGTCGCTGGTAAAGTTGACCTAGGAATTCAAGCAGATGTGGAGAGTTATATGGACCCAAAGTGACATGGCAGTGGAGGACCCCTTGATTACTGACTGCAGCACATAGAGTCATGTTGCCTCCTCTCTGGCCAGGAACCTTCACATTGGCACGGTGACCAATGATGTTTCATCCCCTTCTGCACTTTGTTGTGAGGTTAAACCCTGCCTCATCAACAAAGATATACTCATGGGGCTGAGGCATCCCATCAAGTTCAAAGATTGCATCCAAACAAATAACCCTATTTATAGAGATCCTGTGATTCTGATTGGTGTCACTAATTTAGTGGCTTTGTGTTTACACCTAGGGAAAGTTGTGCTCTTTGAGTTCGGATGATAATGACTTGAGTGTATTGTATCGGTTGCGTGTGTTTGCTGAATGAACATATAGTGCAGTGAATGATATGTTTTGCAAAAAAGGGTTTTAACCATAGAAACTTGTGTCAAAACGTGAATAGTGCTTACAGAAAAGTGTGTATCTTTTGAGAAATGAGGCAAGGCTATAGGTTTTCTTGCTGAGGGAACCGGTTATAGTGTGTTAGCAATTGGGAAAAACTGTAATGTTCCAAAACAGCGATGAGTATGGACGCTTTTTTGACAGGAGGAAGTGTTTCTGACAAGAGATGTCCGAGAGAAATTTGGTGATTATTGATCGCAGTTTTGGAACATTAAGCCATGTTAAGCATTTTAGAATGTCTCCTTGATATTCATGATATCGTAAATCTTTACTCCCACAATAGTCTACTAACATTTATTTGTAGAACTACAACGCTTCACGTATTATTCATAATACCATTTTTCCATGTAATATATTACATTACACCTTTGGGGCTTGGAAGCATTTGACATAGCTTGCCAACTCCAGTTGTTGTTGTTGCCTGTTGTCGCACTTTAAAACCCTTCTCGCACATAACTTATTTTTCATGCTATGTAGCATGCATGGTTCATTATGTTTTCATTAGCGTTATTAAGCTTCTCATAGTTTTCAGTTAGCATTTGCTATATTTTTTAAATTAAATCACCCAGGGGCGCCTCCAAGGGGTGGCCAGGGGTGGCCATGACCCCCCCACAAAAATGACTGGCCACCCCACTAGCCAATTTTAAAAATATATATTTTTACATTTATTTAGGCTATTTATAATAAATGTAATGTGTTATATCTGTAATGACAGGACTTGTCCAAGTTCGAACTGGAAAAGTGCATATTTTATTGTTTTTACTGCAGATTTCAGATGTTTGTTGTTTTTTCCTCTTGTAAGATGGATGTGTTTAAGTCCGGTCTCCCTAGGTTGCTATATATAAATTAGCTGGCTGCGTTGATTGCGGATAGCCTATTAGCCAGTTGAATTGCTGTTATTACATCCACCACCCTCGGCAGTTATCATGCTAGAGCCACCCCAAGATTTTCACTGGCCCCACCTGGCCACCCCACTGAACATTTTCTGGGGGCGCCACTGTTCACACCTGTACTTAGCACCGTCGACTTGTGATTGAATCACCAAAGACGCATGTTAATACCAGGTGTGAACAGGGCCATAGATAAAGAGAGAGGGAGATGGAGAGACAGATAGAGTAATACAGACAGTGAGAGAGAGAGGATCAGGTGCTCCCTTGAGCCTCTCTCACTCACACATCCTGCATGCTTCTTACATTCGACTGCACCGTCCAATCACGTCAGCTGCTGATAAGCGCGGCTTGGCAACAGCACTGGGGTGCGTTCACGTCCTGAACAGTTTGACCCCAATCTGGTCTTACTCAAGTTAGAACCTCCACCAAACTGACAGTCAGAAAAGGTGAACCTCTTTCAAAGCGGGGCGTGTGCTTTTTAGTTTTCTGCAAAAATTTAACATTACAAAAGGACCGTACATGAAATAATAAAATGACTGATATTAAAATAAGATGGTAAAAAATATCTTTTTTTCCAACTCTAGCTCTAGCCTCACCTTTACAATAATGCCCGTACAGGACTGGTTCATTTATAATCAGATACTGCAGGAGTTGGTTAATGTACCATAGCATTTGCAATAGCTCTGCAGATCTGTTGTGTATTGTGACCACATGCCCTGCTGAGAATAGTATTCCGGTCCTAATGCAATCCATCCAAACCCAGTTAAATCCCATCTGTTCGGTCAGACGGAGTCAGGACCATGACTGTGTGTGGTCAGTGTGGGCTACGGTGGGTGGTCAGCAGTTACCCGTATGGAGCCCAGGTTCTCCAGGAGCTGGTCGGTGTTGGAGACACCCAAGAGCACCGAGCTCACCCCCTCACTGCGCAGACACCAGGCTGGAAGAGAGAGAGAGAGAGAGAGAAAGAGAGAGAGAAGGAGAGAAAGAGAGAGAGAGAGAAGGAAAAAGTGTGAACCTAGGGAGAATGGCTAACAGCCCCACTAGCAGCAGAGTACGTTTCTGCCTGCCATAGCCTGCGGGACAGTCAGTAACCACTAATCATTGTTAATTCATTTATGAGGAAAAATATTTACCCATCATATATATAGTTATTGGCTTAGATTTATGGTAATTATTTACTTGTTATTTATTCCCTTTTCTTGTATTGTACAACATGCTTTGGCCACAGTTACGCAGAGTATATCATGCTAATGAAGCAAATTTGAATTTGAATTTACAAGATGGGGAGAGCGATGGGGGGCAGGAAGAGAGGGAGGAGAAAGAGGGATGGGGAAGGGAGAGCAGAAAGAGAGAGAGCAAGAGAGAGAGAGAGAGATGCAGCATAAGGCAAGGATAGAGCAAGAGTGAAAGAGAAGACAGCACACACAGAGCACAGGGCCAGCAGCACAGACACACACTGACGGCTGGCTCATTACCGATGGCCAGCTGTGCAGCTGTGCAGCCCAGCCGGTCGGCCAGCAGGTGGAGCTCTTTTATTTTGGCCAGCTGTCTGCGGCCCTCCTCGCTGTTAACACGTTCCTTCAGCCACTGGTAACCCTTACAAACAAAACCCATACAGGCATCAGCCCTTCAGACATGCATACATTTCCCCAAAAGCCTCTTATAAACACAATGTGGTGCTACCACACGCTGAGAACAGCTGAAAAAAGTCCACTGCTCATAGCAAAGAGCTTTAAAGGAAAGTGAACAAGCCCAAACCCTTCCATTTTTATTCATCTCATCCATCTTTAACAATCATGTGTGAATTTCTTCCTCACTGTGGGGAGGGGACTATGTGGAGCTGGGGTGTGGTTTTCCCCCAGTGGACGTTCCTTAAGTTTGCATGGGGCTCTCACAGTGTGGTGCTTTCACACAATTTGCAATGTGACTGGATGGTGTGTGTGTGTGCGCATGTGTGTGTCTTTGTGTATGCTTTCGTGAGTACGAGTGTGTGTTAAGCTTACCTTCATGGCGGCACGTGAACAATCTGGAACCCCATCGTTGTACTTCCCAGTGATCAGCCCACAGGCCAGGGGTGACCAGGTCATTGCACCAACACCTGAGACACAAACACACACACACAAACAAAGAAAAGAAAGGTAAATATAAGAGACATAAGAATTCTGTATGAGTGTTGTAAGGTTTAGAGCATGTTGAGTTTGTAGTGGGGAATCATGATGCTTACTTCACAAGTGTAGTTTCTGGCAGCAATGTGCACTAACTGATCATGAAGTGTACTGAACACAGAGTGAAACCGACCAATCTTGCAGAATACTGAGCACAGCCTGAATCCACCCAATCTTGTATTATAGTCAATACAGCATGAATCTTGTCAAATACTGAACACAATGTGAAAACCACCAATCTTTTGGAATGCTGAACCCAGCACAAAACCAACCACTGTTACAGAATACTGAACTCAGTGTGAAACTGACCGATCTTGTGGTAGAGCTCTGGCAGCTGGACCTCCACCTTGTCTCTCTGGAAGTAGTGGTACTCCGCCTGCTCACACACCGGGGGGATCAGGTTGAACTGCCGTGCCACAGAGTACGCCTCCTGGTGGCCATGAGGAGAAACAACAGCATGGTTATTAGTAGGAGTGGGGAGGAGGCACATATTTCAACAGGACATACTTAGACCACAGCATTAGACAATAGCACTGGGGGAAAGGGTGGGGAAGAGTGTAGCATGGTTTAGGACAGCAGGGAAACATGGAGTGTGGGCCTATAGCACAGTGTTGGGTAGGGGCGTAGGACCCGTCCCCCCAATATTTGTGTGGGCTATTTTTGTCTTCACCCCCCTACTAGTTATCCCAAGAAAACAGGCCTGTGGTATAAATTAAGTTCTCTAAATGAGTAAAAACATTATTTGTAGTCATGTCACAACAACCGGCAAATTTAGAAGAAAAGTTTAATTTGGAAATGGAATATCGTCCTCCCTGATCACGTTTTGTGAGCGTGCCACTTTTACTGACTGGATCATTATCACAAAACACGCAAGCACAATCAACTTGAACCTAAGCCTTAAACAAGGAACCGCCCCCCAGGAAAAGAAAAAAAAAGACATTAGATCATTTTTTGCAGTAAAGACCACTGTAAGTTTGGTAGATGATAGTGATAGGCGTGTGGGGATTTATTTAGCGACCAGTTTCACGTTAGTCATCTTTTGAATAATTTGGCAACAGCGATTGTAGCCTAGGGCTATTAGCTAGGTAGTTTCTATACTGTTGAAACTACTGTACGATAAGTAAAATTTGATTTCAGGATACGTTGAATTCATGTTAAACGACGACCGCAAGCACAGTAGCCTAAACCCACTAAACAGGTTTTTATTTTTGAAGATAACTCAGGGCTCCCGCTCGATATAACAGATTAACTGGGACAACACAGCCAGAGGCTTTGGCTGCAAGAGTCGTTTATAAGGCACTGGGCTAAAAACATTGAGTTCACGGGGTAACCGCCTTTACAAATCCAGGATGTAGGAAGTATTCTGGGCTACTTGCCGCACTCACACTTTTCTGTATCAAATTTCTATAGCCTACAACTGAACAGTAGGCCTATGCTGTTTGAGTATGTCGTATTTTGCTGATCGTTAATGAACAAGCTAACGTTAGCTAGCCATCTGTTTTGTCACTGACATATTGCTGATAGTGATGTGCAGTTCCTATGCATCACATTTGTAGTGTACTATGTCTACATTAACAACAAATAAAAATACGACATCACTGACTAGGCCAGGGGTCGGCAACCCGCGGCTCCTGAGCCGCATGTCGCTCTTTAGCCCCTCTTTAGTGGCTCCCTAGCTTTGTCAAAAAAAAAAGAAATGAATAACAATTTTTTACATTTTGCTATCATTGTTGTAGGCCTAAAGTCATCTTTACATTATCCAATGTTCACCATTTATTGCATGCTATTCGATTCGAGAACGACAAAATAACGCATGAACACATGAACACACACTACAGTAAACAAAGAACAGCAACCGTATGCTTAATTGTTTCCTTAAGTCTCGCACAATAGACCAATACTTCCGTGTCGACACGGGGCTGGTGGCAGAAAGTGGCTTTGGCTCCCGTAGACTTAGCCTACATGTAAAATTCACGACTTTCTCAATGTTATTAAATAACTTTACCATGTTTCTATAATGTCGGTATAATCGCTAGGTAACATTACTAGCCTACTGTTCCCCATAGAATCATATGGTTTTCCCCAAATCGGACACATTACCTTTACATTTTTTTAACTGTAGGCACACAGAGTCGTTACTGTAGACAGATATTATTTAACATACATCTGATAGATCATGCAAAAATTATAAAATGCAAAATTACATGATGATAACACAATAAAAGACACTGTCGAGAAGGGTCAATTTTCTGCTGGTACTGGTTACTGCCCGGTGGCTTTCTGGCACCAGCTAGTGCTCACGTGCCGCAATGTTTGTAAATATAGGAAATGCAAAGTTAAAGTACCAAATAATCATAAATAGCCTACTGCAGCCAACTTTTGGTAAAAGATATGAATGAATGCTCATTGAGACCTATTAGTAATGTTGATAGGCTAATTTAGACTAATAGGCTGTGGTACCTGCATTTAAAGGGCTCAAATATTTAAAGTAAAGTCTTCTCCAGCACAACCCAAAGACTTTCAATGGGGTTAAGGTCAGGGCTCTGTGGTGGCCAATTCATGTGTGAAAATGATTCCTCGCGAACCACTCTTTCACAATTTGAGCCCGATGAATCTTGGCATTGTTGTCCTGGAATATGCCCGCACCAACAGTATGCCCGTAACCAGCTATGAGGTCACCGAGGTCCGGACTTCGGTAATTTTTTAGAGCTAAAAATAAAATTTGAAGCTAAATACAACTGGATTAAAAAATCAGTGGTTGAGACCTTCTCCTCCAAGACGAGTACATGCCTACTCCAGTTTAGAATTGTTATTTAGTGTCCACTGTGTGTGAGAGTTGAGAGAGAAGGTGCGAGAGCAGCCCCTTGCATCATCAGCACTTCCACTGACAGCAGCAATTGGAAGTTACGCACGTTGGCAGCAGCAGGTGGCTTGTGTGTGAACTGCCAGCATACCATTCAGTAAGACAAAGCAATGATCGTTATGCCATTATCTGTAAGAAACGTTCAAAACAGTAACCTGGTACAGCGTCTGGAGTAAAGGCAATTGTATGAAATTAATGTTAAATATGCGTACTCTGGCCATGATGAATGCTAGGCTATTTCTTTCATATTAGTAAGCTAGCTAACGTTTCACACAACGCCATTGATGAAAAAACAGCTTATTTAGGTGACGGTATCAATAATAGTCGGCCTACGAAACATTTCAAAGCCAAATATGGAAATGGATATAAGTGTGTAATGATGTGAACTTGTAATGGTGTTACTCTCAAGGATTTTTATAGCTAGCTAAGGTTACAAATAACCTTAGCTTAAATCATGCTTCATACTGTAGACCTATGTATTTTGATGCTCTGGATAATGTTCTTACGATTTATTATTCATTCAGCAATGCATATTAATATGAAAACTCCACACATGAGAGGTTATTCAGTACAATCCAGTTCAGGCGGTGTACCATACAATTAAAACAAATAAAATTTGTTTCTTGTAAATAGCAACAGGTCTCTCGCTATGTATGTAATGTTTATACGTGGACATCAACATTGACAAAACCCTAACCATAACACTAACCCCCCCGCCCCCCCCATTTTCAAACCTCACTATTTTTCAAACCCTGGTTACAGGCATGGCCATGAGGGAAGAAAAAGCTCCATTGATGGGATAACCTGGTCATTCAGTACATTTAGGTACTCAGCTGACGTAACGTTGCCACATAACGTTGCTGAGCCTAGACCTGACCAATTGAAACAACCCCAGATCATTTGCTTATTTAAATCCAAACGGCAACTTTTTTTTTGGCCAGGCAGTGTAAATGGATGTTTAGACCAAATAGTTGGCTGTAAACTGACAACAGTAGGACTAACCCATAGTCATAGCCGACATAGCTATTTATTTTTACACAACAAGATCTGAAACTGATAAAGCTGTGGTGTTAAGATGGGTCAGCTGTAACTTCAGAGGCTGCAAATATTATGCGAGGGCTACCAGTAGAGGTCCGGTCTTTATTTGGTGAAGTAGAAACCTTGTTGAGGTTAGTTACAGTGGTTCCCATTTCTTTCTTAGAGGCAGAGAGAAGTTTTAGCTCTCTTCGGAGACTAAAGACATGGCTCAGATCTACCATGAGTCAAAAAAAAAAACTCAATAGTGTGGCAGTGTGTCATGTCCACCATGAGAAACTAGACCTCATAGAGAACAAGCAAATTTGTCAGCAATTTCTTGCACACAGTGATCAACGCACAGCACACTTTGATTCATTTGGTTGAAACAACATATAGGCCTGTGTATATAACCTATACAGAATGTATTATATGTATATATTATGTGTATATGATAGACATGTATATAGTTAACTTAGTTTTGTAAAAATGTTTTGTACAATAAAATTGAACCTTCTTATTTCAAGCCATCCTGATATTGTATTATTCTTCAATAAAGATACATGGTCCTATAAGGACTGGGATTATGTATATAGTAGGGCTGCAACTAACGACTATTTTGATAGTTGAATAATCTATTGATTATTGAAACGACTATTCGGATTATGAATCGCACAGTTACTCAATGCCTCTTTTTCATCCATCGGTTTTTAAATTTAGCTTGAGGTTGTTTGAGGCATATGCTAACTAACAATAAGGATGAGAACTTCATTCAAAAATACGTCTTTTAATGAATGGTTACTAGGACTAATTTAGTGAGAGCAGTTGCTTGCTGGAGAATACAAGTCTGCTTCCTTTGAAGAAAGCCATCAATGGTAGCATTACAAGATCCAACAAACCCATAACTCATTCGAATTAATTCAAATGCAACCCACATTGGGCACGCACGAATAGACACGAGTTGTAGAAATCCTTCGCCATTTCAAACGTATCGCATTCTCTAAACGTGTGCACTCGGCAGCAACACTATCTCTAGCCATAAACGTTGCCATCATAACGATGCAACATGTAAGCAGAGAATTTCTAAAGAGCAGACGCGGGCTCTGGTTTGATATTGTAAAGTTAGGACACATTTGGAATGTGAACAGTATTGTTGTGAATAATAGGTTATTATTCACTACACTGTATGTTCAACATCATTAATAATTTATTGACCAAGAGAAAACCCAGATAGCAAGATGACATTAAAAAAATATTGATTTTCCATCTGAATCATCATTATGGTTGAGATTGAAATCTCAATGCTAAATAAATGTTGGATCACCATTAGGCTACAATACCGATGAAACCCGACAGTATATTAATGCTAATGACAGTGACGCTGGAATAACATTGATTTATAGTTGTCCTGATAATAATTGATTGAACACCGATCTCTAGTTGACTGTGTAACGACAATGATGCTGAAAAGTCATCGATTTATAATTGACCGGGAAATGACGTGATATTGAAAGACCGGGAAGTATGATCGAACAGTCATCGAATTATAGTTGACCGGGAGACCATCGTGTGGAAGACCAACGTACTGCACCCCACACATCTCATTTGTGAATCCATATCAGGTAGGCCTAAGCATGCATTTATTTATCTAATGTTTGAATGTTGAATTGCACCAAATTAAATATTCGTAAACGTTTACAGTTTATTTACATTGTCTAACATTATATGCAGTCATACATACATTCGTGCCTGTCACAGTGGTCATTAGGCTATTATAATTTAGACACTTCTAAAATGTTATTGAAACGTTACATCTGTCAAAGTTGTCAGATTTAGACAGCATAGACTAAGTTCACTCTACAGCTTCATAAACACCTACACTAAGCTAATTTAGTCAGCTAACCTTAGTTTACTGTAGGGTTTTATTATATTCGTGGTAGCTATAAATTATATTAAATATTTGGGATGTTTTATTGTCAAAATGTCAAGACTGAGAGATGCAGATGCGTTAAGTTAGCTTGCTAACGTTTAGCATTAGATGACGGGATAATGTTATGGATCAGTTGAGAGGAAGAGAGAGGCATGAATAGGCCTATATTTCGTAGACAACCCAAAATCTGAACAAAGATAAAATACACGCTATTTTCATGAATTACAGTCCTCAGTGCAGGATTATTTCTTCCGACGATAAAGTTAGCATTTTGATTTTATGCTAGCGAAATTATCCTATTAAGTTACTGATGGAGCTTGGATATTGTGCTATAAAGTCAGTATAAAATGGTATCGAACACTTTCCTATAGGTATTACCACTACTGTATTATTTTGATAGGCCTAATTATACACTTTGTACAATAACTTACGTGCTCAGTGCAGCGTTGTGCACTATTCCACTTCTAAGTGCAATTTCTGTTGAACCTTTTAGAATCTGAAATTTACAACTTTAGTTTTTTGCTTCTGTGTTTTCTGTTTTAGATGCCCTGGCTCAGCAAATGGGGGCAGGGGCAGTCTCTGAATTTGCCTTTGCCCAGGCAGTTCAGAAATGACTCCGCTACACTCCAGACCGGTTGGGTTGGGCTGGACGCCAGACTGCGCAGGAGTGATTTTGCAAAGAATGAAATTAAACTAAATAAACTTGTTTTAATAAACTTTAACTGATGTAAAGTTATTTATATATAGATAAAACCTAATGTTTAATAATATAGGGCTATAGATATATTTCATAACATTTATCCTGGCTGTAGATAAAGCAGGACAAATTTTTTCCACAATATTTTGAAGAATTAATAGTAATTTGATGTGGTTTAATACCAGTTGAAATACCATTGAAGTAACATGGCTTTTAACATTGACATTGGCTATGCTAGCTAGCTAACTTAAAGAGATGAGTCTTCATCATCCAGAGAGCCAATGTGCCACCTCTTCAGATGCTCGAGCATAACTGATGTGCTCCCATGCCAGCCAAGGTCAGGTTTGCAAATGTTGCAGTTCACAACCTTCTTAACAGCGATTTAACATTAGAAAATACAGCAAATGCTAACTGGAAATGATGAGAAACTTAATAACGCTAATGAAAACATTAAAAAAACCATGTAACGTAACAGGCGCACTACATAGCATAAAAAATAAGTTACGTGCGAAAGGGTTAATAGTGAAATGCTGCCACACTTTTGAGGTCTTTGGTCGTGAAGGTGTTGTCATTGCTATTGTTCACTCTAGTAAAGCAACGTAGCTCAGGCTACATGTTTGAGCATTCTGAGTCAACACGAAACACACACGCGATGATGTCACCAACTAATCGTCCATTAAATTTGTTGGCAACTAAGTTGGTCATCAATTTTAGTCAACTACGTCGATTATTCGTTGCACCCCTAGTATATAGACATAAAATTCATAGCAAGTTGTGTCCCCCCCAATATCAAACTCTCTCGTACGCCCTTGGTGTTGGGGAGGTAAAGGAGAGGACAGCTGGGGATAATGTAGCACAGTTTAGGGGCAGGGCTGGGTGGAGTATATGACCAGGGATCACAGCCTCATGTCAGTAAGCTCCGCCCACTTACCATGATCTCCATGGCGCTCCAGCGGGAGGTTCCCCAGTACATGGCCATTCCCTGGTTGATGACAAAGGTCATGGCCCGCACCACCTCTGCGAACACACACAGCATGCAGACACACGGACACTCTTACTGAGTGACCCCCTTAGTGGGGTAGCTGCAGACACACGGACACTCTTACTGAGTGACCCCCTTAGTGGGGTAGCTGAGTGCATGGCCGGCATGCACTCAGCTACCCCACTTGTTTGTTTATTTCAATTAATATTGTAATTTACATGGTGACTGACTGAAATCAATCTTCTTTCCTTTTTAAGCTCTCTTCCTTTGGAGAGCTACTTCATTTTTACTGTAGTCATTATAATCCTTTCACCTCTGTCTTAATTAACCCACTCTACTTAATTTGTTCCTCTCTCTTGTGCCTGGCCTCCAACCTCTTGACCTTGCTGCAAGTATCAGTACCCCTTTCCCATAATCCCCCACATTTCTCAGCCACTGTTTTTATGAACATCCTATACTCCATCAGTGTACTTTTTCAGACCCCACTGACTCAGCATCCAAGCTTGTCTCTGCTATTTATTCTCAGTGATTCTCAAAGACAGAAGAAGCGAATAAAGAGTTTACTGAGCTTGGATAAATGACCCTCATTTGATATTGTACATTGACTGGTACCATGGAAACCCTAGCAGCTGATAACCCATAATACACCTGAGTCTGCCCACTTCGCTGACTGATTGAATGATTGGCAGTATGACATTGGGACCAATACACACACAGACACAGACATAAACACATGTGCACACACTGCAAGCACACAATAACACACGCACACTCGTGTGCACACAGACACACACACACACACACACGCACACACACACAAGGGCAAGGGCTGACCTTCCATGGGGCTGTTGACGTCCGTCCGGTTGGCGAATACGATGTCCACGTACTCCAGCTGCAGCCGGGACAGGGAGCCCCTGAGGCCTGGGAACAGCAATGACATCATCACAATCATCACCACCCTCGTCCTCTGTGCGCAGCCGGTTTCCCACATCCTGCCACCCTCTCCCTCGTCCTCTATGCTCAACCACAGTTTCCCTCATCAATCTCTGTGTCCACAACAACAACATCGGTCCTCCTGCTGATACCATTCTAATATAATCACCTGCCTGGATAAGCTGTGCTAACACTGCACTTATTTTCACTGACTTCCTCAGACTATGCCCCCTTATGTTGAAGGATGTCATGGAAGACAATTTCAATTGCAACTCACATATCCTACAGGGTATGTTTTATTGCATGTCTGAATGTGTGCATTCATGTAAGGTGTTTGTGAGGGTGTGCAGCATGTCTGTATGTGGTCTGCTGCGTCCTGTATGTACCGATGTTCCTACTTTATGAAATGTGCTTGGAGCTCATGCTTTGGACTTTGGACTTGTCGCTCTGTACTTAATGTCTGCTAAATGGCAAAACATAAATGTGTATGACTGTCGCAGTTGGCCAGAGCTTAGAGTACGAGAGCTACAACCATAGAGATGGGATTGCCTCAGTAAATATCCAGTTGCATGAATGGGTTACATAAAAATGTCGCTCTGGACAAGAGTGCCTGCTAAATGACAATAATGTAAGGTAATATAAAGGGTTCATTATTTACAATTGCTGTGTCTTTGTACAGAACACATCTGTGGTGTGAGTGGCATGGGATATTTTAATATTAAAATGTTCCCTCCAGCTAAAGGGTGCCTTTCTTAATCAAATACAAATGAAAGGAGGAAAGCCTACACGCTGTTGGTCTGAGTCTGTTAAAGTCAGGCAGCATAATCCATCACTGCAAATAATGTTTAATGACAAATGGTGAGGCGATATGTGTGACGCATGCAAAAAGTTGCAGAAGAACATTGCCATGTCACGTCCCACCTCTGAGGCACTGATGTCAAGAGCCAATCAAATAAGAGCTGGTTTATTTATAATGAGGCTGAGTTTTGATGTGCTTTTTTTGGGGGGGGGGGGGGTGTTGAGGTTTGAATTTAAAGCGATCCCAATGCTAATGAGGAGGGCTCAGTCTGGATTGGGGAGAACACTCGGCGCCCACTGTTTTTGCCCACAGTGCTGTGTAGAGGACACTGTAAGAGAGAGGGAGAGAATGGCTCTTTAATTAGAGCAGGGTTGAGGTACTTTGGGCTCTGAGATAATTAGGTTACAGTCCCAAGGGGGCAGGATGGGGGGGGGGGGGGGGTGGAGTGTGATGCTGTATCGTTACAGTAGTCTAAAAGATGGGTTTTCACCTGGCCTGTGTCTGCTATAACTTGGCAGAACCAGGTGCCAGACACGTCCTGAACCAAGCTGATGAGCGGGGTGAGAGGTAAAGTCTGTGAAGGCACAGACTGTGAGGGCAGGAAGTGTGAGAGGGACTGTGGGGGATCTGCAGGGCAGGTGCTGGGTTCATGACTTTGTGTAGGCTAAAGTCTCACACCCCCCCGTGGGACAGCACAGTAGCTTCAAGCACAGACCTTCACCTCAGTTTGCTGATTTGTCCAGTGGTTAGACAAAGCACATATTAATGGGATACACACAAAGGATGGTGAATATATTAAATATATGCCTCTTTGCAGTGCAATGAATGGTGAATAATGATGATGATAATGCTAATGGTTACGCTACTAAGGCTAACGGTGATGATGATGATGATGATGATGATAATGTTAACAGTAATGGGAGTAAGGCTATTGATGATGATGATGGAAATGATGACGATGATAATGATGGTGATGAAGATGGTGGCTGTAAGGAGGTGGTATTTCAGCAATAGTGCTTTACCTTCAATGATGTGTTTCCTGGACAGGCCCCTCTCTGTTTCCGCCCTGCAAGGGAGCACAGGTATTGTCACAGCACAGTCCATATTCATAGAAGTGTGTGTGGGGGGGGGGGGGTCATCGCAATATGAACATGCGCGATAAACACATCGCAAAAGACTGCCTGAAACGCGATGAATAAGAGAAATCATTTTATTTACATGCGCCACGCAGTTACACTCAGCAGGCGAACATTTGACCTATCACAGGGCTACCCAATTTCGCTCCCTTTGTTTTGGCCCGCCATGAGCTATGCGCTCCTGCCGCCACATTCTTCCGGGTAAGATGACGTGCCCCTTAAAACTGATGTTCCACCAATGAGCGGAAAAGGGCAGGGGCGTAGCGAGCGCTGGTTGAATAGGAAATAAAAATGCACTAAAGAAGCGTGTATGGGAAGCCGTTTTAACATTTAATCAAACCACACTCCTATCTGCAATTACATTTTAGATATCCATAATAGCATTTCTCCTAGTAAAAATCACTAGTCAGAATGTTAATTAAAGATATCCACAATAACGTTCTTACTAGTAGAAATTGTATTTCAAGATACCTACAACTTTGATTGTACTAGTCAAAACTAAATTTAAGATATCTAAAAATCCTTAAAAAGTACAAGTGGCCATTTTAACATTTAATAGCTAGACTGGATATGTATTGCAGATATCTGTAATTCAATTCTTCCTGGTCAAAATGAACATTTCAGATAGCCACAATGACATTCTTCCTATCCAAAATTGTCATTTCAGACATCCACAACGTCATTCTTCCTAGGACAAATGACGTCACTTTTGCCATTCATGTGTATTGTTTATTTATTTATTTATTTATTTATTTTATTAACATACAACCAAACAATGTATAATTTATACAACAGAACAATGGGATACAAGTAACAAAAAATGACTATATGGACATCACAACATTAATTATAACAAAAACATTCAAAGCAAGTGGTAGGGGATTACACTTAAATTACAGAGAATTTTTTACAAATTACGAGAGTTTTTCTAGCTTTAGAATTTGAACAAAATTTCAACATTTCCAAATATATATTAAAGATGGCTTTGAAAATAATAAAGATTGGTTTTTGGTCAGAGAATTTGCTGGTGTGTATATGATATTTACCAAAAAGTAACAAAAGATTGATAAAGAACAATTTATCCTTATCAATAAGGTCATCCTTCTTTGCCCCAAACAGTATGTGCTCCTCCGTGATAAAAGTGCATAATTTTTTTTAAATTTTTTTTTATTTTAAAATTTTTTTCTGCTATACAAACATTGCCAGAACAGATGTATTAAAGTTTCTTCACAGTTTTTACAAAAACAGAAGCTAGTATCCAAATCTAGTTTATATTTAGCGAAGTTATAGAAGTAAGATTTCACTGGATAACATTTATGCATAATTTTTAAGGAAACTTCTTTCACTTTATTTGTTATTAAGTATTTTTTGGTAATAGCCAGGACCATTTCCAGTCCATGTTCTCATAAATGTTACTCCAGTAATATACTGCAGAAGACTTGGTAACAACATCTCTTAGAATTACATTTCTTACACATTTATTAGTAGCTTTACCACATAATAGTGAACATTCTGAATTTATGTAAATATTATTGGGATTTAAGGATGGCACTGTACAATCTTTTCCTTTTGGAGCTGATGACAAAAGCTTTATAGCACCACCTGGGATTGCATCAAACACTACTGCATAATATTTCCGTAACATATGGAGATCATATGCTTTGAGAAATTCTCCATATGAAAGTAGGTGACCTTCTGGATTAAGTAGTTGACTAACTAATAAAATTCCTTTATCAAACCAATTTTTATTAAAGAGAGTTTTATTCTTAAATCTAATGTCTTTGTTATTCCATACAAAGTAATTATGTGGTGAAAAAATGTGTTTATACAAAAGACACCAGCTTAATAACATTTGTTTATGAAACAGCGAGAGTTTCAGCGGAATTTTAGAGATATTGTAGTTACATGGTTACATGAGTGGGTATAAAAACCCAAAATGAAGATGGGTTTTTAAGCAAAACTTTAATCCATTTAATTTTAAAAGTGGTATTCAGAGTTGAAAAATTGAATGCGTTGATGCCACCACTGGAAGGTTTATTCATCAAAACACTTGTTTTAACATGGGTGTTGGGTCTTGTTTTTCCAAATGAAGTTAAAGATTAGTTCATCAACTTTAGTACAACATTCTATGGGTACATCTAGAGCTAGAGCAGTGTAAATGAACCTAGATAGACCTTCTACTTTAGATAATAAAGACCTTCCTGAGATAGATAAATCCCTTTGGAGCCATAGGTTAAATCTTTTCTCTATTGCTTTGATTAGAGGACTAAAATTCTCCATTGCTCTAGATTTCTGATCTGTCGTTATAATTACCCCTAGATATTTAACCTTTTTAACCAGTATTTTGAATAACCTATCATCTATACAAATTTTAATAGGAAGTAATTTACATTTTGCTATGTTTAAAAAAGTCCAGAGGCTTCAGAAAAAATGTTAACAGCATCTTAATGTGTTGTTTGTCCTTAAGAAAGAGTGTGGTATCGTCTGCTAGTTGAGTGATATAAATGGTTCTGCCTGCAACTGATATACCCTCAATATTGCTATTTTTAATATGAATTAGGAAAGTTTGCATAACAAGCAGAAAAAGATATGGTGATGCAGGGCACCCTTGTCAAAGGCCCCTTTTAATATAAAATCTTTTGGAAGTACCATGTGACAGTTTGATAGAACTTTATATAATAATAGCAATAGTTCTAATTGCATTTATAAAGGCTCTCCCAAAACAAAAAAGACTCAAAGTTTTAAAAATAATGTAATGTTCTATGGTATCAAAGGCCTTGTAAAAGTCCAAAAAAAGAATAAAACCCTCATCTTCTATAAGATCTGAGTAATCTACAATATCTAATACCAGTTTTATGTTGTTAGTTATATGTCTGCCTGTCATAAATTTCAGGGCTCAGGCAGGGATTCAGGTGCAGACAGAGGCGGAGGTATTTATTACAGTCCACAGGGGTAGTCCAAAAAACGGGGTCAAACAGGCGATGTCAAAAAACCAGGAAGGCACAGCAAATAGTACAAAGTTGGATACGAAAAGCGAGGTCGAGAAACAGGCAGGGTAAACAAAACAGGCAGGCATGGGACAGAATTGGATCTAAAGTCGTGGTCAGGAAACAGGCAAGATCAAAAACCAGGTGGGCAAAATGTTAACACAAGAGATTGCTGGTTGCAACACAGAATAACTGGGACAAACTGGCAACGAGCTAGGAAACAGACAGGGTATAATTGCACGCGCTAACAAGCAAACAAGACTCAGGTGAACAAGCGGGCAGGTGAAACACATGAACAATCAAGCCACAGGCGGAGAAACAAGGGGCGGGGCAGGCAAATGAGAGCACAGAAAACAAAAGCACATGGCCAGGAAAACAAAAACAAACCGGCAACGAAGCCGCAGAACTGACAATAAAACCAGACTGAATTTCTTCTATTATTTCATTGAGAGTTTCCTTAATCCTTTTAGCTAGACATGTGACTATTATCTTGAAATCGTTTTGAAGCATGGAAATAGGTTGCCAATTATCAAGCGATAATTTATCTTTTTGTGGTTTTGGTATTAAATGTATAAGGCCTTGAGTCGTGGTAGGGGGAAGACTTCCATTCTTTATACTTTCTAAAAATACATTCTGTAAAAATGGTGATATTTCTTTAGCAAATCTTTTGTAAAATTCCGACGTTAGTCCGTCAACACCTGGACTCTTGTTGTATTTGAGTTTACCAATGGCATCTTCAGTTTATTTTACAGTAATCGGCGAGTCACATGCGTTAAGGCTATCTCTACTATTTTTTTAACATCAGTTATTGTATTCATTAATTGTTCTATTGTTGTAATTGATGAATTTGAATCATAGAGAGATTTGTAGAAATTTTCACAGATGGTTGATATTTCGTAAGGGTTCTGAGTTACAGAGTCACCCATTTTCAATTTTGTTATACAATAATTTTTCTGATGGTGTTTTTCTAATTAAAAAAGATAACTTGAATTTTGTTCTCCCCCTTCCAACCATTTTCTTTTGGAACGTACAAAGGCTCCTTTTGCTTTATGAATATATATATTGTCAAGCTTGATCTGCCAGTTTTACTTCATCTTTGTCACACCCAGTCAGCCAGCTCAGCCACACCCAGTTCAACCCACTCAGCCAAACCAGCCACGCCCAGTTCAGCCTGGCTCAACCACTCAAGCACACCTGTAACCCATTCTTCAATCAAGCCCTGGCTACTTAAGGACTAAGTTCAGTTACCTCTTTTTGAGGTATTGTTCCTGCAACACTACTGAGCCTGGTCTCTGTTAGTCTCCTGTGGTTTTTTTTCCTCCCTTTGCCTATTCTTTGGACCTCAGTAGTGGTTTTGGATTTTTTTTTTCGTTTTTCATTTTTTCCATTTTCTCCCCAATTTGGAATGGCTAATTCCCTGAATTTTTCAAATGCCCAATTTGTCATTGATGTTCGGTCCCATTGCACAACCCCCACTGTCAATCTGGGAGAGCGTGGACAAGCACGTGCCCTCCTCCGAGAAGCGTGATGTCAGCCGCTTAGCCACAAGCTAAGCTGGCACAGAGATGAGTCGGAAGAAGACATTTCATATGCAGCTTTGGCACGTGGACCACAGGTGCCTGATCGACCAGCAGGGGTTGCTGTTGCTAATGGGACCGAAGCCCCTGCCGACGTACCCACCCCTATCCCTGGCGGAACGAAGCCAATGTGTTCCGCCTGTGAGCTCCCAGTCACTGTTGGCTAGTAACACAGTTGGGATTGAACCCGGGTCTTCAGTGTTCAGTCTACACTCGGAACAAGTGCTTTTACTGACTGAGCCACTCGGGAGCCCAGATTTGGATTTTTGTATTGCTGCTTCCCGGTGCAGACCTGTTTTGTCCCAGACCACGACTTTGGATTCTGTTATTAAAGACCATTCACCGCACCGCACAGACACAACTATTTCTAGCAAGATTATCTTATGCTCTGAAAGGGGAGCAGGTAAAATATCAACTCTATGGATGGAGCGCTCCATGTTCTCAAATTAGGCAAAAATCTACACGTTATTTCAGAGAACCCATTTTGTTCATCCATGTGAATTCTATCTCATTGGGATTTGAGTCTCCATATCTATTAAGTCTAGCCTTTACATAAGGTTTATCATTGTAATATTGGAGGCTGCATTTGATTTGACAGGCCATCTGTCAATACCGTCATTCAAAGTGAGATTAAAGTCACCTCCCAACATTACTTTCATTTTTGTGCGTTTCCCTAGTATATAATCAATTTTGTTTAAGATTTCAATGAATTCTATGTTTTCTTTTTTATTATACCCATAGATGTTACCAAGTAAATACAACTCCTCATTCAGTGAAATAACCAAAAAGTGAGTGGCCATATTGATCTGATAATGAAAAGAAAATTTCCCCACTGAACCTATGCCTTAATGTTAAAACACCTGCAGAGTGATTTGAGCCATGAGAGAACCATATTTCCTCACCCCACTGAGCTTTCCAGAAATTGGAATCTTTTGACCCTGAATGTGTTTCCTGTATAAAACATGTCTGCTTTTAAACTCTTTGCATACAAAAATTGCTTTCCTTTTTGTCTTGTCTCTTAATCCCCTAGCATTAAATGAAATAATGGACAAGGAAGAAATGATGAATACAAAAGAGACAGTAAATGACTTTAGAACAGCTTATAACCCTGAGCAATGGCAAATAATATCCTAAACTGACACTGTCCTGATAAAAACACAATTCTTAGACGTTAGCAGCTTAATAAACTGAAGCTGTAAAACCTTTATATGTATAAACCTTATACCAGAACATTGTAGACTCAAGTAACTAGCCAAATAAAACTAAATGTTGGCTTTGAAAAGGTAGGTTGCATTGACCTGAAGTACTTATAACATAGCCCTTTACAAGAATGTTGTAACCAGCAAAGAGAGTATGGGCTATCACAATTTTTTTTCAGAATTTACCAACCAATGTAATCAAAGTTCATCTATTGAGGGTGGGGAGTGGATCTCCTTTCTTCTCTCACCGTTTTAATGAAAGCTCTGGGACCAATAAAGTAGGCTGTCTTGCCATCTTTCCTCGCCTTCTCCACTAAAGGCCACAGCAGGTTGCATCTCGCTTGATCCTCTGGGGAAAAGTCTTCCTTGAAGCATAGCTTCTTTTCACGTAGATATGACGACTGTTTTGCGGCTTTCAAAACAGAGTCACAGTAATGACGCATTGAGAACTGTATTATAGTGCCTCTTGGGCAGCCGTCTTGGTGTGATTTCCCGAGCTGATGAACACTGTCGATCACTTCGGGTAGCTTCAGGGCTGGATGAACAACAGGGCTAAGGGGGGGCTTAAGCCCCAGGGCCCGCAGGCTGGCAGGGACCTGGTTGACAGTGGGAGTAACCCTACGTCAGTTTGGTAGCCTATAAATTTGCAGCCCCTTCGTTGTTCATGTAAAGGATATAAATAAGGAGACAATGAGATGATTAGACAAATTGTCTGGTTGTTTTTATTTATGGTCCAATACAATTCCTTCTTTTCAAATTCAGTGATGACGTGTAGGCTAGTTGTTGCACCTTTTGCGCCTAATTTCAAACATTTGGTATAGCCAGCTGTATTCCCGTTTGAACATCCAATAAAATGTCCAAAAAAAGCAACAGTGGATACACAAAAAGGAAGTTAAAGGCCGAAAAACAGAGCTGAAAGATAAAATATCCAGACTGACACAGTATTTTAGCCTCAAAATAGCAGAAGCACAAGCGTCTGTTCAAACAGGAGAGGCCGGGACAGGTATCTCCATCCCCCCAGGTAACTAAGCCTTTCGCATGTAACTTATTTTTATGCTATGTAGCACGTGTGTTATATGACATGATTCGTTTTGTTTTCATTAGCGTTATTAAGCTTCTCATAGCTTTCAGTTAGTATTTGCTATATTTTTTAACGTTAAATCACTGTTTCCTCAAAGCTAAAATTAGCTAGAATTTCTTCAATCTACTTTTTTCAATCTAATTGCACTGGTTTTATCATACGTGCTAAATGGCAAATCACACCGGTGTGACCTTACGTGCGAAAGGGCTAAGATTGTATATCTGCCAGTTAGATGCACATTTGACTGTAATTATACAAAACTGCCTGGGTTATTGATTAGCACATCTTTACCTCATCCCACAGCCTCATGTTTGTGAAAATGTAACTTTGCTTCATTTCAGTTTATTAATAACACGATGTATAGCTAGCTGGTCTACGGCAATATCCGACTGGCATCCAGTAGCGAGTTAGCATTGGGGAATCTAAAATCAATGTAGTAATCTAGCTAGCTGGACAAACAAGTAGCCTAAGAAGTGTTGTTAAGTGTATGTTATAGTTGTGCCATGGTTTCATGTACATTTAGCCTTGATTTTGTCCTTGTCTCAGGTTAGAAATAATTGTTTTCATAAAATAAATTGTTAACTAATTAATCATACCTACTCATCTTAATATTGTTGTGTCTTCAACTAAGATTAAAGGTACAGTCCTCGAATCTGGCAAAAGGTTGTTGATAATTGAGCTCAACAGCCAATCAAATTACACCCCTCCCTTCCATGCTCCTGAAGCAACATCTTGATTGGCTGGAATAGTGTATGGCTCGGTCCGAGCCACTTTGTCTTCCATTTAAAAAGCCAAGACCTGAGAGCCTGAAAATATTGCGTGATAATTTTGAGGGGGCCGTTTGATTAGGTGTAGCCCCAGGGCCCTTTGTGTTCTTAATCTGGCCCTGGGTATCTTGCTGCTACAATCTGGCACCATCTCTTGGCAGATAGCCTCTCTGAAAGAAAGTAATATCTATCTTCCCTGTTTTCTTCAGCCAGGCCGAATAAACGCAGATCCCAGCACCTTTTATAACGTGAGAGCTCTAGGATTTTGTTTTACATTTCCAGTATCTTCTGTTCATTGTTACCCACTCTGGTAACCGTTTATGTCATTTTCCCTTTCAAGTCTTTCAACTCAGAGTAGTTAAATTTGACTGAATCTTTCAGATTTTTAGTCCCCTCCTGCAAACCATTGGCTCTTTCATTTATCACAACTGTAAGAGTAGCAATAATGTTTTGTGCAATATCTTCGTCTTCAAACATCTTCCTGTTTTTGCTGACGGGAGTCTTTGTTGGAGATTCAGAAATAGCGGTTGATTTGCGCTTGCTAGCTTTGTTAGACGCCATGGGTAAAAAATTTCTTTGTTCATTCAAATTACGATTATTGATCAAAGTAAAGGCTTGCTGTTAGACTGTAATGCCGGGTTCAGACTACACAATTTCAGCCCGATTTTGCCGTACCCGACAAATTTCTAGCATTGGGCCCAAATGTGAACATTGTAACAATGGGAACGACGCTGAACGACGAATGGGTCTTGTAATGTGACATAGGCCTAATCGACGAACAGCGATGTGGCGTCTGGGACGCCCCATGGCACCTCGACGAATAGTCTAGCATTTCAGAATTTTTTGAGAATCTCCCACGACATGTTCTGAAGTTGACCAATAGGATGACAGAGTGCTCTCTACAAACATGGAAATTAGGAATAGTAACAGTATATTATTGTTAAACGTCGGTAATATTATTTTAATTATGGTTACACATAAAGTGTTACAGTAACTGCCAGTTGCATGGAGTTATAGTAATAACAGTAATCAGTATTATTATCCAGTCATATTTTTTGAACTTGCAACTACATTTACACTAGTTGTAGAAATTGTGTACTAGAGACAACAAGGCACATTCTGTATCTGCGATTTAGGAGCTGATAGCAAATTCTCCGGTGTAATGTTAATGCGAACTCAGCAGCAACAACACACATAGCGCTTCTCTAGCCATGATTGACACTTTCTTGACCCGCCTCCCCGACAAAACGCAAGGACGTGAACGATGGTTGGTCGGGGTCAAACTTGTAGTGTTGCCAGTCTCCCGACCAAGACGAGGCACCATTTTATGCTATTATGAATGCCTAGTCTGACATGGTGACCGTCATGAAAGACAAAAAAATCGTGTAGTCTGAACCCGGCATAAAACAAACTAACAAACCTTTGTGACAAGTTGCAGACTTCAGAAAACCGAAATGAGCTGTTATCTCTGGAAAAAAAAATCAGGAGAGTTTTCTATGATATGGTGATTACGACGCCATCTTGGCCACCCATTTATGTGTATTGGGCTTTCAATTTCAGATGTCCACAATGTCAATCTTCCTATCCAGAATGAACATTCTGGATGTCTGCAATACACTTCTTACTAGGGAAAACTCCCATTTCAGATATCTACAATCCAGTTTTTACTAGTTATAACTGAAGTGAGCCATTTTGGCATTTATTATTATCTTTTTGGATATCCAGAATTGCATTCTTACTAGTAAAAAAAAGTCTCTTTCTCCAGTACGTTTCCCTGTCGTCGTCAGTCTAGCTATTAAATGTTAAAACGGTTTGTCATACGATCTAAAGTCGACGTTCTGTCCCTTTCCCGGTCCATTCTTTTCTGAATCCCACTAAAGCAGTGGTTCTCAACCGGTGTGCTGTGGAATTTTAAGGAACCCGATGCATTTTTATATAGGCTAGGTGTGTGTGCACTTATACTCTGTGAAAAAACTGATGTTTTATATTGTGCTATTAACCCTTTAGCACATAACTTATGTTTATGCTATGTAGCGGGCATGTTACGTTAGCCTACATGGTTTGTTATGTTTTCATTAACGTTATTAAGCTTCTCATAATTTTCAGTTAACATTTGCTATATTTTTTAATGTTAAATAGCTGTTTCCTCAAAGCTAAAATTAGCTAGAATTTTTCCAATCTAGTGTTCTAATCGCACCAGTTTTAGCATACATGCGAAAGGGTTAATGGAGTAATGTTTTGTTTTATTTATTTTATTTTATGTTGCTCTTCATTATGTCGGACAAGTTGTTGCTCCAATGCACTTCAATGCATTTTTAATAAATTATACGATTGCCTGTCTGATTTAACTAGCCTATCTGTTTGATAATTATTTGACAGTCTGCTGTAGTGCATTATGGGTCAAATCTCGCTGTGACATTATAGCCTATCATAATGTGTGTGACATTCTTCGTAATTGATAACCAACTTTAAATTGGTGTGCCTTGACATTCTGATTTGAACATTGATGTGCCTTAACTCCAGAAAGGTTTAAAACAGAGCAGTGTTTCTCAACCCTTTCCTGGAGTACTCCCTGCCCTGCATGTTTTAGATCTCTCCCTGCTCCAACACAGCTGATTCAAATGATCAACTCGTTATGAACTCCTGAAGCTGCTTAATAACAAACTGATCATTTGAATCAGCTGTGTTGGAACAGGGAGAGATCTAAAACATGCAGGGCAGGGGGTACTCCAGGAGAGGGTTGAGAAACACTGCCCTAGAGAATCCCGCTAAAACGTCTTGTGATAGTAGCCGGCAAGAATGTGTTTGTTACACGTCAAAACACTGCGTCAAAAGTCACAGTTACATTCATTCTACATCAATTACAATTTCAGATGTCTAAAACTGCATTCTGGATAGGAAGAATTACAATTATGGAGATCCACAATATTTATACGGATGTCCACAATTGTATTTGTCCTAGTAAAACTGCAGTTGTACATATCCGTAATGACATTTTTACTAGAACTGAATTGTAGATATAAGAAATGGGAGTTTTTCCTAGTAAGAATTCTATTGCAGACAGTCAGAATGTTCATTCTGGATAGGAAATCTGAAATTTTCATTTTGACTAGGAAGAATTGAATTACGGATATCTGCAATAGGGTCTACATATCCAGTCTAGCTATTAAATGTTAAAACGGCTTGCCATAAGCTGTGTTTGTGATAAACTACTGTCGGCCTTTTCGAGAGGGTTGCCAGTCTGATTTCAAGTGACGTCACATAAAAAGCTGAAATCAATTAAAACACCACTCTGCCAAGTGTTTGCTTACAATAAACTGCTAACCGTGGAAACAAACCGTAGCTATTTCTGCGCAGGAGCGATGAAATTGATGAAAACGCATGTTTTATTTTGTTAAGTTGACGCGATCTCAGTAAGGAAACCAAACTATTGCCATTTCAGTCACACAAGTCAGTGCGAAATCACTACTAATAAAAAATAGAAAAAATAATTATGCCAAACCTGGCAGCCTGGGTAATCATATTCTGTTGCATTTTTCAACCAATACTCTGTTGTTGGTGTTATTAGTTACCCTACGCTACTATAAAACGAAATTACCAAATCGTTCCGAGTGACCCTGTGAATGAGAAGCTAAGTTGCGTTTTGATATTGTGGCTCACTAGCTACCATATGGCGGCATTTTGTGATGATGTGTAACTCAAACTTTGCTCAATGTAAACTTAAGATACAAGATTTGTTATTCAGTGTTGTCACTATGATGTTTAACTTTATATTTTTGTCAATTTTTCAAGCTGAAGTCAAATTTCAACTCTTGATTACAATGGTGGACAATACAGCTGTTTTCAACTTAATTTTCTAAAGCACCTTGAGTTGCATGCATTTTCTGTCAGAAAGGTGTCTTTCCTTTTAAATATGTTTATGCTCCCAAAAAGAAGTACATGGATGTTTTATGTTTTTGACAATCGTCTCTGCAAATGATTAAAATTACTGTAAAGCAGATTAAAGAGTAATGTTATAATAATTTTATTATTTTGAAATATTTGTTTATTTATCGCAAGTCATATCTTAATATTGAACAATGTTATCGCACATTGCAGATTTTCCTCATATCATGCAGGCCTAGTGTTATCCATGTGGTGTTACAAGACGTGCTGGTAAAAACAGGATACTTACTGGCCTCCCCAATAGATCTTAGTGGTCACCACAAAACTGGATCGTCTGAGTTAAACCAGTGAAAGAGAGGGAGAAAGAGACAGAGAGATTAACTAAAGAGCTCACCAATATTGTGTCTGGTAATGACTTCTAGATTTACAGCCATCATTATTGTATTTATATTGCTGAAGATGAGTGTATGTTCATTGATTTAAACACACACACACACACACACACACTTTGGTAGTATTCACCGAATGTTTTTCATGGCAGTAAAGCACACTGAAATGAATGGAAATGAAATTCAGAGTGAGACAGGGGAGGGGTGTGGAAAAGCGTCCACCAATTATTTACAGTGGTTTGGCACTGCTGCCGTCATCACGAAAATCAGGGATGCAGAAAGATGGATCGACAGGAAACTATAAATATATGAGAGACACACCTCCATCCTTTCTTCTTAATGATGTTTCCCAGGGTGATTTCGGCCCTGGGGGGGGGAGAGAGAGAGAGAGAGAGAGAGAGAGAGAGAGAGAGAGAGAGGGAGAGAGAGGGAGGGAGGGGGAGAGAGAGAGGGGGGGGGAGAGGGAGAGGGAGAGAGAGAGAGAGAGAGAGGCGCCACAGTAAAATCCCCATCGTTATTGCAGAGGAAGAGCAAACAGCAAACCTGGCAGCTAAGCCTGCATCAGCTTGCCATGACTTGAGTGACAGTGTGTAGACATCTCAAAGCAACATTCCCAAGATTGCTATGTCCCTTAGTTTAGGCTGGTTTTATTGTATATATATTACATTTTTTTTGTTGTCATTATGTATTTATATGTAGCATTAGAATTTGCTCTTTATTTATAATTTATAATATAAAAATATTATTTTACCACATTTGTATCAGTATATAAAATCTTGTGTATTGTTCCATACATCCTGTATATGTAAGCATGTTTTGGCCGTGTTTCCCGTTGTAAATCTATGCCAGTAAAACACAGGGGGATCCTTGAACGAAAGAGAAAAAACTAGTATGTTGAAAACTGTAAAATACTAAGCAACATTACAAAACAAACTTAAACCCTATCTATTACTTAATATTTCCTTTCCTTTCTCCTTCTCTAATTCACCAATTCAAAGTGCACAGATGCACAATTCCTTTTACACAGTGAAAAAAACATTCAGAAATGAGGAAGCTGCATTTTAATATATTTCCTTAATCAGGGACATTTTCTTTTTCATGTCGAATGATGACAAGCTGCTAGTTCTGTTTGGGGAAGGACCAACAGCCCCAATCACAGAGTAGTATATCTCAGACTGTCACAGCCTGAGGGACAGTGCATAGCTGACTGGTGCTGACTGATAACTAAAAAAATGACTGCACTGACATATATGTGAATCAACAATATCACTGAATAGATTCCATCTAATTATATACATTTTTCACAATGTTGTAACTTCACTGTCACAATTATCATTTATATGAAAATTACATTGCTCATGCTTTATGTAGGTTCATTGGTTTGACTGTACGTGTTTGCCTTTTTGTAGAAATTATACTACATGAATACATAATTGCTCGGTCAGTGTGCGTTATACAGTGCTGTGAGAGTGTTCACGTGATCCGGCACAGCTGACTGGCGAAGCGCTCACCTCCCTGAAGCGTACACCTCCGCCGTGTCAAACAGGTTCACGCCGTTTTCATACGCGATGGTCATCAGGTTCTCAGCCATCTGAGAAAGACAAGCAGCACTGAGACACTGACACACTGAGGAAACCAAGACTTTTAGTGACAAAGACTGTGAGACACCAGTCGACCGAATGTTGAACATGTCATTACATGTGGATATGCAAAGACTCTGAGGAAATGAGGGTTCATTGAGACTTTGAGATGCACAGAGAGACAGAGAGACACTGAGATTTAGGCACACTGATTCAGAGACACAGAGAGAGAGATTGTATGAGAGATTTTCAGTACTGCCAGTGCTAGATGAACTCACCTCATCTGAGATTTGTGATCCAAAGGTCACCCAGGTTCCTGAGAACAGAAAGGAAAAATGCACAACTGTCTTAACATCAAAGACCCTCAAACAAACACACACACACACTTATACACACAATTGCTGACACGTGAACACATACAGTGCCTTGCAAAAATATTCAAACCTTTGACTAATTGTAACATTTTACTTAATTACAAATGATACACAGAAATTTTGTACTGTGTGATACAATCACACAGTCATTGCTCTCTACCACGTGCTGGGTCTGACATGCAGGACACAATAACCCTATAATCCTTACAACATGTCTCTGTATGTATATATAGACAGAGTAAGGTACAGTGCTGCTAGACCCTGGATGCTGGAGTGTGGAGGTCGCTAAGGACAGAGGACTGGCATCCTGAGCTCATTCTTACTCCCCAATGACAGGCGAACTTAATCTGTGACGCTCGACCGCTAATCCAGATGTATTATCGAATGTGTAACAATGTGAAACACAAGTCGCCCCGACCGATCAGAGTAAACAGAGGAGTTTAATCTCCTGCGGTGGGTGGGTCTGGTGTCCGGCCGTGCATCCCGTACTCAGGGGCCCCTGCAGAGGGGTGCGCTATGCAGCGTAACCTGGTGCAGTACTCACCCAGCCCCAGGCATGAAACCCTTAGGCCCGACTTCCCCAGGTTCCTGTAACACACGGAGAGGGATGGGGGGGTTAATTCAGACGCACCTACCTTTACAGAATCCAGCCTGACCCAACCAATCACAGATTCAACAACCAGAGCATGGTTGGCACTTTGATGGGAGGCTCCTGGGGAAACCAGGTAGCTGTTTGCAGTAAAATCCAGCACTCTCCTTGCCATGATGTAGAGCACTGTGCTGTAGAGAGTCCCAGGATGAACTGAGGTTCTGACACACTACATTCATGAAAGGCCCCATGGCACTTATTGCAAAGAGTCAGGGTCTTCACCCCACTGTCTATCAAATTCCAAAAGTGGCCACCTAATCGCCCCTGCTGCAGCTGACTGACTACGTTCATGACCAGCCCTAATTTTTCTACATCCCACGTTTAAAGGTTTTTTTCACACTCATGGTCAAATAAAGGTGAACTAAATAAATAAAGAGAGATCCTAACCCTAACCCTAATTATTATTTTCACTTGTAATCATTTATTCTTATAAAGCAAAAGGATATATTTATATACATGACGGACAAATACATTGTCATATAGATACATTTCATTATTATCATTTAGCAGCCACTCTCACCCAGAGCACCTTACACTTATTACAATGTTAACATCTTATCCATTTAGACAACTTATTTACTGAGGCATTTCTGTAATAAGTACCTTACCCATGAGCACAGGAGCAGTGCCCCAGCAGGCAATCAAACAAGCAACCTTTTGGTTATGAGCCGTGTTCCTTACCACTATGCTACAGTGCCACCCTGTCACTGATGTCAACAGACACACAAATAAATAAACAAATAGATAGCCAGACAGACAGATGTAGACACAGTACACAGATGATAGATAGATAGATAGATAGATAGGTTGACTGACTCATATAGGTGTGTAGATAGGTATATAGCCAGATAACAAACAGCTAGCCTAAACACATCCACTGTGGTACATAACTCCTGTTGAGACCACAGATCTGTCCAATTTGCCACTGTGCCTCTGATGCCATCTGACACTGTCCCCTTCACTTTTAAAACTAGAGGCCTGCTGTCCTCTTTCCTTCACCCTCTGAACACAAGCATCAATCCCTCTTGGTCAGAGCCAGCGCACATCTTAGGATGAAAATGTTTGACATTCGCTGTGCTTTTGTAGGCCTAGATGGCTGCTGGCGAGCATACAGTGAGCACCAGATGGCCAAACTGAAAAGCGAAGACTGCGGAAACGGGCAGGGGGACAGCTGCACTAGTGATGAGTCACCCGTCTGCGGCCTAGCTATCGTGCAGACCTTCAGCCTGTCATGGGACTACAGACAAACTATTAGCATCGCCTCTTAGCATGCGCTACCTCCATCTGACTCTAGGGGGTGCTGAGCCCAATGTGCCAAACGCTAAACCTCCATGAAGTGTCACAATTCATCGAGTCCTCTCTTCTACAAAAGAAAAGGACCGCTCAATTGTGGCTTCTACAGAAAAAGGATATTTTTTGCAGGGCGTTTCAAAAAGCGTCACTTTACAATGTAGTTAAAGGTGTGTTCTGCACTTCCCCACTCTCACACCACTCATCACCACGCAACTTTTTCACCCAGCTTAGCACGATTTGCGTCTTGTTCCTCAATGAATTCTACCCGATCCTCAGTGGTGTATATACGCTACCCTTTCAGCGGCAATATTAATGACGCTCTGGTGCGGACTCGACAATCGCGGCCGTCACGAATGAATTGAGCCAATAATGTAAGCCAACGTCTCCTCCTCGCCACGCACGCTGTCAACACACTACACGCAGCTCCACAGTGCGCAGTTACCGGGCGCTAATACCCACTTGCGTCCTTTGTGCCTTTGTGTTACCGGCGAGAATAACCGCAGCGGTAATAACAGACACGCGATGATTAATGAAGTCTCACTTCACTGTTTAATGTAATTGGTGATACGCAGATAAGCTCAAACAAAGACAAGGGGCATTCTCATTAACTGCAATATCGCAGAGTGTGTTTCTTTGTTGCCATGGGGATAATGGCACGGGTCTTTAATGCTCCGTGTTTGGTTCCGACGAATCACTAAGAGAAAGAGTGTGTTTACTCTTGGGGGAGTTTTGAAGAACAAAACACCTGAATTGACGGCGCATGGATTTTGAAAGCATTTGTATGTTTTTCGGCAATCTTAACATAAGAACAGCAATGAGCTGTGAACTCTACCCAAAGCTACATGATACAGTGGGCGCACTTACCTGTAACAGTAACAGTAAAAAGGAAACAGTTGAAACATCACCCTACCCATATCTTAGACGACAATCCTCCTAGTTCAATAAAGCTTCACATGTTAATATGTTGTTGCTATAAATGACCTAATCAAAGTGAAAGGATCACAAAACATTACATTTTTTAAGATCTTCTTTTTGCCATGCACTTGGGGGGAGTTGTTGTAGAGGCAGAAGACACTAAGAAGGTTGCCCTTGGTCCAACATTTTCTGCTGAAAAAGGAGAACAGAACCCATGCTCATGTGTACAGTATTCAGCCCATTCATTCATACCTTCTTGGAGCTCATTAAAAAGGATGCCACAAATGTGAACATGATATGAACTCTTTGCAGGGACAAATTGGGAAGGACATTTGCACAATGTAAGATTTTATGAAAGGACATATCACTACACCCTCACCCTGTTAATTATGTCATATTTTGCTCTTATCCAGAATGTCTTACATATCTTTTTTTGCTTATGCAATCTATTTATATAGCTGAACATTTACTGAGGCAATTTGGGTTAAGCACCTTGCACAAGGGTACGACAGCAGTGCTCCGCTGGGGAACTGAATGGGAATTGAACCAGCAACCTTTATGTCACACTGCTATGTCACACTGCACTCACGACTGAAGCTTTCAACATTTCACAGTGGGACAGGAGTGTCCTACTGCACATCAGGCATTCATATTAATTTCACTACAATAATGCTTCATTGTCTTTTCCTTGAGAGTACATTCTTATCTGCATGCAAACAGAAGGTTTTTGGATGCTACCCTCTTTGGCAAGGCAAAAGAGTACACAACAGTAATGTCAGACACGGACATCTCATGGATTTTCCCTCATGGTACATCCTGAATGATGCAGTAACAGCCATGATGTCTTAAACTTTGGGCAGAAAATAATCTGACCTTTGTTGTATACTAATCTCCATTCATTTTATTCACTGTAAATCAGAGCACTGTATTCATTAAAAATGCAATTTAGGAGTACTGTTGTTTTCAATACGTATGTTCTTTTCCCAAAACTCACGGCTGATACATTTGATTTGTTTTATCTTAGTTGTTCACTGACCTGTTTTCAACAAGGATGTGCAGGTATTTGGTTTCGAATAGAACGAAATAGAATGCAGTTGAAACAAAATAAAATATAAAATACAACATTGGGGTTTATGTCGTCGAGACGTTCGCTGCTGGTTTTGATCTTGTGCCGGACGTTTTGAAAAAGAAGGAAACGGTTTAAAATTGTGCTTGTGAAATTGTTTGTTCCTGTGTACAGAAATTGAATTAAATACAGAGAAAACTAATCATTCCCGTTTCAATGGAGCACTGGTTCATGTGCCTTTTTCCTTCCAGTTAAATATATTCACTAAGACAAATTTAAATTCACCCTCTATACCTTTACTTCTTTGCATTTATTGTGAATAGCTTTAAAAATGATTCGATGTGGATATAAAATATTGTCTTCTGTCATTCAATCGTTGTTATCATATAGTCTACTTTACATAACAATTCAGTCAAACAATTACCATTAAGAATCTTCTGAGATAATCCAGTGAATTTTACTGTTTTGATGGGGATGGAGAGCGAGAGATGAGATAGACTTCTGGCATTCTCTCCGTTCTGTGTTCTCTCTGCAGAGGACAAGGCACAGAGGCTCCTCCCTTGCTGATATCTTCTGCAAATGCTATCAAATTAACCATTGTGGTTTACAAGACCATTGCGGATTTTAAGTACTTATTACCTTGTCGCGACAAGAGAGAATGGTGTAGCCTATTTAATTTCAATAAGCTTATCAAGATCCAGATAGGCTATTAATGGCACTGATATTAGGCTAAGATGTATCTCGCGAGTAGGCAATTATGAAAGTCTCTGCGCTCCCGCTCCGTAAAAAAAATGCGCCTCCGCTCTGGATCAACGCACGTGGCAAACACGCTCACGCGACGCGTGCGGTCTGAAATCGGGGCTCAGCGCGTCGCGCTCCGTTCTGATTAATCGCGCCAGCTGGAGGCGGCAGCGGCACCGGCACCGGCACCGCATCGGACCTGCAGCGGGGTTGCAACGGCCACACTTCCCGCCCTGCGTCTTTCCAGCCCGCGCTTTCATCTGGGGCCGCCTGCTTGCGCGTATTCCTCAGAAATAGCCCGATGGAATGAGACAGTTTGTCAAATCGTTTTCGTCCTAGAGCGTTTCGGTAATTCCCTCTCTATTTTTACTTGCCCGGCTGGGCTATTTTTGGACTTTACATCGGGTGTGGGTGCGAATGGCCACACAGTGCGTACAAGCTACTCATTATAAAATTATAGAGATGGAGAGGGGGTTGGCGTCATGTCCATTAATCACAAGAAATCCTCGAAAGCAACATCGCGGGGCGTCTTGGTTAACCAAAAACGATGCCGAGAAACACTAGCTAGTTGGACAGGATGTACTGTTGGAGAGAAGTCAGATATATCGCGGCGAATACAATCGAATAGAAGTATTACCTATATCGCAAACTGCGTACATACAGTACAATCTGCATGTAGAGTATATCTGTGTGGAGGGCACACTCTTTCTGTTTCCTAGTTAGTAATTGTTCAATGAAAAGCTAGCAGTCCATGCTCACTGGAGCTTGGTGTTGGAAAGTGCAGCCAAGAATGTGTGTGTGTGTGTGTGTGTGTGTGTTTCTGGTTTCTGGACTACGGGGAATTAAGTGTGAGCGCGTCCATGTCTTTGCCAGCGAGTATTATGTGAGAGACGGTAATCTCTCTCATATATATATATATATAGTGTATACGATGTGACTTGCTAGCCTGCAGTTACGTTTAGTGAATCACAGATCGACTTCGAAACATATAGGGAATCATGACTGCTTATCTGTGCACGGACACGCAGTGCACACTTCAAATTCATGCCCAGGCATACATCGCATACATCGCACACAAGCATTCGCTTGCGCACATATATCTCAACACTGGCACATGGGCATGCTGTCACGCATGGACGGGCACACACGCATCACAACCACGTCCGCATCCCGGTATGTGGAGCTTTTCATTCTAATTTCTGCGGTCAGACACAGCAGAAATTCGTGGCAGGGTGATAATAATTCGCGTGGGCTGTCTGACTTTAATGCGAAGAAACACGCTGTTTAGTTCGTTTAAAACTGGGCAAACAAGCCGCCCTAGTGAGGCTGGGGACGGGTGTCTGCACTCTACACACAGAATCAGATTGCATTAGGGATAAGGCTGGATAGGTGGGTAGATGGTGAATGGTGGGTCAGGTGGTAAATGCTAAAGCCTCAGGCTGATGCTGTTCTCAGAAGCAGCATTGAGTCACCGTATCCACAGAGCCCCCAGTCGGCAGCAGCAGCTGGGCATCGGCAAAAGGGCTAAAGCTACACCGACGCCTCTGCCGCTGCGTGTCACATGTTCAGACGTGTGTCATTACCCTTTCTTCCTCCACAGACACCTGAACCAGCCCCTCCCAGCACCCGCCACTACTGGCCGTGGTGCACCTAATCCGACTTCAACGGAAAATGTCCACACCACTCATTGTGCGCTGCCCCTCCCTCACGCACTCCTTCAGTTTTTATTTTTCCACCAAAACAATTATCAGCTGGAATACTACAAACACACACATACATACATACACACAGACAGACAAGAAGAAGCACAAACACACACACACACACACACACGCACACACACACACACACACACACACACATTTTCCCATGAAAACATCCCATAACATCCCATGAAAATAAATCTTTTTTTTCCGTTTTAGTAATTTATTTTCTTCATGGTGGGATTTATACATGTACATTCTGTGAGGCTTGCATTTTCCTTGTCATTATCCCCCATTCTCCTTCTGCCTGTCATCTTTCCAGTCCTCACAGTCACAATCCCCCACACCACTCCAGCCATAACCACCGGACTGAGACCTGGGCATTTTCAATCAGAAAAATGTTGCATAAACATCAACAGCAGTGCTTATGGGAGGCTGAGTCCCTACCCAGTGTAGTCCACATCAAAAATCTCTGGCTGTAGATTCCACCTCCCATCAGTAGTTATAGCTAAAGGTAAGCTTCTATATCCCTTACATGTGTCAGAACTCCATGCAGATTAGTAACAGCTGGAGCCAAAGCTGGCTGACCCTAGTAAAGCAAAGTTTGTTTCCTTCTGTATAACAACCAAAGCTCCAGCACATACATGCTAGTGCCTGCTGAATCCAGACATCTACCTAGACTTTGTCTCCAGCCCATGGCTGAGATTTTCCATGAAAAAATTCTAGGCTCCAAATTTCTTTTCACCTCTGGTTGTTTGCTATAGGTCAGCAGGCTTGCCTCTCCCTCCCTGGATTAGCTGTTCAGCTTTTAGCACAGATGCTGAAGGGAGCTGCATAGCTACGCTGCTTGCTGACTCAGCCTGTGGCTTTCTGGTAAGTAGGCCAGCACCACTGACACTAGAGGTTCGAGGAGACAAGGATCAACTCAACGGGAAAGCATAATGGAAAACCACCCAGAACCTGGACCTGAACCTGAAAAAGAGAGAGCCAACCTGGTTCCAACTCTATACTGAAAAAGGGATATGATGAGCCATCTTGGTTTGAACTTTTCAGCTGAAGAGGGCTATAATGAGCCAGGCTGATTCAAGTCCTATGTTGGAAAACAGGTATAATGAGCCAGCCTGGTTCCAGCTTTCTAACCAACCCTACACTACTCTTCCCCACCCTAACTCTGATCTGCTATACCCCCCCCCCCCCCAATTAGCTGCCCTGCTCTGTCAAACCATACTGCTTGACTGCTCTGCCCTGCTATAATCTGTGTTAATACTGCCCTTTTATACCCTATCCTAATACAATCATGCTATACCCCACCTTAATACTACCCTGCTACACCCTACCCTAATACTTGCCTGCTATACCCCCATACTGCCCTGCTATACAGCATAGCTATACTTTGTCCTAATACTGCCCTGCTATATCCCAGTACTTCCCTGCTATACCCTATCCTAATACTGCCCTGCTATACCATATCCTAATGCTACCCTGCCATACCCTAATATTGCCCTGCTATACCCTACCCTAATACTGCCTTGCAATACCCTACTCCAATACCACCCTACTATACTATTCCCTAATAGTGTTCTGTTATACTCTACCCTAATATTGTCCTGCTATGCCCCAATATTATCCTACTTTGCCCTTCCCAACTCCAGTACTGCTCTGCTATACTCTAATGCTGCCCTTCTCTACCCTACCCCAGTACTACCCTGTTATACCATTAATACCATCCTCTCAATACTGCCCTACCCCTACCTCAGTACTACTGTGCTCTACCCTAACCTTCCCATGGCTGTCCTGCACTACACTGGCCTGCTCATCCTCTGTGCATGTCTGTGTCCTCATTAAGCCTGTAGTGACATCACTGCTCCCACAGGCCCTGCACATGGAGACAGAGAACAGATTCTACTCCTCTTCCAGCAGTCCAATCAGCTCAGGGCTCTCAGCTTTGATGAGACAGGGATCAGCATCGGTCAGAAGCTGTAGGTACGTGTGTGTGTATGTGTGTGTGTGTGTGTGTGTGCCTGCACTGATCAGTTATAGTCAGAGAGAGCAAGAGGGTGATACCACATTCCAGCAATGCCACACGCGCACACACACAAACATGCATACACTGCTAAAGAACATCAGACTGTACTTTATGCCTTGAATCTGAGTATATCTATGAAAGCCAAGCCTTGTAAAGCAGCATATGCATTAATCAATTTATAAATGTACCGTATGGGCTCAATACTCCACAGTGTGTGAACTGTAATACACACAGACACACACGCGCACACACACATATACACATACACACACTCACAGGACTCAGGACTGTGTTCCAAGCGCTGCAATGCACCGAAAAAGGATTTGCAGAAACCGAGAGCGGAGAGGAGGCAGCAGAAACAGCGGGTGAGGGTGGGGGGGGGGGCGGGCGGAGAGGGAGAGGGAGAGAGAGAAGCAAGGGGAGGAAGATGGAATGGGACAGAGGGAGCACACACACAAACGGCAGGGCTGAGACAGTGAGTGGACGAGCCAATCAGCGAGCCCTGTTTGTCTTCCAGCACCCAGCTATGCACAGCCCCCCTCCCTGTGATGGCTCCCCACTCTGATGAGTGACTCCCCTTCATTAGTCAGGGTGAGCAATTAAGGAGCAGGCGGAGAAGAAAGGACTGAGGTGCGCACCCCTCACCCAGAGACAAATGAGCGCTCCTCAGTGGCAGCGGCTCTGAGCCCCGGAGGCCACACACACACACACACACACACACACACACATGAGCACACACATGTAAAGACAGGCACATACATACAAACCTAAACATTCAAAGATGCAAAAACTCTCACATATAAAAACACATGGGCATACAAACATACACACACGCACACACACACACACACACACACATATGCACACCCACACTCTTACAAATATGCACATATACACACAGGTATGTAAACAAACACACACACACACAAACACACGTGCGCACACATGCACATGGCACACACACACTTTGGGGTTAATTCTGTGCTGTCCTCAATAGGGTAGAACAATCACACAATTAATCTGGATGAGGAGCCAAGTCAGTCAGGGTTGGTCAGCTGAGCATCTACAATTTAGGACTCTCAGGGTTGAGAGGCTAACATTTCCGCGACAGCGGCTCCCGCACCAAACGACTGCAGCAGCTCTGAGCTCGTGCCAATTACAAGGAAATCAGCTGGAGAGCAAGATCAAAACCCTGCAGAGGAGTACAAGCACGCAGTACAAATCTGTTCACAGCGGTCTTTCTCCGCGATGGAGCGAGGATCAGCGATTTGGCTGCTGTAATGTAGGACCGGAACGCAACACCAAGGTCGTCCACTCTAGCAAAGCCACCGCCGTTTACCCTCGCAAACACAGGAAGACGGCCGCGCCCCTGGTCCCGCCGGAGAGCACGCCATCAGGCGGAGGAGCCTGCAGACGGCCCTGATTCTGTGTCGAGCACTGGGGTCTTACGTAAGTCCCACGGTGCCTCAAGGACGGACAGTATGGGCTCCCCAGGAGAAAGGATTTCTGCGCAGTCGAACGCGTCTGAGCCGTGGGACGCCCCCGAGTCTCTCGAAACGACAACAGGCCCACCTCAGCTCTGTGCAGGCTGCCGAGGTAGCAAGAGGTAAAAACAGCAAATGTCAGCTTGCGTCAGGGGGGCAACAAGGTGACAAAGACCCCCTTGGTGAGACCCTATCGGCTCGTTCCACGGGGGGGGACGCTGTGGCAGCACCGATCTTTAAATGGTGGCATTCTGTCTCCAGCTGCTTACGGTGTCTCAGAATCAGAGCAGGGGACGTATTTCCTGATTTTCCGGACTCAGTGACTTGCACAAGTGTTTTCTGGTAGGGCAGACTGTGTCCGAGAGGCCCACGAATGCCGAGGCAGCCTTGCGATCAATCACACAGCTCTAAAGCCACCCGGAGCCAATCGGCTTTGCCCCTGTAATTAAAGACGCGGCCCCGGGAACGTGTAAATTAAAGATGGACAAATTAAAGCCTGCTGACCTTTCCAACCCAACGCCAGGGCACTGTGTGGGGGGAGGGGGCGGGGAGTGGGGGGTTATTCCTGCTGTCATCCGCAAAAGCACGTCTAAGCAATTATGTAACCGAATGATCCTGACACGAGCGCCCGTGTTCGGACATTGATGGCTGACCTTGTAGAGGCTTCCTTTTCTCTCTGCTTGGGCTGGCACTGAGCACCCACCACTTGCCTCAGAAATGCTCCGCCACCGAAACCAATGAGCAGCACTTGCGCTGTTCAGACAATTCTGGTTGCCACGTCCAAACAGCTAACAAGGTCAGAGTTAACCCCGCTTTCTCTGAAAGCACGGCTACTTGCAAATAAGTGCATTAAAGGCTAAAAAAAGTGCTTAGAACATTGACCTTTGTGACTGGCTGACAAAAACCCCCTGGTGCACGGAAATATTCAATAACATTCGATATTTTGTCAGTACACGCATGTTTTCGACAGAACAGTCCATTAACTTAGTCTGTCTCTGTTATATTAAATCAATGGGCACTGGATATTGGCATTTAAGACTGCTATGGATATGGCTCAAGGGCAGACCATTCGGGCTTATGAAAAGAGAGGGGAGACTCAGCACATATGTAGCTGTAACATCCTGTCTGCAAATATCTGCCCCACTGTCATTTGCATTTCTAAGAAATGTGCCAACTCTTGCTTCTGTCTGTGGCATGTTTCTGATCAACATTTGGTCAACATTTGGTTTTAACAGAAGCCTGGGGAAATTGGGAGTGTCCAACCTCCAAGAGCAAACAAATGACCCAATTAAGCCAATTAAGCCTCTGTAATTTGACCTTAATTGAAAAGAAATGAATTGAACTGAAAGACAGACTTACAGCTGAGCTAGGCCACCAAACCAAAATATAAGAGAGTCTTATAGATGTGACTTGCACATTGTCAGTACAGAGCTTTTCAGAGATTCTCCCTTCAGATAAGTACAACATACTCTCCTGCATATCTGGCACATTATTAACATGTATATTCATAATTATGTATTATATTATGTAATATAATACAATACAATTTAATACAAAAACTAACGTAATGTAACATAAGTTGTAAAAGGAGTGGAAGTGATTTTATCATGTGATTAATGGTCATGTAGTTTAAAATCACCAACAACACAAGTGGCAATAAGATACTGGTCCCCTGTTTAGCATGAACGTCGGGAAAAATTTCTAATACATATAGGGTTGTTCGAATTACAGTGTACCACAACAGCAGCAACAGCGCTGAAGATAAATTTGACAGTGACCTCAATCCTCAACTACATCAGCAGAAACAACGATTATGGCATGAGAAACAACAACTTGCAATACCCTAAGGGAGCAAACCCCCTTGATGGCAGCCACTTCATCAAAACAGTGATCTGAGGCTGACATCATCGCTAAATCCCTCTTAACCCCCTGCCCCTAACAGTGTTGTCACCAAACCACCTCCCCGCCAACCCCCCTGACTCCATTCCCAAGGGCAGCCTACCTCCCCGGGAAGTCATGCAACCCCCCAGGGGCCCTCATAGCCCCGCCCCCATCACTTTTCCCACAATAGCAGCAGCCAGATGAGACTGGACCGGCAACAGGGCAACAAAGGTGGTCGGAGCTCCGTGTCAAACAGCAACAGGGGCGGGGGAGGCAGTGGGGGGTGTTGTGTCTGCGATTCACCAAAAAACTGATCTAGGACTGATCCATCATTCATAGCATGTCTGCCCGATCTCGAAGCCCAAAACAAATGAAATTTTAAACGCTGCATGAACAAGTGCTCCACGCTGAACTGAACTGTAATCCAGGCATGATATCGGTTACAGGTGACTCAGCCAACAAGTGTTACCCTTGAATCAACCCTGAACCAGCAGGCCATTGAGCAGCCAGCAGACCCCCCCCCCACCCCGAAAAAAACTCTCCCAAAACGCTACCACTACCCAGCCTTCTCCTTAACTGTGTGGAAAGATTCTGTTCCAAAGCCCCAGGATCAGCGCCAGCTGTTCTCACATAATAGCCATGGTTAGTATTAGGGCAATGTAAGCTGATCTTGGATCAGCTGTAAGGAGTGAAAAGTATCCAGAGCCCTTAAACCAGCAGCAGTCTCTGTGCCGCTTGCCCTCTCCCTGCCTCATGGTCAGGTCCCTCCTCTTTCTCCACCCCAGAGGGAGCTGTACCCCTCCCTCCTTGCCCATCTCCACCCACTCACCTGTACTTCATGCTGCTGTGCCGGCCGATGGCCTCCTTCATGTGGGCGTGTCCATGGGGGGTGGTCCGTGTGGCCACCAACACTCTGGACTTTGTCTGCCCCTGGGAAGTGTGGTGCCCATTTCCCCCTTGGCCTCCTCCTCCTCCTCCACCACCTCCGCCACCTCCTAGACCCCCGCCGCCCCCTCCACCCCCGCCCCCGACTCCTCCCCCGCCTCCACCCGGACAGCCCCCCCCGGGCGGGGCGGTGCGGAGGCCGCAGAGCCGGTCCTCACTGCTGCGGCTCTTCAGGTTGTGCTCCGTGCAGGCGATGGACACCTGCATCTTCAGCACTCACTGTCTCTCTCAGCACCCCTGGTTAATGGGACAGCTTGGCACTACCACCCCCTCTTTCTCCACTCTAGTTCCCCCCAGGTCTCCCACCCCTCCTAGCCAGGCACTGGTGATTGTGCCCAAAAGGGGGTGGTGCCACAACGGGGCCTGGGCTATGCTCCGCTAGTGCACGCCGATGTTGTTGCCAGGTGCAGAGTCCAAAGTGGCACACTGTGGGCCGCCTCTAAACTAGGAATGCTACTTTGTTTTGCGACAGCACGGGTCCAAAGCGCCTGTGCCGGGGCGCTACGAGCTTTGGCCTCACATGCCCACTCTCGCCGAGGGACAACAGCCGCAGGAAGCACTGAGAACCCACGAAGCGGAGCTTCCGAACCAGGCGGCAACCCGAGACCGCCTTACAGACTGGGAACCCTTGCACCCCTGACTGGCAGAGTTATAGTGCCTTGACTGTGCTTGCTTACACAGGCATTAACCCCTTTTGTGGTAACTATGCTGAAACAACCACACTGACTTCACAAGTGGAAAAAAAATCCACACTCTTGTTGTTGAAGAGAGCCCCTGAGCAAACACGGGGATAACCGTCCGGCCTGTCAGCTAAAGCTGACTGAGAAAATGACAGCTGACTAACTGACGGAATGACTGGCTGGCACGCTGCCGGCCGACACTACAAAATCTTCTGACTCATCTGGACTCTCCCGTCGCGGTCGCCCAGACTGACTTCCCCCGCGCGCGCTGCACCGGTGACACGAGTGGCTTTAACACTGTTCTCCTCGCACCTAGCCGATCTCCCGTCGCGTACCAAATGCGCACTGGCTGGCGGCTCTAGCGCTCCGGCGCCAAAGTCTACGCCTGCCAGCCGCAAACACGCGCTGAGCTTGCACGCATATCCTGACACAAAACAAACATGCACTCAGCACATACAAGCACGCAGCGGCGGCGAGGCTTCTTTGCACAGCGCGGCTCCTTCACGTGCTGCAGGGACGCTGACACCCTGGCAACAGTAACACATACCAACGGCTCGTGCCGTTCTTGTTTTTTTTAAATCATCAATTATCGTTAACCGCTTTATAATCAGAAAGGCTCCGCTGCACCCACCTCTGCCGTCAAAGTACCAAGAGTATATTAAAAATATTATTTGGACAACTGATAGACGCTCAACCCTGGTCACCTTGCTGAGTCAATTGATTGCTAATCGCTGTTTTTCCTGTTAATGGATTTCACTGTTTCCCCCCACGAGCCAACAGCTAAAGCTAAACTCCACCGCTATGAGCGGCACTCAAACGCGAAGGCACGACGCAAACAGCATCGGTGATACCGAAAAGCACCTGCTTGCTTCTGTTTCCCGCTTTCCATCTCAGTGCTTTTCTCACCCAGGAAAAGAAATGTCTGTGGCGTTGCACTGGCGAAGAATCCTTAAATCCCAAATATTCAGGACAGACGGACAGATCCCGGATATCCAGAGTCCAACGCGCACTGCTTCATTCCTCTCTCTCTCTCTCTCTCTCTCTGTCTCTCTCTCTCTCTCTCTCTCTCTCTCTCTCTCTCCCTTCCTCTCGTTATGCGAGGGGAATAGCCCCGAACAGCGAAGCAAGACCCTCTCGCTCGCTCGCGCGCACGGACGCGTGCGCTCCGCCGAGCGAATAAAACGTTGGCCAGCCGCCTTGCGCCTTCTCCTGTGCATACGCATACAAACCGGGAGAATTACGATTTAAATAACGAACGCTCCCCTTTCAGCGAACACATGTGCCTGTGGTTCATTCTCCCTCCTGCGTTTTTTCCCTCTGTCACTCTCACTTTTCCTCCTATTTCTTTCCCTCGCTCTCCATCCTCAAACCCAATCCTCCCCTCCCGCTTTCTCACCTCCCCGTCGCATGCATAGAAACACAACTGTGCGGCAGGGAGCCGTCTTGTTTAACCCATCTTGCCACCGAGCGAATGGTATTATGCATATTGTTTTGGCTATTCACAGAAGCCAGGGGAATAGACAGGGGAGAATTGCAGGCAGGAGAGACGTGGTCTAAGGGAAACGGGAGACAAGCGAGCCGTATTATACCCAACCCCCCACCCACCCCCAAAACACGACCAGTGCCTCTTCTCCCTCCACACAAAGTATGCGGATAATAGTCCTTACAGAAGAGTGTCAAAATATACTGCCCTCAAAACACCGCTCGTCTCCGCATGCAGCTGCGAACCTGTCATGTCTGCAATGGATATATAACATGCAAATGCTCCAAGCACAGAGCACAATACTGGGGCTGTGGTGTAATCACCTGCTATTTTCCTCCCCCAAAAATTAAATTAAAAACTGGTCCGTAAGGCAGGAGGAGCATACCCTGTTGTGATGTATGCTGACAAAGCTGGGCTGTAATAAGGAAAAAATCCATTCAATAAATGAAAACATACTCATGGCCGGATGTCATTCTCACAGTATGACGATATTGTAATTGGCCGAATAAATCACGCGATACATAATGACCATCGTGTGGAAAGAGCTGCATATTGTCAGACCGCGTGAATGTCTCCAAGACACAAATTCCTCTGAAGGTGACACCAGGATTGATGTTCTCTTTGACTTCACATGTGGGAGTTCTTCTAAAGATCAAGAGTGAAAAATGCAACTTGCTAGCAATACTCTATCTGAGTACGAGCATGGATAGAATTGCTTAAGCAATCAATTGATCAATCAATCAATCATTCAGTTCATCAATCATTCAAATTTACTTGGTTATACCAACTTCTGCTCATCAAGTAGCTCAGAGAACATCTGTGGAAGTCCAAACTACATTCCAGCTACAAATTACGTAAAGTAATAACGTGAAAGTTCTGTTGAATTGTATTGTTTCCGTTGAATTGAATTGAATTGAATTGTGGGGTGTTTTCTATTTATCCAGGCCTGCATAAGGCCAATTATGAGCATGGGCTGTGCCACAGATAAAGGATTACTAGGTTTGTGAAAAGCTGTAAGAAGATGTGCATAATACAGCACCTCAAATGGACACATACATCCCAGATGAAACAGGAGCACTGCAGACGAAGAATCACTTCTGAATTTGAAAAAAGAGTCAGCTTTGATTCACTCAAATGCGGCCACCCAATTTTTGCACTCATTCAACTTTCTGTTTCCCACGAGTAAGCCCCAATCTAGTAATTCTATTTCTGTTGTTGAGTGTATAAAGTCTCAGAGCATGTTTGACTTCTCCAAAATGGGCCAGAAAGAGTGGGTGGTCAATACATGAACAGGGAGGTGGGCCTGTGGACCAGGGCCAGGGATAACACTGTACATACAGACTGACCCAGTTATGGATGGAGACATCATACTCTTTTTTGCGATCCATTATTTACACAATTATTCATTCGAGACGTGGACCCAATTACCCCTCTCCTTCCCTACTTGATCTCATATCTCACCCAGTTGAAGGAGTTTGAGGACAGAAACAGCTAAAGTAGACTTCTGCTCAATACAGCTGAGATCTTACTTCATCTGCTTCGTGAGGTTGGAGAGCATCATGCACCCGTGCTGTTGAAAGCTTCATACATGCCATATGCAGAAAAGACAGAATCCAATCAATGACAGGGCAGAGAATGAGAGGGGCTGCCATTGGAGGTAAATCTTTTTTGTCTGCAGTGAGTCTGGCCAGAAATATTAAAACACACACAATGGGTGTGGCGTGAGATTGAGATCGGTGACATCTTTTAAGAGCACAGCTTCAGGGGATGACAGGAATAGTTCTGAAAAGAACTGATGGGAGTTTGCGCCCATCCTGTTCCCAAAATCTAGTAATCAGTAGCATTGCCACAAGTTATCATTCTCTCGTGGGGAACAGAGGCCGTCATAATCTCCCTCGTGCTTAAAACCTACCAGGGGACAAGAAAATGGAGAGGCATCCCGCAGGGGTCAAACTGCTCTAGTTACATCTGTGCTGTGGTATTATTGATTATTATTGATAGATGTCAGTTGTTGAGGCTGAAGTAGCAATGTGTGATGAGTAACAGGGTTCATTTTGGTCAGGATAAACACAGTGGAGGGAGAAGTCTTGAAATGGAAGGAAACAGCAGATTTTAAGATATGGTTAATGTAAAAAAGGTCTGAGAATAACTAACCAGCCTATTGTAAAATGTGCTCTAGGAAAGTCCGTGATGTGGTCGGATTAAAAGTAGAGAAGAGGCTCTGATTTTTAACGACCAAGACATTGCTTACGCTCTCATCTATTACTTTATTGAAAACTTGACAAATGAAAACATTACAAGACATAAAATTACCTGATAATGTCACCAACATAATAGATAACATTGGAATAAGGGACACTGATGTACTGAAAAAAGACAGCAGGTCCAAAGGGACTATATTATGTGGTTCTTAAAGAATTTGCTGAGATAATCTATAAATCACTGACAAAAAATTAGAAAATCATTAAGATTAGATACAAGGCAATATATTAAGACAATACAAGCTTCTGGAAACCAGTTATATGCTTTTCATGCAAAATATTCAAATCATCATGATAACACAGTGTTATTCTTAGTTAAATATAGTCTTATATAGGATTATATAGTGTACATTCCGAATGGAAAGAGTGTTTTCTGAGGATGTTACAAAAACCTTGGACTCCAGTCAGACTTTTGATGACATACCTTTACAGTTTCAAGACAGCTTTGATAAATTACTACTTCAGTCACTCATCATGAAACTAATGTCTCTCAGGGATCAAAGGGCCTACCTCCAGCCATGCTCAAAACTGACTTCATCATTGAGTTCATTGAATTAATAATTGTATGAATTGTACCTTCTCCTATGTACTAATCCAGAATAATTTGGGAAGATTCAAATACAATACAGAATCACACACATTCTTTACAAATGAATTTTAATATTAATAAATGCAAAGTTCTACATATAAGGCATGAATACTTTATGGATGATACAAATCTACAGTGCGCATAATACGAAAAAGACTTAATGTTGAAGCAGATCCAATTCTGTCAAGAGCTAGACATCCTGCTGAAGCAGTTTAAAAAGGCCAACAGGATGCCGGGGTGTACAGCCAAAATTATACATCACCTTAGTTAGACAATACTTAGAATACTGTGTTAAGCTGTGATCAGCACAGTGTAATAAAGTATATATAAGCCCTTGAGAAGGTCTTAAACAGATCCCCTTGTCAGAGAACTCATTTTTGGCAGCAGAAGCCTGAAAGCTGTCCCTGAAGAATATGCTCAGGATGGTACTGAAGAGCACTGGTTGATAAATATGCTGGTGGGGTTGCACGCATGGCAGTGTTCAGAAGCATGTTTGAGCTTGTAAATGTAGAGACCTGGGAGGATCCTGGTCTTAGCCCAGCAAGCTAATTGCCTCTCTTGTCGCACCATAGGAACATAAACATCTGACTCGCACCTGCTAACACACAGTTGCAGGAACACAAGAACATCATGACCTGGTTATTCACAGTCGTTAGTCACAGTGGTCGATGTGGGCAGTAGAAGAAAAAGAAAGCTATCAGACCCCTTTGTCTGTGTACAATGGGTCATTTGGAGGCAGAGAAGTCACCTGCGGAGATTAGGATGCGGGGGGGTGGGGGGTGGTGGGCAGAGATCTGTGTCTGACTTTTGGCTTGCATAACCAATGTGCAGGTGAGGAATCACCAGACAGTTAACACAGCGTAATGCTCAAGGACAAAATGCTTCTTCATCAGCTGAATCACAGACACCGAGGTGACTCACCAAGGAAACAGGAAACAGGTGTGTGAGAGGAATGCTGGGAAAATGGTGTGTGTCCAGGTAAGAAAGAATGTGTGGAGGCAGATGTTTGTGTGTCCAAGTAAGAGAGAGCGTGCAGAGGCAGGTGTCTGTGTGTCCAGGTGAGAGAGAAAGGTAAAAGACAGAGTGAGCACTGTAATGATGTGCCCAGGTGAAAGAGAATGCACTGTGGGAAGAGGTGTATGTGAAGCCAGTAGAGTGTTGATGTTTTATTGATGCTGATAGCTGCCTTGCTCGCCTCCCGTACAAGGTCACCCGGCAGAGGCACAAGAAGAGAGCTGTCTCTCCCAGTCAGGATCTCACACTGTAGCACACACACTCCCATACATACATTCACACTCATACTAACATTCATATTCACACACACACTGCAACACACACAAACACATACACACATTCACACTCATACGCTCACACATTGCAAAACACATAAATACACACATACAAACCGTTTTACACACACATAAACACTTTCACACACACACACACACTTATAAACTCACACACATGTAGATACTCTCACTCTCACATGCAGACATTCATGTACGCATGCAAATTTACACTGTTACACTTCCTGAAAGGGAGAGAGTGGGAGTATGTAACAGTGTGCATATGTTTAGGTGTGTGTGTGTGTGTGGGAGGGTGGGAGTGCAGTGGGAGCGGTGCTGACTCAGCCTCAGAGCTGAGGAGTGGAGAGACGGACTGTGCAGGCAGAGGCAGGTCCTCAGGAGAGAGTGCAAGACACAGAGAGAACTACCACTGCTACCACTATTCAACTGCTACCACCATCCCACTGCTACCACTATTCAACTGCAACCACCATCCCATCCTACCACCATTCCACTGCTACCACCATTCCACTGTTACCACTATTCAACTTCTACCATTATTCAACTGCAACCACCATCACATCCTACCACCATTCCACTTCTACAACCATTCAACTGAAACCACCATCCCATCCTACCACTATTCCACTGCTACCACTATTCCACAGCTACCACCTTCCACTGCTACCACTATTCAACTGCAACCACCATCCCATCCTACCACTATTCAACTGCAACCACCATCCCATTCTACCACCATTCCACTGCTACCACTATTCAACTGCTACCACCATTCCACAGCTACCACAATTCCACTGCTACCACAATTCAACTGCTACCACTGCCGCAGCACAGAGACACAGACAGACAGCCATAAAGCACTCTCATACACAAATACACATTATACACTCTCTCATGTACACAAAAATACACACACACACACACACACACACACACACACACACACACACGCACACACCGTGTCTCACGTACATGTAAACATGCTCACACCCTCTCACATGTGCCGGCACACACATACACACAATCTCTTTCACCAGCACACATAAACACACACTCACATACACACACACTGTCATACACAAGCAGGTACACACACACAGACACACACACACACACACACAATGATGAAGACAAACAGAGACAAGTACATGAATAGTTTACATGCTCAACAGAAACATTAACATCCCATTAAAAATCCTGCCTTCGTGGTTGAATGATTCTGCCCAACAATGCAGAAATCAGTAGTCTGCATGTAATTTCACAGTGTGCTCGACATTGCCCTCCAGTGGGAAAAATCCATAATTACATACACTGCCACTGAACGCAATGACATGGTAAGCTAACATTATCACTTACTGGGCTGTGTCCACAGGAGCTGTCCAGGAAAAGTAACTCGCTGAAGGGCACAGCAGCCAGGCAGAGTAGCACTGCACCATCTGGGACCTGAACCTGCAGTCCCTACTTTGGGGCACTCACCACATCATCTTCCCAGTGCTGAGAGTCTAAGCACTTGGACCCTGGAAGAGACTCCAGTGCTATTTCTGTTCTGATACCAGCACGTACCCACACACACTCTCTCACACACACACGCACATGCACACACACACACACACACACACACATTCACAGCTAGAGTGCAGTTTGCCTGTGGATTACAGACAGATGGCAGTAGTAATAAGGGCAGCCTATCTCTGTATGTCTGTCTGTCTGTCTCTCTCTCTCTCTCTCTCTCTCTCTCTCACACACACACACACACACACACACACGCATTTAATTCCTCCCCTTCAGGTCTCCTCTTTCTTTTTCTCTCCCTCTGTGCTTAGTCTACTCCCACCTCCCCCTGCTCCTTTCTCTATATCTCCCCTCACCTCCTCTTTCTGAGTCTGCTTATTTGTTCTGCATTTATCCAGCTCCAAACTTAATCATCTCCCACTGTGAATCTGAGAGGGACAAGCTGCAGCGTGGTGATGTTTGGTATGTGAAAGCATGTGTCCTCTGTCTTTTGTGTGTGTGCGTGCAGAAATGTGTGAGAGACAGTGCGTTATGCATGAAACTCAGCAAAAGCTACAGTGAGAGAAAGAGTGAGAGAGTGGGGGGTGGGGGGTGGGGGGCAAGAGAAAGAAAGAGATATATAAATATGTCTGACATTTAATGTGGACGTATGGATGTTTCTGACCTGGAAAGAAATTGCACAGTCCCCGAGCCAGTGCACCCAGTGGAACCCAACAACGGAGTATCGCCATAGAAACTGCAGCCCCTGACACTGCCACTCTGGTGCTGTGAGCCTGTTTCCATCTGGTGGGTGTGTTTGCCTTCAATTGGAACTCCTGCTCCGGACACACCTCTCCACGGTCCGAAAGAGTGTGTCTACAACTAAACAGCTGGAGAAGGACAACTGTTGCCCATAAAGCCCACTGGATAACTACCAATCACAACCTGAGGAAAGGACCAATGAGAAATCTCTCCAGAAAAGGCAGGACAATGGGCAAGTCCTTTGATGCTCCCACAATATAATATTTTTGCACCTTTTGCATGTCTTGAAATTTGTACATGCTCAACTATCTGTTGTAAATTATATTTTTAGATTTATAGCAATTCCTACCAGGATTCATTCTTCTTACATGTGAGCGCGTTTGAACTGACAAAAACATAAAAACAACAGAATAAAAACTATAATCGCATCTAGCCCTACTATTATTGTGTACGCAGCTGTGTTCTTCATCAGAAACCAATCAGAGAAGATTAATGGCTGCTGTTAACCTCCGACCGCTAGGTGAGAGCGAGGATGAGAGTGGCAGAGAGCTGATTGCTGTGGAGATGGGCGACATGGCTTTCACGCACATGGGCTATGGCTGATAGCACAGAAACACATACGCATGCATGCACACACGAACACCCATAAACACACCCTCACACATATAAACATGCACATACACAGACACACACTTTGTCTCTGTCTCTCTCTCACGCACACACAAGCACAAATATACACTTTCTCACTCTCTCTCTCTCTCATGCACACACACACACACAAACACACTTCACACACTTTATCTCTGTCTCTTTCTCTGATGCACACACAAAAGCATACACACACACACACACACACACACAAATTCGCACACACTTTATCTCTGTATCTTTCTCTGATGCACACACAAAAGCACACACATACACACTTTATCTCTGTCTCTTTCTCTGATGCACACACAAAAGCACACACATACACACTTTATCTCTGTCTCTTTCTCTGATGCACACACACACACACACATACCAATTCACAGAAACATTGGCAGCATTCACTTGAGGCTACCTTGCTCCAATGCTCCAGTGACCCTGAGAGCTCAGAGAGTGGGCACAGCAGAGGAGCTACTGTAGCAGGGCTAGCACATACTGATCCCAGTTCAGCGGAACCTGACAGTCCATATAATTCATGTATATTCACACAGAGTCCATTACATTCTTTGTGGACACAGAAGGCTGAATCATCACCAACAACAATCAACAGAGAAGCTGATTCACCAACACAAAGTACAGACACAGAAGCTCTACACAGCTGGATACCTTTAGCAAAGCACTAATAATGAATTGCAAATGCTGTACTAGCTGCTGACCCTGATGAGACCACAGAAAATGGAAAGCAGGGTCCTGAGGCTTCTCAGTGAGTCATAATCACCTGACAGTATTAAGACGTACTAAAAAACCCAGGTACAGTTATTGATTGGACATACGTATATACCAATTATTTATAATGAAAAACAGCCTTTAAGGGCTATTATGTGAAAGGTGTTCAGTGCCATATATCTAATGAACCACTTTGTTAGTGTTCATTTTCATATTCTTCAAATACTTTTTACTGGCTTTAGATTCATTGTAAAACTAACTTAAGAGAGATGTAGAGGCATTTTAAGGTAATGCTTTGATCAGAGAACAGCCTCAGATGTACTGTTACCTGCACAGTTACCTGCACCTGTCCATTTGAAATCAATTACTTAACCACAATACAATTCATTATGGTACATTTGCTCAGCAGACGCTCTTATTCAGAGCAACAATGGGACATGATGCCCATCATTAGAGCTGGATGCTTACTGAGGCAATTCAGGTTAAGCACCTCACTCAGGTGTCCTGCAGCAGCGACCCACCTGGGAACTGAACCGGCAACTTTTGGGTCACAAGCTCCTCACTGCTACACCTTAATTGTGCTTTTCACTGGATACTCTGTCCCTGGTTATTCATTGTCTGTCTGTCTGTATAGTTTTGAGCTGATTGGTTTTTGACTTTAAGTATTTTTAATTAATGTTTCTTTTTATTCATAAACCTCACTTGGAAAACAAAATGCTGTTATTGTTACTAAAATTACTGTGTTTAATACTGTACTGTAGAGTGTCTTTGTAATCAATGGTATAGTCACTGTGACTCAGTCCTGGCATTGGCTTAGAGATTTATTAATAATACAACGTACCTTCAAGCTGAGTGAGCCATAGCCTGGATCAGATATTGAAACAATTTTTAATGTTGTTTCAAAAGTTATGGTTCCATAGGGATAAAAGCTGACAAATATAATGATTAATGTTCTTAGTCATCAACGACATCTGAGAGCTTTCATGTCTTCCGGAAGATTTCCTGTGCTTTAGCTTGGTCAGGGGTCCTGTTTCCTGAAATAGCCTGGCTGTGAAGGAGCTGCCAACACGTTGCTGCTGTTTCACTCTGTGAAATGTATCAATAGTCATTTAAACACCAATTCAAGAGGAATGTCGACAAGCAGGGTTTTTGGCTCTACAGATTTTGCCTGTTGCATTCAACTTAACGAAAGACAGCTGTCTTGCTAGGGTAAGAATTGCCTGCTCAACAACATTTTGTAAGGACTGCTGGGTGGTTAGTTTGCAAATTAACTGGCAGACTTGGCAAACTTGGCAGACAGCCACCACTTCTGCCAAGTCACAGAAATAATGACAGAGGAGTGTGTCCAAAATGCGCCAAGAAAAAACACCCATCCCCTCTGCCCGCAGGTATATGCAGTACTGTATTTGGTAACTGGTGCATCTGTGCCATGTGTGTAGATGTAACAATCTCTCACTGTAATCACATGAAGAATTAATGCAATTTAGGCCAGAATGTCGAACACAGGACAGCAGTTCAGCACACAATTGTCTCGATTTGGTGCGTTAAAGTGTATTGTTTTGTGTAGGGGGTGGAAACAGGAGGTATGAACGTTTGTGAAGTTTAGAGGAGTTTCATTAGCATTATGCTGAAATGGTCAATCACAGCGGATTTATCAACAGACATTTTTCCAGAAAAAAAAGCCAAAGTCATAGACACAGTTCGTTTAAAGAGGACACACTATAATTCAGCAATAATAAAATGGGTATTGATTATTCTTTCCCAAAGAATAGTTTGCTGGCTGCTTAAAAATGTACTGAGCTGGCAAATGGTAGCTGTTGAGTTGAGTCCATGCTGAAGGAAGTTGAAGACTGAAGAATCAGGAGAACTTTTCTCTGTTGTAATAACCAAACCTAGATAAAGTGGTCCCATTCATGAGTATATAGACCCCTCTCACTTCTTCCTTTCTGCACCAACTGCTCATGGCATCCCTCCTCCATCCCACCTCCCTGCTACCTTTCCCTCTTTGTGAAGGCCAAATAAGGGTTCAACAACCTCTGCCTGTTGCCAGGTGCGATCCCTGCATTGGACTCCAAGCCAAGTAAAGTGCTGCTGTAACCACATCAGTAGGAATATTTATGCTTTAATTGTATGGGAATATCTAATGAACTTGCATTTCTGAGGCACTCTTTGAGAAGGGTAACTCCAGCAAAGAATGCCAGTGTTCCAAATGTCAAAGTTCTGTGCCACTCTGTAGCTGTTTCTCAATTGAATTCAACTCTACCTGTGCCAAGACTGTAAATGAATTTAGTAGAAAAGGTAATGGCAGACAGCCAGGGGCTTGTTATACCCTCCGGAAACCTTGTGTTGTCATTATGTGGCAATAGAGTATCACTTGTACCCCTCCTTTCCACAACATTGTGCCCATATTGTAACATGGCACCTTTGTACATTCTCACAGATGTTCTATCAACTGACCAGAGATTCAGCTCTGCGTGCTTAATGTTAACAAATACTGTCTCTGCCATTAGTGAAGCTATATATGTTCTGATCTGCTGGCTTATTGGTATTCATGAAAGGGCGTGGCCATATCCATAGCTGGCACAGCAAATCCATAGCTGGCACAGCAAATCAGACAGCATGGAAATCTTTTGTTATCTATGGGAAGCTCCAAGATGTGGAGGTTATGCAGGATAAAAGGAATGCCGAAGCTGAATATCTGGCTAACATATGGCATGTCTTTGGAGTTATCTGGGTGACTGGTTTGTCCATAGACTGCCACACCCTGTGAGCTGCCCAGCATGCACAGTTTTCCTTATGCGTTTCTGCAGTTAGGCTGCAGCGGTCAGCCCCTGCTGCAGGGTTACGACCACAGTGACCATGCTGCTGCGAGCATCACTGCCAGGTGGCGGCACCCGACAACCACAGGACCGCAGCCGCACCACGCCAGACACACCAACATCTGGATAAAATCACTCCGGGCATAAATCCATATTTCCCAGAAAGCCTTGATCCGCGCTGGAAAACAGTTTAGAGTTGAACAGACACAATGGGATAAGAGCTTCCGCAGTAGCATGCGCTAATGTTAAAGCTGAGTTCTCCATTCCCTGAGCATTAGCCAGATGTCAGATAAAAATTCCATTTGCCACAAATGACTGTGAAAGCACTGTGTCGTTTTGCCTGATCATTAAACAGGACTGTTTCTGCATTATCTTACAGATATGTCTGTATGAGAAGGCTTATTTTATTTATTTAATTATTTGCATCACAGTACTATTATTGCAATTCAGTTAACAAATGAACATGCTTGATTTGGTCCCAGTCTTTTCCAATAGTTATATTTACTTTTAATTAACATTACATTACTGCCATTTAGTAGACATTCGCATCCAGAGAAATTTACGTATGTTACAATTTTTATACATTTTTTTTATAAATATTTTACAATTTTATTCATTTATACAGATGGATACTTACTGAGCCAATTGTGGATTAAGTACCTTACTTAATCCTTACCACTACACCACACTGCCACCTCAGACAGTAGATGTCTTTACTCAGGAATGTTGGTACACTCATGGCAACAGCATCACTCCATTATCAAGCTGGAAAACTCACAACAAACATAGTTCAGTGGACGTCCATGATTTGGATGTCTGGCTCTCTGAACCCCAGGTCAAGAACAGTTACCTCTGTTCTACTCAGTCTGACTTGTAATATGTCACTAACTACACTGTTCAATGGCAACAGCATACAGCAGGAGCAGGAAACTGGACTCTTCATCTCTGAGTTGTGATTTAGGTTCAGCTGTCTTTCCCACCAAATATGGACTTTGTATCACCTGTTCCAGTTTTAGCAAAAGAAACAAGTTCTGGGGCACCCCAGCAGATAAGTCTGAGCACTGACCGGCTTTTAGATAAGCCGTGTCACAAGCCAACGATGACGGGGGAGCCCACAGCAGCGGAACAAATCAGTCTCATTCCGCCGGGGACAGGGGTGACTTTGCTGGCAGGGGTTACCTCATCTCACTGCTCTCAAACTCATCGAACCGATCTGGTAACATCAGTGGAGACACGCCCATCCTCCAGGTGGTGCTTAATTCACTTTGTTGCGCTGTTTGGCTTGTAGAGTGGAAACAGCCACTATAGCCATGTGCATGTGTGTGTACTGTGTGAGTGCAGAGGTTGTCTGATATAGGCTCTTATATGGTCCAGTGTTCCATTAGCGTTTCATGCTAATCATGTTAATCGACACACCTCAACATTAGCCTCAGGATGCTCTGTTTTTGGGATCTTTCTTGCCATATGGAACTTCACTCCTTTTACAATCTTAGATTACTCCTTTTCTTTTCTATTCTGTTTGTGACCCTCTATATTCAGGAGTACCTCTTGGAGTTGTCACTTGTCCTTTGCTGTGCTCCTATTGCACTATTTTGCAGCTAAAAAGGGCCTGAATTCCCTGTCACAGTCACAGTAAGTGTGTAAATATATCAGACAATTTATGAAGCATGACTGCATGAGTTCAGATTAACTCAAATTTAAACCCTGAACTGAACTGTGGCATTACACAGGTAAGAATCTGTATGGTGTGGCAAGTCCTTCACAATGTTTCCGCAATGTTGCAGCAATGTTATCACAATGGAGAATTTCAACAGTTACCTACAGGAGTGACAAGCATTGTTTGCCACATAACACTGCCCCCTGCACCCCCCCGCGCAGCCACTCCACATGTATGCTGGGAAAAGGGCCTCTCACCTGTACATCATGGCCGTGCGGCTGGCCACGCAGTCAGCCAACGAGATGCCGCACTCACACAGGTACAGCTCCAGCCTACGCCTCTCCATCAGCCGGCGGGCCGCCTCCAGGATCTGTGACGCCAGGACCCCCGACTCATCTTTTGGGCCAGCACCCTGGGCAGGCCGCGTCCGTGAGCCCATCTTAGCCACCGCTGCCGCCGCCGCCGCCTTGGGCTTCTTGCCCAATCCATACAGCTCCTCCACTGTGTACTTGCCCCCCTTGCCCCCAGTGGCCGTCCCAGCCGCCCGTCCCGCAAACATGACTGTATCTGTCCCCCACCCCGCCCTTCACACCAAACACACCAGTCCCACTTTTCCCAATTCAGCTATTTAAACACAAAGGGAGGGGTAATGGCATAATCCCAGATACTTGCTATCAAATAGCTGGGGCGACACATACATCCCCCATTAGACGACCACAAGCCCCAACTCCTGTCGTTTTTAAAAGTTGGACTGAAAAGGGTTCTCCGGATGGTCCGGGAGCACCCCGTATGTGAACATGTTCCTCGTGTCAGTTTGGTTTCTCTCCAAACCCTGAGTGGATAGGTCCATCCCGAGGTAACATCGGCCTGGCTGAGGTCAAAGCTCTGTGGTGTGGCCTGCGTTTACCAAAATAACACAGAAAAACAGTCAATGTCATTTCTGAATATAAAATATCAGTGGAACCATGGAATCTATAACAATATGCAAACGTCCATATGAACATAGGCTAAGTATAGGTTCTTGGAGAGTTTTTGTTTTATCACAATCCTGAAAGGAAAGAGATGTCCTTCCTTGCAAAGTTGGAAACTGACTGGTCCAAAAGTCCTCCTCTATTTCCGGATCTGAAGGCTGGGGTCCAACTCTGAGTTCCCCCTCATGGCCAGATACACTGGGTCCCAGTCCAGAATGTAATCCGTGGGCTCATGCGCTCAGTCAGTCAGATGCTTGGAAAATTTAGCAACAAGCGTTCGTCTCCTTCTCTCTCAGTGTCTTCCACTCTCTCTCTCATACACCCCTCTCACCCTCAGTTTCCCCCTGTAGTCCTCTCCCAATCCAGATTAGATTAGATCTGACCCTACGCCAGCTCATACAGACAGACAGACAGATATCTGGGCAACAGAGCCAAAAAACAGGTGTCTCTAGCTGTCCCTCTTTCTCTGTCTCTTTTTTTTCACTGTCATCATCTTTCCCTTTCTCTCTCCCTCTCTCTGTTTTCTCTCCCTCTCTGACTCTCTCTCTTTCATAAATGAATGACAGTAAATTATCTGTTTTCTCTCTCTCTCTCTCTCTCTCTCTCTCTCTCTCTCTCTCTCTCTCTCTCTCTCTCTCTCTCCCTCTCTCTCTCTTGCTTCCTCATTCTGAAATGAATGACAGGGAGGGATTTACATTGATGTCCTTCAGTTTTGAAAAAAAAAAAGCTTAATGCGAGCCGATTAACAGAGGGGACCGGGACTGAAACGAAGGGAATGGGGCCAGGCTGGGCACCCTCTCCTCCTCCCTTAACATGCACAACAACGTGGTATAGATTTCTGATTGACAGTGCGTTTTACTACAGACCTGAGTCCCCAATACATTGATGTAGGGTAGAGGCAGCTATACATATCATATAGCATACAGCAGAGATGCAGGTAAGGCTGGTGGGAAGGAACTAGCTGCAGGGGTTCAGGGGTTGAAGGTTTGAGGATCCAAGGCGCATAAATTGTGGATATGACTTTCCCTTTGCCCTTCAATAGGTCATTCAACTCTTAAGGCAACAGCAATAAATAAAAAAAATCAGTGACAGGCAGAGGGAGATCCATATCTATGGAACATCAGTTCCCATGGCAGGGTCAGTCCAATGGTCAGGCACCAATAATAACAACCCGTGTGTGTGTGTGTGTGTTGGGGGGGGGGTTGTTGGTCACAGCAGTGCCCTGGGGCTCAGGCATACAGTGAATGGCAGGCAGGGGGTTGTGGGTTGATGGGGGGTTGATGCCTCTGATGTTGAACCTCTATCCAAAATGCACATGGCCCAAAACCAAACGTGTCACTCCTTGTTTTACTGAGCCCCCCATCCACCCCCCTGTGGAGGCACTGCAGTGAGAACCTCTTGTTGACTCGTCCCTGCCCCCCCCTTCTGGCTGTTGTTGGATGGGGAAGGACTTTGCCATGAGAGAACATCTGTGCGTTCTGCCTGGCTGCAGATAGAGAGGAGAATCCTGGACTTAGCAACAGGGGAAGGGCAGCACTCACTGACCAGGGGTAGTGAGGGATGGATTAGCACGGTGTGTGAGTGGGAGTGAGTGTGTGCTCTGTCTGTGTGTTTTTGAAAGATGGTGTGTGTGTATGTGTGTGTGTGGGGTGTGTGCGTGAGAGACAGTGTTTGTGTCTATATGTGAGAGTGTGTATGTGTGTGTCTGCAGCTGCATGATATTCTTTGTGAATGGTTATGACTGAGCAAAGACACTGACCATTGACATTAAAGAGCATCTGAAAATCAGGAAATTGCCTAATCCTTTGGTAAAAAGGCCTAATCCTATGCAATTAATAAAATCTCTGTATTTTAATGTTTCCCAACACAGGATCTGGGGACAGAGTGCACATCCTGGTTTATTGCTCTTAATTAAATGCTAATCTGGATCTGATATCTCTTGACAGTTAATCTCTTGTAAGTCTTGTGTATGTGCTGTTGGAGATGTGTTTATGCTAATAAACAATGACACTTTTCAAATGCTCAATTGATTACTTGTTCTTGTGCTTGGATAAGAATATAGAATTTTGAATTCACTGCCAAATTCATATGTATTTTGCCATTTGACATCTTTCCCTTTCTCTCTCCCTATCTCTGTTTTCTCTCCCTCTCTGACTCTCTCTCTTTTATAAATGAATGACAGTAAATTCATACTTATTTTGCCATTTGACTTCAAGTGAATTGGAACTGGGATTCCTGGAATTTCATCTCTTTGGGAATGCCTTGTTTTTTGGGGTATTATCATCTACCATCTGCTATTGTGTCGGTGCTGTTTCATGGCTTCTGACTTAGGCTTGGAGCTTGTTCAGTTAAAATCACATTTATAGTTATTATTATGATATAAAAAAGTCTTAATGTCAACCCACATCTGCTATTGAGTGTTTGTCCCTATTGTGAAATTGGTTCAGACCGTGATTGTAATGTCAGCTTCACTTGGAGTTCTGATACTTTGCACTTACCATGTTTTGGCTTTTTTTAAATTTTCTTTGTGACACCCCCTTCATTCTTGTCCAGTTGGCACATACACCAGAAAGTGAGCCTTGCCTCAGCTCAGCGCAGTCTGTGAATGCAGTTCTCTTATATACTTGCAAACTACAAATCCCACAATGCAGCATGGCAGAGTGGAGCCTGACCAAAAGATAAATGCATCTCCACTGACATCGCACATGCAACTCACAGTAAGTCAGTGAATGCGTGTGTGCATGTGTCAGTGTGTGCAGTGTGTCTATCTTATTTGATGTATTTAAGTAATACAAAATCCTCTCAATATTCTGAATAAGAAACAAGCAGGAGACCAGAACTGATTTCCTATCCCAGAAAAAAAAAATGATGAGGGACATGTCTAGTCCACCTGGCACACAGGTGGCCATAACGTTCTCACTATGTTACACCAAGGTTGTGCATGAGTTATTCATAGGCTAGGGACCATTGGCTTTTGTTATTCTGCAGCCTTAGGCAAGGTGTTCCACTGCTGATGTAAAAGGGTAGGAATAGTAGTGAACACCACCTGAAGCTGAGCCCTCAGAATAACCCCACTTACTGCAGTGAGCCACAACCTACTGGTTAACCATTGAGCGGACCTATGTCTGGTTCAAAGCCGTTACAGGTTTCCATGACAGTGTATGCTATGTACAAGTAATCCCCCTCATATGATAGATCTGCTCAGATTATACTTTATGGGTAGCCATGACCATATAGCTCAGGCATTAGGACAATTTGCTGTAAGATTCTGCACAACTGCTGGATGTTTCTTCAGTAGTCAAGTTCTTTGGTTTTTGTCTGCTTTTTTACATTTGTATTCTTGTCTTCCATCTTGGCTCAGAAATGAATTGTGAGCACTCATGTGAGCGCTCATGTTGCTGTGCCGGCTTCCAAACATTTCTCCAGATACAGGGCACTGGGATTCACCAATAAGATCCTAGACCCATTACTGCCAATCATCATGGCTCTGTTATGCTAGTTTAAAATCACAGCTGATCTATTTGAAGCAAAAACAGAAACAGATCTGGCAAAAGCTAAGGACTGTGGGTTGAAAATTTGACTTGATTAATATTCTGTGGATGACGGAAGGTGCCTTAAGGTATAAGATAGCTCAATGCGTCTTGACTGTGTGATTAAAGCTCTGAAAGGGAACAGAAGCTTGGAATGTAACATACAGCTATGCAGTAGCCTTGTAGTGTAGTGGTAAGAATATGGTGGTAGATTGCGTTGTTATTCAATGTCAGCCAACATTTGTCAATGGAATTCTCCACGAATAAAGGATGGCAACCAAAGTTTCCATGCTCTTCTAATGTCACACTTTTCTCAAGTCAGCATCACCATAATTCTAGCAACAATGACATGTTTTTTATCCTATTTTTATCCTATTTGGGAGCAAGGAAAACTTACTTACGACACTATCACTATTGCTTTTTGTGCCATTGTTTTTTTCAGTAGGTGTCCTGTGTTAACACAAGGATTGCTCCACCATCTTGAAGCTGAACAGGACGCTGCTTTACTTTGACATGTGTGCCCCCTCATCCCCTACTTATGCTTGAAATGGTATGTGATATATGCACCAGTCAATCAAATCCCTCCAAAAATAAACCTGGTATAGGTGGTGGAGACACAACATAAACCTAAAGGTTGTCCTGTCCAGTTCACTGGAGACTGAAACTTCTGACACTGGCTAAATATATTGTGGAAACAACATTAAAATGCCCCTCTAATTACACAATCCAACACTCCAGGTGTCCTAACAAGCTTATCAATCAAATGACATAATTGCAAGATGTAACAAGCACTGCTCTCACAGTTCTCTTTGCATCAGCCCATGTTAATCCCCACTTAGGCTGTTAGGTCAACTTCTAAAGTTCCATTTGCATGGTTGTTTTGGATTGTATTGCACCGAATGACATTATACAAAAAAGAAAGAAACAGCCCTATGTGTCATACAGAACCCAGCAGTTCACTAGACACAGCGATCAATTTTGGAATCGTTCAGTTTGCCTGCTGGACTTGTATGGTCTCTCTGTCAGCCCCTCCTATTTTTAGCCTAGCCATTTTTTTTGGGGGGGGGGCGGTGTTGCTCATATCACCTGACAAGCAGTGGCGATAGGGTCTGCTCCCCTCCAATCCAAGTCATCTTGGCTTTAAAGAGCGCCATTCATCTGGGATTAACTGTGTTTCCCATGACCCATGCCATTCTTTTATTTGTCCACTATCACACCAACAGCTGGGCCTGGCAGAATCCTCATCCCACTTCCCACATCCCCCAATCCCCACCCCCCTGTGAGCAGAGGCCAGCTACAGGGAGGGGCACAGAGCCCTCTTACGCAATGTCATTATAGCATTGAATGAGTTGATTATCCCATTTCTATCACACTTCCATCTGACATCAGTGTTTCAGGTCGACTTTCAACCACCCTTCAGTGCAAAGGGGGCAAACAACACAGCACTTACTTTGAAACAACAGGAACTCACATGCTGTTGTTTAGATAACCACTGTGAAAAAGCCACTGCAGCGCTTTTGAACAGTATGCATTTACAGTACAGTGCAGCTAGGGGTCCAGCCCAGTTACCCACTGCACCGTCTGAGGTGAATCTGAAAAAACAGAATGTGCCTTGTGCCCTTGAACAACGGGCTCCCCTGACTTCCCTGCAGTGAATACCCCCTCGAGGATAAATCCGGGAGCTGGTAAATCAGTTCAGATTAGACTCAGATGAATTAATTGAAACACGGCGGCGCAGTGCATAGCAGGTTGCTGTGAGTCTGCTTTTCCGTGCTAACACCCCCCCAGAAGACGACAGACCACGTTGAAACTACAGACTACAGCAATGGCCATCAAATGAACTGTTTCTGTTAGACAGTTTATTTTTCTCAGGGTCTGTGAGTTCTGTGGGATTTAAGCACTCCAAGTGCTTCGCGATCTGTGCATTAGAGAACGAAACACAACTATGTGTCAGCCTTGAAAAGTAACCTCTTTGATCTCCTCTCCATCACTACTGCCCAACTGTTTGCATTACAGGCAAGCAGGTTCCTGGTTTTGACATCACAGGTGATAGATCTGGTCATAATGAATCACAAAATAGCTTTGAAATATTTTCCCAGTCTTTCTTGTAAATGGACTTTCAATAACAAAAATCATGTCTAATTCCTTCGTGAAGGTGTGACAATCGAAAAGGTATTCCTGTGTATTGTGTATGAGAGAGTGTGAATATATGCAAAGTGTCTGTCTTACATTGTTTTTGTATTATTACCTATAAATAGGATGCTGTAATCTGTGTGAGTGGGTGTCTGTGCTTGAGCGTGTTTATTTATGTACTGTATGTGTGTATGTCTGTATGAGTGTGGTACCATTTGTGTGTCAATATGTAAAACAGTAGAGGTATGTCCATGTGAGTGTGTATGAGTGTGTGAATGTGCATGTGCATGTTTGCATGTGCGACGGCAGGGCCCTGAGTTAGTTGTGGCAGCTCTCTCTTGGGAAGAACGCACGTCCATCGGCTAAGCGGCAGTATGTTTTGTGACAGATTAAGCGCGGCGGAGATTATATTACCAACCTTTTCATCCAGGATTATGCCAGATATCATGCAGAAGGCCCTGAGCCACCAGAGGGACAAACTTTGCAAAGCATTTCAAGGTCAAATAACCCGCAGTGCCTCATAGGCCTTTACATAGGCAAGGCCTCTGGAGGGTCCCTGCTGGCCTCACAGCTCCGCATCTGCGTGTCTCAGGAGACGGAGGCAGATAGCGGAGACTCAAAACTGCACGAATGCCCTGGGCAGCTGTGTGATACAGCAGAAAGGAGCAGAGCTCATAACCCAAAGGCTGCCGGATTGATTCCCCAGGAAGCCACTGCTGTTGTACCCATGAGTGAGACACTCAACCCGAATTGCCTCAGAAAACATCCTTCCCTACAAATGAAATCTCTAAACTAAGTAAATTGGTCTGGGTGAGAGTGTCTGCTAAGCAGCTGTAATGTAACGTAATGCAATTCTCCATTATGAAGATGTCCCATAGCACTGCTTCAGGTCAAACTGGAAGTGGCTAGGTCCAATAGAACACAACATTGCATGGACCAGCTCTGTCTGATATTGTTTGTAAGGGCAAAACTGTTGCCCTAGCTAAGAAATGTAATTTAGTGTAAATTTGACGTCATTGTTATCATGTTAAACTTCCTGGGCAGTGCTGTAGCTCACCCACAGATTTCCCTCCAGCTCAATGTGATTTCTTTACATACTGCAGAGAAAAAACAGACAAATTACCAGGCCTGAGATAAACTCCATTTCAATTCAGTTTATTCAAGAAATGAACAGAAATTTGAAAAATCATTTTATGGAAAATGATGTTTGATTTTTTTTTATTGGTGAATTGACTGAATTAAAATGGAATTCATTCCAAATCTTCAGTGCGCCTATTTTGTTTCTTTTTGACATTACAATCTGAAGCTGATTGGTCATTTGCTGAATAGACTGCCAAATAGCCTGTGGTTAAAGTTTAACACAGCTGTGTCTCACAGGCAGTGCAGGATCGGAATGGCACTGTGCTGTGGTGACCTGGAAGTTGCAGGCTCAAATACTCAATACACTGACAATGTATCCTTCAATGTGTGAATGACGTGAGTCAAATTATTTCTTTCTTTTATTTTGCTAAGGATCTGCACTTGGAACATGACAACAGATTTTCACAGAGTTTCACAGACTTGGATTACTCCCGAAGCAACCACTATTATAAAATTCCTTTAAGGAAACAAAAAACATGTAGTACAAGTGGCCCCTGCACCTGAGACCCCTTTGAATCAGGAAATTTGGAAATACTCTACTGTACTGATAATGCACATATGTGCAAAGGAGGGATTTGTCACTGCCACGAGAACACAATGAATATTATGTAATAATGCAATATATAAGTGATTAGTATGTTTATTTATGTAATAACAGGATTGGTGAAAACATTAATTTAATTGGTTTCCCTCCAGCCTTGCTAACCCATAACAATGTTTATAGCCCAGATGTTTTTAATAGCATAATGTTACAGAAATGACATTTGAAATGGGAAATTGCATAAGCATGTGGAGTGTACTGTATAGAGGTGAACAAAGCTAAGACTGCAGCTAGCCCACAATCAATAACAACCAAGCAGCTAGGTGTTCTTCTTAGGATGCACCCATGCATCCATACACAATCCCCTACAGATGCTATGTCTGATTTAATTACATTAAAAAAATATGGTTATTGCCCAGGCTTTGGAACTTCACAATTTAGTAGTTCAGTGCAAAAGCAGGTATCTGGACACTGGATTTGTCCGTCTGCATGCATTAAACACATGTAATATGTCAAATAAATGTAAGACTGTACGTGCTGGAGAAGCACTGTGGCTTGGGAACAGAGAGTGATGTGGGAACAGGGAGTACTGCCTGGAGTTTAAGCAGCTAAGTCAGTCACAGGGGCTTAGGCTACGATAAAATGTGCAATTAATCTGTCTGCCTAAATTCTGCTAAGTGCTGAGTAATGTGTTTGGCTTGGGAGCAAATTCTTACTAAATCGACTTAACATTGGGACTATCTGTCGGGTGTCGTCTTGGCCCAGTCTCATTTGTGTCAAAATGATAGACAGTGTTTTGCTTCTTCAAGGAGTGTCTATATATATATACATTACATTTCCTCAGCAGTTGCTTTTATCCAGAGTGACTTGCATAGCTTGCAATTTTTACATGTCATCCATTCATACAGCTAGATATATACTGAGGCAATTTGGGTTAAGTACCTTGCTCAAGGACAAAAAAAGCAGATTCCCCACCTGGGAATTGAATAACCTGTCAGTTTTCAGTTAGCTCAGCCCTACTCCTTACCACTGTGCTGCTGGCATGTCCCGTGGTGTCCCACAGGAGACTATCCTCAGACCTTGTTTTGCTTGCACATGCTCCCGCTGGGTGTGATTATGTGTAACCATGGCTTTCACTTCAACAGCTATGCTGACCGTTCACAAATTTGCAACTTTATCGCGTTGCTGCAATTATTCAATGGTAGGGTGATCTTACACAAGTGTCTTTGAAATTCACAAAAATAAGTGAATCAGTTCCCTTTGTTTGCTCTCAGAAGCAGCAGTGAAGGTCAGATCTTCATCTGGGGTATTCGGCTTTAGTTGTGAAACGGACTGAAATTTCTGAATTTCGGACTGAAAGTATTTTATTTATTTGGACTCAACATCTAAATCTCATGCCCCTATCAAGATCTTTCGTTGTCCTACTGATTCGATTATTTGTGTTTATTGTCTCATGCTAAAAAAAAAGTCTTTAATGTGTCCATATGAGACCAGTGCTGTGCTGCGCTGCTCTTGGGGCCTTCCTAAACAAGCCATAACATACTTGCCGCTTTTTGAGACAACAGCAGTTTGGGTATTACATCTAAAGCCTGAAAAAGAAAGTACACAATATCCCAGCGTTGCCATCTCAATACAGGGCTTGTACTCATTCTAGAATTATTTTAAAGTACTTTATCTTGTCCTTATTACAAAGTATGGGCGCTGGCATCTACCTAGATAGGAATTTGGGCAAAAAGGTAACCAAACCGAGGAGAGAGCTGGCAAGAAACATTTCATCTCCGTTTTCTATGTAATTCCATGAAGCAGCATTCCCGTAAAGGGGGGGGGGGAAATGTTTTGTTTGATTGTTGTCCAAATACTTTAGCCTTTACCTGACCTTGCAATTAAAACAATTTTGCTTTCCCTTGTTGTCCCCCAGGGCTCAGTTTTGGAGCACAAGCTGGGTGTGTTTGCAGTGGATGATATGCAGAGACATACAAGACTCTCTGCGGTTTGTTTCAGAAGCACCCCTCCGACGTGTCAGACTAATTTTGAACTAACGGGAGGGAAATTGCATTAGGTGGCGGCATGTCATTCAAAGGTGACAAAATCAATGGACAAGTGGAAACCAGATACCACCTGGTAGATAACACTGTGAATTGATTACATGGTATGGCAGGATGGAAAGATAACACAAGGGCATCTTATATTACCTGGTAGATTCCACCATGAAGTGATCAGATGGATGGTGGATGGAAATATAGGTCACATTATATATTAACTGGGACTACATAAAAAATACAGACAGCCTGTATAAGCATGGCACAACAGCTGTATTAAGCATTCATGTATGTTATACCTGACACAGTCTGGCAAGAGGAACCCCGGTGCTATGTTGGCAGACATGTGACATTCATTTCTACATGACACCATCCCCGTAACCAGCTTTGAAGTCACCAAGGTCTGGACCTCGGTAATTTTTTTATAGCTAAAAATAAAATTTGAAGCTAAATACCACTGGATAAAAAAATCAGTGGTTGACAACTTCTCCTCTGAGACGAGTGCATGCTTAATTCAGTTTAGAATTGTTATTTAGTGTCCGCTGTGTGTGAGAGTTGAGAGAGAAGGTGCGAGAGCAGCCCCTTGCATCATCAGAACTTCCACTGACAGCAGCAATTGGAATTTACACACGTTGGCAGCAGCAGGTGGCTTGTGTGTGAACTGGCAGCATACCGTTCGGTAAGGCAAAGCAATGATTGTTAGGCCATTATCTGTAAGAAACGTTTAAAACAGTAACCTGGTACTACGTCTGGAGTAAAGGCAATTGTATGAAACATGTTAAATATACGTACTCTGGCTATTTCTTTCATATTAGTAGGCTAGCTAACGCTTCACACAATGCCATTGATTAAAAAACAGATTACGTAGGCGACGGTATCAATAATAGTAGGCCTACGAAACATTTCAAAGCCAAATTTGGAAATAAATATAAGTGTATAATGATGTTAGCTTGTAATGGTGTTATTCTCAAGCATTTTTCTTTTATTACAAATAACCTTAGCTTAATTATCACACTTCATACCATAGACCTATGTATTTTTATTTGTTATAAATGCTTAATGCAAGCTTTTTGCTATGCTCATTTTGGCTTTCTGGAGTTGTACTTAATGAACAAAATATGACATTTAACCCCTTTATTAACCCTTTTATATGGCAGTGTCAGCTGGATGAGTGAGTGTGTCCACACGCTTGGAGAAAGCATTAAAGACAGTACTTCGTGTGAATGAGGGCATGTGCTAGTTACCAATGCAGAAATGAAATTTATTGTCATATTTTGAGAAATATGTTGTTCAGACTGACAAATATATTCCAAATACAACTGAAATATGTGAATGCAAATCAGAAGTATGTAATATATAATATATGCGATATACCAAAAAGGCAACAATCAATAGTTAAAATTACATTATTTTACATTACATTATTTTAAACATATTGGTTGAGACAAAAAAGAAAAATATAATCTCTATAGATATATTTCTCAGCATAAACATTTTTTGTGTGGAGAGTACATGTGTAGGGTATGTTTTACATTGAGAAGCAATAACAGCATGAGTTTGAGAGGGCAGAGAGTTCGGCTACACGGTTGCATCTATCATCCGTACATTCAGAAATGAGAACCGGTAAATTACCTACTATCTACACCATGCTACTGCTCTTTATGTATGTATACTGCAGCATGCTGCAGTCCGACATATCAGTAGGCCTATGTTACTCAGTGATTGTTGGCCAATGCTACAGTAATGTCATTTCATATTGAAAAAAAGAAATTATTTTAGCTTACTGTAAACAAACATATCATATTTTTTATATCTTCTGCAGAACTGAGACATGACCAGGCCATGGTGGAAGACACCAGCTGTTCACACCAGAACAGGAGACTGCTATTGTGAACATGGTGGTGGCAAACAATACAATTTGACTATGAGAAATCCAGAACCACATAATTGCAGACAACACAATATTCAATAACATTCACCAGGTGGGCTTGTCTACATTGGACCGGGTATTACAGAGCAACCAAATCTGGAGGAACGAGGTCTACAAGGTGCCATTTGAGTGAAACTCAGAGAGGGTTAAAGAACAGCGCTATGAGTATGTGCAAGTAAGTACTATACTGTGAATTTACTATCATATCAGCATTGTATACACCGATGAGCCAAAACATTATGACCACTCACGGGTGACCCTAATAACATTGATCATCTCCAAACAAGGGCACATGTCAAGGTCTGGCTAGATTAGATGGTAAGGGAACAATCAGTTCTCGTAGTCAATGTGTTGGATGCAGAAGAAATTGGCAGGAGTAAAGACCTGAGCGACTTTGACAAGGGCCATATTGTTATGGCCAAACAACTGGGTCAGAGCATCTCAGAAACGGCAAGGCTTGTGGGGTGCTCCCGGTCAGCAGTGGTGAGTACCTACAGACAGTAGTCCGAGGAAGGACAAACCATAAACCAGCGACAGGGTGTTGGGCGCACAAGGTTCAATGACGTGCGGGGGCAACAAAGGCTATCCCGTCTGGTCGGAACCGACAGAAGGTCTACTGTGGCACAAGTCACAGAAAATTTTAATCATGGTTACGGGAGAAATGTGTCACAATACACAGTGAATCGCACCCTGCTGCGTATGGGGCTGCGTAGCCGCAGACTGGTCAGAGTGCCCACGATGACCCCTGTCCACTGTTGAAAGCACCTACAATGGGCACGCGAGCGTCAGAACTGGACCTTGGAGCAGTGGAAGAAGATTGCCTGTTCCGATGAGTCCCGTTTTCTTTTCACATGGATGTCCATGTACATGTGCGCCGTTTACCTGGGGAACTAATGGCACCAGGATGCACTGTGGGAAGACGACAAGCCAGTGGAGGGAGTGTGATGCTCTGGGCAATGTTCTGCTGGGAAACCCTGGGTCCGGCCATTCATGTGGATGTCAATTTCACACGTGCCACCTACCTAAACATTGTTGCAGACCAGGTACACCCCTGCCCTGGCCTCCAAATTCTCCAGATCTCAATCTGATTGAGCATCTGTGGGATGTGCTGGACCGACAAGTCCGATCCATGGCAGCTCTACCTCGCAATTTACAGGAATGATCTGCTGATAATGTTTTGGTGCCAGATTTACAATTTACAATTTACAATTTGGTATTTCGCAGCTTTTAAACCAAAGTGACTTACAATAGTGCATCAATCAGGTTTGGCTAACTACCTCATAAGCAAAAGATTGCAGTAGGTATGCAAATTAATTATTTACAGTACCATGCTCCTGTATATCCTGCAACAATAAAACAGAAATCTGCAAACAAAACCTCCAACATAAAGACAAGGTTAGTACAGAAGATTTTTAATTTAATTTTATTTTATTTTACATTTCATACCATAAAATATAAAAACATAACATAACAGACAAGTTACACAATAGGGGACGGGTGGATTCTGAAAAGGTGGGTTTTCGGAACAAGGGCAGAAAAAAGACGTGGCTGAGTGGAACAGCTGCCAGGTTCCTGAAATGAGGGGACCGCCAGCTGCCCAGAGGAGGTTGAGCGGAGAGATCTGGTTGCAGTGTATGGAGTGATCAGAGACTGAAGGTAGGATGAGGCAGAGCCTCTTGTGGCAGCCAGTGAAGTGCAGTGAGTAGCAGAGTGACATGAGAGTGTTTTGGGAGGTTGAATACCAGGCGTGCAGGAGCATTCTGAACCAGCTGAAGTGATCTGGTAGCACAGGCCGGCAAGCAAGCCAGTAAGGCATTGCGAGATGACTAATGCTAGAACAACTGTGTGTCATCTGCGTAGCAGTGGTAGGAAAGACCGTGGACAGAGATAACCTGTCCAAGTGATTTAGTGTAAAGGGAGAAAAGGAGTGGGCCAAGCATGGAACCTTGTGGGACCCCAGTCTGGAAAGGGCGGGGGCAGGAGACTGATTCCCTCAGACCGGTAGGATTAAAACCATGTGAGCGCAGATCCTGAAAAGCCTATTCCAGTAAGGGACAAGAGAAGAAACTGGTGGTCCACAGTGTCGAATGCTGCGGAGAGGTCAAGTAGTATGAGGACAAAGCTGAGTGACTTCGCTCTGGCCAAGTGAAGCACTTCTGTGACTGCGAGGAGGGCAGTCTCAGTGGAGTGGCCGGCTTTGAATCCCGACTGGTTCGGGTCCAGGAGGTTATTCTGGAGGAGATAGGGAGAAAGTTGGTTATAGACTGCACGTTCGAGGGTTTTAGAGAGGAATGGTAGAAGAGATACTGGACAGCAGCTTCCATCAGCTGGATTTAAAGTAGGTTTCTTTAGTAATGGCAGAACAGAGGGAACTATACCAGTAGACAGGGAGCTGTTGATTAAGGAAGAAATAAAGGGAAGAATGTCCTCAGAGATGGACTGAAAGAGAGAAGAAAGGATAGGATCAAGAGGACAGGAAGTGGGATGGTGGGATTTTATTAGTTGTAGAACATCAGAGTCAGTTAGGGGAGAGAAGGAGGAGAAGGTAGTGGGAGTGACAGCGGGTGCGGGATCCGAAATGGAAGGAGACAAGGGGAAGGAGTCTCAGATGTCTTTTACCTTCTTCTCAAAGGAGACAAAGTCATCAGCAGAAAGGGATGAGGGAGGAGGAGGAGGAGGGGAGAGGAGGGAGGAGAATGTAGAGAAGAGTTTGCGAGGGTTAGAGGAGGCAGAGTGGATCCTGGAGTGGAAGAAGGCAGATTTAGCGGAGGATAGGGTAGATGAGAAGGAAATGAGAAGAGAGTGAAAATGGGGTAGGTCATCTGGAGATCTTGATTTCCACCATCTCCTTTCAGCCACACGAAGTTTGGCTCTGTCTGCACGAATGCAATCCTTCAGTCAGGGACTAGGAAGGGACAGATGAGCTGGTTTGGTAACAGGGGGACAGAGAGTGTCCAGGGGGGAGGACAGCGTAGAGAGCACAGTAGCGGATTTCTCGTCAACAGAGAGAAATTACAAGGATTCAGCAGAAGGGAAAGAGCACACAGCAGAAGACAAGGCACCTGAGGAGAGGGTGCAAAGGTTGTGTTGAGCTGACACTAACGGGGTGGGAGCAGAGGATTTAGGGGAGGATATGAGAGGGAAGGAGAAGGATAGGGAGTAGTGATGAGAGGTGTGGAGGGGTGTGACTGTGAGATCAGGAGCAGGGCAGCCTCTTGTGAAGACCCAGCTGGTTGCCAGCCTTGTGTGTTGGTGGGGACTCCACTATGGTGAAGTCAAAGGACTGGAGGAGGGGGAAGAGACCAGCAGGCTGAGTAGAGTTCAGCGGAAGATTGAAGTCCCCAAGCAGCAGGATGGGAGTGCTGTCCTCAGGGAAGGAGCTAAGGAGGGTGTCCAGTTCATCTAGAAACGACTGCAGAGGGCCTGGTCGTCGATAGAGAAGAGTCATGTGCAGTTTACAAGGGGTAAACTCCCTTGCAGGTAGATTCCCTTGTCTTAGTCCGACCGAGTCTTTGTACGACAAGACAAGGAAGACGAGACCACTCCAGCTGCCGCTACAGCTGCCACTTAGTGGAAACACAATTAAAGAGCCTTGTGGCTCACAACACTCGTGGCTTGTGAGCTGGCTACAGCCCCGCCCCCTCAGGAACCAGAACAAACCAGAAATCGGCAGTGGCAAAAAACTAACATACTAACAAACAAACACAAATTAGCAACTCAACAGATAACGTGACAGTAACTAAGACTACCAAGTAATATAAACTAGCAACACTACCAAACAAGACACACGGTTATAATTTATTTATTTTTTTTCCATTTTCTCATCAATTTGGAATGGTCAATTCCCTGAATTTTTTGGAATGCCCAATTTGTCATCGATGTTCGGTCCCATTGCACAACCCCCACTGTCAATCTGGGAGAGCGTGGACAAGCATGTGCCCTCCTCCGAGAAGCGTGATGTCAGCCGCTTAGCCACAAGCTAAGCTGGCACAGAGATGAGACGGAGGAAGACATTTCATATGCAGCTTTGGCATGTGGACCACAGGCGCCTGATCGACCAGCAGGGGTCGCTGTTTCTAATGTACCGAAGCCCCTGCTGACGTACCCACCCCTATCCTCGGCGGAATGAAACCAATGTGTTCCGCCGGTGAGCTCCCAGTCACTGTCGGCTAGTGACACGGTCGGGATCAGACCCAGGCCGTAGCGTTCAGTCTACACTCGGAACGAGTGCTTTTACCGACTGAGCCACCTGGGAGCCCTGACATGCAGTTATAAATTGATAATGAATCCTAACCAAACAAGCAAACTCAATTGAACCTACCATGAAGTCTTGCTACAAACAACAACAGAGTAAACAGAACGCACGGCTACTCTAAGCAAATTAAAAAGCAAAGTCTTACCTAGATCCTGCTCGGATGAAGAAGAAACCCAACCTTCAACAATGCACACACTATGATATCACAGCACAGATACCACAGGACACCTTCAGGGGTCTTGTAGAGTCTATGCCTCGGCGGATCAGTGTTGTTTTGGTGGCACACGGAGGACCAACAGCATATTAGGCAGGTGGTCATAATGTTTTGGCTCATCGGTGTAGACACATTACAGTACTGTAATCCAGTGTATTGTGCTTCACTGTACTGACTGCTCTAGCTCTATGTCTTATATTGTCTTGTTGTCTGTTTCAGAGAATCTTGGAGCTGGATGCACATTTATATTTTTATTGATGATGCTGGCTTTAACCTTGCCAAAGGAAGGGGACAGGGACGGAACATTATTGGCCACCGTGCCATTGTGAATGTCCCTGAACTGCATGGAGTGAATATCACCATGTGCGCAGCCGTTAGCCAGCAAGGCATCCTCCATCACCATGCCAACCTTGGTCCCTACAGCACTGCCCGTCTCATCCCATTCCTGGACACACTTCATGGCATCCTCATTCCAGCCGAGCAGAGGGATGGATCAGAGCAGCCCAGATATGTTGTCATCTGGAACGACGTGAGTTTCCACTGGGCTGCTTTGGTCTGCAACTGGTTCATCAACCACCCACAATTTATTGTTCTATACCTCCCACCATATTCCCATTACTAAACCCAACTGAAGAGTTTTTTTCGGCATGGCGACGGAAGGTGTATGACCACCATCCCCTCGCATGCATGCATCTTCTCCAGGCAATGGAGGATGCATGTGGTGACATTGATGTGGGGGCTTTCGGTGGCTGGATCTGTCACTCCAGAAGATTCTTTCTCTGCTGTTTAGCCAGGGAGAACTTGTGATGTAGATGAGGTGCTGTGGCCAGACCAAAATAGGAGGCAGGATGCAGTCTCATTTCTTTTTTCTTACATTTTGCATTTGTTTTTGTCTTTTGTGTTTAGAGTTTTGAAAAATGAGCCACTTTTATTTTCTTATTTTTTACAGGAAACCCTTTATCTTACTGAATGTTTTGCCTGGTTTTCTCCTGTTGGGTACGTAAAGTGTTACATACAAAACTCAAGTGTTCCAAAATACTGCATTTTGGGAAAAAATGTTTTTGTTACTGTAACAATTACTGTAACAATCTTTTACAACCGGCTACAGTGTAACACTGAAAATGCAAAAGGCATAAACCTGATAAGATATTCATAGTAGTGTTTTGTGTTGAGCACATCAGTGTGTTGTTGGTTGGTAAAAATCTATTCATATGAGGGAGAATACACGTAGGCTGAAGCTGTGCCCTTTTTTGGACTTATGCGCATGGGAGAATATGGCCCTAAGTGAATGAGTGAGAGTGTTCATGGTACGTCGCTAATACATAAATTCATTCAAAATGTACGTCGTTGCATCTACCCTAGTGTGATCTTATCCCCCTTTTATGTAACTTTCATGTATTGTAGTTTTGATGTTTGTGTTTTTTGTGATTTTTACATGTTGAATCATGTACATTTTGTCATGATCAGCTTGTTTGAATATGTGTTTTGTTAAATGTACTTTGTAGTTGCACTGGAAGTTACTCTGGATAAGAATGACTGACTTAAAAATGTGAGTGTAATTGTAACTGTAATGAGAGGGTGTTGTGTGAGTGTGTGAGTGAGAGTGTGGAACAGGAGCGCCGCCCTCAGGTCACAGATCTGATCACACTGGGGCCTTTATGTAATTATCCAGTGAGGGCACTCTAGGAGTCGGGGCTAATCTGGTCAGTTAGGTAACAGAGCCAAGATGTTCATAGTGCCAGGGGCTGGAGGACCAGTTTTCAGATAGATTTATTCCTGAATGTAATTATCCACACGCAGACACGCAGGGCCACACGCTGGCTAACAACAGTAGACTCGCAGCAAATGCCCTCTCAAGTGACACCTACACACATATACTGAGGCACTTTAGAGTGCACGCCAACGCAAATCACATATCCATTCACATTCATCAGTGCATATCCAGTATATAGCACCCAACCATGGAGCATCAGACAAGGTCATGGACACACACATGCATGCATGCGCAAGCAGCTGCATACACATACAAAGAGACACACGCACATGAAAGTATATGCACACACACACACACACACATACTGCAGCCCCCACTGATAATCCAGGAGGATGCAGACAAATGTTAGCATGCCTCTGAAGCATGTGATGTCACCACCTCTTCACACTCTAGCGTTCTCCATGCCAAGCTTGTGCAGACATCAGTCAGGGAAAGACACTTCACATGCAGCTTTACATAGGCAGACCTGTGGGCGCCCGACTGACCAGGATTTGCTGGTGAATGTCGAAATGCACAAACCCCTAGCTGACCTGCTCACCTCTAAGAAGCCAATTTGTTCTGCCGCTTTGGGCTCCCAGTTATCATCGGCTGGTGACACGATCGGGACTGAACACAGAGCTCAGTCTGCACTTGAAACAAAAGGTACTTACCATCCGAGCCACTTGGGGGCACACTGCAGAGTGTATTTTTAACAGTATAAAAATGTACTTTTAACACCTCCACCCTACATCAGCAACCTAGACTCATATCCCCACTGGTACCTCAGCAGCACATATTGATGAATGCTCAGTGAAAGGATGGACCAAAAGCGGGGGGGGGGGGGGGGGGGGTGGGGGTTCATGCAGCATTGTGCTGCCTGAAGGGTCTGTCTGACAGATAGAGCCTTATCTTCATTTCAGTGGGCCAGTTACTTGGGCAGTGGTGCATTGAGGTACATTGTTGATGAGGAATGCCACTCCCTCCTTGTTGCAGAGAAAGGCATGTCGAGCCAGCTGGCCTGCATGTTTCACGTAAAGACAGATGCTGGTAATCTGTAAGGAGGTCAAATGGGCCTTATGTAATGAATCTCCCTATAACCAGCTGACTGGCAGATCCCTGGACAGGAGACCCTCAGTTGACCATAGTCACGCTTCATGGTTTTGACTGTTTTTTGACCATTGAAGGAACTCATGGTTTCATTATCTGTGCCCACCCTGTGGAAGGCTAAGCAATTCCACACTCCCTTGAGTGATTTGGATATTTACATGTATTTATAACACTTTTGTATAAACGTGTGTATTAACCATATATTTTGCATTTTCTGCATACTAAAAATGTTCCTGTTTTCAGGGGGGAATCCCCTTTGTGCATAAGTTTTATCAATAGGGTACAGTGTGAGAGGATGCTCCCATTTTGTGGGATCTCTAGAACATACCCCCTGCAAATGGAGAGGGCTAAACAGACAACTGTAACAAGGCAAAACCATAGAAATTCTACACCATGCTCTTGTGCCTTGTGTCCTCCAGACTTCCTTGTCTACACGGTTCTGGCATGGTCCGAGGTGCTAGACTTGCTACAGATGTTCAGTTTTAGACCACAAGTCTCCAAGAATGTTTACGAAGAGCAAGTAACTAATAGCTTCAACAATGGCAGAGACAGCATGTTCAGAGTGAGGCGCCCGGAGCTGACTATCTAGTCACGATATCAGTGGTACGAATCTCCCCGTAGAGTCTGCCGCCGCTGGTGACTCATGGCAAAGGCCAAAGGGTCGGTGCGAGAGGAGGGGTTTAATGAAGCACGGGGAACATCAGAGGACTCGCCAGCCGTCAGTGTGTGATTATCGCCTCAAGCTGCCAGAAGCTTCTCTGCGATGTACTCATTCTGCCCCTGAGGAGCTCAGGTGTCAGCGCGGGGGTCAGTCACGCAACGGCGGTCAAGTGGGCTTCCAGTTAGCATCCTGGAGATTGGCGGCTGACGTCGGCACAATCCCTTCATTGCTTACTGATTGGCTTAGAGAAGTGGTGCCTCAGTTTGAAGTCAAGAGCAGTTATGGTAGATACAAGAGGCATACGACTTGAACGAATCAGAACAAAAATTCAAATTATCTTTGGAATTTAAAAAATTAAAAGGAAGTTCCGATAAGATGTTAACAACTACTAATGAATATACTGGTGAACTGACTGTAAATGGAAAGCAGCAAAGATAACAGCCTCATAAGAATTATTTTAGACACTCAACAAATTCAGAACCAATTCCTGTTGTGTATTGTGAATTTGGTATTCCAAATGGCAAAGACTTTACTCTGCGTTAAATATCTTTGAAAAGGAACAATTTATGATCATTCATAAAAATAAAAATCATAATAATAATAAAAAAACACCATCAATATAACAAGCTGGAAATGAACAACTGAGACCCAGTACAGTGTCACAATGTTTATTTCACTTATCTGGGGAATGATTGGGGAGTAAATGGCCACATAAAAAAACAAACAAAAAAATAAATAGAAACTGTATCCATCTCGTAATGTGTTACTCTATACAAGTAAGTCTGTCAGACAGTTGGCGTGTATCATTCTCTGTCTTTTGCGTGTGATGGTCAGCCTGTGTCCTACTGCCACACCTTGTCCATCAATCCCCTCTATCCAGTCTGTCTCTGTCCAAGTACGTGTCTTTCTCAAAGTCAGTCTGTCTAAGGACTGTGTACCCCCTCAGGGGTCTGTCTGTCTGTCTGTCTGTCTGTCTGTCTGTCTGTGTCTGTCTTTACCCGTCTGTTCGGCCACTTGCTCTCCTTTCCTTCCCTCCCTCCCCCTGTGGCTGTGCTCCAAACTGCTAAACCCCCCCCCCCCCCCCCCCCCCCCACACCTCCCCTCGGCATAAAATATCTCCCATAAGGCCTCAGCTAGTTGCTCAAAGCATCCTCATGCTGCGCACGTATCAGAACATCAGAGGGGGAGCAGGAGAGGGGGGAGTGAGCAGTTTGGGACTCCATCTTAGTATCTCAGTCCAACTGTGTCTACCTGTCTCCTTTTGCCCTCCCTCTCTCCCTCCCTGTCTCCTTTTCCCTCCCTCCTTATCTGTCTCTCTCTCTTTCTCAGCCAGCACGCGCACTAAAGAAGGGCAGGGCTCTGATGAAAGACTCCAGTCTGCTGTTGAATAATTCACTCTGTAGAGTCTCTCCCAAGGGACACAGTGGATTCTTCACTATGTACTCCACATACAGCTGTGGACAGAGAGAGAGAGACTGTCAATACACTCCACACGCAAGTGGAGAGAATTAACTCACTGCACATAAATCTGCAGAGAGAGAATGAACACGCTGCATATAAATCTGGAGTACATTTTACATACATCTACACAGAAAGCAAATTAATATATTCCACTTAAATCTGCAGAAAGATCATTAATTCACTCTGCATAAAAGTACAATATATTCTCCCAAATTTGCAGAGTGTTGACACACTTTATATAAATCTACAGACAGCCAACAAAAACCTGCAGACAGAGCACTGACACACCAAACATAAATCTTGAGCCAGAGCACAAATACATTCCACATACAGCTGTCACAGACATAGACACTACAATCCAAACTCCTCATAGCGTTTCACAGTCACAGCTGTCATCTTAACCTGAAAAAAGCCCTTTACAAGGAAACAGACATGCACTAAAACTGCATACACTCACACAAGCAGACAACACATACACACCCATACATGGACAACACATACAGACACACAAGGCCCCATATGCACACAGAGATGAACACAGACACACAGACCCAGACAGAGACACACAGACACACACACACACGCATGCACACACACACACGCGCGCCCATGCATGCTCCTCACCGTGCTGTAGATCTGGTGGAGAATATCCCTGCAGTTAGGTACGCCCAGGTCGGTGTTCATCACCACCTTCACCCCCGTCGGCGTCTCATAGTAGTGCAGCTTGTAGCGGCTGGTCTGGAAGGCCAGGAACCCATCTTTCCTGGGGGCGTAACGGAGTCAAGGAGAAACCCCCAGAGAGGTGGCACTCTCCAAAAACACACTGTCACATCAGTAGAGGTGAACAGCACTCATGCACGTTAATAAGACAGGGCAGGAGGAGGGGAGAGCCAATCCTGCACGACACAGACAGCACGAATCCAGACACAGACATGCACAGGGGAGAGCAAGGACGCAGAACGCTCCAGACGGGCAGTCTCACGGGCATCACCATCATCTGCTTAGTCACCCACCCAGAGAGGGGAACACTGCGACACCCGCCAAGGTCAGAGGCAGTCAGACGGATAGACACAGCAAACTCACACTCAGGGAGAGTCCATCCAGTCAGATCAACTGGGAGACAGAGGGGAAAAAGTGGAAAGAGGAGGGAAAAAAAGGACAGAATATATTCAAGTGAGCCCTCTTCTCTCTGGAGATCCCCACCTAACAACCTATTGACAGTGACCGGGTCATTTGTTCACTCATCTGCAGAGTGACCGGGTTGATTATTCAGCCATTATAAAGAGCGACTGGGTCAATTACTCACTTATTCTGAACAACGACCAGTAAACTGTCCACTCTCAATGAAGTGTGACCAAGTCGACTATTCATTCAACGTAGAGTTTATAGAAGGAGGCAGCATTTGTATGCTGGTCTCACTCCAACTCCAGCAAGCACATGTGAATGGCTCCCTCACTATAGGAGCAGCTGCACTCCTCCCAAACACGCAACATGCAGGATACATGTCGAGGGGAGACATCTTGCTGACAAAGGAGCGGATGGAGAAGAGCATCCCGTACATCAGCTTGAACTCCTGAGAGAGAGCGGAGGAGAAATGAGTCAGTCACCATCACAGACAGTCCTAACCAGTCAGGCCTGAGAAGTGGGCTTAATAAACTCCAATTCACCCAGAGTTCTGCACGTGACATCATAATACTAAACTCCTGTTGGACTCCTGCCTGTTTTTCACTGCCACATAATGACTGAGCTGAAAGTGTACGCTGTTCCAGGGAAACGTTTTTTTTTTTTTTTTTTTTGAAAAGAGAAACTGTGCTGACACATTCATGTGCTTTTACATGCACGTGTAGACAGGGGAAAGCTAAGAACAAAACATTTTATGAACTGCCTGCCAAGAAAAGGAGAGCTGTATGGATCTCAGGTGTTCACTGGGAAAATGGGTGACCTTCAAACTTAGTCAAACGTAGTCGGCATTTTATTATGGGTAGCTAGATTGCTCATTTCTCATGTACATGTTATAACTATACTTACAGTGTAACTGTTTAATTCAATTGTCTTTCCAGAAAAAGTACGCTTGTGATGATGGTACAGTAAAGTTAGCAAGATGATCAGTCAGCTAGCAGGTTAAGGCTAACGGTAAACACAACCATCACTAACAACGGTAGCTAACCAACGCCAGGTCAGTGTGCTTCATGTATCACATTTTCACACAGTGCTCATGACAAATTCTGTAGGTTTAGAACCACATACATTTAAAACTGTGTGCATACATTGTCTTCAACGTCAATAGTTGCAAACTCCCCCTCCAACACAGGTATGACATTATTATATGTGTCTACAACGAAACAGATTGAGGAATGTAACGAACTGTGCTGCTGGAGATACGTCTTAAAAAAAGAACAACACGGCGTGGTCGGACCATTGAAAGCCAGTGTGCGAGAGTAACGCAAAGGGCTTAGCGATGGTACTGCGCTGTAGAGGGGAGGATGATTGCTTTACCTCGTCTTTGGAGATGCCCGCCTGTTTCTTCCGATTCCACTCGCTGTAATGCAGACAGGTGCCATTTCGGTCGAAGATGTACAGGTTATGGACAGTCATCTGGTCTGGAAGCGGAAATACACGGTGACACACTGGTCAATTCTTCATCAAAAGGCAACACTTGAGCTGAAGTAAAATCAGCTACGGTGACTATTAGCGAAGTGACGGAGTCCAGGGTATAGCAGAAACAATATCTACAGTAATGTACAGGTGGCGACAATTTGACATTTCATACTGTGGTCCATTACTATTTGTACTAAAGATCGTATTACATGCACTTATTAATAAATTAGTAGCTGTGTCCTGAATGACCGTAGACGTGCATGATTAATCCATGTAACATTATATCTAATACATGTGTTATGTAATGCAATATAATGTATTTCGTCTCGGCAGCACTAGCTAGCTGCTGCTAAAAATATACACAGCTGTTTCGAAGATAATCACTCTCGATTGAACAGACATATATTAACGTACAAATATGCAGTGAATGGCATTGTTACATTAATACACAGAGCTAGTGCCCAGCTATCGTATGCGAATTGTGGTTAGTAAGCCGGTCTGCATAGCTAGCCAGCTCACTACTTTAATTGTTTCGAAATGGTTCGCTACAAAGCCCATGTTTTCCCTGATTATGACGATATGCTGAAAATGTCATTGTTGAAGTCAAATTATTTACTGCTTTTTTGTACCTGTGAACGTCGACCGAAGGCCTAGCGATTAACGTTTAGTAAGACGAGAGAAATTTTGTTTACCTCAACCTTCCTGTTCCTCTACTGACGATTGATTTACTGCAAGCATTACTGAGAGTGTCTTCTGCGTAGCCAATACCATTAGTGGTAAAAAAAATATACCAAAATATTTGCAGTGCAATTATATATCACCTTTAGGAAAAAAATTGAGTTCAAATGTTTTGAACAGCGCACAATTCTTACGATTATTCATTTAAACGAGTGGATAAACGCAGTAGTCCAGTCTGGCATTTTATCAGACAACCCTAATGGTTTCAATAGCGGATGCAGGGTGAAGTTTCTGCTCATCACTACTAATAAAAGAAAAATGCTTATTAATGATACATTCACATGGACTATTTGTGCAAAATTGATTTCTAATGTAGAAAATAAGTACAGATAAACGTGTTCGCAGTCATCATAGAGATTGCAATGGAAGCACAGAATTCAATATTACTGTGCAGTATTTTGGTCACGTGGTGTGACCTAACGCGATTATCCAACTACGTAATTTGCGTAACCGGTGTGAAAGAGGCAGGGATTCCGTTCAAGTTACTCCTCAAGATCGGGATTCACCACCGCGCTGATAGACGTTTATAGCGAAACAAAATGGCGGCGGCTATGGCAATGAGTCGGTCTCAGCATCTTTCCACTTCAAATAATTTGGTTCCCGAGTGGCTCTGTGAGGAGGTCACCACCGGGGTGAGTAAATTCGTTAAAACTTGTTTTATAATTAAGGTGTTGAAATCGGCCTGAGAAATGGAAAGCGGCTTATTTTCTTGCCATGGGGCCCTCTTGTATGAGACAGCAAATCTGCTCATTGATAGCGTAGACCAGCTAACGTTAGTTAGCAAGCGGGTGGCCGAGTTTAGCAACATTGCAACAAATCGTTGGTAAAAAAGCATGAGCAGTATTTTTCTGTCAGTAGGTAGCTAATACATTCCCATAACCAGTGATGTACTTTTAGCTGTGAAGCTTTATCTCGGCTACCCAGTTAACTCAAATGCAGCAAGTGCAGCTAGCTAACATTAGCGAATAAGCTACCTTGAAAAAACGCTTTCAACGTAAAGGTAACTAACTGTACTTAATATTTATATCGATGCTTTGCCAGTTCACATTTCAGTCCACATCACCTCATACACCCTAAAGAGACCGAGTTAGGGGTGGGCAGTATAAACGGAGAACTTTGTGCAGCTTGATTTTATTGTATTTCATGAAAAAGTGTTTTTCAGAGATGCAAGTTACTTGAGAAAAGGTTGTATTTTTTATTTATTGCAGTTTTGCACAATAAATGTTCTTAAAATACCTCAGTACTATGTGAAAGATGTCCTAGTAATACCGTTAAGAGTACAGTAATAGTTGCCATACCAGTGCGTTACCCCTCCAGAAGCAGTTATATTGAAATTTTAAGAAAAACGAATATACCATGATATATACCCTTATCGTCCGTGCTTCAAATTATACCGTGATATAAATTTTAGGCCGTATCGGCCAGCCTTACGAGTAGTTATTCCAAAACGGTGCTGCTCAAGTGTTTCCATTCTTCTTTGGTTCCCCTAATGTGAAGGCAGTATGGTCTAATTAAAGTTGCAATGTGACATGAAACATGAAGTTAGATGGCCTGAGGTGGCAGCTGGAAACGCCTGTGATTTTTACATCACATTTTATATACGTTGCTGAACAACATATATACACATTTGTAACTGCTAGTCCCAGCATGGCCACACTGACCCGGAGTGAGAACAGGAATGTAGCAGTGTCATTCTTCAGGGCACAGTTTTAGAAAGTACATAATATAGTTATGTTATTATAAGTGAGGTACTGTCAAACGTCTTTACAATCCGGTCTTGCATACATTTGATAAGTGTTTCACCAAACTTGCAGTATACATTTCTCACTAATCAACATGTATATCTTTCCCGCCTCACCTCTTGTGTAGCTCTTAAGAAAAAATATACAGTGTGATTGAGTAGTTGTTGTCTAAACTCCTTGATTAAATGTGGCCTTACTGACATGTACTCGGCAGTCTTGGCTGTAATGTTACCCTTAATGCTTTTGTGTATTGATGGAGTCAGTTTGCAGTTGCAGACAAAGAAGAGATGTAGTCATATGCTGAATATGATGACATGATACAATCAGGACAGACCAATGGTGATGGGCATTATTAGTGGTACTGCAGTATTTGCAGGGATGCAATGGGTAGGAAATTAAGACAGAACAGCAGCAACAGAATTAAAAAATATTAGCACAATGATACAAGTTTAGGTAGTTTTTGATTGGCCATAGGACATTGTGTGCAAATTATTTGTGCATAAATGATGTTATCTAAAATCCAAGATGGCAGCCAAGTCAGTCCATTGTTTGTGTGTGAGCACCTGCAGTTAAAACAGTTTTTACTTGATTTTTAATCTGGTTTTTAGAACTGGTTACAGTACAATTACTGCTGCTGTGGTTGTGACAAATGATCTCATTGGTGCCCTGGACAGAAAGCAGCATTGCGCTGCCTTATTTGTGGATTTATCTAAGGCGTTTGATTCAGTGGATCATGAATTGCTGCTGAACAAACTTAGGAATGTTGGTTTCTGTTCTAAGGTTGTTAAATGGTTCAGATATTATTTTGTAGATCAAACCCAGTGTGTCTATGCAGAGGGCTACCAATCTGATTTTCTAGAGATAACCAAAGGTGTCCCCCAGGGTTCCACTCTGGGACCAATTTTGTTTTCTATTTTTATAAATGACTTGGGTAAGGCAGTGTTTCCCACACATAGACTTTACTTGGGTGGGCTGCCCAGGTGTATTAACAGCCACCAAAGTATATTTGGCGACCCATTTCAGCATTTTTTATTTTTATTTTTCATCCGTCCGAGAAAACGACGCCATCCGCGATCGATTATTTTCTGCGGCTCTGCGCTGACCTTTGCAAGTGTAACCAATGAGTTTACAGTGTGATGTAATGGAACATGGGCGGCGCAACAGATAAACATTGAATTTAAAGATCCAATCAAAGTCAAAATGGAGGACAAACCAGAGAAGCTTGTACTGCGTGTGTCAGGCTTTTCAGAGTTGTATGACACCACTTCAAAATGGTACCACGACCTCGCTAAAAATAAAAAACGATGCGTGGTGCAAAGTTAGCATTGAGATGGGGCTACCAGGTTTGTAGATGCGGCTGTAATTTATAGTTATTAGCTACATACCAGGCATACTCAGAAGCTTGCTATGTCCCTGGTTATTAGCTAGTTAGCTAGCTAGCTTAGTTGTAATGTCAAAGTGCCAAATCCAAACGTGAGTTTGTAGTATTAATGTTACAGAGCTGCAAAAACTCGATAGCTAGCTAGTGTATTAGTATCCCTGTAAGCACACATACATCTCCGAGACGTCGATAGGATGTATGCTGATAAATCTGGAAGAGGTATTTAAAAGAGCGTTTGCTGATCTGGAAGATGACTCTGAGTCATCAAATTTGAATGTCTACAGTTTAACAACAAATTACGGGTAATTTTAAACATCAAAGATCCCGAGACGGCAACGTTTCGTGAACCCACTTTCTACCGGCGCTTTTCCTCCTTCAGCCAGGGCTTTTTTCTGTTTGCTGAAATACATGTACGGCAAAGTTGTTGAGAGAGTAAGTACTTGAGGTTCTGTCTTTGCCTTATTTCTCCCGCTCTCTACTTTTAAAATAGCGCTGATTACATATCTAGGACGCTTGTCATGTGGAGGACTGAGCGGCACGTCAAGCCTATGCTGAGCATTGCGTTGACGCCCCAACGCTAGTCATGTGTAAGCAGCTTAATTGTTCTCTGACTTTGGTAGTAGCTTTGAATTCTATGAAAGAAAGCAGCAACTGTGCTGCCTTGGTAGCTACAAGAGTCAAGAATGTATTCAGCACACATAATTTGACCATTGCGCAACATGCAGCAAAGTTGTCCTGGCTAAATATAAGGAAGATTAAGATTAAGTGCTCTGACAAACAGTGCCATCTTTGTACAGACTAAAGAGTGTTTTACTCTTAATTTTTTTTTTTTTTTACTTTGTCTTATTCTTCCCATGTGGGTAGATGGAGGGGCGGCTTGGGGGGTTAGATCTGTGAAATATATTATGTGAAATTAATAGAAATATTCAATAAATCAAAATATTGTGTTAAGAGTCACATTGTATTTGTTGTTTGTCACATGTAGTAGTCCATTTTTGTGCCAGCAAGTAATGCCGGCCCTTTCTGCCAGCTACCACCACAAGTATATTTCAGACCTGTGGGAAACACTGTAAGGACATTCAAGCAAAAATACACCTCTATGCTGATGACACTGTCATTTCTATGCATGTTCCCTCCATAGCACAGGCAGTACAAGGGCTTCAGACTGCATTACAGTCATTACAGACTGCTCTGCTTAATTTAAACTTGGTCTTAAATGCTCAGAAAACAAAGTTCATGGTCTTCTCAAAAGCTCACTTACAGTTGCTTGATGATTTTAGCATTTTCACTTCTGATGGTAAATCCATTGAAAGGGTGCCCTTGTACAAGTATTTGGGTATATGGATAGACTACAAGCTTTTATTTAATGTACATATTGCTAATCTAGTTAGGAAGCTCAAAGTGAAGATTGGCTTTTATTTTAGAAATAAATCTTGTTTTACTTTTAATGTTGAGAAAAAACTTGTGGGTGCTACTTTTCTGCCTGTGATCGATTACGGTGATATATTGTATATGCATGCAGTCTCCTCCATTTTATGGAGACTTGTTTCAGTGTACCATGCATTGATATGTTTTATTACAAATGCAAAGTCTTTTACTCACCATTGCATTCTTTATGATTTGGTGGGCTGGACATCACTGAGCACTTGCAGACAACAGCACTGGTATATTTTTATCTATAAAGCGATACTGGGTAAACTTCCAGCTTACCACTGTACCCCTCTCTGCCTCAGCTCAGGTAGTTACCAGCTACACTCCTCCGGGTGGTTGCTTTTTAATGTACCCTGGGTTTTGACAGATCTGGGGAAATCTGCATTTTCTTACTATGCACCTTGGACATGGAATAATCTGCAGAAAGTTTTAAAATTAGATACATTTATATCCAATGATAAATTTAAGGGCATCATAAAGAATGTGGTGAATGAGACGTGGTTGTTTTTCTTGAGAGGCCATTGAGTTTAAATAGATGTTTTTTTTTTTGTTGTGGATTTTTGTATATCATATTGTATATGTCGTATTTTATGTTGTATATGTTGTAATTTTAATATGTTGTGAGCTTGTACGGCTACTATCTTGGCCAGGTCTCTCTTGTAAAAGAGATTTTTGATCTCAGTGGGACTTCCTGGTAAAATAAAGGTAAATAAATAAAAGAGAGTACAGAAGTAAATGTTGTAATGTGTCAAACCTCGTCATCATTGTGGGTATCTCTGTAGCAAACTCCAAAAAAAGGCCTAAATCTGTGCTATATAGGTATGGGCTAGAGGGTATGGTCCTGCCAGCAGCAGTCTTTAAGTTAATAGCGCTTGTCAGGAAGAACCTTAATATTGCAATATAGGGGTGGGTGATATATCGAATATACTCAAAGTATCGCGGCTTGTTCTATGTGGGATGTAGTAAATGACTGTATCGCGAACGTCGAGTACAAATTGTCATGTCATTTTTTTTTAAGCCGCTGGCATGAGACCCGCTTTGGCGTTTTGCTTCTCTCGCTCTCTCCTATGGCTCTCTCCCTCTCACAGACACAGAAAGAAAAAAACTCATGTATATGCCACACACACTCGCTGCCCATCCAGACCACTCTCCTGGGCTGCATCTGAATACTCAGTATGCACTAACTTCGGTTAAGAACATACTACCCAACCGTTACTGTAGTACGTTCTATGAGTATGCGAGCAAGTAGTAAGGACACAATTCGGACGTACTCCGCCCCCATCTTACCTGTCCTTTGACCTCTGATGTTTACATGTTTAAATGTTTTAAAAATCAGTCTGCTTTACTTAGCTGACTGTCAACCTGAGGTAAAACAAAAAGCTAATGTTACATAACAATCTGATTTGTTAGCTTAACCAAGTTGACTACACCGCCATCTTCTTTCTCTTTTTCCCGGGGAAATTCTTCTTCAGTTATTCGGGCTCCAGCTGACTTATGGGATAGTGTAGTGTAGTACGTTTGCATACTTCAGATGTAGTAGGTCATCCGGGTACCATTCGACTACTATTAAATGCCTGCTGAGTATTCGGACATCCTACTGATTGTGACATACTGCTTTTTGCATACTATATAGTATGGCAGTATGAGTATTCGGATGCAGCCCTGGGCAAGCATGTGTGACGTATATAGGTGAGACGTGTGTTTTTGTATCTGGAGGGAACAGGGAAAGAGCCTGGAGAGAGCGAAAGAAGTGAAGCTCCAAAGCGAGTGTATACTGAGCTGAGTTCGGAAACGGTAATAGAAGATTGAGGCGGATGAGTTGGTTCCGAAAAGAAACAGCACTGCATCCACTTTCTGGCAGTGGTTTGGGTATCCAGGGCTCCAAACTGCGACCATTTTTTTGAGAGTGCGGGAGTTAAAACTTCACGTGGTTGCAGTCGTGCGAGTGCATGATGATTAGGCTGCTTTGGTGCCCCTCCAGCACGGGTACTGCATTAGCCACTGTGGTTGAAAGTAGTACTTTTTCTTCTTCACTGGCTGAGTTGGTCTCTCCCTACCTGCACTCTCCCTGCCTGTACATGTGCACTGATGATGAAACGCACGAAAAAATCCATTAAGCTGTTACCGTGTTCCAAAGATGAAGCGGTCTGTAGCTGATTATTTTAACCCTTTCGCATTTAACTTATTTTATGCTATGTAGTGCGCGTTACCTTACATGGTTCGTTATTTTTTTATTAGCGTTATTAAGCTTCTCATAGTTTTCACCACCACATTTGCTCTATTTTATAATGCTAAATTGCTGTTTCCTCAAAACTAGAATTAGCTAGAATTTTTCCAATTTCATGTTCTAATCGCACCGGTTTTAGCATACACGCTAAATGGCTAATCAGACCGGTGTGACCGTATGCGTGAAAGGGTTAAAAAAAACAAAATAAGGAGAGAGAGGAGGAGGCTGGTGGAGAGGGAGAGCCAACGAAAGGTCCCGACTCAGACACGACTGATGATGATGAGTGCAGGTGCAGACAGGGAGAGACAGACTGAGCTAGTGAAGAAGAAAAAGTACTACTTTCAACCACAATGGCTAATGCAGTACCTGTGCTGGAGGGGCAGCAAAACAGCCTAATCATCATGCAATCGCACAAATGCAACCACGTGAAATTCTAACGCAGTACCCGTGGTTGCAGTAAGAGCGAAACTTAATGTTCAGATTAAAATATTTTGCAAATATCAAGTCTTGAGTCACTGTCAATCTGTACATCAATGCAAAACTATGGTATGCAAATTAAGACAGCTGTTCATCAGCATGCAAGGTCACTGATTAATACCATGCTGTATCAAAAAAAAAAGGGTTGCGACCAAATCATGTGCTGGTGCGACCAACTGAAAAAGTTGGTACCACCAGTGCTACCAGTGGAAAAGTTAGCCTGGAGCCCTGGTATCGCAAGGAAAATGTTGAACAAACAATGGTTATCTGCAAAATATGCAGCAAAATACTGTTTTGTTAAATTTAACTTGGTTGTGATTTCATCCTTTTTGCATGCAAGTTTAAAATTGTTCCAATAGAAACCACTAATGAATATAAACAAGAATGTTTTAATGCAGACATATGTAGCAGGGACTATTAGAATCATCACACTGGTGTGATTGTATGCATCAAAGGGTTAAATTGAGCATTTATGAAGTGCTTTAGAGGAGGTTTCAAAATATCGAGATATATATCGTGTATCACGATATAGCCTAAAAATATCGCGATATTTATTGTAGGCCATATTGCCCAGCCCTACTGCACTATAACAAATATTATTTGAATGAGTGATTGATTGATTGATTGATTGCCATTGCTGTCTTGCAGACCACAATCATGGCGGTGGAGTTTGACGGAGGGGTTGTGATTGGCGCAGACTCACGCACTACCACTGGGTAAGAGCTGCAGGCAGAGATGGCAGTTTGTGGGCTTCTCCTAGGACTGCGACCAGACCAAGAGATGCACTGCTCGCCCTTCATTTGCAGAGTACTCATTACTGCTCACCCTCACCCCCTTCTCTCTCCTCTCCACAGCGCCTACATTGCCAACAGAGTCACGGACAAGCTGACCCCCATCCACGACCGCATCTTCTGCTGCCGATCTGGCTCGGCTGCCGACACCCAGGCCATTGCTGACGTTGTCACCTACCAGCTGGGCTTCCACAGGTGAGGCCCCCGGCTCTGTGCCAGGACATCACCTCTTGACTTGCCCCCTACCTTTGGGGCCGCAGGTCATCACTGCTCTGCTGGAAGTTGGTGTGGCTTTAGCATGGCTGCGTGATGTACAGGAGTGTACAGCACCAGGATTCACCATTTGGATGAAATAATTGAAGACAGACCGGCTGGTGGACCGGGATGTCCACCTTTTTAGCACCTTCACCTGGGACATGCTCACCTCTACAGCGCTTTCTTTGCTATTTGGGGTTTTCACATGACTCCACAGTCAATTGCTGCAAATCTGTGACAAAATGAATACTGTTGCTAGCACTACTGTGAACTAATGCAGTAAATAATTTTTGCTGTTTTTTGTAGTGTGCTTTTCATCAGATCACAGAGCAAAACCTCATGTCAAAACTTCTGTTCATGTAGAGCATTTGGCTGATGCACAGCGACCATTATGCACCTCACAGTTCTGTAAATGGCCATTGTGCAAGGTCATGCGTGCAATGTTCAGGGTCTAAGGAAAGTATTCTGGTGCTGCATACTGTTTACCATTAGACTCCCGCATTATAGGCCTTGATGTCTTGCGTCAGTCTTGGCATGAATGACAAATCTCTCATCTCTCTCTTGTTCTGCCAGTATTGAGCTGGACGAGCCCCCATTGGTGCAGACGGCCGCCAATCTGTTCAAGGAGATGTGCTACAGGTACAGGGAGGAGCTGATGGCCGGGATCATTGTGGCCGGCTGGGACAAGAGGAGGGGCGGACAGGCAAGTGATCCTTCTCATTGGACCAGACGCACTCTGTAACACGCTCTGGGTTTCTTTCAGAGCAGCAGGGTCTGATCCCAGAAAATGTGTTGGTCCTTTACAGCACTGTTGCCCATTTCCATTATTGTCATTTATCAGATGCTCTTATCTGGAGTGACTTACATAGGTTACAGTTTTATCCATTTATACAGCTGGATATTTACTGGGGCAGTTGTGGGTCAGGTACCTTGCCCAAGGGTGTAGCAGCAGGGTATCGAATCGGCTATCTATCTGTATTTGGTTGGTCATGCAATGTAAGTGTTGTGAATGGCCTTTTCTGAGGTTGAATGAAAAAGGCTGTAACCTTGACATATCAGTGTCAGGGGAACTTAATGCTCCCCTTGTCATATTTTCTGTGATACTCATCCCTAAATCAGTGTTTTGGCCTTTTGGTGGTGTGCCCCGTGCCTTTGACCACCGCCCATGTGTATGTGAATTGGAGTGTAACCTCTCCCGCTCATCCCGCAGGTGTACACGGTGCCCGTAGGGGGGATGCTGACGAGGCAGCCGGTGTCCGTGGGCGGCTCCGGCAGCACCTACATCTACGGTTACGTGGACTCCAACTACAAGACTGGCATGAGCAAGGAGGAGTGCCTGCGCTTCACAGCGGAGGGTGAGAGGGGGATGAGGGGAAGGTGTTTGAAAATTGGGAAGGGGGAGATAGAGGGAGGGATGGACAGATGGGAGTTGAACAACAGGCAATTTTTTTTTTAAAGAGTATATGAGAGTGATTTTAGTGTTCATGTTATGTTGGTCTGTCTTTTCTTCTTTTTTGAACTTGTATAGTGTCTTATTTCTGTTTTTGTACATGTTTTGGCAATACAAGAACAGACTTGCCATGCTAAAAAGCAGACTGGAGAATGGAGGGAGTAAGAGGGTTAGCGTTAGAGGGAGAGGGTTGAAACATGATAATGGGGAGGTGTAAGGATTCCTAATCGGCAACCTTTGCAGTATGAACCATGTTCTGTACCACCATGCCACACTGCTGCTTGTTCACTGTCTCCTATCTCACCCTGTCCATCCTGTGGCCTTCCTCTTCACAGCCCTGTCTCTGGCCATGGAGCGGGATGGCTCCAGCGGAGGGGTGGTGCGCCTGGCCTCCATCTCCCAGGAGGGGGTGGAGAGACGGGTCATTCTGGGGAACCAGCTGCCCAAATTCTCCAGCGCTTAGTTGGTGAAGCAGAGGGGTTCCACAGGGCCACACTAGGGCACAGCTGTCACCCCATCCTTTTGGAGAGATACTTAGGAACTGTTTAATTGTTTTTGTAATGCTTTTTGTTGTAAAAAAAAAACAGTAAAGCCACAACAAAACTTGCTTCTGTGTTCATTGGTGTACCTGTTAACTGGTATTGGGGCTCATTACAAAAAATTAGTGTGGACGCAGTGTGTTCTAACATATCCCTGTGGTGAAAACTTCTCATGTTACCTTGAACAAATAGAAGCTTAACGGCAGGCATCTATTATTATTTGTGATTAAAGTAACATTACAAAAAGCTTCTTTCCGTGGTGATGCAAAGTTTAAATTTTTAGGACTTCAGGTATGAAACAATTGAAATAGATGGATGCTCACCTTTAGGTGTAGTTTAGAAAAGATCCACTCAACCTGAGGTAATATTTCCTATGCTAAATCAGCAGTAGCACCCTTGTGCCCCTTAAACATATAAAATATGCATCTTTTAAAATAGCAGATCTTAACTTAAAATGCAGCTTGATCTATTGAATATAGATTCTAAAGGAACCCAAGGAACATCTTCAAACCATCTGTCAAAAAGTACAACTCAACACCAGACATTGCTCCCATTTGTGCTCATTTTAATGTTTCATCTTTCAAAAGTTGAGTAACTTGTTAACATATTAAATGCATTAACACAAAAGCATGGAGAAAATACATTAACTTTACCTAACCTATTGGAGACAAATATTTCTGTGTACATCACACAGTTACTTAATGTTTGTGTGTGAATTATGAAGAAAGCTTGAATAAATACTTTAAGATAATGCACAGAAACATGCTCTCATCCTAACACAGTAGCATGTAATACTGAGTCTGAAAATGACTGGATGCCCAAACCTAACAGATTTTAAAAATCTTATCTATGGAACCTTAGTTACAAGATGTGTTACCATCCTGATGAAGTTTGAGTCATTGGGTCTCCACACAGTTCAAAAAATCCCGTTAAAATGTATACATTCAGCAGATTTATGCAGATAATTCTCTTCCAAACGCTAAAGAGCAATGCAGAAGCCAACAATGCAAAATGCAGGGCAAAAACAGAATATGCTGCAGATCCATACAATATAATGCTGGACTGGTGTCAGGTAAATGTGAGTTTAGGTGGCAGACTAGTATTGTTCAGCCAGCTCTTTCTGCTACAGAGGACCAGTGACTAATGACCTGCGCATTGCCGCTGATGTACAACCAAGCTTTGATCTGAGACCCTTGCTTTGGTCAGGCTGTCCAGGACCACATGCAGACAAACAACATGTATCCAAGGATGTTTAGAGAATAGTCTCTGAAATGCTTGGATTTGTGGCAACGGAGTCGTCCACATCAGATGGCTTAAAGTCAGTACCTCTAGCTATCAAGGGCATCAAGGATGACCAGTCCTCCTCTTTGGTTACCCCTCCACCCCCTTCACCCCCTTTGTCCCTCCATAACCACTCTCCAACCACCCACTCATTCCCAACAGTGGACTCCCTGACCTCTGTCTGCTCCCCAGATTTTGCCTTCCCCTCCTCTCCTTCTACCCTCTCCTCTCTCAGGATCAAGCTGTACCTGGTCTTCCGCTCATTGCCTCTCCTCTTTTTCTCTGACAATCCCTGCCTCTCTGTCTCCACCCCCTTTATTGCGTCTCCTTTCTTGGGCTCCGGGCCCTCTTCCAATTCCCTCCACCCTGTTATCTCTTCCTCTTGACTGATCACCCTGTACAGGGTCTTCCTGAAGACTTCCTTCTGCTCTTTTCCTCCCATCTCTGCCCTTTCCGTTCCCCCTCTCATCTTTGGTTCTTGTTGTGCAGCGGCTCCGGCTGCAATCCCCACCTGCTCAGACTTCAACGGCTCCCCCAGCCCTGCCCCCTGCTCCTCTCCCCTCTCTGCCCCCTCCCCTGTCCCCTTCCCTGCCTCCTCCACCTCCCCGCCCTTGTAGACAAACAGGACAGAGCGGAACATAGCCTGCACGCCTCCAGTCCCCTCCATGGGCAGTGAGATGGCTCCCGGCCCGCCAGCCCCCTTCTCACCCCCCCCGTCATTCTCCCCTGACCCACCTGCGGACTGATATCCTAACAGCCTCACTTGGCCCTTCCTCCGCTTGCAAGCCTTCCGGGCAAGAGGCGAATAGGTGTAGAGGTAGAATCTGAGGATCCAGAGGCTGGTGGCACAGAGCCACAGGCCCAGCAGAATACAGAGACAGAGGTACCCCGCAAACAGCCACCAGCAGTACAGCACCACAGACCTCTCCCCCTTTCTCTCCTCCCAGTTTACAGAGACATTAGTGGGAGGGTGGACCATGGTCAGAGGGTCAGTAGTTGTCAGAGGAAAAGCCTTGGGGGTGGCTGTGATCAGAAAGGTATTTGAATTGGTGATGATGGCAGTACTCTCTACCTCCTCCCCTACTACCTCCTTCTTAAATACTGTCCTAGACGTGGCAAACTCTGTTGCATGAGACTCGTGATATTTGACCCAAAATGTCATGAAGTAGAAGTACCTTGCAGTTGTCATGAGCTGGGACTTGGATGTCACACTGGTGATGGTGTTGCTCGAGGTTGGTGTTAGGGTGTGAGCCTGGGTGGGTGCAGTGGTTTGGGGTTGGACAGGTGTGGTGGGCATTGTGGTTACAGACATGGTGGGTGTTGTACTTCGGAATGTGGTGGATGTAGTGATTTGGTCCTGGGTGGCTATGGCACTGGGATGGGGGTAGGGTGCCACGGTTTCCGTTTGGGTGAGTTCACTGGTCTGGTGGGTTATGGGGACGTCTGTAGTTGTAGGGATGCTGTCAAGAGCAGTGGAAGATGGAGAGAGGGCTGACGGTGTTGTGATTGGGACAAAGTGTGACTTGGGGGAGGTTGGCAATTCCGTAGTCACGGCATCAGTGGAATCCATATCACCAATCACACCCGGAGAGCAGTAGTCATCCCTCTGCAGGTCGATGATGATTTGACCCTTCAGCTGACTCGGGCTGTCGCACACTATACTCTCAGGGTCATTGATGATGCTTTTGGGACCCGTGTGCATGTACACGTTGGAGACCTGGTCCTCCAGCCATGAGGACAGGTAACCCACCTTGCAGCTGCAGATCCAGGGGTTCTTGGACAGGAACACATACGGGATTTCAGGAAAATTAGAGAAGAACTGGTCCGGCATGATCCTGAGACGGTTGTCCTCCACGTCAAACTTCTTAAGTACGGTGGTGGTCATCAGGGATGACATTGAGTGGGGCAGGACTCGGATGTGGTTCTGGGAGAGGTCCACAAGCTCCAGGCTGTCCAGGCCCCTGAAGGAGCCCTCACGCACTGTGTGCAGCTGGTTTCTGCTTAGGTAGATCTCCATCAGATTGGATGCAGCAGTAAAGGCAGACTCTGGGACCTCCTGGATCCTGTTGTCTGAGAGATGGAGGACCCTCAGAGAGGGGAGGACCTGGTCTGGGAGCCTCTCCAGTGATGACACCTGGTTGCGGGAGAGGTCCAGCTCATGCAGCTTGGTGAAGCTCTGGTAAGAGCGCCAGGACAAGGACAGAAACTGATTGTCTGTGAGGACTAAGACCTCTGTGGATGTATCAGTTTCAGGCGGAACATTGTTCAGACCCATATTTGTGCAGTTCACACGGGGGCGGTGGTCTTTGTCCTTGTCACTATGGCAACTGTAGGTCATCAGCAGGCAGAAATCAGACAAAAGCAGGAGGGAGAGGACAAACCTCATTCTGATGCTCATGATGACACCTGCTCAGGTGAACAAAGTAGAAAATATATTAATTATAGTGTGATTATTCTTCTTCATGTACTACTGAGAACTGTAGGAGTTGGACAACAGGACAACTCTTCAACTCAAACTCACCTTGACCTTGTACCATATGTCTGTGATGTACTGAGACTAACAATTAATAAACAAGGCAATACACACCATACTGGTCTTAGCATAAGGTGATGATTTTAGCTGACGAATCGCAGGGGTTCTTGGGAGCAGTGTGACGAGGAACCCTGCCCATCCTACCCACCACTATCATCAGTGGGATGAAGCCAATCTATTCCAGCACTGTGGGCCCATGGTCACTGTCAGCTGATGACAGTGCAGGCATCTAACCTGGGCCATAGGGCTAGGCCGGCACTCAAGGCAAGCTCCTTGCCAGTTGATCCACTCAAAAGCCCAGAAATATTCTATTCAACTCAATATTACTTTATTGGCATGGATTACATTGTGAAAATATTGCAAACTCACCTAGCATGCATGTATACATGCTATACACACATATGTACACATATTCATCTATTCATTTTACATATACTTTCTAAAAAAAGCTTTATTTGCAGAGTAGTCAATACCACTCACAAAACTGCTACATGGCAAATGGCGAGCCATTGGCTGAAGTGACACCATTGGATCAAAGTGCACACTGACAGGAGGCACTGAAGACAGCCATATGCCAGTTTAAATCCTATACTCAACTGCATCCAACAGCGATTTCACACAATCTACCTCTCTCTGGGGTGAAATATAGCAATAATTACATAATGCTAAGACTTGTGCTTTGAATTCAGGAACAAGGTTTGAAATCTAAGATAAAAGCTACTTACATCTGCAAAAAAAAAAACTGTCCTTGTCACTCGTATAAAATATGATGCATCTCAGAACAGTTGCATCATCAGGCACCGATGAGTTGCTAAGTTGTCTGCAATGAGGAAAGTGCTAAACCCTCCTGTATTGCATTACTGGGCTGAATGATGTATAACATTGGCCACGGGTGAGTAGTATGTTGAATTGTTACTTTTTTCCCTGAATTTATGGCTGAAGTTAGAGAAATATCCCACATGAGGACATAGCACTCTGCAGTAAAAACAATGCAACACTAATTGGGCACTAAATTCCACTAACCTTCTCATCATGGCCACTTCCAAATTACTTCTAGAGACTCTCTCTTATTGGTGAATATCAAATATCAGAATCAAATCCTAAAAAAAAATCCATGCCTACACGTGTATACTGCCTGTCTGGACAGACTGGTACATGTCTGAATTGATGCTGGTCGTTTCTGGGGTCATACTGTATGAAGTTTAACATGGGTCACTACATGTCAGGCACTTAACTTGGAAGCCATTTGGGGACAGGTCTGTAACTGGCTACAGTTAAATGATGTATTTCTCCTGCCCTCGTATTTTTTTAAATTTCCACTTCAAGCATAGCATTAAACTTGGGCTCTTTTATCTTACAAATAACTCATAAATCCTTCCCATGGATCTTGTTCTTTATTATATTTAAATCTAAGCCGTACGTAATAATAATTATAAATTTATGGAATTGTTTATAATTGCATTCAATGTCAATATCTCATTCATTGGAAATCACTCCAGGAAAAAACATATAAATGAGAAACATTAATAACAACAATAAAATCAACAGGATTAGTTTGGCCTAATTACAATTATTTTGTATGCACTTCAGCCAAACTGGTATTTGAAAGGTACAACATGCCATCCATTATTGCCAAACCTTATGAAATCAGCAATGTCTGAGACCAGCGGCAGACAGAAAGAATTTTTACATGCATCTAATAGATTTCTGCTAAACAACCGTTCACATGGCATCCAGTCACTCCAGGAAACATTTGCTCTGTAAATGGTTCACAGAATGTGTGAGATGTTGAATCAGTAGCACTGGTGGGCTAATATATATCAATGGCAAAATGTACAGCACTGATGAGAAAGGTGACTCAAGCCAATCAAATCTAATCAACCAATCAGTGTGCTTTGTAGTGTTGGTTCTTGGAAATCAGACAAGTGATAGTGGGTGCTCTCTTTCTGTTTTCCACACATTTTCTCATTTAAAATGTCCACTTTTTTGTACTTTCTTGTTCAAGAAGTAACTGGTCAAGCCCATTTCTGCTAAAACACTGTGCATTTGAGAAATTGTAAGAAATTCCTTCACTTCATTTTGTTTCTTTTTCTTCAGCCCCCAGAAGACCATGTGAAAGGCTTTATCAGGAGAAAATAGAAAATAAGAACACCCTCACCTTCCTTCTCTTCTGTTGTTCTAAGAATGTGTCCACAGCATCATCTGTCCAGAAATCCACAAGCACCTCTACACTTCCTTCGGGGGTCCTTCCTGAAGACTCTGTCTGTCAGGAACTGTGTGCATAATGTGAGTGTGGCCGGGGCGGGGGAGGTGGTGTTTGCTGTGGGGGTTGGTTTTCACACACCACCAGATCTTCTCAAAAACAGGTTTTCTCATGTTTCTTCTTAGGGGACACAGCCATGTTCTCAAAGGATCTGTCTCACTTCCTGTCCACATCACCCTGTCACTCACTCACAGTGCAGAATGCCACAGACTTCCTGACAATCCCGCCAGAAAGGGGTAGGGGGGTTAGTCCTAACTGTGACCCTGACCTCGACCTCCAACCCCTGAACAAGGATAAGCTTGCCCCAACCCTAACCCTACCTATGAATATTTGGGGTAAATACCTGAAACTGAGTATTAGCATGGGGGTATAATTTACTGTACATCCCCCCTCCCTGCCCCCCTTAGCAGTAGGCCAGGGTAAAAGGAAGTGAATGAGCCTATCTCTGTCCAACATGCTGGGACTATCAGGAAATCAGTCACTACATTCTGCGGTTAAAGTTGCTACATGTTCCTGTGCAGATGAGGACAAAGTGACAAAGCAACACATGAACATGCGTGCTCCTGCTTGGAAAGCAAAATGGCTTTTTTTTTTTTTTTAATTTCACCAGTTACAGAAACCTGCTCAGGGGTGGCTGTTCTGAGAGGAAAAAGTGTCTATTGCAACAAATTCGTTTTGTGCTTTTTTCTCCCTTTATGTAAACTTAGTTTGGAATTGCCAGCTGTATACTAGGCTCATCACACCGCAGCAACCTCTAAACTGCAATCTTCTCAGTTGAATTGTTCCGGCAGTGTTGACTTTTGAGACCAACACACCCTGGTTGACCTACCAACCCTTATCCATGGTAAATGCCTTAACGACACTCAGGAGCCCCTTTTTGGGTCTTTTCTAAGGTCTAACTGCTCAGGCTCAGTTAAAAGTGAAATGAAAATGAATGTTTTTCAGGATCATTTTACAAGACAAACGGAATTACACCAAACAAAGTGTGTGCTTGTGTTTATGTAGGATTTACACACACTCCATCTTCTCAAAATCAGGTTTCCCCCATATCTCTGCTGAAATACCACAGCCATTTGTGTGACCCTCATGTGTTACCGTTCCACTCTTTGCTCCCTTTTACTGTTTTCCAGGAGTCTATCCACGACCTTTACCTGGGGTTAGAGTATAATATATTCCAAGTAATCTCTGGGTTTTCCTTTTTCCCCCCGGTTTCCTCTGGGAAGCACACTATTTTCAGTGCTTAGTGACAATTCACCCTGTGAAAATGGGCTACACTGAAAAAATTAATTAGCTGGTGCATTTTAGTTTCTCTCCATTCCTAGTCACTACTCCAGAGTATACGTCTCTGACACCCAGTGCTCAACCCAAACCCTGAACAGCCCAGGATCAGCTCACCCAAACCCTGAATAGCCCGGGATAAGTTCATCCAAACCCTGAATATTTTGTGTAAAATGCTAAAGCTGCTTCCAAGTCAGTGCATTGTGACATAATGTCGATAGCCTCCCACCCACACACAAACATAAACTTTCTTTCAATAGCAAGATGAGAGCAAACCTAGCTCATCTCTGCCTAACAAACAGGAATTCTCCTCTAAATCCTGTGGTCAAAGTTGCTCTTTCCCCCTGTGCAAACAACTCGCCAGAAATGAACATAAAAACCATATGAAACTAGTGTAATTATTTATAATGCCTAGTAGGAACTTGCAGTAAAACTGGTGATATGTCACCTTGCACAGCTGCTACAAGAAAACTATGGGAGATGTTTGTTCAGAGAGAGGGTTTATGAATTTAGAAACATTTATTTTAACTTTATATTTGGGTTGAGTCTCTGACAGACACATGGCCTTAGAGACAAAACAACTGTTTGCCTAAAACATCCGTCCCTCCTCTAAATTTCCGCTCAGCTTACTCTCAGCTGCAGGTAGAGGAGTCTGTTTATAATTGATGTTCATGTGGTTTAAGTGTGTGGTGAGAGCTTCTTATAACATAATGGCCTTGTGCAGACCAGTTTCAAGATGGAAGAACCACAAACTACTAATACAGATTTAACCACTTTTACAGCTTATAATTTTTGCATGTCATCCACTTACAGCTGGATAATACACTGAGGCAATTCAGATTAAGTACCTTTCCCAAGGGACCAAAAATAATGGCCCACCTGGGGATAAAACAGGCAATCTCAAGCTCTGCTCTTTACCACTACAGGGGACGGCTTGCAGGGGGACTTTGAATCTGAAGGTAGGGGGGAACCAGGTCCTTGACTCCCCAGATACTTGCACATATTTTGAATCTGGTGTGAGGCAAGATTGGTAGCCAGCAAAGGTGAGAGGCGAGGCAGGACATGGGCACAGTTTGGGAAGGGAAACCTCGCCCTACAGGGTGGCACTGAGATTTTTGACGGCTCTGGAGGGGGTTGGCAGGGCAGGGTCCATCTTGGAGGGAGTCACATTACTGATTCACTGACAGACACTGACAGACTGCTAATTCAGTTCTAATGGTTTACACACACCTCACCATATATGTGTAGTTATTTTTGCATTTAGGTATTTGAGTTTCACTCAATCAAAGGATTTGATTGAGCAAGGGAGCAAGGAATAATTTTCAGTTTCTCCCAGATTGTCCATAGGGTTTTTTTTTTCAGTCCTCTGAAAAACCTCTGTAAGGCTTTCTAACAACCTTGGTTGTAAAATGTGCTATACTTTGTCTTTGTAATTTCTGAAATAACCATACATTTTACCCTGAAAGCTCCCTGTGCTGCAAAGTGTTTGAAAACTCATAAAAGCATCACATTTTTCAACGTTGCTTCACAACTCAATGGCAACTCTGCTTGGCAGTACTTAAAGGTCACAGCACACTACTGGGTCTCAGGGACACTGCAATAATGCATTCCTGCAGCCGCTAACCGCAAGTGGCTGTTGCACTTTCATAAACGCAGCTGGGACTCAGAGGATAAACCATGAGACAAAAAATCCATTAAACATGAAAATGAGATATTATACTCTAATCCAAAGTGACCTTGGTGAGCTTATATATGAAGGCATGTTTAAACACCATAGAGCTTTCTTTATACTAATTCCAGTCTGCTTCTCTCAGCCTACGGCACAAATCCATGGTATGGATGGCAAATCCGATAAATGAAATGAATCTAAGCATCTTAAACAGAGCACACATCAGTGTAGATATTGTGCATCTGCAACAGATCCCTGCTTTCTCTAGCTTTCCTCACCCTGGTTTTTGATAGAAACAACAGATGGACCTCTACCTGCATTATAATTTCCATTATTCCCATCACCACAGAACACACCCCAACCTTATGTGAAGACATCCACAATTCTTTGATCCATTCTGCAGCAATGAAACACAGGTTAGTGGCACCCCCTACAGCAGCATTTAGCCTTCCCTTTGGTCCTTGCGGTGCTTTCATTCTGTTTCTAAGGAAGGCATCTTTTGGAAAACAAACATCTTAACCCTGCATGGTTGTGCTCGTATCTGTCAGGGTTAAAGGGCTGGGGAATTGAAGATAACTTCTGGAGAATTCTGATCAGTGATAGCTAATCACCCCGTGATTCTCACTGAGGTATGGATATTGGGTGAGGGGCTGGGAGACCCCGCTGGCAAACAAATCTGCAGTGATGAACAGGGCTCAAGATACCTCACTGAAGAACTTCTGTAATCCTGTGACACCTTTTGCGAGGACTGTGGTATATGAGATTGTACCTCCTGTATCCAGTTGCCAGGGGGAACCTTGTCTAAATGTAGGAGGGCAAGGACCACACATGCATGCATTCGGTCTCTCACATCCACAGACACAGACACACTCCCACCGCCACCAACTCACCTACCCACAAACACACCCATACAACAAAGTCACTCTGTTCAGTGTTTTTTTACTTATTCCTTTATTGATGTTTTTCGTGTTTTCAAGCTTGGGGTCATCACCTTATACAGTCGTGCTTTTCCCAGTCTTTCCCAATCAAGAAAAAAAACAACAAATAAATGAAAGGCCAACTAAAAAAAAAAAAAAAAACAAAAAAACACAAGAGAGAAGGAGACCAGTTTGCAAGGGGGGGGTGTTTTCGCCCACGTGAGGTCGAGTTCAGGACATGAGGTCTAGTTCAGTTTAGGCAGGAAGAAGGTGGGGTTTGCTGGTTCCATACTGACAGTCCAGGCACCCACCAAGGGGACAAGCTCAGAGTAACGCAGGACTGAGAGAGAGAGAGAGAGAGAGAGAGAGCGGCATTTGGGTCAGTCCACTTACACATGAGCTGCTCTCTCACCGAATGTCTAGACACGCGTTTTTACACATTATCACTCTTTCTTCGGATCATTATTATTATTACTATTAATATTTTACGTTACAGTATAATCCCTCGAAAGAGAAGGGACCCACCAAGGGGGAAAAGGTAAGGAAAGCAAAGGCTTCTTTCCATAGCAGCTTCCCACACATGGGTGAGTAGACTAGTGGCAGCAGGGAGTACGAATTACCATTTCGGCCAGGGCGGTGACACAAAGAAAAATCACACTAACGCACAAAAGGAAAACAAAAAAGAAATATTAAAAATAGGAACAACAAAATAAAACCTACTGTCACAAAAAACAGTAAGATTAAATGGTAGGAAAACAAAACAAACAAAAAAGACTGTAGACAAGAAACCGAAAAAAAAACAAGCAAAACCCCAATAAAATCAGAAACACACTAATAGATTGTCCTAAATAATCAACAGAAACAGCTTCAAAATAAAAAACTCACTTCTTCCACTGCAGTATAGAAACACCAGAAAAGTCCGCCCTGCATCACCAACCTGTGAAATTTCTTTTCTTATATTTGGGGTGGGCTCTTATCACGCCTCTGCACCACCTCTCCCATTTTGTATTTCCTCCTTGCCCTGTTCATCACTACAGCCCTGTGTCTCACACCTGGACAATACACTTCACGTCAAAGGAGTCGCTCCTGTTTGGCTCCAATGATCCTCTTCAATCTAAAGTCCTCATGGAGGACAAAAATATATCATTGAACCCAACTGGAAAAGTAACCTCCCTTTCAGCCAACTTCAGCAAGGGCATTCCATATCCTTTAAATGTGTACGCTGGTATCTCAACTCCCGATACGGTTCTGTCCGACGCATGTTTATGGCTCAAATGCTCTCGGGTCCAACTGGACCGGGCGTGGCTGGGACATCACGGTCCTGCCTATAGCTAGCAGCACACAGAGTGGAAACCCTCCCCTAAGCTACACTGTGACTCGGGATAGTCCGAGTTGGTGTGCCACACTGTGTCTGCCCACAACATCTCTGCAGCCACCCCCCCACCACAACGCCACAAACCGAATCCACACAAACCGCTGTCTCGGCTTCATTTCACATTCTCTGACCAATAGCTAACCTTTCCCAGGTAACCTGCTACCAGCTACTCCCTCTGTCTCTAAAAGTCGAACCCTCCGACACTCAGGTTCAGTCCTGTTGGCCACCGGCAAGGCCTCTTCAGGTTAAAGAGTCTCTTACGTTGTTCTTCCAGTTCAGTACTCCCTTCCCTTCCTCCAGTTCAGCACTGTCCCTTCCCCTCCTTGCTGAAATCCTCACTCTGACCAAGCTCTCCATTCCCTTCCTTCAGCGAAACGACTTTCCCTGTGTCCATTTTAGCGACAAAGCTTCAGTATTTCAAAGGTTCATTAATAACTTCCCAGCAGCAGCAAGCTGAAATGCTCCCAATGATTTAACAAGTTGAACAAACCTGACGGGTCTCAATAACAGCACCCCTTTTCGACTGGATTCCTTGGTGTTCACGGTGCCTCCTCCCCACGCCGTGGATAATATCTAGGTGTGGCCTACAATTAGACCAATCCCGATCACACCTCATCCAGCCAATCAGAGCAGAGGAGCTCATCTGTGCATCTGAGTTTGTGTCACATCTGAGAGCAACTGCATTGTGCGTGCATGTCAGAACTGGTCTACGCTGTTTGTGTGGTTGTGTAGTATGCAACTTCTCTATATCCCTTCAACCTCCCACACCCAGCTGAACTGAACCACCACTGCGCTCTCAAACTGCCTCCCACTTATTATTTAACATAAACCTGAGCGTCATGGCTTGGCGGACACTCTGATTTACGATGTCTCCCTCGTCACCCTTTAGGTGTTAGTACAAACCCAACTTCAAATACGTCAAACCTTGTTTTAAAAGGTTGGTCATTAGTGAGAAGAAAAACATACTGAATACAATATCTTCCCCCCAATAAAGTCTCCCACTTTAGTGCTGTCAAACTGAAAAGTCAGAGTCATGGCGAACAGGGTCTTTGCTCTAAAAATCCAGCCTTTCGGTAACGATTTAAAATGAACGCCGTGACACTCCCCGCTGCACGAGCGCCCACATGAGCACTACACCCCAACACAAACATGTGTGGTAAAAGCTGCCCCTCCCATCACTGCAGGGCCACGCCTCCATCGTCTCAGGCTCCGCCTCCAAGGAGCAGGTCCCAAGGCCTGGGCTGGCCGCAGGTGGAGGAGGGGGCATCAGAATGAATTTCACATCATTAAAAATGGCCGCAGGACTTGCTAATATTCTCAGCCGCGGCTGGAAATCCGCATTCAAACGCGTTTGTGTTACGCAATACAAACTAAAAAAAAAAACAAAAAACGCTAAAATCACTTTTGCGTTCGTTACCAGCAAAGCCCTCACCCGCACTTAAAATCAATGCAGCAACTTAAAAAAAACAAACAAAAACAAAAAACAACACAGCTAATCAGCATGAATTAATAATAAACCCCTCTCCCACTTTCTCACTCCATAACTCCACCATCCAGCTCGCAGGCGGACAGGTCCTGGACTCCACACGTGTAGAGTTACCATGGCAACGCGACAGGGACTATAAGATGCTTCTAAGGTTTGAGGTCGGCTGCACCACAGTCCCTGTGCGCATGCCTGCAGGGAAGGGGGGCGGGGTCGACGAGGGGCGCAAGCCAGAAAGAGAGCGTGCTAAAAGTACAGAAAAAAAAGTGTCTCATTTTTCCAGCTGACCCGACGTCTGCCCGCCCCGCCCCACCCCAACTTTACGATCACAGAACACGCTGTGTTTGTTCAGACGTCCCCGCCCAATGATCATGGTGGCTGTGTCACTCAAAATGCAAGCCTAATAATCAAAACTGAAATCAACAGCAACTCCAGAGGAAAAAAAAAAAAAACGGAATCAGATTACAGTTTACAGACAAGGTATCGTCCCAGAGACAGAGTCAGCCAGGCCAGTCTCCCCACTTTGGGAGGAGGGGGAGGTTACCTGGTTGGTTTCTCTGACACAGGACAAAATTTCTTTGGGTGTTTCAGTGGCTAACTGTTAAATTACCCCCCAGCCCCGCCCCCCAGTCCCACCTCCCCCCTCCTGTGCCGCCCCCCATTCTTCAGCAGTCTGCTGTAAACACACACATCTCACACAAACATATACAGACACTGCATTCCCAACAGATGTACACATCAGTCTCCCATACATATTAGCCATATATATATATTGTGGGCCAAAAAAAAAAAAACATCAAACAATTGCCAAACTACACCAGCTCTAAATCGCTCCAATGTAAAATTTAATAGAGTATAATAAAAGTGGACAATTTTGTGCGATTAGTGTCAAGTACATGGGGAAGAAAAACTATTTGGGTGGAGGGCAGTGGTGTATAGGTAAGAGTTTCGTAGCTTCAGGCTGAGCGACTGGAACCGTCCGCTCGTTCTACGGTACGTTAAAATGTGTGCAGATTGCATTCCTGGGTTTGTGTTCTGAGAGTCGGTCCTGTGTGACTTCGCGAAAGGAAACCGAGGGTCTTAAAGCTGTAGCCACGCAGCATCAGAATCTGGTGACAGTGGCATAATTCAGGGCGTCTGTGAGAAACTCGCGGCTGGGTGCTGTGGGGTTGACTGGGCGTTGAGAGGGACAACGCTTCGGCCCGTTTCACGAGTGAGCCATGGACCCCCCCCCCCCCCCCCCCCCACATGTGTGTGTGGAGCTCTGGGAGCGTCTTTGGAAGAGCATCCTCTCTCATCTGACTCATCGACCGGCTCCTTCTGGGCAAGCCAAGGAAGAAAAACACACACAGGCATGCCTTGTTCCCCCGGCGTTAAGGCCACTTCCTGCCAGTCTGACCGAGCTGCAGCCTGGCCCTGTGTGTGTGTGTGTGTGTGTGTGTGTGTGTGTGTGTGTGTGTGTGTGTGTGTGTGTTTGTGTGTGTGAGACAGTGAGAGGGAAACACTGGGGAAAAGAACGGAGGTACAGAAACACACAACCGACAAAAATAATAATGTTATTCATAATAATAATAATGATAATCACATGGAGAAGAAAGTTGCCTGTGCATGGACATACAGCCAGGGCACCAGTGCCCTCCCCAGACAGAAGGGGGTTGCGCTCGAGGCGAGGTGTGGGATTGGAGGGGCGCAGTGTGGCCGTCCCCGCCCCCCTCCCCCCCTCAGACGGGCGTCTCCCTGCTCTTCAGGTCGGGCGCGCTGAACTGCCGGCGCATCCTGGGAGGGGTGGTGTAGCCCTGGAATTTGGGGTTGGGGCCCCCGCTCCCGCCCCAGCCCCCAGCGGGCCGATCCTGCTGCCAGTGGGCGGGCAGGTCCCCCTCGGGCGGGTAGCGCCCCCCTCCTCCTCGGGGGTGGTACTGCTGCTGCTGGTTGTAGTAGGGGTGGTGGTGGTGTTGGTGGTGGCCGGGCTTGCGCTGGTTGGGGTACGCCCCGTCCCGGGGCTGGAGGTGGCCGTCGTGCTCGGGCCCGGGGTTGGGCGACTGCCGGCGGTAGCGGGGCCGGCCCTGGTGGTTAGAGCTGTTTGGGGAGTTATTGGGGCTGCCGTGGTTAGCCTGGCTGTTGTTGCTGTTGGGGCCGGTGGAGCTGTCCAGGGAGTTCCTCCTGTACCGCCTCGCTTGCTGCTGCTGAGGGAAGTGGTTGCCGTGGTTGTTGTTGCCGTGGTTGCGCTGCTGCCAGGCCCGGTGTGGGCTGGGCGTGCGCATGCGGGCGTTGCCGCCGCCGCCCGGCCCCATGATTATGGGCACATGCATGGGCATGGGAAAGGGGAGGGGCAGCAGGGGTACGGAGGGCCCCATGCTGGGGGTGGGGGCAGACGGAGGGGGGGAGGGCGTGTTCTTCCCCCCGGCTACGCCCTGCGGGTCCCCCTCCCCTTGCTGTTGCTCTGCCGCTCCCCCACCTCCTCCTCCTCCCGCTCCTCCTCCCCCCTTCTCGGCCTGGCCCTCCTCGCCCTGTCCCAGCCCCAGCATGAACGCAGTGGCGGGCCCCCAGGAGTAGCGGTGCTGGGGGTTGCTCTTGAAGGGGAACTTGAGCTTGCAGTCCTGCGGCGGGATGAAGCGGCCGGTGCCCGGCAGGTGGGGGCCGCCCTCGCCCCCGGTCCCGCCCCCACTCCGCCGCAGCCGCTTGGTGATCTGCTGCTGCTGCAGGTTCTGCAGACGCGTCTGCTCCTGCCGCAGCCAGCGCAGCCGGCCCCTGCGGAAGGCCGGGTCCTCCTCCATCAGCCGTGTCACGCGCACCTCCTTCGGCAGGTCCTCCATCGAGCCTTGGCCCTCCTCCCCCTCCCCCGCGCCCTTATACCCGCCCGCCTCGCCCTCGTCTCCCGCCGGGTCCTCCAGGGAGCCATCGTCCTGCCGCGGAGGGGAAACAGGAGAGGGAGGGTTAGACACAGGGCCACCATCAGCAGTTTATCAGCAACAGCTGCACCACATGCTCCAAAGAGCAATCCGCCGCTGTCAGAGCCCTGGGCAGGACAGAAAACCGCATTCCAGCTGTAAACAGTAACTGAGGGTGAGAAGTGAGAAGTGGATCATCAGCACCCCTGCTGGGCACTCTGCCGTTACAGCATGGCACCTGCGTGGCCTCCACAGTGGCTGGCCAGGTGATGTCACCGTGATACCGACCAAATGCGGACACCTGGAGCAGCGAGTGGCGGGACTGATGAGACAGGGCAGGAAACAGCAGGTAGAAACACACTATCCTATCCACTGTCCACTATCAAAATGCCATGAGACACAGACAGTGATGAATGAAACATGTCTTTAGGCCAGGAAATTAGCAGTGTAATGGCCCACCACTGGCTTTAATGACTGCTGTTGTGGACTATTTGCTATCTTTTGGTACAAAGCTGGTAGTACTGCACTCCATTCCTCCTTTAAAGCATCTATAAGCTCTACAAGTAAAGATGGCCATATTGGACTTGCCCTAATTCTGTGTTCCAATTAATCCTAAAGATGTTTTATTCGGTTGAGGTCTGGGCTCTATGCTGGCCACTGCAATGCTCCCATGTTACTCTCAAAAACAAGTAGTTAAGACATATAGTCACACCCATAGATGGGGTGTCCCATCACTTTGGGTAGAACAGTGTGCTATCCTTTGAAATCAAACCTACAGTTAAGGGACGCGGCCATGAACGCAGATCATCAGCATGTTCTGTTCACTGTGCTTCTGAAAACAGTTGTATTTGTATTTGAGGCACACTAAGAATTGCTGGGACTCAGAACTTAAAATCCACAAGCTCTTCTGCATGAAGCTATTCCAGGGCTCGAAGTTAACTCAAATATAGAAACAGAAAAGTACTGATCATTGCACTTACGCATGAACACTCTCCTTAAATAGAATTTTTGGGACAAAGCTAGCAAACAAAGTTACTTCCCAATTCATCACGAAAGGCAGAAATGTATTCATCTGATGTCAGCACTTCTGAAAATGCTGAATGGAGTGTAGTTGTTCTCTGGCCTACTGTGGCATTTACATTCACAGAGCTATACAGTATGTAATAAAATACGCAAGTATGGAGTGCTATTCAGCCTGATAAGCTGGACATCCTCCACTCTGGGCATTAGCAAAAGCAATGTCTTAAGACAGGATTTGAAGGAGGACGCTGACCCAGCGGTACTAATGTTAAGCAAAAGGCTGTTTCAGAGTCTACTGGGATACAGGGTATAGGGATACAGTGTGTATATATAGGGACACAGTGTACACGTGTGCGCACGTGTATGTGTGTTTAGGAATACAGTATGTGTGTTTATAGGGATACAGTGTGTATGTGTGTATAGGGTACAGTGTGTGTGTAAAACGATACAGAGTGTGTGAGTGGGCAATGAAATCTGTATCTTTAAAATAGTTAGCATCCGTCTGTATTTGTTTCCATGCATTCATTCCTCTGTGCGTGTGTGTGTGTGTGTGTGTGTGTGTGTAAGGGATACAGTGTGTGTATGTGTAATGAGAAACAGCGTGCTCGTTACCTGCGGTCCGACCCCGGGGATAATGCTCTCCATCTTGACCATGCGGTCGCGCAGCGCGCGGATCTCTTCGTCCTTCATGTTGTTCTGCAGCTTCACCTCCTCCAGGATGTCGGTCAGCTTGTCGATGTGGGCCTTCAGGTCGTAGACGCCGGCCTTGCCGCCCTCGCCCTCGCCGCCCCCGCCGCCGCCCCCCTCCTCCCCGGGGCTGCGCTCCTCGCCGATGCCCACGGTGTCCCACACGTCCTGCGCCACGCTGCGCCAGGTCTCCCGCTCCTGCGGGTCGCGCTTGGCGTACATGCGGCACAGCTCCTTCATCTTGACGATGGCCAGCGCCTCGATCTCCTGCCGCGAGTGGCGGAAGTCGCCCAGCGCCACCTCGTAGCAGATCTCCTTGACAGCCTGCATCTTGAGGTCGGCCAGTGTGACGCGCTTGGGGTCCTTGCTGATGCGCCGGCGCTGGGGGATCTGGTAGACCCGCAGAGGCTCGCGCTTTTTGCCGCTGCTGGGCAGGCCGCAGCGCTTCACAATGCACTGCACCTGCAAGGGCAACACCTGGACGTGAGATGGCCGTGTGTGCAGCGATGCAACAGCCAATGCGCTGTGTGTGAGATGGAGCCAGAGTGCTGTGTGTGAGAGATGCAGTCAGTGTGCTGTGTGTGAGATGCAGTCAGTGCGCTGTGTGAGAGATGGAGTCAGTGAGCTGTGTGTGAGAGAGACAGATGGGAGTCAGTGCGCTGTGTGTGTGAGAGATGCAGTCAGTGCGCTGTGTGTGTGAGAGATGCAGTCAGTGCGCTGTGTGTGAGAGACACAGATGGGAGTCAGTGTGCTGTGTGTGAGAGATGGAGTCAGTGTGCTGTGTGTGAGAGATGCAGTCAGTGTGCTGTGTGTGAGAGATGGAGTCAGTGTGCTGTGTGTGAGAGATGCAGTCAGTGTGCTGTGTGTGAGAGATGGAGTCAGTGCGCTGTGTGACAGATGGAGTCAGTGTGCTGTGTGTGAGAGATGCAGCCAGTGTGCTGTGTGTGAGAGATGCAGTCAGTGCGCTGTGTGTGAGAGATGCAGTCAGTGCGCTGTGTGAGAGATGCAGTCAGTGCGCTGTGTGTGAGAGATGCAGTCAGTGTGCTGTGTGTGAGAGATGCAGTCAGTGTGCTGTGTGTGAGAGATGCAGTCAGTGTGCTGTGTGTGAGAGATGGAGTCAGTGCGCTGTGTGTGAGAGATGCAGTCAGTGTGCTGTGTGTGTGAGATGGAGTCAGTGTGCTGTGTGTGAGAGATGCAGTCAGTGTGCTGTGTGTGAGAGATGGAGTCAGTGCCCTGTGTGTGAGAGATGCAGTCAGTGCGCTGTGTGTGAGAGATGCAGTCAGTGTGCTGTGTGTGAGAGATGCAGTCAGTGTGCTGTGTGTGAGAGATGGAGTCAGTGCGCTGTGTGTGAGAGATGCAGTCAGTGCGCTGTGTGTGAGAGATGCAGTCAGTGTGCTGTGTGTGAGAGATGCAGTCAGTGCGCTGTGTGTGAGATGCAGTCAGTGTGCTGTGTGTGAGATGGAGTCAGTGCGCTGTGTGTGAGATGGAGTCAGTGCGCTGTGTGTGAGAGATGCAGTCAGTGTGCTGTGTGTGAGAGATGGAGCCAGAGTGCTGTGTGTGAGAGATGCAGTCAGTGTGCTGTGTGTGAGAGATGGAGTCAGTGTGCTGTGTGTGTGAGATGCAGTCAGTGCGCTGTGTGTGAGAGATGCAGTCAGTGCCCTGTGTGTGAGAGATGCAGTCAGTGCGCTGTGTGTGAGAGATGCAGTCAGTGCGCTGTGTGTGAGAGATGGAGTCAGTGCGCTGTGTGTGTGAGATGCAGTCAGTGTGCTGTGTGTGAGATGCAGTCAGTGTGCTGTGTGAGAGAGATTGTGTCAGTGAGCTGTGTGTGAGAGAGACAGATGGGAGTCAGTGCGCTGTGTGTGAGAGATGCAGTCAGTGCGCTGTGTGTGAGAGATGCAGTCAGTGTGCTGTGTGTGAGAGATTGTGTCAGTGAGCTGTGTGTGAGAGAGACAGATGGGAGTCAGTGCGCTGTGTGTGAGAGATGCAGTCAGTGTGCTGTGTGTGAGAGACACAGATGGGAGTCAGTGCGCTGTGTGTGAGAGATGCAGTCAGTGCGCTGTGTGAGAGATGCAGTCAGTGTGCTGTGTGTGAGAGATGCAGTCAGTGTGCTGTGTGTGAGAGATGCAGTCAGTGTGCTGTGTGTGAGAGATGGAGTCAGTGTGCTGTGTGAGAGATGCAGTCAGTGCGCTGTGTGTGAGAGATGGAGTCAGTGCGCTGTGTGTGAGAGATGCAGTCAGTGCGCTTTGTGACAGATGCAGTCAGTGCGCTGTGTGTGACAGATGCAGTCAGTGCGCTGTGTGAGAGATGCAGTCATTGCCCTGTGTGTGAGAGATGGAGTCAGTGCGCTGTGTGTGAGAGATTGTGTCAGTGAGCTGTGTGTGAGAGAGACAGATGGGAGTCAGTGCGCTGTGTGTGAGAGAGACAGATGGGAGTCAGTGTGCTGTGTGTGAGAAATGGAGTCAGTGTGCTGTGTGAGAGATTGTGTCAGTGAGCTGTGTGTGAGAGAGACAGATGGGAGTCAGTGTGCTGTGTGTGTGAGAGAGAGAGATGTGAGTCAGTGTGCTGTGTGTGAGAGAGAGAGAAATTTGAGTCAGTGTGCTGTGTGTGTGAGTGAGATGGGAGTCAGTGTGCTGTGTGAGTGAAATGGAGTCAGTGCACTCTGTGAGAGAAATGGAGTCAGTGTACTGTGTGTGAGAGACACAGATGGGAGTCAGTGCCCTGTGTGTGAGTGAGATGGGAGTCAGTGTGCTGTATGAGAGAAATGGAGTCAATGTGCGGTGTGAGAGTTGACTGCTATGTGTGAGAAACAGAGTTAACATGCTGTGGGTATATGTGACTATTTCTCTCTTGCTCTCTCTCTCTCTCTCTCGCTCTCTCTCTCTATCTCTCTCTCTCTCTCTCTCTCTCATACACACACACACACACACACACACACACACACACAACTACTGTGCTGTTTGAGAGAGAGGGGGGGGAATCATAGACACATACTGTAAGTAAAGTAGATAATCAGGAGTGGGGACTGTGGGAGATGGAGTCAGGGTGCTGTGTGTGAGAGTGAGTCAGTGCGTGTGTGAAACTGAGTCCGTGTGTCTGACCTTGTTGGCTGGCAGCTTCTCTCTCAGGGAGGAGATCAGCCTCCAGCTCTCTTCACATGAGCGCTTGTCTGAGTCGTCTCCGCTGTCCGAGTCCGCATACTGTGGGGGAAAGAGGAGGCGGTGAATCACGCTGAGCTCAGACTGCAGGACTCCTGCAACCTACAGCGCCTACAGAGAGAGCCACTGCACCCTGCAATCTGAGGGTAATCAGATTTAGTACAGTCTGACAATGGGGAAGAGACTTTGAATCCGGCCTGAAATTTACACCCAACCCAACCTGACCCAACAGAGTCAGGAGTCCAAACTGACCAAAATAATCTTACTTATCCTAAGCATGCACATTTCCCCTGTAAAACACAGTGACAGAATGGTGGCAGTTGAAAATAAACATGCAATTTCATTACATTTCAGAGTCTTATTTTTGTCGCTCTCACCCGGAATAAAACTCTCTCCAAAAATAGAACTGTGACATGTAATTAAGAGCTACATTTTTTCATTCTGACTGTGGGCTGTTTCACAGATGCTGTGCATGAGTGGGCTAAGGTGGTGAGTACTTTGTGTGTGTGTGTGTGAGGGTAGGTTGATGTTTATGTATTGGGGGAGTGAGAGGGTGTATGTGGTGTGTGAGAGGAGTTCGAAGGTGAGTGTGGAAAGGATGAGATGCTGCGTGTGTGGAGGGGAATGTGAGATGCTGTGTGTAATAGGGAGGGGTGGCGGTAGTGTGTGAAGGGAGGGGCGCTGAAGGTGGTGTGTGTTAAAAGAGGCGTGAGGTCTCCTACCAGTCTCTGTTGCTCCAACAGCAGGTCAGCCTCCTCTTTCTCTTTGCGGTACTGAGTCTCCATGTCCTGCAACCTGGGACAGACAGACAGACAGGACATGAAGTATCGGGACAAGAACAGGCAACTCCTTTTCCCTCATCATTAACCTCAGCCAGAACAGGCCTACAGTTGACTTTGGCCTTGAGAAAGATCCCTGAGCCTCCAACTGCAAACCACACCAACTTATTCCATGCTTTTTATCTGTGTAAAAACATTCTAGTCTTGGCCTGGAATTTCTTCTGATCTAGTCAAACTTAAAAATTTAAACACTAAAATCTAATCAGCAAAGATTCGCAAAATGCCCCATTTGCCTTCACGGCTCATCTGCCAAAGACCTCGGATTTGTGTTGTTGCATTTACCTTCACTTTTTCCCACAGCTTTTAAAAGTGAAATTAATGACCAAAACTTTTAAGGATGTAGATTTTTCAAATGAAGACATGGAAAATTTCCAGAATATACTCCTTTGACAAACAGCTCCTTTTCACCAGCATGATGTTTGCCATATTTACTTCTTCAGACCAGTATCCAGATACAGACAACACTGAAGTATTTTACAATGTGCAGATTGTGCACCCTCTAACTTTGTCCCTGCAATGCTTGATCTTTTCATTATCGGCATACGTAACTTCAGACTTTACAAATAAATTTCACCTGTCCGATGTTTAGGCTTTTCTGGGTCTTTTTAAAAAAATTCCTTTGTTATTATTGCAACCTAGGAATAGTTACACCCCCCCCCAGGTTAGCACCTTAACTCTTTTCAGCTAATTCCCTTATCTAAATCATATATACAGGAAAATGCAAAGAGCCAAGTATGGAACCTTGGAGGACATAACTCGATAATAAGCAACCCTTTTCTGATACAGTCCCACTTAGATTAACTTCATATTCTACGCTCAGTCAAATTTTCATCACATTGAGATGATCTCATTAAGTCCTCAGACCAGGCATGGCTTCGAACACCAAATCATTACTATGCTGATTTTTGAAAGAATTTTAAGTTAGCAGGTGGGTGAAAGTTTTGAGAGTTTTAATTCAGTCTCGACCTTGACTGCAGTCATATCAGAACCCTTCCCCTTCCAGTCTCCTCTTCTCTCACCTCTTCTCCATCTCCAGTTTGATGTCGATACCCTGTTTCTCCAGCAGCTCCTTCTGTGCGTAGTTCCAGTCCACCGGCTCCCCCTGCTGGTCTACGCAGGCACTGCGCTCCCGCTCCAGCCTGGCCTGCTCCGGATGGTTGAACCGGAACACGTGGTTCTTCCCCATCACGATGCGGTTACCTGATAGAGGGGTGTGTGTGTGGGGGGGAGGTCAAGAGAGAGCATTCAGGCAAAGAAGGGAGGAGGGGAGGTCAGCCTACATCCCCCAGAGGACAAAAGTTATTCATTTTGGGTTCAGCGAGCACCGGGCCATTAATCATTGGTTTTTAAATAAAACACCTTTACGGTGACACTGGATTGGACGGCAGCACTAGCCTCCCGAGCACAGCGACGGGCTGATAAATCAACGCCCCGCTCTGTGCTGCTGCTGGCTGCTGGAACTCCAAGCAGCCGGGCCTCAAACAGGTGTGCTCCCCAACGACCAGGTGTTTGGAATCAGAGCACTCAGCACCCCAGGTGCAAATTTAGAATGCACATTCCGAGAATGTAGAAAACTGCACATTCCAAGTCAGCAGATATATTTCTGTTTTGATTTTGTTGCGTAAGCAGAGATACACTAATGATCTCACAAACACACACACACACACAGAAGTATATTTGTGTAACCAAATGGCTGAGAGCACTACGAGATTGATCTGTCTTGATTATGCCATTTAATTAACCCACATAAATAAAGGCTCGCTTGAAACCACAAAAACCCACAAAGCCTGTGGAGGCCCTAAGAAGCCCCTACATCTCTGAACTCCACATCCACACCAACTCTTGTTAAGAAAACCCATGCAGCTTTTATGTCCAGACCTGAGGTCGGGTTAACTGAATATTTACCATCATTGACTGAATTTTTTTTAACAATGACAGAAAAATCTGAAGGCTGTCCGTCATTTTGACAGATTAGAACACTTGAGGGCAATCTACCGTAACTTTAAGTAATTCATACCCCTGTGCAGTTGATGGCTATTGTGCATATTAATTAGCTATTGTCTAGTCTTGTCTTTGATCTCACGTGTATGACCTTGTTGTCTAGCTGGCTTTAGCCATCGCATTGGTAGGCTATAACGCTACATACCACTGCAAAATGTCATGGCAGCTGAGTGTCCGAAGTTTCTTTAAAAAGCCCAGTAATTGTGATGGCGTTGATAAACGAGGTGAAAAAAGAGGGATTGATGCGGAGGAGGATGAAGGACAAGGAAGTAATACTGATAATTTATTTTATCAGCCAGCGGCAGCTAATGTTATGGGGGAAGAAGGTGGCAGGAGGTCAAGAGGGAGTACTGGGCTCAGTGGGAGCAGGAATTCACGTGGCTGAGGAGGGAAGATTAGGGTTGGGTATCGTTTGGGTTTTTTCCCATACCGGTGCTAAAGTGATACTTTTAAAACGGTACCGGTGCCTAAACAATGCCTGTACGGTCACATCGGTGTGATCAGCCCTTTAGCGCACATGCTAAAACCGGTGCGATTAGAACATGAGATTGGAAAAAAATTCTAGCGAATTCTAGATTTGAGGAAACAGTGATTTAACATTTAAAAATATAGCAAATGCGGCAGTGAAAACTATGAGAAGCTTAATAACACTAACGAAAACACAACGAACCATGCGTATCACGCGTGCTACATAGCATAAAATAAGTTACGTGCGAAAAGGGTAAAAAAAAAAAAGCACAAAACGACGGTCGACAACATTAAAGAATGGCTTTTTTATTACTAAGGCAAATTTGAACTTGAAATTGAAGGCTATATTAACTGTATAAAATATACTTAATCATATAAATAAATACAAAAGGCTTAACACATTTACACAACAAATTCACATACATAAAACCTAACCCAGCTACAAAGCTTTAATGCTAAATAACAGTTTACAGTACTGTAATGTCCGTTTTGGAGCACCAGAGGGTAAATATTTCAGTCGATAGCGCTCAGGCATTTAAATGGCACCGAAATCTGCGTTGCGATTCGGTCCGGTAGATACCGGTCGTATAGGAACCGGTGCCGTATTGGCACCCAACCCGTGTGGCGTTGACATGAAAAGTGACCTCACGGTCGGTGTCTCTGTTCATCTTTTCTCTCCATGCCTTTATAAATGCATAATCCGTAAGCTTGTTCTGTATATTAATTGTTAAAAAATGAAAATGAATGAATGAAAATTAAATACTATTAAATATGCCTTATTATCATTAAAAAATGAAAATTAAAATGACAGGTAATAATAGATTATGGAAGTTTTATGACAGATTATGATGGAATTTTTACGACCCTGAGAGAGAATGAGAAAGTCTAAAGCAACCTCTGGTCCAAACACAGGACCTGAAGAGCTCAAAGGACAAGCTCGGCCCTAAGGTACGTTTGACCCTCTCATTACTGTGGAGAACTGTTCACAGGTAACATGGATCTGAATTCCAGTGGTGTGAGCTGTTTGTGTGGGGTGTGGAGCTTGGTGTTATGCTGCAGAGGAACAGCACCCCCTGCTGGATTGGAGCTCACCTTGCTTGAGCACCATGGGCTCTGTGATTTGCTTGCCGTTCACATAGGTCTCTGCACCTTCCAGGGGCTCCAATGTAACATCCACTGTGGCAGAAAGAGAAAGGGAGGGAGGGAGAGAGACAGAGAGAAAGAAAAGCAAGGGAGAGAGAAGCAAGGGAGAAAGAGATGGAGAAAGAGAGGGAGAGAGGGAGTGGCCGGAAAGAGAAAGAAAGAGTGGGAGCAAGAAAGAGAGAGGGGGAGAAAGGAGAAGAAATAAAATAAGGATGAGAGTTACTGAGAGAACACGGATGTAATGAATGTGGAATTCGCTGGCATGAAGGGGGGACAAAGGGTCACAGCAGTGGCAAGGCCAGGGGTTCAGGGAGAGGCACAGGGGAGGGGACAATGGGAGGGGTGGGAATCGTAGCAGCACCACACAGGCCACTGGAAACATGCTCACATTAAACAGTACCTGAATATAATCCTGGCAAGCTTTACCAAGGAGGAGAGAGAAACAGAGTGTCATCACAACTGTGTCTGTTACTTTATGTGTACCCACAGCTCCCATGTACCGCTCAGAGGCTGAACTCTGAACATTTCCTCCCAACACCGGCAGCAATGATCTCAGATCAGGGCTCAGTTGGAAGGGTGAGGAGGGCAGAAAGGGAGAAGAATGCCTTTGGTCTGTAACATGGGACTGTCAGGCAAAAACTGATCCTGGAACGGACGGGTGCACAGATACCCAAGCTTGTGATCAGTGAATGGCCCTCCTTGCTGTGGGGTGGGGGTATTATTGCCCTGACAGTGCTTACTGGTATATTCTGTTATTTATGTATTTTTATATCCATTTCCTGAGTTGTGTAGGTTTACAATCATTTGTCTCTTCTGAATGGACAATTCCTTGGCTTTTCCCATGGTGATGGATGCCAAGGGGATCAAAGCCAACTGCGTTCCAAGAACCGGACATCCTAGACGACATTCTTATAATCACTCTGCTGTTAATTACTATTGTCTATCAATCTTAAATGTCTTAAAGTACATTGTATAACTTGTCTTTAACTCTATCTGCCCAGTGCCGACCAGAAGCAGATGGGCCCCCCCTCTGAGCCCGGTTCTGCTCAAGGTTTCTTCCTGATAGGGAGTTTTTCCTTGCCACCGTTGCCTTAGGCTTGCTCTCAGGGGGTCTCAGGCCTGGGAACAATGTAAAGCTGCTTTGTGACAACTTGTGTTGTAAAAAGCGCTATACAAATGAAAATGAACTGAACTGAATTGAATTGAATTGAGGGGGATTTTACATGAATGTTACCTCAGTTTTATTCCCCAGTGAAACAGGAGGTGGTGGAAGACCACAATACAGTTTCAGGTGATCTTAAATATGTAGAAATTGCCAAATTCAACATTGTCTGATTTCATTTAGTGAAATGAAATCAGACCCCTTCCTTCCCTGTGGAGGGTAAGCGGGTCAGAGGATCAGAGTGGCCTCTGGGCCCGGCCTCACCTTCCCCGTTGTCGTTGACCTTGCTGTAGAAGACGCAGTGCTGCTCCTTGATGAACTGGCCACTCAGGCGAATGTCCACGTCCTTCTGTCCCACCCTGGAACACATGGAGACATGTGGGGGGGAGCTGTCAGTTACATAGCAGGGGCACAGAGCGAGTCCCACAGGGGCCACTTCCCATATATCAATAAACTTCAGTTACACAGCACCTATTGTGCATAAAGCTCGAAGTGCTTTACAGTCCAGACTAAAGCAAGACAGAAACAGACAATAAACAAATAAAGTCAATAATATAGATCCACACTATATATCCAAACCCACATCCTTACAACTGTCTTGGATAAAACCTGAATGTCTGAACTGGACATTTACTGCAGGTGGTTTGACTGACAGACAGACAATATAGACATGCACACACACACAATGGCCACAGAACAGTGTACTGTTGGACAGACACACTAGACAGACCACACCTGCTGCCATTGAACAGGTATCTCTGCACTTGGAATTTTTAAAAGGCGCCTAAATGAGTTTTCCTACCCTGTGGGTTTGAAAGTGTGTCTGTGAGGAAAACTACAGTGCATATTTTCCTAGCAGAGGCCCTAACCCAAAGAAGCATAGCTAACATTTTTATGTGTTATCCATTATTACAGCATTACATTTACTGAGGCAAGCCAGGTTAAGCAGCTTGCCCAGTGGTGCAACAACAGTACCCCGGCTCAGAATCAAACCTGCAGGCCCACCTTCTTAACCACCACCTGTTCATTACAACACATCAAGCGAAAACCAGTTCATTGAGTTGATTACAGCTCAACTCAGTGTTGTGGTGAGGGAACAGTGAATTTTAATCCACTGCCTTGTTTATTTGCGCAAAACTTTGCTTTACTACGCAAAATGTGAGGTAGACCTGAATTTGTGATTGTTAATTCAAACTCATACCTAAAGTGCCAGTTTTGATAGCACTGAATCCCAGCGCTAGATACACTGTTCAATCTGGTGGTGTCCTCTTCCTTATTAACAGTGGAGTAACAAACTTGCACTTAGCACTATCCATGTGACTTAAACAGATGGCGCCTTCAACGTGGTCCCAGAACTTAAGATTTGGTTCAATCAGTATAAAATGAATGTCACATTTGCTATGAGCTAAAAGGCGTGGGATTTAAGTGTTGGTTACTGCTCCTTTGAAGAGGCTAATGCAGAGTCATCAGTTTAAGGTTAACGGTTGGGTCAGTGGACACCTCCCTTCCGCCTCCCACCCTTACAGGGGGTAGCATGGACTCCGTGCCTCACCTGGTCACCCCCTCCTTTATGTAGTAGAGCAGGCATTCGGACATCAGTGGGTCCTCATTCAGGTTCACCAGGTGGGGCGTCTGAAATGGGAGGCAGGGGACACAGTCAGCCACACGGGTGAACTGGGGGGAAGGGGCAGGTGAGGGGGCTCACCTGGAACCTGGGGTGCTGGCGTGGTGGGGCAGCAACTCACCCCCTTGGGAGAGAAGACGCCGACCGTGCCACCATCCTCTCGTATGGACACACCCATCTCTGCCAGCAGGGACTCTCTGGAGGGAGGAGGAAGAGACAGAATGAGGAGATCACATTACATTTCATTACTTAACTGTCATTTAAGAGACCCTTATTCTCAGCCACTTATTTAGGGTAAAATTCTTCCACGTTATTCATTAATACAGCTGCATATTTACTGAGGCAGGTTATGTAGTTTGCCCCAGGGTACAACAGCAGTGCCCCAGTGGGGAATCAAACCAGCAACTTTCTGGTTAAGAGCCCTGCTCCATACCACTACAGGAGGTGAAGGGGAAGGGAGAGAAGTGGGAAAGAGACAGACAGAGTGTGATGGAGACAGGGATGGAAAGAAAGGAAAAAGTTTCACGGAGAGAAGAGACAGATGAAAGAGTGTGATGGAAAGAGGGATGAGAGATACAAAAGGGGGAGACGGGGTTTGGCAGGGCTGGCGCTGGAGGGGGTTCTGCGTGATTTCAGAGGTAACGGGGGGGGGGGCGTCCACGCCTCACCTCTCCAGCCGCATGGACTCGGTCTTGCGCAGCTTCTCCTCCCAGGTCTCGTTGAGCTCGGCGATGATCTTCTCCGTTTCCTGCGGAGGGGAGAAGGATCGGTCACGCGTGTGAGCGCCACTGCAAATGCAGGGACAGGAACACGGAGATGCAGTTCCCCATCAGGCCGTACCTTCAACCGCTCCACCGCCTCCTCCTTGCTGATCGGCTCCTCCTGACCGGTGAACTCGTCCGGGTGGCCGAGGGGCAGGTCGGTGCCGTTGGGGTCGCCGTCGGGGGTGTGGTCGGACCCGAGGGCAGAGAGCTGCTGGGAGGACGGGGCTCCGCTCCCAGCTGTCCCAGCACCTGGGGGAGGGGCAGTGAGCCCCGCAGCCGGCCCACGGTTGTTATTGTTCACCTCGTAGCCTGGGGGGCGTGGGAACAGTTCAGACTGGAATGGTATGTTCACTATGTGTTGAGGAATGGACACATAAATACTGCCCACTAACACTGAGGCTGTAACTGCCTTAGCTTAGCTGACGTTAGCTCATATTAGTGCACACAGAAAAAGGCAAGGATGAGTATGTATGCGTTGCTGTATGCATATGAGAATGAGTATGTATGAGGTGACAGAATGACAATATATGTGTATTCGTGTGTGTGAGAGTCTGTGAGTGTGCTATAGCATGTGTATTTTTGTGCACTACTATGTGTGTGTGTGTGTGAGCATGTATATGAGTGTGTGTTCATACCTGTAGCAGTCATGCACTCTGAGCTCAGGCCATGGGTACATGAGTGACTGTGCCTGAGTTTGTATACATGAACATGCCATACTATGCATGTATGCACGTGTGTACGTATGTATATGCGTGTATATGAGTGTGTCTGTACCTGTGGCAGTGATGAGCTTGGAGTTCAGGCCCTGTGTGAGTGAGCATGTGTGTGCATGATATTGTGTGTGTGTGTGTGAGCGTGAGTGTGTACATGATTGTATGTGTGTGTGTGTGTGTACCTGCGGCGGTGATGAGCTCGGAGCTCAGGCCCTGGGAGAACAGCAGCTCTCTCAGGCGGTTCACCTCCTCCTTCAGCTCGCGGATCAGACGGGCGTTTGGATCCTCATTGATCACAGCATTGCAGCGGATCTGCTTCGCTCTGTCAGCGTACCTGAGGGAGGGAGGGACGAGTGAGACACACACAGACACCTCTTTTCCACCAACACGAACTAGGTGCGAGTTCTGGGCTGTTGCTAGTGCCAGTTCAGAGTTAGTTCAACTTGCAAATGTTCTAAGAACCAGTTTGCTTTTCCACGGGCTAGAGAGCCACCATAGAGCCAAGTCATTACATCACTGTATACATCTCTATACGTCTCCGCTTTCCCGCTAGCGCCAAGCTAGCAGTGGTGGCTAGCTGGCGAGCTGGAAACAAGGGAAGCCCAAACACTACCTTGAAATCTATCATTGCTTTCAACCTGTTCCCCTTTATCCTTCTTGATTAACAAAAAAACATATAATTCACAGAATAACACCAATTGCGTAAACAGAGTAAATGATTATGCTCGCAAAACAGGGCAGATTGTAGTTTTGCAAGTATAATCATTTACTCTATTTATGCAATTGGTTTAATCTGTGAATTATGACACATGACACTCATGACACATCACAGCTTTTGTGAGGTCTGTGTTCTAAACATTATTGTTCATTGCACTCAACCTAACCTAAAAGTTTATTCTCAGTAATTTAAATCGATTTAACTAAATTTAGCTCCATTTTGTAATTTGAATTTTGTAACACAAGAAAGCTATGTGACACATTTAAGAGAAAGCTTTGGGATTACTTGCCACTACATTATTCAAATTGCCATCCTTATTAATTAAACAATCTCATGCTGTAGTTCTTGCAATAGCACACAAATTTCAGACAATCTGTGGTGTTTCGTGAGCATAGTGTTTTGCTAGCTTGCAGCCGCTACTTCAAGCTAGCGGGAACAAACAACAAAAACAAGAGAACAGTGCTTTAAAAAAAAACTTGTCCACTACACTTTATGCAATGTTAGCCTTTTGTGAAGCCAAATGTTAAGTGACATTGGTAGGTGAGTCAATGTGAGAAAGTAGCATGCTAACGTTAGCTACTGTTACCAAGGTTACAGTAGTGGGCTATCTAGCTGTTGGTCAGCTATCATTAACCAAGCAAGCGTAGCTACTAATTTCTCACATCAGTGATACGAACGTCAAATGTAACATTGATGTGAGAAATTAGTAGCTCACTAACCAGCTAAGAAATACATAGCTGGCTGGCAACAAGGCGAAACATTTGAAAAATAAAACTGTTTTTTCTTCTTCTTCGTTTTAGGCAGACTAGATGATACACTAGCTCTGAATTTTTTTAAAAATGGCGGTCACAAAGTTTTAGTTGGTCTTACTGGTCACGATAATCCCGCCCCCAGCCCCTGACGTAGCAGTTCTTTGTTCTAGACCAGCAAAGTGTTGGTGCTGCTCTCGAACCAGATTTTCTGGCCGAGAGCCGGTTCTTTGGCTGTCGAAATGCGAAGAATTGGTTCGAGATTAGGCACTGGCTCCGAACCAGCCCTCGAACTGCCTTGGTGGAAAAGGGGCAACAGACACACACACACACACACACACACACACACACACACACACACACACCTGGAACAGCAGCTCACCTCTTCTGCAGGTGGGAAGCTTGGTCAAAAATTCCAACATTGCAACTGCCACTCCCTCATATGTACGCCAACAGCACTGCAGTCCACTACAGTAACCGCTAACACAGAGCTTCTGCTTTGTTGCCCCACAGATATATCAGAATCAGTACCTCAAAGCTCAAAGACAGCATATGCAAATTGCCATAGTAAGACATGGGCACTTGTGGAAGAGTGGGGGATTGTGGGAATGCAGGGGCAGACAGGGAGCACTGCGGGCCAAAGCAATACCTCAGCGTGCTCATCGTCTCCTCATAGTTGATGTCTGCTGGGCTGAGGGCGGCGATCATGGCAGTGCGAGAGTTTCCACCTGTCAGATGCATGAATGCAGGGTCAGAACAAGCCCTTTCACCCAGATTCACATCACTGATAAATGATTACAACAATCTAACATTCAAATCAAATATCTGAACAACTGACCATTTGGTCTCAATGTGCAAAGACACACATGTGACACCATGAGCAAAGCGGAGAAGAATGGAAAAAGTGACAAGTTTCCTGTTGTCTCTCTCTGTGTCTTACCCAGGTTCTCCTTCAGGAGCCAGGTCAGCACGGAGTCTCTGTATGGGATGAAGTCAGACTTCTTCTTCTTGCTGCTTTGCTGGGAATAGGAGGAGGAAGAGGAGTCGTTAAGAGGAAGAAGACCTGACATAACACATCACTTATGATCCCGGCAGGAACTCTTCACTGGGTTCGTGATTGAACATCTGAGTCGATGTCCTGCTGGCTCTCAGAACTTTGTAACTCAGGGGTGTTTCTTTGCAGGATATTGCATGCTTTAAATGTGTTAATTCCTGTACTCTTTATCTGGAAAATTCTGAAGATGAAAGGGAGGGGCAGGGGGAAATCAGGCATCAGGGAGCATGTAGCTTTGAAGTTTTCATTTTGTTGCTTTAAGGCCCCAGATGTATGCATACAAAAAGATGTTGACAACTGAACATATGAACATATGACTTTCTATACTGTCAAACAAGCAAAAGGCAAAAAAAGAAGAAATTTTCCCCTGGCTAGCACCAGGCCTACCCCCTGTTCTCCATTTAGTATAGTACAGACTGCATAGTAGGAGTACGCAATGCAGTAAGGGGAACTGTTGAATGACCGAAGGGAGGGGGGACTGAGGGGGAGGGGGCGTGGTCTACAGAATTTTACTTCCACCTACTGAGTGGGGGTGGTGGTGCATTGTGAAATTAGTGGGCGTCCACTAATGTCAGACGAGCCCCCTAAAGACTATTGTAAGGGAGAAATCCTATGAGTGCCACAGGGGGGGGGCAGAGGTGGAGTAAGCAGAGCTACATTATGATTTTAAATGTTTACATTTACATTTACATTTATTCATTTAGCAGACGCTTTTATCCAAAGCGACTTACATAGGTTACAGTTCTTTTTTTTTTTTTTTTACAATGTTATCCATTTATACAGCTGGATATTTACTGAGGCAATTGTGGGTTAAGTACCTTGCCCAAGGGTACAGCAGCAGTGTCCCAGCGGGGATCGAACCAGCAACCTTTCGATTACAAGTCCTTCTCCTTAACCACTATGCTACACTGCCGCCATATGCCGCCAAATGTTGTGCTTATATCACTATAACAAGCATGGACTCACCATTTCTGCCAGTGCCGAAATGACCTTCCCAAGCGTGGTCAGGGACTTGTTTATGTTGGCTCCTTCCTGCAGGGGGTGACAGAGCACAGTCAGACACAGTCAGACAGCACCACATAGCTGTGGAGGTCAGGCATGTGATATTATCTCCAGATCACTTTAAAAAAAACAAAAAACAAACACTGGTCCAATCTGTTCCTGGTTTTAAACCTGATTAGGCTGTTATGAGCCGGCGGCAGGTCTGCCCTGCTCTGCTCTCTCCAGCTAAGGCTGGCCACCTTCTGTGCTCACCTTTAACCTCATGCCCTTTGCCCCTGAGGAGTCAGCCCTCTCGCTTCCAGCCAGGTCCACGAGGCTGATCTTACTGACCTGCCGGGGGAAAGGACAGGTGACAGAGACAGGTTCAGAATAACAACCTCCACTGCCAACTCATTTTCAATAATACAAACTCATGTACACACTGTCTGAGAACTTAAAACACACACCAAGCTAAGAATGCATCTGGGATACAATGTATTTGGGAAACCAAAGGCTGTTGTTACATGAGTCTATCACCAGAGGGCAGTAAAGAATCAGTAAATGTTAAAATGTGGTAAAAGGTGACAACTGCTGTAACGTCCTATACATGAGGACAGATAGGGCCTTTGAAAGTTCAAACTATTTGAAAGATGGCCTCATAAAAAAAACACAGGTTTTATGAACTGCTGGCTCAGTGTGAACAGCAGCTCACAGATAAGCTAAAACAACAAGGCTGTTTGGGAGTTCTCCACAAGCTACTGCAATCTGATTTGAGAAATTAGATTTCATGAGAGTCATGGTTCTGATTTGAAAAGGAATGCACATACATGTATGTGTACTTTCAGACAAGGTTGTTCCATCTTGTTCCCACGACATGCACACACAAAAAAAATATGTGTGTGATCACATACAAGCGTGCGTGTGCACGCGCTGCGCACACGCACACACACACACACACACACACACACACACACCTTCTCTGTGTCCAGGCTGGTCATCTGGTCGTGCCGGCGCTGTGTGAAGACGATGGTGAAGACGGCGTGGGAGCGGCTGCTGGTCTCATTCATGTTGGTCGCAGCCACCGTCCTGCCAAACAGAAACCAGCGCAGCGTCCAGGACCTGCTTATTACTGCAGTACTGACAGCCAACCTGTGCCCTCTGCTCACGGACACCCAGCCACAGCCCTCAGCCCTGAGATCTGTCACCGACGGGACCAGCCTTTGGTGGAGGTGAGTCAAGGGAACAGGGCTTTTGTTTCTACTGGCCCCCAGGCTGCATCTGAGAATTAGGATCTTTTTCGCAGGACTTGCCACTCTCGAACCATGATCTGTGGCCTGCGATTGTTGTGATATAGCCTGTGGCGTGCGAGCAAAGGGGCCAGTGATGACTGCAGTGCACTGTACTGTACTTGTACAGATCTCATGCACTGCGCTGCGCACGTACTCAAGTCATGTGGTGTGGTGACAACTCATGACCCCGGGACTGAACACTGGCCGTGGGTCGGTTCTCTGAAATATGCCCTGTCATCCCCCACCCCCCCCCCCCCCCCCCCGCGGGCGCCCGCTGCCGCACCTGGCCTTGTTGCCGCAGTCCATGAGGTCGGCGATGTCGCTGTAGGAGGTGACGGCCAGCTTGGACAGGTCCTCCACGTAGGGGCCCATGATGGGGTGCTCGCGGACCCGCAGCGAGCCCTTGCTCTTGGGGTTGAGCAGGTCGCGCACACGCTCACAGTAGATCTCCATGTAGGACACCTAGGGGCGGCAGAGAGCGGCAGGGAGCGGTGAGGAGCGGTGAGGAGAAGTGAGGAGCGATGAGGAGCGGTGAGGAGAAGTGAGGAGCGATGAGGAGCGATGAGGAGCGGTGAGGAGCGGTGAGGAGCGGTGAGGAGCAATGCTCTCTGCCCGGGTCAGCTCCCAGACAGAGCCGCTGCTGTTGTAACGACCAGCAGGGGGCACTTAACCTGAAAGGCCTCAGTAAACATCACGCTGTGCGAACAGATGACCCGGAAAGGGCTATAACTAAGGACTCCTGCCGCAGAACTGATGGAGCCTCACAAAATGTGATATAGAGGGAGGGAAGAGGCTACATCCACAGATCACATGGATCCCGGTGTCTATGGCTTTCAAGCCAGCCTGCCTGCAGGCCTTCAGTGTGGTGCAGCGGTCAGGAGCGGGGCATTTCCAGCTTTAGTCAGCTAAAGGCTCATTCCGTGCGAAACGACCTTTAGAGGTGGACTGTAATTGTTGTCTGGAGATTTCAGCATGTCCAGTTCACAGGTCACTCAAGTAAACTGAAGTTAACTGCCATTTTTGTGCCTTTTTTACCTCAGATGTCCTTTCAAATACTGTGATTTCTGAGGGGTGTGAGTGATGAGAATGAGTGAGCTGCCCCAGCTAGATTACTGAAAACTTCCAGCAGATAAGCCAACACATTTACAATCACACTCTACTGTTACACAACTCCAAATGTCCTGAGGTGTGCTGACATGGTGTGCTGACACCCCTGTTTGATTCCCAGGTGGGGCACTACTGTTTTACCAAGGTACCAAGGCCAAGGTACTTCACCCCAATTCTCTCAGTAAATATCAGGCCAGTGGAATGACAAACTGTACCAGGCAAAGAGCCCACATATCTACACTGTCCAGTGTCAGGGTGAGGAACTATTACCGTGGGAACAGAGAAGGATAAGAGTGACAGATACAACAGCACAGAATGTTGCATCAGTTAAAAGCACCCATTACATTACAAAATTCAGAGCACCAGCTGGCTCTCAGCGGAAGCTAGTATGTATACGAACAAAGTAAAAACAACTGTTGTATGGTACACAGGGAGTCTGGCAGATTGCCTGGGTAGGCAGACCATTCTCTGACGGACACACAGACAGACAGACTGATCTCACCTCCACAGAGAAAGACAGGTCTGGGCTGGCGTTGTCCACTGTGCGCTTGAATAAGTCCTCGCAGAGCTGGAAGACACAAGAGATGGAGACTGTGATCACATATCTCCTGCCTGCACATGCACGCACACACGCACACACACACACACACACAGACACACACACACACAGAGGAATGAATGCATGGAAACAAATACAGACGGATGCTAACGATTTTAAAGATACGGATTTCATTGCCCACTTCTGTTCAATGATCAAGGCCTCAACACACTATACTGCTGGCAACTTCACACAAAAAAAAACGTTTCTGAATGCCAACAAAGCAAACACACTCCCCTTGAAGTTAATTTGTTGAGAAGAAAAACAGTGTGACAGTATATATTTGTCAGACATAACTGAGGCTATGAACAAACAATCTTTGGTGCACATTCCATGCCAAGGTGGGAACTACAGTTCCCATGATGCCCTCCTCCAGCAGCGCTGTACCTGTGGGATGATGCCCTGCTGGCCAGGCTCCTGTTTGCCCATCATGGTGTAGGACTTGCCGGCGCCGGTCTGTCCGTAGGCGAAGATGCAGACGTTATAGCCCTCGAAGGCGTGCAGCAGCATCTCTTCCCCAATGTCCAGGTATACCTGCTTCTGGGAGACGAAGGCCGGGTCCTCGGGCTAGAGAAGAAGGAGGGGGAGAGAGAGAGAGAGGCACGTGTGTCATAGATCTCAAATGAAACATTTCAACATATTATTTTCTGAGTGCAATATCTATATAAGTTTGGTTTATACACACACAAGTATATCTGCAGTCACATCCATAAAATCTATATCTACAATGTAAAATGTATGTATATCTGAAAATATTAGTATTTACAAACAGAAACCTGTCCATGTGATCTCATTTCTAAACCGAACAGCATTCGCTGCTCACAGCATGCTCACCGTGGTGTGCGACCAGTAGGAGTAGTCGAATGTGAAGTTCTTGGGTGCATCTTTGGGCTGTTTGGGGTTGGAGATGCCTGCAATGACACAGCCGGGAATGGTCAGGAGCCGGACAAGAGAGCTTTGGCTGAAGAGCCTTCAGGAGAGCTTACAAACAGAAGCGCCTGTACGCATGCGCACACATGTACCCCTAAGCAGACCCACCGAGGACACGACTGCAACCCCGACAGTAACCTGAGCTCCCCCGAGCCCTGAAAACAATTAGCATTGAGGTCCAAAGCAGGCCAGTCGGAACTGGTCCACTCAGAGCGTCATTAGCTTACACTGTTGCTCATTTAACTTGGATGGAAACACTTCTGTTCTCTTGTGCTCTGGACCTTAGCATCTGCTAAATGAATGCAATGTAATGTAATGCAATGTTAAATAATGTAATGTAATGTAAGGTAATGTAAGTGTAATCGAAGGAGCTGGGATGGTGGCGGAGAGCCAGAGAACAATGGAGAGGCAATCCCGCATCACTACAGAGGGAAGAGGAAACAAAACGAAAAAAGTGAAAAAAACCCAACTGTATTTGCTCATTCCATTCCTGTAACATTAGCGCTAGCGTTAGCGCGGTGAGTCACGGCCAGGCAGCCTCGGAGCTGCATTTCACAGGAAGATGACGTAATGAGACAGGAAACCTCGCTCATGTCACGGGGTCCCCAAGGTTGCCGTGTGAGAGAGGGAGAGGATTCAGATCAGTGGGGAGCTACGAGAAACCGCCCCGGCACAGGTGGGGGTCCTGGCTGCTAATGCCGAGAACTGGGATTTACTGAGCTCCCAAAAAACCCTGCACCTTGACCAAGCAACAGACCAAGCAAGGGACATGGTCACTGCTGGGACATAGTAACAGGAAATGGGAACGAGTTCACAGGAAGAATGACGATAGGACATTATCTATGGGTAGGTGGACAGGGTCGACAGAAACAGGGGACAGCCCACAGGTTGGACTTTCACAGAACAGTGTCTGGTGGACAGACAGACAGGATACTGGGAACAGCTCACAGAAAGAATGATAATAGGACACCACCTGGTGGTAAGACTGGACAGGAACTGGGGAAGAGTTCACAGACAGGACGTGAGCTGATGGGACGCTCTCAGACAGAGGGCGAGGGGGGTCCGCCTGCACTGAGGTAAATAACAATAATAACACAGTGGTGGTCAGTGGATTCCTCTGAGGGCGAGCGGTGAGTGAGAGAGAGAATATTTCAGACTCATGGAGCATGCAGAAAGGCATTCTGGGGTTGCAGTGGCTCCTTTCCCAGAACACACATGTCCCGTGTTGAGGCCTGTTTTCATGGCGACAGGACAGAGGCACGTACCGCCTACAGCCCCTCCCCTCTTCTCGGGCTATTTTTAGATGGAGGGGGAGCAGCTGGCCCCTCGCTCTCCTCTCCTCTGGGACAGACCGGCAATGTGGTTTGGCACTAGAGCAACCTGGCCTGCTCCTTCCACTAAACTAACTCTCTCTCTCATACATACACTCAGACTGGCCTGTTCTTTCTACTAAACTCTCTCTCTCATACATACACACTCAGAGCTGGCCTGCTCCTTATACTCAACACTCACTCTCACTCACACACACACACACACACACACACACCAGACCTGTTCATTCTACACTCAGACACAGGCGCATACACACACACACACACCATCTCACTCAGCACAGAAGCATCACAGCCTTTGAAGTGAGTCCACGTTCCAAGTTGGGTCATTTTTGTGTATATTTTCTCATGTTTTTTTTAAGAAACTGGAAAGAAAACAATTGATAAAATGGAAAAAAGACTATCCCAGACAGATGATATACTCTCATGTGCAGAATGATATAAAGACCTCATTTCGGTTTACTATTTTGCGATGGCAAAGAGATAGGATGTCTGTGAGAAGAGTAAAATACACTTTGCCCTGTCAGGCCCCATAGACAGCTCTCTTCTCTGTACATTCTGGTCTTCAACGTCCCCGGCACTTCACAGACAACTGCAAAACCTTCCTCCAACCCCAGTATGGCTGTCAGGGGCCAGCGTTCTGTCTGTCAGCAATTCGGGAACCTGCTGCAATATTAGCTGTCCAGCAATTCCCCAGATGAGTTTTTAACTTGAGGTTGCTGCAGTTATCTTTTCACAGCTAGCCAAGTACATGCTGGGATTTTGATTTGTGAAACACCTTCCCTCAGTTGATAAATACGATGTGACTGTTTATAAGGTGGGACCCTGGGTCGGCATATTCCATTCTGCACCCGGATGGCATGGTTCATGTAGGCAGATTCCACAGGGCCCTATACATAGAAACGGCACTACAGACATGCCCTGGGGCTCGTGCTCATTCATGCCCTGACAGTCACTCTCTGGGCTGCTGGAGCCTCTCACCCGCAGGCCAGAGCAAGCCGAACTGAACGCAGTGGCAATGGAGCAGCCACAGACCACAGCTAGTAAACACACACACACACACACACACACACACACAAATGCAAATAAGCGGGCCCTCGTTCACAGCGCAGGCACCATGGAGGAGTGGTGATACTCCAGTCGGCTTAGCTGGCTAAAGCACCCAAGTCCTACAGCTCAGAGCTGGGTTTGAGGCGGGGCCACATCATGGTGGTGGAACATGATTGGCCTGGCTCTGCCAGGGCAGGGTGGGCACCCCGTGACCCACAGGTGGTTGTGAGAGGCTAAGAGACCTAAGGAGACCGTTCCTGTCCCTGAGCATGTGGGTGTGCTGAGGGACTCGCGCTCGTTGGTGCTTCAGCACGGGTGCAGAGGATGCTATAGGTGAGGTGACACTAAGGTACGTGTGACATTTCCCAAAAAAGTGAAAATGTGAGGAAAAAAAAAACCAAAGAGGGAAAATGCAGGGCTGACAGCCTTGCAGCCTCTCCCCGCCTCCGGCCCCCTCACAGGTCTGGGCGTGCCCTCGCCTGCCAGGGGCCCCAGCCCGGTGCAGCCCCGGCAGGCAGGCAAGCACGTGGGGGGCTGAGGGCTCCGGGCATCCCGGTCAGGGCTGGGTGCAGAACCATGCAAGGCATGCGTTCACGCCCCTGTGCCCACACCTACAGCACCCACCCTGCCAACAGCCCCAAGCTACGCCCAGCACGGCGGGAATCCTGAATATGCCAGAAGCCGTCATTAGGGGGGGCACAGAGGGGGCAAAGAGGGGGCACTGTGGAGCATTGGGACCATGGGAAGGAACATCTCCTTGAGAATGGGCATGTCTTTATAAAGGGAGTATCAGCTGGTTCAATAACAACCCTCCCACAGCCTACCAAGCTGTCCCTTATGATGCTACTGTACTGTACTGTGTGTTCTGTACTGTTGCTGGTGTGGTCTTTCTTGCCTAGGTATCAGGTTGATCATGGATGTGAAAACAGCTCCCCAGCTTCATTAAGTATTTGGTTCTGCCAAAACAGCAGAAGAAATAATCACAGCTTAGCAGATATGATCAAAAGGTATCAGAGCTGTCTGTACTTGCATTATGAAAATTACTTCTTTGCTTCCATGTAAAACACGGAATCAATTGCTAACACAGTTTCCCTATACGTCTGTACAGGGACACCATACACAGAACTCACTCTTAAGTGCTGATCTAGGATCAGATTTCCCAACCCACATCCTACATTGAACTTGCGCTAAATAGTTTCAATAGGAATCAAGTTGAACGGTTATTGAAATATGGACATTTCCTATGTCACATTGCTTTATGCAAATTATATTTCCAACTCCAGACCTATCTGACCTACAGCCAAGTCAAAATTGTTTACATTTATAAAAGCAAAATTCCACTATTTTCCATTTTCTGATGTTTTTTTGTTGTTCTTTGCTATGGCATTTATATGTATAGAATATAATGAAACTGAACAGTTGTCATATTTCACTGCAAGTTCCAAAGTTCCATATCAAAGTTCCAAATACTGGTATCATGGCATCACTAAAGGCCTTGAGGCCCTTGGCCTTTGGCCTCCCTCACACCTCCACGAAAATGAACTTTCTGAAAAATGAGTTTTGAAAGGAAAGGAAGATCGGGCTTCTTTGCTGACTTGGAGTATTAGCATGTACAAAGAAAACATATTTCACCATGACAGTTTAACCTCAGGCTTGATTTTAAGAAACCTAGTTGATAAATTCTCTCCATGAATCTACATGGATTTACTAGCCATATTTAGACTTCTGTAAGTAGTCTTGTGTGCCAGTGATCCAAGCACCAAAACCTTCTGACAAACTGACAAAAAACTCAAGTCTGTGGTTGGAAACATATTCCTGAAATTACTGCACCTCATAATACTGAAGCACAGTTATGACGGTTAAGTCCATGAGTCATTCTGAAGCCTCCGACACTTGCGCGGGAAAAACTGCCCGTTTCGGAACGCCAGAGGCGTCAGATTGTTTGGATGAAAAGGAAAAAGACAAGATTTCTGTTGGCCTGAAAACCACTGCAAGTGGAATTCAGACATTGCACTGGCAGCAAAAAGCGCTAGCTTTGAGCGTGGACATCTAGCATAAAGCATTTTCCAGCTCTCTATGTTCAGCTTCTTCTCTTAAATCATGAACAGTTTAAAACCTGAGGGGGACAGAGTTTGTTCTGTGATTCTCTCCCTCGGTAAACTCCCATATCAGGTGTCTTTTCTCCTCTTTGCCCGCAGCTTGAAAGGAGCTGGGGGTTGGGGGGGGGGGGCACAATGAGAGAAAGAAAGAGGTACATAGGTCCCACAGCAACAAGAGGATTCACTGGTCCTGGCTATCTAAAAATCTTACATTAAAATTCCCCTCACCAGTATCCAAGTGCGCTCTGTGTGTATGTATGTTTGTATCCCACACGTGTACCCGGGTTAAATCTGGCCGTGCTAAAAAATGACCTTTCCGCTTACAGCCACGTGTAGGTCAGGTGGGGTTGAAAGTGGGTCGCTCCAGGTGTAGTTGTCTACCAGGTATTCCATGTGGCTGATGGGTATGCTACATTTAGCAGAGGTAGGCATGCTTGCAGGACCACTGAAGGAGGCTAACGAATACTGCGAGTTCCTGCAATGAGGACATCATTTTAGGGAAACATTGACGATTAACACTTAGCCAAATGGCCCCGTGGTAGTCTTAAAACACTGTGTACAAAGGATATGCTTATGGTGAGGCACCTGGGTAGAGAGAGAGAGAGAGGAGGCCAAACATCAAAGGAGTGAAACTGGAGGAGGAGGAGGAGGAGGAACAAAGACACGTTTTGAACGAGAGAGAGAGAGAGAGACAAAGGAAGGGAGTGGAGGGATATTAAAGTTGAGGGAGAGAGGAATTACGCATTGTCTTTGTGGTTAAACTGTTGCAGTGTTCGGGATTGGATGACCGTTAAAGGGCAGAAGGTGGAAACAGACTGTGTCTCGGGAGCCTGAGAGCTGAATTCACAGCAAAGTGGACAGAGGGCGGAATACGCTGAACTGCATACAGGGAATGTCAGCTGGTTATCAGCAGCATATGAAAGGGTGTTGGGTTTCACTGGACTGTGCCATCAGGGAGGAGGAGGGGTGGGGAGGGTGGATTGCACCATCTATCTCCTGGTGTGCAAGAATTGGGGAAAGTGAGCTTTTCACCCAACGTGTACAGATACAGATACACACACAGACACAGAAATACACACACGCACAAACATCCAGACAATGTCATGCTTTACACTGTGTGAGGGTTCACTCAGCACATGTTTTAATTCTGGCCTCTGGGCTCTTGGAAAAGCACACAGGAAAGAGACTTACTGGAGTAGCTCTTTATAAATACAGTGTAATATTATTACTAACACTTTGTGATTTTTTCTCGTTATTTGCGGTAATGTTCCCTGCCAGCCCCTCAGGCTGCAGTGGCATGTCCTCCTGTGCCTGGCTGAGCGTTGTTCGTGCTGTTTCTGTGTGAAGGTTGCTGATGTTGATTCCCATTGTTAATGTGTGTCTGTCTGCATCGCTCAATGAAACAGTGGGCATGTGGGAGCCAGACTACAGAGGGAGACAGTGTTTAGCTGCTGAATTGTGCGTGTGTGTGTGTGTGCCTGTGTGTGTGTGCCTATGTGTGTGTGTGTGTGTGTGTGGCTGGTGTTTTGCCTCTGAGGCTCTGGCTCTGGAATAGTGCAGTGGGCTGGGTGGTTTAGTGGAATAAAAAGGGGAGTGGTGTCTTCATGGCATCAGCCAGGTAGGGGTGGGGGGTTACAAGTTCTAATGAAATGAGAAAAATCCTTCCAGCCCCATCTAGAAAGGAGGTAGAGGGCCAAAGAGCTCGTTACAAATGCAATAAGATTGCTGCTTTATTAAGGAGCCCATACACACTGACATCACACACCAACAGTCAATATTAATAGTAAAAAAATTATAATCTGTGCGCTAATCAGAGTTAACAGTCAAGGTTACACAACCCCTATGATTTTAAAAATGGTTCAGTCCACTGGAATATTCCATTTCCTCTAAACTGTAGGCATCAAAGCACAGATTAATGGACAGCACCAAAGATGTTACATCAACTGCTGCAAACAAAGTTGCATCAAAGTAGTGTCAAAACCTGTCATTTGTCAGCTGAGGTCTGTGTCCTGCACAGCCAATGGGAGAGTCTGGTACTTACAGGTGGAGCTGCCCTGCATCTGAATGACACACTTGGCATCACGGGCGGTCTCCCGGGAGTTGAAGGGCCGCACCCTCACTGCCACCTTCACGGAGGCGGAGGCCATTTTGTTCAGGGGGGTGTTGGCAAGAAGAGCTTTGTGATGACAAAAGACCTGGGGAAGAGAGACAGATTAGAAAGAGCGTTACTCTCAAGGAAATGCTCCACAAGGCAGTGGTGGGAACAACATGGACCAATCAAAGTGCACCAAGAGTCAGTGGTGGAAACAACATAGACCAATCAAAGGACTCCACGAGGCAGAGGTGGAAACAACATGGACCAATCAAAGGACTCCATGAGGCAGCAGTGGAAGCAACATGGACCAATGAAAGAGCTACATCAAAGACAGTGGTAGAAACAACAAGGACCAGTCATAATGCTTCATGCCTGAAGTGATGGAAACATGAACCAAACAAATGGCTTCAGCCAGGAATAATGGTAGACAGTGAACCAGGGTCTGAAAGGAACACCTGGCAGTCTGCAAACACAAATAGATTTTCTCTTTGTCAGGTTAAGGTTGCCGGTCAACAGCTACTGTGGCGAGTACTTTTTGTGTGAATAAATAAATAAATAAAATTTATCAAACCCTGCTATGTTAGTTAATAAAAATGCAAGATGCCCAAATACACACCCCTCTCAGTCCAGTACCTATTAGTTTTTTACTGCAATAGCAGGTCCCCTGTCATTTTCTGGTTATGAAATGTGGAATTGGTCATGTCTGTACGATCACTGGTTGTCCAAACCCCAAGCTACGTATGATACTGTGATGCAAATTAGTCTACTGCAGAAAGACTTGTCATTTTGGTCTGAGAGGTAGTTACCCTTTATCATGTCTGTCATTGCATATTTTGATGGCTGGCTCTCCTATCAATCAAAAATGTGGAGACACTAACTCCACTGAGTAAACAGACAGCAGCAAATGAGCACCACATTCAGAATGGTGCATGCCTTTGGAAAACGGGGAGACCCTTGATTTTGAGTGGCTTTGTGAGTAAGTTTGATTCCAGCTTTATTGAGATAAAGTCTAGCTAGCAGACTAAATAGCTAGTAGTAGTAGCAAACATTACTCTGGTTTAGCGGTCATGCTTTAGCTGTGATGTTACGTTGCTGGCTAGGTGTTTTAGCTTTACTGTGTTGCTGCCATAGGATCCAGTTGAAATGTGGCGCTCCCTTGATTCGTAATAAATTATTTTTACTGGCTGGTGAATTTTCCACCCTGGCTGGTGGACTGAAAAGTTCATTTCGGACTTGCGAACCAATCCCTCCCGCTTTGCCCACCTAACGAATGTGAAACATTGCAAGTGAAGGCACATTCCTTATCCATGCGCTGAGCAAAACACTGTCAAGATAGAGGCCAAAGATTCCGACTTGATTATTCATCCAACTTGTGTCAACAAGATTGCATCAGTTAACCTTGAATGAATGACAAACTGGGCCCGACTGCAGGATGAGGAAAAAGTTGGGGACGTGTGAAATGAAGACAGCCTTCAAGCACAGCAGAGCAGAGGAGTTTAGCTGTGATCATAGCTATGGTTTAGCAGGTGGCCATTACACACCACCATTCAGCTGGTTCGAATGACAGCATTGGGAGTTTGGGCTGAACTCCACTGGCATTTCATGCTGTCATTACAGTCCATCAAACATACATTACATCACATTACATTATTGTCATTTAGCAGATGCTCTAATCCAGAGTGACTTATATAGGTTACAATTTTATCCATTTATACAGCTGGATATTTACTGAGGCTATTCTGGGTTAAATACTTTGCCGAAGAGTACAACAGCAGTTGTCCCAGCGAGGAATCGAACCCGCAACCTTTCAGTTACGAGTGCTGCTCCTCACCACTATGCTACACTGCTCCCCATAATGTACAAGGGGGAAGGGGAAACGCCGCAGGAGCTGGATGGAGCCACGCCTCCCCCTGCTCGGCGGATTTGCCAGGTGTGCAGGGAAGCGGAGAACAGCAGGCGCGGAGCGGCGAGGCGCTGAGACCCGCACAACAATGCGGACAGGAATGCGACCATGATGCGTCCACAAAGCCGGAATTAGACCCACAAAGCACCTGTGCTGCTGAAATGGGATCGCGTGCGGGACGTCCCGAGGCCAGCTCTGCCGCGTCGTGCTGACGCTGTCAAAACGCGCTGTGAAATTTCAGCAAAAGCACACCACCGGGCAGGAGGAGTCTGCGGGAATTACAGCCCTTTTAGGCTACGCTGACAGAAAGACAGGTGGCTAGACTCAGTAATGGAAAGGGCACTACCAATGCGGAACAGTTTGGGCCACACCAGGTCTTACTAGCAGCCAAACTCAACTTCTAGAGAAACCAGCAAGAGCTCTTGTTGGCTCTTCCTGTACCTGTCACCACCTCAGCTAGCGGCTAATTAACCTGTTAGTATTGCTACCCCCTTTGCCAGTGAAAGAAAATGCAGCCACGGTGTTCTCTCTCTTTTTTTTTCTTTTTTTACATATTTACGCACGTATAGCTGTGGGTGTAAAAAACTGGGGACAATGTGCACTCATTACAGTTGGAAAGGAGAAATGCCACAGATACCTCAGGGTAGACTTGAGGAGGCCGCTGGAATGATGAAAGGCAGGAGTGTCCCTGTCAGGGCTGAATGGGGCCTAGTCAGTCAATATCCACCTGCACAAGCGGTGCATCTGACTGGCACCTCCACGACCGACAACATTTCACACCGGAAAGCTGACATCTGGACACAAGCTCCTAAGCAGCAAGAAGGTGGGTCTGGGATACTGAAGTGCGCTCTTTGCTACATTGGCTCAGTGCTGAATTACTGCCTTAGGGCAAAAATGCTGCACCTGGGGGAAACAGACGTTCTGAGAGAAATTGGCAAAGCACAAACAGATGCAATGACCATCACTGTAAGAGCGGACCGGTCAGAGTGTGGGACTGTAAGAGCGGACCGGTCAGAGTGTGGGACGGCTGAGCTGTGCCACTGCATAGGCTGAGATCATTCCTTTACAGCTTCACGCCACTTCACGGATGACTCACGACCGCGCAACACCACGAAAATACACGACCCTGACCGACTTACCGCTATATTAACCCAGCAGACTGCCCTGTTGGATGCTCTGGAATGGCACATGCATCACTGTGACCATGACCACAAACACGTGGCCATAACCACGCTCGCTTGTTCACCTTTTAATGTTTGATTGAACGCGTACATTTTCGATTTTTTCTCCCTTTTCAAGATTGCAGTAGTGTGCACTGCATTAATCATACTGAAATGTTACACAGAATTTGCCCATTACAGTTATAGAACTATTAGAAAGCCGTGCTTAAAACAACCGAGGCCAGCTGTCGGAAGAGCGTGCCAGCACAGGCATGAGACAGAATACGCATCAGGCTTGTGTGGAGATGCCATGTAAAGAACACAGTTTACAAGCTTTACTGGGACATGGTTACTAACTGTAGTAAAATACACAGCTTTAAAGTTTCACTGTTACTCGTTATTTTTGTTGTTAGATGAGGCTTTCAGATTTCACCTCCTCCACAGTGCGGTTCTAAAGTTACAGATCTCGCAGACCTGCCCCAGTACCACAGAGGTGGAAACGGCCAAGAATGTGCGCATAACGCTATTATTATGTTACTTGCTTGCTCATCCAGAGCAAGTTACATACTCCACATTTTTATGCATTATCCAGTGTTTGCTGTCAGCGCTTTGCTCAAGAACCGAGGGCACTTCCTGGGTTCAGCTGCTTCACCCTGCTGCCGCTGCATGCACAGAAACGCACTGGGCTGCCTAAGTACAGAATGCATGGGGCTGCTGTTCGAGATGCTTATCTATAGTTATCCTGAGAGGGTTCTCTATGTCCCCGCAGCCTGTCATGCAGTACGGAGTGGGAGGATTTCTAAGAATGGCCCAGGGGGGTGAGACACAGGGCACAAGGGGAGGCGTACAGGGGGAGAGACACAGTGTGCAAGGGGAGAGACATATGGATCAGGGGGCGGGACACAGGGGGAGAGACGTGTGGTCAAGGTATATGGGCTGCAGAGCGGATGGCGCTGGCAGACAGGGAGAGGAACACAGAGTGGTGGAGCTATGGCAGTTGGACATGAGGCGGGATGGTGGAGCCACCACTGCTGCTGCTGCTGGTGCTGCTGTGTGAAACCGATGAAGCCGTAGCTCCAGCTCACAGAATCTCCTCCGCTCTGACAATGACAGGCTTGTGTGTTCAGAGACAGGGGCAGAGAGAGAAGAAGGAACAGGGGGGGATGGTTAAGAAACAGCCCTGTCGCCCTAGTAACATCAGAAGATAAACAGAGAGGTGCTCTGGATGGGGGTCAGCTGGAATTTGTCCACTCAGACGGAGGGGGACAAGGAGTGATGGGAGACATGTGACAGGGGGGGGGGGGGGGTATTAAGCAGGGCTGCTGCTGAGTCAGACCTTACAGTACAGACAGACAGAGGCACCATCCTGCAGAATTCTGCACCATTACACACAGCCTGGCCTGGCGTACTGGCACTGTGAAGCACAACAGCTAGAGGCCGTGACCTGCATCATGCTCTGAAAGCCTGTCATAAAGATGTGCGTGTGTAAGCGCCTTACTCCGCCAGAGTAAGGACTGCAGTATAAACAGCAAAAACGGGGCCCTTCAGAGCCGTGTAAACAGACACCTCTGCAGCCACAACAGAAATAAACACTTGAAAACAACACAGACACAACAACACTCGTGTCACTGGGCCTCATCCAACAGCACCTCCTAGCACCGGTCTGGACTGACCCTGCAGAAAGAAGCCTTCTTTTCACAGCGGATCTCCTGCTGCTGTCAGATCTCAATCTGCTTGGTATGCTGGGTGTATTTCTGGGCAGGCTTTCCCAGGGAGGTATTTGAAGCTGCACCTGACAAGTCCTCACAGCAACCTCTACGGTTTGAGGTCAATACTAGCTTTGTTGGCTGTTCAGTCTTCAGGCAATTCAGATGGAAATCACCTTCAGTGAATTATCACCTCAACGATCAAACCAATGCGGCACGAGATGATCATGTCAACAATCACTAAAACCAACAGGTCATTGGATGAAGACGGTAGCAGTAATGGTATGTTCAGATCCAATCAAGGTTCTCTGCAAGCATATCACATCGCTCTGACATTGTCAGCCTTGTCAGCTCAGTTATGCATTTTTCAGTATTATATTCTAGGTGTGCCTAAGTGACTACCTAGGTAAGATCTGCACTTTGATAGCTTGTGAGGAGTGCTAGCCAGCTGGTTCAGGTGCGATTTCTAAATCTGTGAACCGTGGTGCATTCACAAATGTTACATCTAGCCAGTTTAATGTTAGGCCCATTAATGTTGGAGTGTCCAAATGCCTGGATGTGGCGTTTCGCTCAGAATGTCTGTTCAGGAAACACCAGGGCAATTTTTCCCGAAAGCTGCTGTTTCAGTCTCGCCAACATCTACCTTAGAGTGCACCTTGGTTTCAATGTTAGAGCCCCCTGGATCAGATGCACTCACCCCACCTACCAACACGGGAGGTGTCGTACCACTGTTCTGACCTCCACCAGCCAGTTAAATCCCCCTGAATGCACCATGACCGCACACCTGATACTGAGGAAAACCCAGGACCTTGCCATTCCTGCCCTCAGAATCCAAACAGCTTCCTCTGCACTCTCTCTCTGCACTGCAACATTGATGGCTTTTTTCTCACGGTCATAATCAGTGTATATTTTCCTCAATCCGCAATCGCGGGTTGACTTATTTCCCATTGTCATCTCTGCTTTCCGGAGCCGTGTTATTTAAAATTTTTCTCACGCACCCTCCAGAAACAGAGAAAAGCTTAGCAGCACACAGCTAGCATCCTCCCAGAGTGAGAAACTTAGCTATATATTTTACCCCTCCTCGCATCACTGGTGCTTTACAATCATTGCAAATAGCACTTTTGTTATCTGTTTCAAATACTTCGAAATACTTCCATACATGCTTGTTGCTGGCGCTCATAATAAACATTTACCGTCATTGTGTGCGCATAGTTAACGCGTCACCTTATCAGCCCGGCACATCAACAGAATTTTTCATATCTGCCGATGCCAATAATTAACTTCTTAAGTTTTTATCAGCCAATACCGATGTTGTGCTGATATCATTGTGCATCCCTAGTGAAGACAGCGAATACAGTCCTCCAATACACCCACATGCTTACAGCGATTACTTTCCACACTACAAGTCCCACAGTGCACCACAGTAGAGTGAAAGCTGACTGGAGGATAAGTGTGTATCCACTGACATCATCCAAGCAGCTAACTGGTGCCTGACGAGCCTCAAGTTTCCCAAAAGAGGCAAAACAAGGAGACCCGTCTGACAAACTTGCTCCTCTCCCCAGCGGGACAAAGCCGATTTGTTGTGGCCCAGTGGGCTTAAGGTCATTGTCGGCTGATGACACGGCAGGGATTGAACCCAGGCCGTAGGGCTGAGCTGACTGAGCCACTCTGGAGCCAGGAGCAGTTTTTATTGCCTCCACACACACAAACACATACACAGACAGGCTGCTAACGATCATCAAATGGTCAACAATAAAAGTTCTTCTGGGATGAACTGAATTGTTATAAATTAACCTCATGAAATCTTTAAAATGTGAAGGTAAGAAATCAATCGATGAAGGAAAAAGTGAACAATTATAATGACATGTTTGGTAATAAAATAAACTAATGAAATAAACTAATTAAAAGCCATTTGAGTGGTGTGACTTTTGTGTTGACGCTAAGTGCAAAGTCAAATTTCAACATGCAGTTTATAGCAGTTTATAGGTTTACTAGCCTTGGTCTTTAACATTAACGTTAATTTGTATGTAGCCTATCAACCTCTCCATCCATTGTGCTTGGGAACTAATGTTTGGTGGGAACAAAAGTTTACATGGTTGTGTTCTCTAGAATTCTCTAGAGCGGAGCACTTCTAAATTCTGACTGGTTGCCGCCGAACCGTGGCATAGCTCATTACCATAAAGCTGCCCGGACTTCAACTTTATTCTGATGCCCACACCGCCCAAGACACGCTGCCAACGGTCATGCCGCTGCTCGCCACCGAGACACTGGCTCTTATAGAAAATGAATGACTTCCGGTCAATTTGACGCTCTCGCCGCTCCTGGTGTGAACGTAGGGTAAGTCTATGCTTTTTTCCTTCTGAGATTTTTTTTCTTCTCCAAGGGAAATATTTCATTTCAGAGCAGGATTAATTGCAGGAAGGCCTGTATAACCTCAGGGTAACAAGTGTAAAATGCAGGGTATAGACTCGTGACTCCACTCCCCCAGACACTGCACCTTTAATCCTGTTAGAGGGCAGCCACACCTGTCTGGATGAAATGCAGAGAGGGAGAGAGAGAGAGAGAGAGAGAGAGAGTGGCAGAGAGTGAAAGAGAGAGAGAAAGAGAGAGAGAAAGGGCAGGAGATAGAGAGAGGTGCCAGCTCCAGCAGCTCGAGGCAAAGACAGGTGTTTCCGATGACTCAGATGTTCAGGTGAACCGCACTGGCAAGCTGCCAGCATGCAACCATGACACCGCAGGACATACATGCAGTTATAGCTGCAACGAGCCCACACAGAGAGGCTTACCATACCACACACAGACACATATACATGTGCTCATACACAGTAACAGAGCTGTAACAAGCCCACACCAAGAGGCCCATAATGCCACACACACATACACACACATATACACACACAAATGCTCATACACACTGTACTAAACCCACAGATCTACTAACACTGAACACATACACTCATATACTCTCTTAAAGCTGTTGCAATCCTGCACTGAGATGTTAATAACGCCTCACACTCAAATACACAACGACACACACGGAAATATTGAGAGAAGTGTAGTGTGCACAATGTACTAGCTAGGTATTACTCACTTTGGCCACACGGCTGCCCTGCTCCTTACCGCTACACCACACAGCTGCCCTGCTCCTTACTGCTACACTACACAGCTGCCCCGCTCCTTACTGCTACACTACACAGCTGCCCTGCTCCTTACTGCTACACCACACAGCTGCCCTGCTCCTTACTGCTACACCACACTGCTGCACTGCTCATTACTAGTACACCACACTGCTGTTCCTTACCGCTAGGGGTGGACGGTTTAAACAGTATAGAAAGTACACCAGTATCAATTTGCCCTACGGTATGGATTTTGACTATACCGTGCTGGCCGGTAAAGCCCTCACAGATCTAGGTGTAACTTCATCGAAAAGACATGATACTAAGCTTTATCTACAAACACAAATCTTTGCTGACCTGACAGTGATTAATTTTTTCTGAAGCATTAAATTATGGTTGTCCGGGACACCGTGAGCTCTGCAGCTATATAGCCTACGGGACACCATGAGTTTGCACTACTGTCAGACACGCACCCATTCTCTGTCACTCACACACACAAAGCAGTAGCGTAACCTCACAAAATGTAGCGTACATACAACAACATGACAAAACCCTTCAAAACCCCTATGTCCTACTACAATGGCCACTCATTAAAGGTCCATCTGCATGTAATTTTTTTTTTTTATAATAACGTGTTATTCTCTTTCCATTACTCTTGAATTACCACTACATCACGTTACTGCTCCTTACCACTACACCACACTGCTGCCCTGCTCCTTACCGCTATACCACACTGCAACTCCAACACTGTTTGTCTTGATTACGTTTGGGAGGCTCAGATGCTCTCTTGTAGGGACCTAAATCTCTGTCACGCCAGACACCAGCCAGAGTCAAAACGACAAGTGCCCCCCAGACCTATTCTTAGATCCCCCTGCTCCCCCAACCGGACTTGCGTAACATGCATAGCTGGCATATTCCTGTATTACACACAGCCCTGGAGAAGCAGAGCAAACTACAGCCCCACGCGACACAGCAACAAGCAGAGGCCGACTCCTCCCACTTGTCACATGGGAGTGTCATTCAGACCCCTCCCCTCATCCGGCAGGGGGTGCACCAGGATCTGCGCACATCCGCCTACTGACACATGACCTCTGGATCCAAAGCTGTATTAAATTCACTACCTGTCTAGGCTTAGTAGCCTTTTAGTAGTTCTGTGCTGGGAAGATGGTGCTCCCCATTCATCACACACACGTGTCTCAGTCGCTTTTCCTCCAATGGGAACTGCTCGTTCCTTTTGTGGTCATGGTTAGGGCTGGGTATCGAGGCTCGGTACTTCTAAAGCACCGACCAAATAGCGTTGGATGGTAACGTCGGTACTACCGAGTATCAAAATCGGTACTTTGTGATAAGGACTCCCTATTAGCTTTCTCATTTAAGGCTTTGCTCACAAAGAAATTCTCGTTTGATCGTTCATCAAATATCAGAAGTTTTGTAAAATGCACCAAAGGTTCTGACTGGCTGACAGCACACAGCACTGCATACACCAAGAAGATTGGAACAGGAAAACAAGAATTTACAGCCGTAAGACTTGCACTTTAATGGTTACTGATCTGCGTATGAACATTGAGATATATACGGATCGAGCCAGCACTTGCCAGTCAATGATAATTGAGCGCAGACGGTCTTGTAGCTATCAAGGCTATCATAAACAGTTCCCTTGACAAGGGAGTTCCTGGCCTGAATGTTTTAACTTTCTGAATGAATGAGTGGGCAACTACACCAAGGTTACTGACATTCTGATACATAGATATGTAGCTAGTTTCTTCATTGTAATGGCTTCTCAGCTAAAAATCTCAGACAAAAATACAGCTAACTAGCTGCAAATGTTTGTCAGTGCTTAAAAGCGGATAATTTCAGAAACATTAGCGCAGTGGTTGTCACTTATAATTGTGCTTGCTAGCTTGCTGGGCAGCTATACTAATTTCAATAGGATTCATTATAAAGCTATATATATATATAATTGTTATTTTAATTCCTGTGAGCTGCATATAAAGCTGTTACATAAATATTACATGTTATTCGCTCGTTACAAATAAAGTCATTTTTTTCATAACCCGCATTTTCACTGACGTTAGCTAGTTCAGGCCACACGGATTCACAAATCATTGCTAGCTAGCATTAGCTACCTAGGCATTATTGTTATAAATGGATTGAAAATATGACCGTAAACCGTTTTGTTTGGTAGAATAATAAAATGGTAAAATAATTTTGTACATTTCATATTTCATTATTTATAAAAGCTGTTCATACAGTCGTTCAGTAAGAGAACAATAGGCTAAATTCGTTGCACTGTGGAAATTTAGAAGTGCTGGTTTATTTTGTCAAATGAAATGAAAATTTTGGTTATTGTCAAAAAAAATTGCTTACAACAACGAGCATAATGAAGTACCGAAAAAAAGTATCATTTTGGTACCGGCACCGATACCGAGAAATTTTAAAGGATATCAAGCCCTAGTCATGGTTCAACTCTGCACACCACCCACTGCAAGTCTTACTACGTGGATGTCTTCATCTAAATTAATTAATTGACCAGCTGAGTCCTTCGGCAAGATATAAGCAAGAAATCTGTGGCACAACACAAACTCTGAGGAGATTTTCAATAGGAGTATTGGACAGCTGCAGTTTGCAATTACTTTTGCACAAAGAATGTGGTGCAGTTAATGTTCTCTCGCATGGAACGTTGTGAAAATTCACAGCTTGGTGTCAACTTCAGAATCAAAGACACCCTCGAACTTCTATCTGTGACCGTGCCGTGAGTAAAGCCCAGCATTATATTTATATATACACACATTATTTCTGCCTGCCCTTGGCAAGAACTGCCTGCAGGCTCTTTAAGAAAGGTTACAGTTCTGTGCTTAAAAACACCCTGGCACTGGAACAAAAGGGCGAAGGAACTCAGCCTAGGAATAGATCTGAAAGTAGTCACATAGTTACAACATGAAAAAGCAAACATCAGACACAGAGGGGGAACTCCCACGTCTGCTGGTGGAGAGGCAACCTGTTAACCCATGAATGGCCAGATTATGATTTCAGCCTCTGTTCTTTTTTCGTTTTTACTAAAAGTGTTGGCTGTTATATAATTTCATGTCATTATCCTAACAATACCCAGTTAGAATCACATAAAATTCTGTCTGATCTGCATTTGTATGATTTTTACAAGTTCACACAGCACTGTAGCTTAACGGCTGACGGCTCAAAGCATTCTAGGGGTTCGGTTTTTTGAAATTTTGACATTTTCTCAATACCTGGAAAATGACTGTTTACTCTGGAAGGTGCTGGGATACCTGGAAGAACCGGAAGCTTTTAAACTGTGACATAGTTCTGGACTGGCAGCATTTTATTCTCCAGATTTTACTCCTTTTCTAACATATAAATACGGTGCATAGTAATGCATAGAATCAAAATTCCTTTCACACAAGAATGCTTTTTTCATTTTTCATTATCCAACATACAGAGCTCCAGGTTAACATTTCAGGTAAAATGAAGCATGCTAACATACATAAATAACTGCATAAATATATGAGGCTCTGCATTAAAAATAGTTATTCTACCTTATTTTTCACACATTTATTCATCAATTACAATACATTATTTTCATTTAGGAGACACTGCAATACCTCATGAGGAAACCTCTCAATTCCACCCCTACTCAGAGACTGTGGGCACAGTAATGCCAATGCTCTCAGGAAAACAGGGAAACCACATCTTAGCTCCTGTGTTTCCATGGTGAATTTTAAATGAGAAATGAGCACACGTGACCATTACTTAGTAAAAATGACGATATATTAACTGGAACACCCTCAAATGAAAATATCTGAACACTTCTAATAAGCCAGGGATCTCTATGGCCTTGAGACACATTTCTCTGAGATATTGTCAATTATATTATTTCCCAGAACAATAGCATGATAGTATATCTAGTGGGGGCTTAATTTATTTAACATTTCCAAAAAAAAAAAAAAAAAGTGAAAATATCTTAACTCAAAGCTCGAAAATTAAGCACAGCAAGTCTTCGGACATATGACGTGCACACTAAATTTCATATCCAGCAGATACATTCCACCTGCAGGGATACATGAACTAACCAACACATTATCCAGTAGGCTAACAGGCTAATACTGCCCTTGACTGTCTCCTGACACCTGTGAATTATGGACTCAACTCAATCAAGATATTTTATTTATTTATTCAAATTGGACCCCCATCGGTATACTTTCTAGAGTCAGTGAGGGCAGAGGCCAGGGCTCCAGCTCTTATCCACACATGAAAAACAAGCTGGTGAGTCACATGAGAGGTGGAGGGAGGAGGGGGAAAAAAGCGCTCATCTGTTTCTGACAGGACAGGAGACACTCAAGAAACATCTGTTTTGCGACACGTTCAGCCTGAGGAATGCAAATTACAAGTGTGGAAACAGAAAAAAAATAAAATAAATAAAACCGTGGTCACCAGTGGGGGAGGGGTGGACGTTAAAGGAACAAAGTGACGAGGCTCTCTGCGCCCGGCACCTCCCTAAGCGGACTGCCACGCCCTGGACACTGCGGTAACCAGGAGAAAGGAATGCCTTGTGTGGACCGGAGAGCTGGAACCACTGGACCTGGCACAGAATCCCACGGGACCTGCCGCCGTCTGGGTCTGTGTCAAAACGGAAGCCGGTCCTGAGTGACGGGGTCGGAGTTCGGCCCGAGCGGAGGTGGTCAGACAGCTGAGCCCACCGGCCCTTCCCAAACACTCCAGCCCAACGCAGTGAAGACCTGCGCTCGTCTCAAGGACAAATCAGAGCGGCCAGTCAATGAACTAATGCCTAGCTACATCAGTCCTCCGAGCCCAGGTCACGCCTGCCATTTGGTCAAATCTAGATGATATTCTATCTGTATATTTTTAACCATTGTTGTGCTTTGTTTTTATATTTGTAGATAATTTATAGTTTTTTTTAAAGCAGTCATTATTATTTCTTTACCAAATTCTCAATCTAATTGGTGAGAAAGGCATAATTAATTCCTGGTTATAAACTTTCTGATTAAACTGAATATGTTCCTAGCTCCTAGTTCCCAGTATCTTACATTTCCCTCTTCAAAATATTCACATAAACTGAAGCTCCATATCAGCTGGTTTGTTTCTTGGTCTCACAAGTATCATTATCAGATCTGAAAACCACCAACTGGTTGTTCCACATCCTTCTGGTAATACAGTCAGACTCATGACAGGGTCCTGCAGAGTAATGGCATTAAATGGTGAATTTACTGCTTCCCTCACATTCCTCCATCAGGGCTGACAGGCAAAACCTGCAAGCCTCCATCTCCTACTCATTTCACCACAACCACACCCCCCCCCATCATATGACCCAAGACACCACACTCTAGTTGACATGTCACACCTCCCACACGTGCGATTGGCTGACATGTCTAAGAAGTGGACTGGTTCATCTCACTACCTTTGGACATAACTGAATTAGAATGAAAAATATATTTAACTGCGTTTTGAAGTGAATTTGAAAATTTGTCCCAAATTAACTTGATCAAATTTTGATTACAGAATTATTCAATGTCGGTCTTGATACTTCGACTGCCAAAACTGAGAAGAAATGGTGAAGAAAAATGATTAGACAGCAATGGCGTTTTTGCGGCAGGTTAACCACTCTCACATGACTGGGTGTGAAGAAGTTGGACTGATGTGTGGATTGGTGGTGTTTACTGGCTTTGCACAGCGATTGATTTGAGTTGTCGGATACAGCGCTGATCAACTTCGACCTGAGGTGTGGTTTAGCAAGGTTTAGGGAAGCTAACAAAAGGAAAAAAAATCCTACCTCCGCCACCACGTCCTCAGATTGTTTCACCCTGGATACAACACTACTGGACGGATGGCAGTGTTGTCTCCAGGTTGTGCGCTTATCTCTTCTCTATAAACATAATCTCATTACCTGATATGACCTGCAATGACAGTGAGCACCTACACTCTGAGGTGAAGTATACAGTAATTACATCATTTGTAGAGCTTTTTATTTCCTCCTCAAATTTGACACAATTTGCTCACTCAGGGGTATTACATAACTTTATTGCACTCTACTTCTAGAAATGGCAACACAGTGCAGCACATGTAACTTGGATCAAGAGCAAAGGCCTCTGGAATATAGTCCACTCAGCCATTTAAGAATCTGCAGTCACATCTTTCTTTTGGTTTCTGTTTATGAGAGGGGGAGAGAGAAGAAGGGAAATAGAGCAGGAGACAAAGAGTGTCAGGGAGAGTGGAAAGGAGAAAAGACAGGAGGAGAGAAGAGATGAGGAGAGGGGGAGGGAGAAGAGGAGAGAAAGGGGAGGAGAAAAGGAGAGTCAAGGCGAGAAGAGGAGAGAAGGAGAAACAGGGAGAGGGGGAAGAGGGCAGGAGAAAGAATACAGGAGAAAACAGAGGAGAAGAGAGGAGGAGAGCAAGATTGACAGGGAGAGAGGAGAGAAGAGTAGAGGAGAGGAGATGGGGATCAATAGAGAGACAGGAGATGAGGAGAGAGGAAGCAATAGAGAGAGAGGAGAGGAGGAGAGGAAAGAGGGATGGTGCTGACACTGCCTCTTTGTGACACTGCACTGGAATGCACATCTGTAATTAAACATGTTTTCCCTGTAATGAGGTCCCTCCCAAAAAAGCCATTAAAGCAAGTTCTTCACAGGCAGACGGGAAATTCCATCTGTCCTGCACACACGTAAAAGCTCCACATTACCTAACACGTGCACAGAAAACCCCTCCTTGCTGGGCTAGCTGTCCCCTGTTCCATAGCCCCCCAGGCTTTTTCCCAGGGTGCAATCTGCTTTCCCAGAGGGGGCTGCGGTGACACGTTCACAGTTCTGACTGCTGGAGTCGGGTCTCATGGATAACAACCGCCATGCACACCTGACAGCAAGTGAGATGACCCTCAGCAAAAACCCAGCAAGCCACGGCGCAAACCTTCCTGAACTTCCATGTTACAAAACTGAATGTTTATGCTTTACTTTAACAAACGTTTTAAAAATACAAACGTGTGCAGCGCTAATATCCCAGGGATTCTATTAGTCGCACAGACTCATAGCTTTTGAAAGTTTCTGTTTCTATAGGAGTCTTGAAACAGCTCGTTTCAAGGATTGCACCTGGTCATAAAAGTGGAGTCTCGACCTACAAAATTTAGCTTTTGGTACAGCGAGTACTTAGAATTATATCCTGGCTATTGGAAATTCCAATCCACTAGCCTGGTCCTTGTAGTACTAGCATATCCACATTTCCACTCCATTATTATTTTCTCCTGCATTATCCTTCATGAGGTGCAAACCATACCTCAACCATGTGAAAAGAATCAACATCTAGACACAAATTAGCCAAAATGCACAATTAACACACAAGCTATGAGCATAGTGGTAAAGGGTGGGGTTCATACCTGAAAGGTTGCTGGGTCAATTCCCTACTGGGGCACTGCTGTTGTACCCTTGGTCAAGGTATTTTACCCTCTATTGACTCAGTAAATATCCAGCTGTGTAAAATGATAAAATATTAACCTGTATAGGTTGCTCTGGATAAGAACGTCCACTAAAGAAAATAATATAATATAATGTAATGCCATCCTGCGTCCTTCAAAGCTATAAAGGCGGAAAACCAGCTGGCCAAAATAAGCGTGTTCACATTACGGATCTATTAGAAGGGGTTAATATCCACTAAACATAGCTGGCTTGCGAGATAAGAAGCTGCCTTAATTTGGTTGGCTGGCTAGCCTCAAGCAATTACACCTAGCGGGTAAACTGACACAGTGGGACCCTTTGCTGAACTTGAGGCCCAGAACGGAGCTTTCAATTACTGACCAGGAACACTACCATCTAGCTGAGTCTGCTTATGGATTTCCCAGTATTTCATAGGACGATGATCATACCATCACATTAGGGCCAATTAAACTAAAATGACGGTCACGACATTCCTGCGGGAATGGCCATACTATGCATTTCAGAGGTGGGTGCAACATTCCCTTATAATGTAACGCAGATTATGGCCATTCTGTTATCTCCAGAGCCAGTTATATTACATTACACTACATTATTGTTATACATTTAGTAGACACTCTTATCCAGTGCAACTTAAATAGGTTACAATGTTACCCACTTATACAGCTGGATATTTACTGAGGCAACTGTGGGTTACGCACTTTTCCAAAGAGGACAACAGTAGTGCCCCAGAGGGGAATCAAACCAGCAACCTTTTGGTTACAAGCCCTGCTCCTTAACACATTGCAGTTCAGTCGAGATATAAGTTGAGGGGCTTTGAGGAAGTGTAACTTACACAACATCCAACTATTACTTCACAAGCAGGTCACTAATGCATTGCAAAGGTAGCAAAAGCAATAATGTATTATTTCAAGCAGACACTAAAACACACAATAAAATGGCTGAAGTCCACCCATTGTTTTCCATTGGTATCTAAATGTGTGCCAAGCATGCTCACAGAATACACAGAGACACATACATATATACATACACACACACAAGTTTACGGAAGAAAACTTGGACATGGCACTCCCATTGTACCTCAGCTGGAACCACTCCAGGTTTTACTGGAAGCAGATACGTGTACATCAAACACAAGCAGCTGGCATCCACTCCAACCCGTTTCTGGTAAAACATGGAATAGCTCAAATGGCTACGCAACAGAAGTGCTGTGTCAATCCCTGGAGTCTCTAACATTCAGACACACACACAAAATCACACACACACACAAACACACACACATGTACACACACACACACACACAAACATCCTCAGTTTCTGCAGAACTGGGAGCTGCTAAAATCAGGATATGGGACCCGTGTGCATGAGAGCACATCAGCCTGAACATAAACTTGCCTATACTGCCTTTAAAGCCAATGTGCACAATGCTGAATATCACAGTCACATCTCCCGATCTGCTACAATCTGTCATTAAAGTGCGGTGGCTTTTAAAATCCTTACAGTAAAGGATCAAACTGAGAGGGGAACAAAATTTGGAGAGAAAGCTCTGAATCACACAAATCACAAACAAACCAAATTGCATCATTTCTGATGGCATTAACCATTTCATCAAGCTTTTATCAAGTTTTACAGCAGAGCATCAGCTTCCTTCCTTTGTGTCCTCTGTGAAATGGCACACTGATCAAATCCAGGAGCTCCCGGCCACCACAAGAGAGAGAGTGTATTCTAAATCAATCAATCGTGCTCTGCAACCAAACAGACATTTAGAGCGAGAGAGCACTACTCCACGAAGCTGGTGGTGGGTAAACAGCTTACTTGGCTTTCGCATGGAACCACATGACTGCCTTAGCTTTACTGCACTGTGTAAAAACTAATGATTGACTCTAAATGGGAAAACATCTACTCTAATTAGCTCCGAGCATGAGCTGACCCTCAATGTTCACCATCACGCCTGAGTAAGATTCTGTGCTGTGCTGTGCAGCACTGAGACCAGACGCAGCAGTTAAATCCAGTGCTAAACACTCTTAGCAATGCACACTTGTTGCAACAGTAGGTTGGAAACTGGTCATAGCTGAGCGTGTTATGATATTGCATATTCCCTCTGTGACATGTAAAGGATGGCTCTAACGATTCAGGATCTGTACGGCTACTTGCCCAACCCTGTTGAAAGCACTTTCGTAAGAAGCTCTGGATAAAAGTGCCTGCCAAATTAAGAAATGTAAGCGTAAACGAGGTGGACCGTCAAAGGGAATTACATCTGCAGATGTTCCTTTAGGGTAACTACAGCACCCTGTTAATTAGGCAGCTTTTGACAACACTAGGCAAAAGACAGAGGACACTTATCATCAATAATCCTAACAAAGCAAGCGTCAAGACCAATCCCCTTCCTCTGCTGCCCTTAGAAGAGTGGGGTGATCTCACAGGCGTACACACACACACACGCGCACGCGCACACGCACACAGGTGGAACAGACAGCAAGCACAAAGGACCAACAAAACAACCCCCCCAAATTAAACAACAAAGGTAAGAAAGGTAACAAAGGTAACATCAAAGGTAAGAAAACAGAAGATCAGATCTAATCAGAATAATCTGAAATCTGAAGAAACAAAACAGGAGAATAATTAACTACACTACAACACTGCTCTGGATATGCTAACCAGATTAGATCTGAAGGCCACTCAGACCATGCGGTCAGGTCCGATTCCCCTAGTGTTTTAGGCGTGAGGTAAGACATGTTGTTGTCTGGATCAATACCAGCTAACCTCGAGCACGCTTAATCATCCGGCCAGATAAAGTAAACAGCATCACCTCGGGAGCCGGCCAATCAAATCAATGCTCGTCAGAGCTCCATTTGTGCTTTATCGCCGAGCTATCCTGCCTCACCTCATAAACACGCAAACCGAGAAGGATCCCGCCCGCCGCCCGACAAGACGGTTTCATAACTGGACGCCAGATTAGCGTTACCCGCTCGCCCATCTGTCACAAACTGTAAACACGGTCTGCTACCCACCTCCCACCCCACCCCGAGCGGCTGCCCCTTCGTTTATGTTGACACAACAGCGCCCGGTGCCCGAGCGATCGTTTCCAGCACCTGGCATGCGCTTCTCAGCACGAGAAGATAAAGCACAGGTGGGTGTTAGCCTGGCTTTGAGAACAGTATGATGAGAAGATATATATGTATATTAAATACATATTGTAAATCCTGCATCCTCTCTCCCAATCCAAGCACAAAACTTGCAGGGGCTACCCAAATATTGACATTAGCCGGGAGATCAAACGGGTGTGTTATGGCTGTAAAGTTCCTGCGATCCCTTCCAATGGTACTAAGGTAGAATAGGGCTTGTCTGCCAGAACACTAAGGAATGCAGTTCCAGCGAAGGGGGGGGGGGGGTACCCTTACGTCACAGGACAAGCATTTTAAACACAAGATGAGTAACCTCTTGGTATCCGCTTCGGAATCACGGGGATCACGGGGCAATCAGCTTTAAGATGGGGGGGGGATCAGACTTCAGCCATAAAGCAATAACCTAGGGTGAGGCAATGCAAGTTGAGGAGTGACGGAAACGCTTTTGGCTTCTTTACAGCGCGACTTCACTAATCGCAAAACTAATTTAGAGCACGTGACAGCCTACTCAATGACACCTAAATGTCGTCATGAAGAGATCCCGTAAACAACCTGCAGGACGGTGTGACCACAGGCCGGGCAAGAATGCCTAAACCTACTGTAACCGACACGATCTCTTTCTTAATCTAACTGAATGAATTACTTCAAAGGAGAGCGACCAATTTTTTTTTTTAAAAAAAGTGTCCGTAAATTGCAGGGATTAAGAAAGGTAAATGAGAAAGGGCTTACGATTGTAAAACACACATTTACAGTAATTTAAACTGTGACTTTATTCTTTGCACATTTGGTTTGTGCAAACAGAATGACGCGTTCCGAGAGAGAGACGAGGGAGACAGAATGAGGAGGAGAAGAGAAGTAAAGACCGGCACTGGAATGTGAAATGAATGCCCTTCTCTCCCTCGCCAGCCGTCGCTCCAGCTGTCACAATGCTGGCCCAGTCAGTCCGGTATCCGCCTGCGGTCTGTACGCACACAATGCGGCATCCCGTCACTGCGCCGCATACCTACACCCTCTCTCAACGTTCGCTAAAGATAGCGATGGATCGCCCTCCACTCCACCCTTTAAAATAAGACCCCCCCCTCTCAAAACAAACGCCGACGAAAAAAATCGTCTGCTGCCAAAACGTATTTAAAAAATAAGTTACGTTAGCCAGATAGTTGACGTTAGCTCACTAACTAGCTAATAGAAAACGGAGGCAGACCATCTAGAAAGCAGGTTGTTTCAGAACTTCAAAAGTTGTTCTTTTGGCAAATATCAAGTAGGCTGTGGACATTTACGCAAATTAACAGATGGAACAACACATAGGGAAATGTGCCATCAATGGAAAAAATACTTGACCCCCCACCCAGCCAACACACAGGCCAGATGTATCTTGCTAGCTAGTTAGCTTCTGTTACTTCTCCTGCTAGGAATTCAGTTATCAACACTCAATCCGATTAGAGGAAACTGGAAACAAAATGTTTAGATCGCAAAGCACAGAACACGTTTGGAAGTCTCTCAAGGCGGTAAGCCTCACTGACAACCTGACTTCGAGGCAGGCAGACAGACGGACAGACAGTGTTACTGGTCAGAGAGCGTGGGGCCCGTCTGTACACGTTTTTTTGGATAAGATCATTCCCAGATTCGGACAGACTATGTCTGACGATAAAGTAAAAGTCTGTCTGAACATAAGAGCACCGTAAAAGTATTAGTCACACATAATTGGAACGTGATTTTTATCATGGGGTTGAAATTTTCATCCACCATCCAATCCATTATTTCCTCTTTTAATAACAAATTGTCTTTAGTCAAAACTTTTGTTAGCTAGCTGCTTAGCCAACCAGCTAGCGAGCTAACTTATTCGTGGGGCCAGATATTGACTTACCTTCTCAGAAATGGAGGACAGCCACTTTTTCTTTTGTTGGGATTTTTTCTTCAGACACTCAATCCGGTTTAATGATACCCATGTCCAGAACCGTTAATTAAACTTGGCGAATCAGGGTAAATTGCGGAAAACGCAAACTTAACTTTGTTACGACTTCCCCCCTTTCTGCGACCTGGTACTGACCCCTCTCATCAGATTCGGACGGGACGGGACACGGCAATGCCAGCTTGCTGAGGGGGGGAGCGGGGGGTAGTAAAGAGAAAAAAGTTGGGTGGGGGCGCTCTGTCCTTAACAAAAATGAAAATAATCCAAACCGCAAATAAATGTTCAAATCAAAACGGATCGCGAATAGTCACGGAATTTCGTGGCGTCTCGAAAAAGTTTAGAACGAATCTCGATTCGATCGGATTAAAAATTTGAAGCGACGGTCAAAAGGGAGTCGGATCTCCGCTCCGGGAGAACGGGATCTTCAATCTGCGTTTCTCGCTCCGGACACAGCCTCAGGAGTGTGACCTCGCCTCCTTCGGTTGCGAGGAGGCAGGATAACGATCAATTTGGGTGTTGGGATCAGTTTAGTTTCGAATCTAAAAGGAAAATAAAAGAAAAATAAAAGAGAGGAAAAGTTGCCGGCAGCCGCAGTGTCTGCGTGCGGCCCGTCTGTCTCCCTCGCCTAGCGCCCCCCCCTCCTCACTCAGCGGCTGGAGCCGGTCGCCATGTACCGCGTGACGTCAACCTGAGAACCGGAGAACCAGGGAGGATTCTTAAAGGGAAAGTATATACGTGTACATATATATATAATTTTTACATATCTCAGTTTTGTGAGGCACATGCTTGTCTGTACTCTTGTTTATGTGTCTGCTTACAATAAGTTCACTGTTGTACCTTTGTAAATCGCTCTGGATAAGAGCATCTGGCAAATGGAAAATTAAATATAGGCTATATGGAAATCTGAACACATGTGTTTGGTCTTATTGTGCTGGTGAACTAGACTGCTCCCTAATAATTAACATAACTTTAAACAACTGTCTGCTTTCAGACTCTTTTTATGCACAGCATTCTTGACAGCATTCTTGAACTGAAGTATGAGAAACCTGATACTTTACTCCTAGTTGTGCCTTTTCATCTCACCAAATAAACAGCAGACACTAAGTCTTCATCTTAAAACACTGCAAACTAGAAAGGAATCATAAATATCAGTGCATTAATTAATTGGATTCCTTAACTGAATGTGTGTCACAGTTAAGAAGTTAAGTGGAACAAAAATTATGACTCCACTTTCCCCCTGAATGGGAGACACTTCTGAACAGCGCAACACTCACTGTAGTCCATTATAGTATTTGCTTTAGCCCAGAAGGGGCTGCATCACTGACTGGCAGTGTGGCCCTCCTGCTGACTTTGTCGACGTAGTAGATGCATCACATATTCTAACAAAACATTCTACATCCAGCTGTGGAGTATGGTTGAGTGCAGAGACAGTGAGCACCGACTCTATACACAGAGACAGCGAATCCCTACTATTCTCAGAGCCAGTGAGCCTTGATTCGATACACACAGTGAGCACCAGGTTTATACAGAGAGACAGAGGGAGTGCTGCTGTCTTTGTATTAACTTTTTCTATACATAAGCCTTCTGTAGCATATAAAATATTATGTATTATTTCTTGTCAGTTGTTTCTATTTAGTTGTTTCTATTGTATCCAAAGTCCTGACTGAGAATCACTAGCTGTCTGCATATGTGTGTGTGCCTATGCCCATGTGTGCGCTCATTGTCGAGGACATGGAAGTCATAACACACTGTCACTGAGCAGGGGCAGTGACATGAACAGACCAATAATGGCACAGGAGCACAAAAGGAACCTCTAACTATGGCCATCCATGTCTCCCGGTGGCCCCACCCCTTTCCACAGCTCCCCGCACGCACAGGCAACCCCGCCCCCACCCACACATGCGTGCATGTAGCTGTGATTGTTTGGGACACACAGGATACCAGGTGTTTCCTGACCCTGTTGCCCACCCCTTCACATCCCCCACCCCTGTCCCTGACGGCACTCCAGGGCTGCAGGAAAGCCAAACCTTGCACGATGACCTGTCCCCTCTGCTCTGATGCCAGACCAGTTTGTGAACCTCGGTGTGGCCACAGGTGGGGAAGGGGGTGGGGTCTGCCAGGGGAGCAGTTAGACGGGCAGGCTAGTGACACACACGGCCTTTGTGGAAAGCAACAACAAGAAAAAGAATCAACAGGTCTGACCGAGAAGGCACAAGCTCAACTCGTTATGAACTTCTGAAGCTGCCTAATAACAAACTGATCATTTGAATCAGCTGTGTTGGAGCAGGGAGAGATCTAAAACATGCAGGGCAAGTGGTACTCCAGGAGAGGTTTGAGAAACGCTGTTTTAGACCATTACTCAAACCCAGCAGTATCACCAAAATCTTCCCCTCACAGTTCAACACTCCAGCATCTCTGTCTGCAATGACAGGGTCATGTGGCTAGCATTCTTGGAAGGTTCTACATTGCTGCTGAAAGAGGGTTTAAGGTCTGTGTGTTTCTAAACCCAACATGCTCTGACTTGGAAACAGCCATTATGTTGCTTGTTTTCATATCTTGGAACTCATGTTACCACATTTTCATTACCTGGCTACACATCTACCATAGGTATAAGAGTAGAGAAAGGTGCTTTTAAATAAATACAGATGTGTAGAAAGAAATATTTTCAGGAAAGAAGTAAAGGTTAAAAGAGGTAGAGTTGTAGGAAACAAAGGAGGATTTACATGCTTGGCAACAGTGGCTACAGGCAGGACTTCCCCTTGGAAATCTCAGCTGATGTGCTCTTACTGTGTGCAGGGCCCTGTGCATTTAGCCTGTTCAGCCTCCGGGTTTCCTATTAACCACACTGCTGATGAGAGCTGGACTTTCCAGATGTAACACAAACACACTTCATCAGTTTCTTATGTGAGAATTGAAGGCGTGTCATTTCCTCGCTTTGCGTTTTTAAGAGACAATAATCTGAAACGTCACAAGTTTGCTTTGACCGGAGGTACTCCCCAGCTCTGGGTGGTCGGTATCTGTTAGTCTTGCGCCCTCTAAGGGCCTGCTTGTGCCACTGCCTGCACCACAAGTGCAAACCAGATATTTGGCAAGGGGAACAAGCTGAAGACAATTAAGAGAACTGTGGATAACCTGAATGAAAACTATTATGTTTTCATTCTGTCTGAAGTCTTCCCTGATCTAATGTGCTTGAGCTATTGCTCCATCTTTTGTAGAAAGAGAATTGAGCCTTAAGATAATTTGTTTACAGTCTTGCTAAATGCAGACATATTCCCTATAGTGGCTATCAGGACAGAGTGTCAAATGCTTGAAACTGAGCATATCTGCATTTCAGTTTTCCCCAACTGTTAACACTCACATCTTGAAAAAATGTCTCATGTTCTCAAAAGTCTCAACAAAATGCTCAACAGTTTCTTAACACAGCAAACTTCATAAAACTTGTGCAAAACAAAACACTGGATTCAAAACCATGTTAACACCCTTCAAAATTAAACGCTTGCATCAAATAATATGTCATCATATGAATCGCTATCACTGAACACTAGTTTCACACACCGATTATAAATACAAAACACCACCATCAGGATTTATATGTCTTTGTGGTCTGATAATACCTTATTATAGATAATCTTCTTACATTTTCATTTCCAAAATGAACAAAAATTTTCAGCACTTTGGCCTGAGCTGCTTGGTTTCTCCCTGTCTGTCTGTCTGTGTGTGTGGGTGTGTCTTTTGTTTTTGTTTACAGGTCCTTGTGTTTGCTTGTCCCGCCTGCCTCCCCGCTCTCGTGTTACTCGGTTACGCCCGTCACCTGAAGCTTGTTCCGCACACCTGTGTCTCGTCCCCTCATCATCTGCCTGCCTACATATACCCTGCTGTTTTCTTTGTTTTTTGTCTGTTCATTTCAGCGTCTTAGCTGTTTTGTTCCTGCTGGTTGTTTGTAAGCCTGCGCTGTTTCTGCTTGTTGCTGACTCTTGCTTGTCCTGGGGTGTGCTCCAGATATCAGGATTTGCGAGTTAACCATATCGTTTAACTCGAAATTCACAGAATTCTGGAATGTTGATTCCAGATACAAAGATCAGGAAAGTCCAGTTTAGTTACTGTGTCAACTTATGGTCTGAAACGAACCTGAAAAATGGCAGGTTTGAGTTAAACCCGACCACGCTCGCAGTATTTAAGCAGCAGATAATTCAATCGGACGTTTCATCTGTTTCGATAATGTTGTGTCTTTTCATTGAAGGTCCAATTGACACAGAGGCTCAAATTATTTGCCGAGAATGCGTTTAGACCTCGTTGTGATTTTGTCATTTTCAGAGGAGTTTCTTTGCGAGCGTTAGTTTTTCCATCACGGTCCATAATCTACAACAACTTTAAACCTCACGTCTCAAACGTCAATCGTCATGGATTTGCGCTCATATCGTTACAAACTCTGCATTGCCCCCTTTTTGCCAATGGCAGCTTTCTATATAACATTGGAGATGCTGAAAACATCGGGAGAGCAACAGTGTGCAGATCCGAAAAGTTTGCCTTGTATTGAAGCACTTTCTGCACATTATTTGTTTTCGCGGGATTTAAAGCAGTAAGGGTTGAAGGGGAATTCTACAGAATAACGTGTTGGTTAATCTTATGTAAAAAAAAAAAAAATATATATATATATATTAAGTGTTTAGGCACTGAGCTGTTTGAACAATGAATAATCATCATTTAACATTTCAGGATTTCTAAATGTGGCTGTGTGGATGGAACACAATTCCTATTAAAGTTCCAAGTGTGAACGAAGGAGATTGATGCTGTGAAAAAAAATTCCTATTCAATGTGCAGGTAATGACAAAGGTTTAAGTGTCTAAGTCAAATCTTCATTTCAGATGGTAATGAAACTCATTCTCTATTGTCAAGATAATATGCAATGCCACCCACATCACAAATGTGGAAGCCAAATGGCCAAGGTCTGTACATGATTCAGGGGTGTTTCATGAGTCCACCTTGTACAACAGCGCAGTGCCACTACAACCTGGCTGACTGCAGGAGAAGAGCCAGAGTGGAGATGACCATTGGCATCCTCAAGGCCCAGTTCCACTGCCTGCGTGGGCTCAGGGTCACTCCAGAGGGGGCATGTGACATTTTGGCAAGTGTGGTGTTACACAATATTGCCACAATAAGACGAGAAAGATGCTCACCTGCAATTGTAGAACAAGATGATGCACCCCCCTGCCACCTTCCTGACAACCGAGATGGCTGGACTGTGAGGGACATGATTTGCAACAACCAGTTCAACTGAGTGCAACATCACCCCAACTGCAGTTTTTTTAAATTTTTTTTGTGCATGCTCAATGAATACAGCAGTTTGTCAGGAGGTTCTAGTAGTATTTTCATTTTATGATTTCAGTTAGAGACATGGGTGATAGAGGCATATGAAAAGCTATTCTTACTGTGCTAAGACGTTCTCTGGAGTTGAATAGATTCCTCCCCAGGGGAAGGGGAACAGCCAGCCATGGTCTGACAGGACAATGACAAGCAAGATTTTAATCTGTGACCAAATAATTAGAAGTTACCCCTCTCAGAATTTAAGGAATACCTCTATGGGCCTCTCTGTAAATGCTGAGAGTCTCATCTTCATCCTCGAACACAAAATGTTTTACATGTAGGCTGCTTGAAACCTATGCATTAGGCAAAATCTGTTGAAAATGAGGCACTTACTGATAGAAGAATGTCCAGAAGATTGAGGACTCCTTCAGTCACTGGAGATTAAGGTGGTTAGATGCAAAAGTATTCATCAGCAATCAGCCTTTATTCAAATATGATAAACCTACCATTTATATAGGCGCTTGTGTCCTGGGGAGTAGTTGGCCCTGATGAGCTACCCCCCTGGAATGCCATCCATAAATGGTCTTTCTGCATTCTGGCTAACTGCCAGCTCTTCAGCCAGGGTGAAAGGTGATGGTGGGCACCCTCCACCTGTTTTACGGGCCTCTACCTTCTTCTTGTTGGCTACAAAGTAAAACCTAGGCCTAGGCCTACATTTACAATTAAGGAAACAAATTGGCTATAAAGCAAATAAAATATTAATTTTATTTAATACTATTAAATACAAAGTGCATTTCACATCACTGGGGTTACATTTGATTCAAAAACATAAAATGCATTCAGTATTATAGTGTACAATGCAGGCAAAATTACATTTTCTCAAGTTACTTTAAATACTGAATGCAACATAACTACTTTACACAACTTGATAATCTTATGTCAGCAATTATTTTGCCACGCCATTTCCCTTTCCTTTGCTGCTGTCGCCGTATTACTTCTCTTTAAGAATATTTGCCGGTAGTCTTGGTGTGCTGTCATGACTACATGACCCCCCCCCCCCCCCCCCCCCCCAAAAAAAATCCATTTTCTCATTCCATTCTTCTACAGTTTAGTGATAGAGATTGTAACATGGTATATGTTGAAGAAAATGTCTTCTATGATTTGTTTTTGAATTTCTCTAATTGCCTAGTTTGCCACCACCATGTTGAACCAACACCACCAACATATTGAAATATTGATATATTGGGCTACAATATCCAGTTTTACATGTATGTAAAGTACTATGCTATGCTTCATTTCAGTTGATCGCTTTTTGAATTCACCTACATGCTCTTGCATATTGTATGTTACTACACATAACAACACAGTGCACAACAGAGCAGATCACTGGCTAATGTCCCCTTACCTATTCTTATTTTAAAATGTCCAAATAAATAATGGTCACAGTGAAATGGCTCTAACTGGACTGCACCTGCTGTTCTAGCCTGCCTCATGCTCAACCTGTAGCTGGTGAAACAATCACTCAGCACTGCACAAATGTTATTGTAGTAGTTTTACTGTCTTTTGGTCAAGCTCTTTCTCTTCCCCCTACCACTTCCTCTGCCCCTCTCTACTCCATTTCATTGTTATTCAGTAAGGAAGAATTCATGACCCCTTTTATTCATGACAAAGCACTGACAGTTATTGAATAGTTCAACATTCTGAGTATGCAACAGGTGAAGCCTGAATTAGGCCAATTGGTAATTAGAGTTTGGTATGTGCCAGCATGTTTCCCAAATGAAGACATGACGCTTCATTTTGAAAACTGTGCTGCAAGTCGAGCTGTATGTGAAATGTTTCACAAAACAATGACATGGAATTGCAATACGAGTAAATACAAGTGAAATGTGCTTGTAGTTTTGCAGCAGTGGGTTTGGGCACTGATTCTCAATTCTGCTCCTGTGGGCCCCCTGCTCCACATGTTTCCCCTGCTCCATCTTTCCTTGCTCTACCCACCTGACTGAACTCATCAGTGGCACTTTTGATTAGCTGAGAACACCTGACGAGAGCGTGTTAATCACACTACTTTCCATCAGGTGTGTTTAGAGCAAGGATGGATAGAAGATATGCAGGACAGTGGGCCTCCAGGAGTAGGATTGAGAAACACTGGGTTTTGATGTATGAGCTTCAGCTTTTACTCTTTGTGTGTATACTTGCAGTCACTGTGCATAAATAATTGAGAAAAAGTATAATGCTGAGGATCACTTCCTCTGATTCACACAAAGCGAGCAAACTCTTGAGTGATGTTAATTAATGCAGTGCAATTTTACATCCAGTTAGAGTGCATGTTATTGTAAGATAAATAAATGATATATTTACCTAAGATTCCAAATGAATAGATTAAGGTGTCTTCATCTGTATCATCCACCACTGATCTGAATGCAACAAATACATGTCATTTAAAAGAGTGGTGGTCATTATCTTGCTTTAAGCTTGATATTTCCCCCTAACTTTTTTCGGTTAGAGCGAGAATAGAAAATTCTTGTTTACATCATTATCCTGAAGAGTACATGCTGTACAAATAATGTGAGGATGTGTGTGCTCCTGTGTGTACACCTGTGCGTGTATTGCATGTTATGTCTGTGTATGTGTGTATTTGTTTGTGTATGCATGTGTGTGTGTATGTGTGTTTCCCTTCAGGAGGTCCAGGGCACAGTGAGGAAGTAAGGAATACCTCTCTGTCTCCCTCCCTCCCATCCTTCCCCTCCCTCCCCACCTAAAGGCTAGTGTACCCAGGAGTTCTGAATCAGGATCTTCCATCTCTGGTTAGGACTGCTCAAAGCAATCCTTCACTCTCTCTCTCTCTCTCGTGCTCTCTCTTTCCCACACACACACAATGAATATAGTTACATGTACACAAAGGCATGCAAACACTCACGTACACACACACACACATGAAAATATGCACACACATACACACACTGTGGTTTTCCCAGGTCTTAGCAATGGCTAGGTTGGTGCAGGTGGGCCGAGATGACCTCTGGACAAGGTTGCATGGCAGCTGAAGCATGTCCTGGTCTCAGGTGATGCCCCTGGACTGTATGAAGAGGCTGTGCCCTCTGGTGACCTCTTGTGACAGGATGACACAGCACAGCCCTGACGGTCCCCAACAGAGGATGATGGAGCGCTGTCTGGACAACTCACACTGCAGACCAACACAGCCTGCAGAGCTCATGTACCCCAGACCTAGCAGCTGGCAGTGGGCAAATTGACCTCTGGATCATCTAAGAGACTGAGGACCATGATTTCCCCTGGTTCTGGGCAGTGACCCCCTGGTGGCTGTGCCACTCACAGCTTCCCCAGTCTGAGCACACAGAGTAGCTATGGTTAGCCTCCCCACAGCACTCACACCAACGATGGGCATGCAGACATGTGCCAGTAGTGAGCTAGCTGCTTGCAAGCTCATCACATGGATGTGATATTCTGTACTGTGCACCAGTACAGTTAGTGATACTGATGAGCACCATGCAGTTAGTGATACTGATGAGTTGTAAGGTTATTGAGCATGTTATACAGTGAGATAAGAAATATAATCTTGTCCTGGCAACCCCTTTCAATCTGTGGCTCAATAAAAAGTCAGCTAATTAACTGACCATACCGTAACACAACTGAAGGTGGGTTGGTGGATTGCAGTATTTCTTATATCTCAGCACAACTATTAAATCCATGTATGACTTATTGAATACCCCTCGAGGGTGTTCAGGGTGTTGTGTTGAACTTAGTGGCAGCTGGTGAGCTGGAAACAGGGGAAGCTGAAACATTACCTTTAAATCTATCATTACTTTCAACCTGTTCCCCTTTATCCTCCTTGATTAACAATAAAACAAAAAATTCACAGAATAACTGACACCAATCGCGTAAATGGAGTAAATGATTATGCTCGCGAAACAGCGCAGATTGTCTGTAGTTTGTCTACTTTTGAAAGGTACAACGTGACATTGTTAAATTAACAAGGATGGCATTTATCAATTTAAATTACGTTAAATGCTCATGACACAGGTCTGTGTTCTAAACGATATTGTTCATTGCACTCAATCTAACCTAAAAGTTTATTCTCAGTAATTTAAATCGATCTAACTAAATTTAGCTTCGTTTTGTAATTTGAATTTTGTAACACAAGAAACCTATAATGTGCAACATTTAAGAGAAAGCTTTGGGATTACTTTCCACTTAACTGTTCAAACTGCCATCCTTGTTAATTAAACAAAACCTCATGCTGTAACTTTCACAATAGCACACAAACTAGACAATCAGCGCTGTTTCGCGAGCATAATCATTTACTCTATTTACGCGATTGGTGTCAGTTATTGTGTGAATTATTTGTTTTATTGTTAATCAAGAAGGATAAAGGGGAACAGGTTGAAAGAAATAATAGATTTAAAGGAAAAGTTTCAGCTTCCCCTGTTTCCAGCTCACCAGCCGCCACTGCAACTTTGGGCTGATTACTTCAAACAGCGAGAGGCTATGACTTCACTGTGAGGTTCACCTTGTCTCTTTGTTTTGTACTCTGTAGCACCATCTGGTGGTGAAGTGTGCTTTTGATAATTCTGTAAAAATGCAAGATGCCAGGCAATCAGCTACAGGTTATGACTACATCCATGTCTGTCTGTTTTGTGCTCTGTAGCACCACCTGGTGCTGAAGTGTATTTTTGATAATTCTGTAAGAATGCAAGGCTGTACCTCAGTACCTCAACCCTAACTCCTTAACATGGTCCTGCTCCACTCTGTGGGTTTTATAGCCTCCACATTAGTGACCTGGGTCTTTTGGCATAGTGGGCTGAGGGACTTATTTGATATGACACACTGTATGTGTGTGAATGCAATATGGTCAATCCCATCAGCTACGCTGGCTATTTTGGCAAATATTTACTAATATTTTTTTCTGCTTACTTTTTCTTAGCATCAGGAAGGCAATCCTGGCCAAATTCCCAATCAGGCACCTAGTTTTATTGCAATTTCCCAGATAATTCACTCCCTCTCCACATCAGCTAACGCATGGTCCCCATTCTGACACAAAATGGCTGCCGTGCACCACACAGGTGGGTGTTAACCCTTTCCTGCATACAGGCAAACGAGTGTGATCATTCTAGAGTGGTCCGTAGAGTGTACAGTCAAACTGGTGTGATTAGAACACTAGATTAGAACAGCTATTTACAAGTGATGTACCAAAGCAACATTCGTTCTAAACCAACTGCTTTTTCAAATAAAAACATTCCACAAATGCAATATGTTTTTTTTTTCCCAATGCCAATTCGCATAAGTTGCAACATAAGCAGCATAACACAGTTCTGACTCCCAAATCTGAAAAAAATCTGGCTAATGTTAGCGGAAAAAGTATATGAATATTTGCTATATGAAATCTATATCATATTATGCATTCTTAAAATTATATTTTGAAATGTTATTATGATGTCATAACCAAATTCTTGAAGAGCAATTGTGCACAAGCTGAACTAAGTCATGCTGGGGGGCAGTTGGAAACATTTTAGAACTTATGTGTGAAAATGATTGCTTTCTGACACTGTATCACTGCACAAGGGTACCAATTCAAAGCTCCAGTCACATTCTATAAAAATAACAGAGAGGGCGGGAGAAGGACAGGAAGGTGATGCTTTTTGTCAGGGTGCAGGCGCGGACTCAGACGCAGAACGCAGACCAAGTGAGTACGGGTTTCACAGGCTTTAATGAAATCGCTGGGCAGGCTCGAGGTAGCAGTAGACAGTTCAAGTAAACACAAACCGGGAGCGGGGATCAGGAACGGGAACAGGCTGGGTCGGAGCCAGGTGGTCAGTCAGATCAGGCGACCAAGGCAGGAGTGGCAGGCAGAGACGAGGTCCGAGGTCGAGCAGGAGTCAAAACAGAATACAGCAGCATGGAAAACAAGCAGGTACGAAACAGTGAAAAACACTGGAACAAACTAGCAACAAGACAGAAACAAGCAGGATATAAATAGGTCTGGGCTGATGAGGCGATGGGATGCAGGTGAGCAGGCAAGCAGGTGGATCTGGAAATCAGGTGGGCAGGGGGAGGGCGGATAGCGCCACATGTCCGGTGATTCACTGGTGTGATACCACTTTAATGCATGTGGCCACCAGTGTGTGACAGCTGATACTCAACCGGTCGCCACAGGGTTGTTTGCTGATCCGTTGTGGTCCCCAGGGGAGGGGTTTTCGTATCACCCTCCCCGACACTCACGTTACCTCATCAGTCACAGACTGTTGAGGCTTTTTGTCCCAGGAAAGAGGGTCAGCCATGGCTCACACCTCCCCAGTCAGTCTCCAAGCGAGTGTGTAGTGATGCATGTCACTCACCTGCTAGCCCCTGCCTTTGGTAAGGTGCTGAAGGTAAAGTCTCTCTGAAGATGGATTGTATGTCTACCTGCAGGATCAGCTGAATGCGCTCATCAGCAGAACTTAACTTCCCACTCAGGCTTATGTGTCCAGTGTCATTTGGACAACAGGCATTTTACAGTCAAGTTCACAGTTACAATATACTGGAACAAGATATGGAACAAGATGGTATATAAAGTACATACACACACACACACACACACGTGTGTGTGTGTGTGTGTGTGTGTGTGTGTGAATGCATTCAAACACACAGGGCCCTCCACATTTATTCAGAGCCTTAATTAAATAAGAACAAAAACTATAACAAAAAATATGATAATACTGGGTCATTTCTTTTCTGAAAAGTTTTTAAAAGACAGAAGCGCCAACTGGGATCTTGTCTCATGGCACTCCTCAAAGTTGCTATGGCATTTAAGAAAGATTAGGGGTGTTAACCCAGGTGTCTAGGTTACCCTCAAGCCCCCCCATCACCCCCCCCCCCCCCCAGCCCACAGTTGATGTTTGCATTCTGAGCCCATCTTCATTCCCCAACCCGTCACTGCAAAAGTGAATGGAGTCCGCAGCTGACCCTCCTATTTAAAGGAAAGCTAAATGGAGGCAAAACCAGAGGCAGTGGGAGTCTGCCGTGACAGAATGCACAGACGCAGTACCCTACCTCCACTATTAATCATGACCGGCTGTTTCAGCTCTTCCCTGTTCACTGCCTACGGATTACCTCTTCCACACAGGTTTCTTTGGCAAACAGCAGAAATTACCAGCAATACCTCAGCAGGCTGCAAGCGAGGGGCCACAAAGCCTGCGCTAACCTGCTTCATCTTCTGACACTAAGCAGGGCAGAGCATGTGTACTGGCTCAACTGTTGTCTTTATGGAATTTTGTGTATCGCTTTTAAATGAGCGTTACATTTATTTTTATTATTAATAATTACTAGTAACTTACTAGTGCTGCCAGAAAATGGAAGATCTTTGCTGAACTGACCTGTTAATTAGTTTGTAAGGGCAGAAAATTCTTTTGTTTCTGTGCATCCAGCATTGACAAAGCCAAAAATATCAAACAGGTCTAAACCAATGTATAACAGTAATTTAGCAAACACTATTATTCAAGTAATCTGGAAACCATCTTTGTCCAGAGAGACTTGTATTACGATAGGCACTAGAGCTGATATGTAGACTTGATATGGCTACAAACAAATATTCACAGCATATTGCATAAAACCTTGAGGTAAAATTACACAATGCAAGACAGTAAACAATACTATAATGACACAAGTTAAAGCCCAGGGGTCTGCTTTGTTTTCTGCATGGTGGACTTGTCTCTGTAGATCTGTGGGCCTGTCAATGCCAGCATAATTGAGGGTGCTTTCTGAATGTGCTTCAAACAAAGGAATTTATGTATGAATACAACACACACACACACACACATGCCATTTTCTGCCAAATAACTATCTGCTAAAATCTTTCTCCCATGCAATCTTGAAAAAGTGGGTTGGGAAGTCTGGGCATGCATACCTCTAACAGCTCTATGTATCTCTGAAAATGGTGTTATTTCAAGTAGGGGTTGAAACTGAAATTGAACATCGACTGAGATGGCGAATCCTCTGCATTTTAACTCAGATCTCACTAAAAAAAAATATTTTTGAGCTTTTGGAAGCCAAGCTTGGATGTACTTTGAGGATACTGCAGCTCTGCCAAACTTTAATTCAAATGTATGTTTTATACTATGAATACAGTTCATAAATAAACTTCTCCCTGTTGGTTAAATGCAGTTTACCCAACGACAGTAAACAGGTAGAGCATGGGTATGTGCCTCTTGCTTGTTCAGATCTGCTGTTTTCAATCAATTTTATGGTTTATCAAACTGTAATGTTCTTAATTTTACCGTTTCCTATGTCTTACTCGCTTGTTGGCCCGAGTTGTTACCAATGCTACCGAAATGGAAATGTATGCACCTGCTGCCTTAATGTTACCGTTTCAATGCAACATCAAAAAGCAAATTCTTAATAAGTGACTAGTGACTATTTATTGTCTACCAGTCGTTATATACAACGTTCGACATGGAGAGCAACCTATTAGGCTATATGGTGGGAGCAGGAGTTGCAAAGACACGGTGTTGTTCTCGGATTCATTATCATTACTTAACGCTTTGAAAACCCAGGGGTCATTTGAACACAGTTCAGTGTATTCGACGAGCAGAACCTACACCTGCAATTTGGGATGAGGGATGGGTATGGGGCTTGTTTGTTGGTGTAGGCTACCTCAACAAGCCTGTCTGTATGCGCGTTTGCGTATGATCTATGTTTGAGACTGCGTAAATTCCATCCATGCCAAAGCTGAATCTTCATGTGTTGTGATCCGTCACACATCGAGGACAAAAGCTTGTTTCATTGCAGACAGCTATTTATGTCGTCCCTCCTGTGCCCCGCACCCTACTTTTTTTCCTCGCTCCGTGTCATTTTTGTCTTTCTTTTCATTAATTTGTTGTTCCTCACGTACTCCCACAGCATCTCCTCCTCATTACTTACTGCGATGACCTGGCTCCCTCTAGAGCTTCAATATCCCTTTATGGCTCCCGCGTCGCTTTCTCTATCCCTCTACTTTCTTTTCCTAATCCGACAATCTCCCTTCCCCTCCCCTCCCCTCCCCTCCCTCTCTCTCTCTCTCTCTCTCTCTCTCGCCCTCTCTCTCTCCCTCCCTCTCTCACTTCTGTTCCTCTCTCTCTCTCTCTCTCTCTCTCTCTCTCTCTCTCTCTCTCTCTCTGCGCGGTGACGTCATTCTCCAGAAGAAGATGGCGGCGTGTAAGAAGGCGGAAGGTGAGGAGGATCCAGGGTTTCTTATGCTTCTTTTTCTGCTTTGCTTTTATCTATATTTACTGTCACTATTACCCGACTGGCTTTAGCCGAGGTTCCGTTTTGTATGCGTTTGTGTTCCACAACAGGATCGTGTAATTTCGCTGCGCTAGGAGGCATGCTAATTTATAGAATATTGGTCGATATGCTGGTTGGCTATATAAATAATGAAATATGATAATTTGAACGGGCACCATCTGAATTTCTATCGCAAATAAATGGACAGAGTCTTGTGTTATGATGGTGCGTTAATGGATTAATTTCTTGGGTAATCACCCATGCAATAACTGTTGCCATTAAGATAGCTAATACTTAAAATGGTCTCTGTCAGTCCACCATGGGTAGCTGTGTGAATTGATCCCTTCTCTGCTGGCGATGGGGGCTCCAGATGGAGGGGCACCAGCTTACGACAGGCGCCGGATCGGGCCTATGTCAACGACTGTCTTCACAGCAACGTGTATATAAACGAGTATGAATATTATAGGTTGACATCGTTTGCTAGCGGGCTAGCTAATGTCGCGTGAGTAAATTGACTGACGCGCTGAGCATAAATTAGACGCGTGCGGTTTTTTTTATTCCGGTCAGTTTTTTCCCCGTTTTCACACAAGTTATCTAGATAGGTAGCCAGCTAGCTAACACAGCTGCACCTACAAGCGATTGTTTAAATGACAGCACCGATCGAGCTTGTCGTAAATATTACCTAGTGTCATTCAATAAAACCACAGTCTGCTAGCTATCATCAAAACATCGCAGAGGCATTGTTTATTTTGCTCTGATGTTTTTGGCAGGCTGATTAGCTCGCTAGCTTGCCGGGTAACTTATCTGATGTGTGTCTGTCCAAATAGAAAGGAAATGTTCAAGGTATCCGACCGGCTAGCCTTTAGATATTTTCATGTGTCAAGTCCCGTTCAATGCTGTTTCATCCTAATGACAGGAAGGTCGCGGGTTATAGCCTACGTAAATTAGACCCAATGGCTCTTTGGAAAATGGTGTGTACTGTCTCATTACATACAAAATTAATTTGTATGGCTGCTTTACAGATAGCTGTAATATTCTGCTCGGGGGCGTTTCTTCGGTCTGATTATGTTCTTGTGAACAGACTGAGAAAACATTTATCATGGCCAACTGCGTTTAAAGTGTTTTTACTGTGTAGTGTTCACTGAGCAGGGGCAAGTGGTTGATATTTTCTCGTCGCTTATGTCATTTATCTGTATACCAAGACCTATCAAGTAATTAATAATTTTTAAATAAGAATTTGTGTTAATAATCACAAGCATGATTATACTTGTATTATTTACAAATAAGCAACACTTAACAAAAATAAAGTCAAATGGGAATAATTTTGGAAATTATAATACTATAGTACCCATGATTGGCCAATGGTCAAACAAATTTAATTGCTTGTTTCATTATATTACGTGACTACAGAGTGAAACATTTTGATGCAGCATTTGAGAGGCCAGACTGAAAATGCTGCCAAAGTTGATCCATAAATCTGTGAACATGAACATGAACATGAGTTAGCGCTTGCAGATCTCTTTGGTCTTGCAATATAGTGGACATCAACAGTGAAATGACACTGTAAATTTTCAACATTGTCTTATGAAGGGAGTGCAACCAACAGGATGGGAATCCTGCCACATCTGTTTTCCTGGATGTGACGAGGTGTCCCAGAATGCCCTCTTTGTTCACATACCTGTGAAGGGTGCTTTGAAAACCTCGATAGGCAACAAAAACGATAGTTGGTTGGAACAATAGATATGTGAAACAAGCTTGTAAAGTCACTGGGAGATTCACCCTGACCACTGACCACTGTTCAAGAAGACCACAACACAGTAACTGGTGGACCGCAACAGGCTCTCATGACAGTTGTCTTGTTCAGACATCAAGGGGTGGCAGTGAGGCATAGTGGTAAGGAGTGGGGCTCATAACTGAAAGGTTGCTGGTTCAGTTCCCCACTGGGGCACACCTACTGTACCCTTGTGCAGGGTACTTAACCCACAATTGCCTCAGTAAATATCCAGCTGTATAAATGGATAACATGTAAAAATTGTAAACTGTGTAAGACAAGCTGGACAAGAGCATCTACTAAAAGACAGTAATGTAAATGTACGGGTAGTGGATAAAATGACATTGATTGCAGGCTGTCCTGATTGTTTTTGTTGGAGCTATTATAGGTAAGAAAAGGGCGACTAAGCTGGCTGTCATTTTGTTTGTTTCGTGATGGTGACACTACCTGTGTGTGTGGTACATCAGCTAATTGACAGAAGAGGATAGAGTTACGGTGCTGTGAGGTGAGCTGTCCTCTCCTTGTCGTTCGGTGTCAGCGTGTATCACGTTCGGCTTTCATTAATGATTCAGACCAATGCAAGGGTGCGATGCGGTAACTGTCGCACTTGCGAATGCCTCATAAATTCACTTTATACCTGCACTGTGTTTGTCCTTTTTCCTTATCGAGGTGCTGTTGTGATTCCTTGTTCAGAGTGAAATGAAGCACACGCACAGTGACCCAGCTACAAGGTTTCAGTAATATGCCCTATGCAAGCAACTCATTAATGCCGAAAGCGTTGTCTGGCTGGCCAGTGTTGTCTGTTATTTACGAGGACCATATGACATAGAGCCTAAATTTTACATAACAGACAAGGTAATAAGGACACTTTTCAAATCTGGAAATGTTTGCAACAGCACCATTGTAACACGCTTATTTGTAGTGCATGCGGTGAAGGTCAGGATGGGTAGCTGGAAGTGGAACTCCAATTGCAATGTGGCATGAACCTGCCACTGAATTTTAGAGAGTTCAGTGTGTACTGGTGAAAATGCCCCTGTGGGGCGTTTGCTAGACTCTGGTTTAATACTGTGTGTAAATGTGCTTTAAGGTTATCAGTGTCTTAAATGACTTAAAAGCAGGTAATTTCAGGCCAAGTCAGACTGCTTGCAGTTGTATTCCTTTTTAATGATGTAACCTGTGTTCTAAGATGGAATTTCATTGGAGGAGCTGAGCTGAAGTGCTTGGCCAATCGCAATAGGAGCAGCGCTTGCCTGTGAAGGCTCGGACTCAAATCCTCCAGTCCGGAGTACTGTGCAGACTGGTTGGAAGGGCTATAAGCAGGTCCAATGGTGTCACTTTGTATGCAAACGAACCAACTCAAGGGGAGTTAAAGATCAGCGTGCATGTGAGCAATACATCGTCATACACCTGAAAAACGTAGGATGACGGTTTTTTTCCCAAAACCAAGTGGGGTCCAGCACTCTCTGCTGTGTAACCCCCGTGCTGGCACTGCTGTTGAGTCACAGTTTGACTCATTTCCTTCCTCTGCCACACAGGCATGGCAAGGAGACGGGAGGGGAGGGCAGGGGAGGGGAGGGGAGGGGGGTGTAGTGGAGACTCGATTTATCGAGATGAAAATTTAATCTAAGGCAGAAACTGGGCGGCGTGGCGTGACGTTACAGTACGCGGTTTCGCCGTGCTATTTGCGGAGACGGGAATGAGAAATGAAGCACATGAATAAATTAGAAGGCGGCGGACATTGGAATTAAGCCAGCTGCGACCCTCCTGCCCCCACCCACATCCTTGTCCCCAACCCTGCCACCCAAAAGTCCACCAATCATGTTCATGTTTGTGGGCTGGCCCCTTCCTGGGCAAGCTGTTGCAAAACAAAACCTCATCGAAACGTTACAAACTTCAAATGGGGGTCAGGCGAAAAGGTCTGACACGCGGTCAGAACCAAGGTGGGCGGCTGTGTTCTTTCCTTCTACATTATCAAGCCTTCTCTCTCTCTCCCACTCACTCTATAAAGGGCTTCACATAGTTTAAACACCAGAGCAAAATGGAGGTCTAATTAGAAATACTTCTCATGTTCTGTCATTTAAAAACTGGGTCAGCTCGGCTAATGGAGTGCTGTCATTTCCGTCCGGATCGTGCGGGGTGTATGAATCAGTGGGACCTGGCCCTGGCCTCAGACGGTTGCTGTCCAATGTCTTGTCCTTCCTCTGAGGTCAACCTCCTAATTATGCTAATAGTAGCCTCAATTGAATGAATTCATGCACTCTTCTGCACTCTGAGTTGAAGGGAGTTTCTTTACCCTCTGCACATTTGGGTGAAGACAGACAACTTTCGTTCTCTGTGTAAATCAGATAAAGAGCTTGGAACAGGAATAAATGTGAGTGTCTGTTGGCTGACATGAGACAGAACACGTAGATTTCACCACAACATGAAGTTATAATGGTTGTCAGGCTAAGCTTTATCATTGGACAGCTTCAGGACCCCCAATGGGGAAGTCAGACGTCCACCCTCATTATGGATAGCTAAGAGCTATGTGACACTTCAGGGTGCTGCCACTAATGGTTTTTAACTTTTTTTAAGTGGCGGGTTACTTCCTGCTTCACATGTGCAGGCTGCTTGCCTCAGATTGGCCCTTTGGCTAAATCCCACCAGCTTGTTGAGCTGACCGAGAAATGTCAATCCACAGCATGGTGCCATGTTAGTGACTGTGTGATTGTACCCTTTGTAACTGTACAGGATCTCAACGCACGTTCAAACCCATGTTGCGTCTTCCCAGAGTTCTACGTGTTTTGAATGACATCTCAGACATGTCACAGAGGGCTGGGCTGCATGTTGATTTTGTTTCTGTTTCATTCAGCGTTCAGTTTTGGACCATCATTAGGGTTTCAGTTTTTCACCAAAGGGGGACTTTATTTTTCAGAATTCATTTTGATCCCTTGAATAACGCCAACAGGCACATCAAAAGAAAAGATCAAAAGGAAAATCTGCAACAAAATACTTTGAAACCCGGGTGTGTGTTAAATCCGGCTCATTTGAATCGGACAAATTTAGACTCTCATAAATTAGTTGGAGGGAGATCTTGTGTGCCACTCATTCAGGACCTCTGGTCTACATCATCCATCACTGAGTGCAACAAGCAAAGCCATACAGGGTAATAAGATGAATAATTTTGTGAGTACAGTATGGCAGTGCAGGGATTTTGTGAAGGGAAAATCAACTCACTGGGGCCTGTCAGATCTGGCTTTGCCAACACTTGGCTGTAGAACCCAGAGGATTTGCCAGTGTGCTCCATTTTTAGTGCTGATTAGTAGTAGCAAACTGTTGAATAGAGTCGCTTTGGCATAGCCATGAACTGTGTGACTGTTTACTGTGCCATTTGGTTGGGTTTGCTACGCGACAGTCATGTGTGGCTGGCTGTTTGGTAAAATGTTTTAAAAAGCTTGTAACAAAAAGCCATGTCAAGTTAGCAACCTTTTTGATGAAGACTTTGAGACTGTAAGAAGATGCTGTGAAGACTTGAAGAAATGGTTAGAGCTGGCTATGGGAATTGGGCTTGGGGGGAGGGACAACAGCCAAACAAATTATCCAAGTGGAAAGATGAAACGTTACAGTCAAAGGGGAGTGCAACACAGCAATGCAGTTGCCCTCGATTTGGGGGGGGGGGGGGGGGGGAGTTTGGACAATGGGATTCATAATTGACGAAATTGATTAATTATGGCAGTATTGTGCCTGTAGTTGTTGTGCTTAATGTACTCTGCCACTCACACGCCAGCTTGAGGGCCTAATTGGGCTTTGACAAATGACAAATACAGCATCAAGACCCCACGTTGCCGGGGTAATGGCATGGTTAGTGGCAGTGTTGTAATAATACGGTAATTGGGACAGTGTGGAAATTCAGGTTCTGACTCAGAAACCGACCCAGTTACCTCTGCCTCTGTCATCCTTACCCTCATATCCCTGCTCTTTGGCACTTTTTTCCCCTGTGAATTGGTATAGCTCTGTACTGTGATACACTTGTGGCAGCAGCCGTTGTGGTCTCCCTCCCTCTTTCTCTCCCTCTGTCTCGTCTCTCTCCCTTCGTCCTGTTTTACTTTTTTCCTCAGTGACTGTCTGCCCTTACATTACATGGTGTTATTGTCATTTAGCAGATGCTCTTGTCCAGAGCCACTTACAATATTATCCATTTATACAGCTGGATAATTTCTGAGGCAGTTGTGGATTAAGTACCTTACCAAGGGTACAGCAGCACTGTCCCAGTGTGGAATCGAACTAGCGACCTTTTGATTATTAGCCCTGCTCCTTAATACTATACTACACAGCTGCCCCCTCCTTCTCCTTATGTTCTCCTCTCCATCATTCAGACCTATTCAAATGTCTGATGATTTGCCTCAGTGGCACGTAGAGTCCAACAGTGCCAGATCTTTCAAAATGGAGCACAGAAATGCCATGTAACATGGCGAGGAATGGGTGGACTCCATTCACCCGCCCCCCTCTGCCTCCATCAGATTCCTCCAACATCCCTCCATCCCACAGCTGACACCAACTCACCCGCGCCTCATATCTACACTGAGTCTCTCAGTCAGTGCTTATCCATATTCTCCTCCCGCTGTTTGACTTGCAAATGCGATGCATGCAGAGAGTCCTCAAGTTGGATTGCAGTGGTATTGCCCACACACACACACAGGCTGACAAAGCAGATATCAGTTTGAGAGTGAAAGTTATTCATTTAATTTTTTGGGGGATGGAGGGTGTTGTCATGGTTACCAGTGATGCTGTGCATCAGGTCCATCAGGTCTTTTTTTTGTGTTCACTGGGAGGCATCAGGGTGCATGTGAGACCTTGGCTGCTCTTTAAGAGGTTTTGCGTGTCAGCTGAGGCCTTGTTTCATGTTCCAGTCAGCACAGCAGCAAAGGTAGTGGCAATGAATACAATATCTGACTTCATCCATCTTGCTGATGCACATTGAATCGTGGGAGCAAGGAGGACTGAAACTGTTATGTTTGTGTATATGTGGCACCAGGGCTGCTCTAGCACCTTAGAACCTTCCTCTAAGATAACATTGTCCCTTTGAGCTCCGTATCACGTGCATACAGGGTGTTATTTGCAGAGGAAGCTAAGTAACATAAAATGTCACGTTTTGTTCAAAGCCTGAAGAGGAATCATCAAAAGAGTTGCATGGGTGAGCCTGTATCCTCAAACTGTGAGCATCTGGCGTGCGTGAGTTAACTGCAGAAAGGATCCTTGGACAAACAAACTTCATTTTCTATGCTGTTTGAGTGTTAGAAATTCCAACGAAATGCAGATACCAGCACTGATGCAGACATGATACTACTATAAGGTTTCAGTATCTGGGGGTATTTTGTATTTGTTACCAAAAAAAATAACCCCTGAAATTACGGGCAATGCTGCATTCTCTAAGAAAACTCTAGTGTTACTGTTACTGTACTGACTGAGCTAAGTGTCCAAAGACTCTTTGGGGTGTGGCACAAGCATGTATCACATTTATTCAGCGAGGTTGTGAAAGTATTTCCTCTGTCTTCTCATCTTAGCTTTCTCTCTGTCTCTCTTCTTGTTTTTTATGCTCTTAGTTCCTCCCTGTGTTATTTTTCATTATCTATCTCTCTCGCACTCTTGCTCTCTCACTCTCTCTCTCGCAAAGACGTGGGAGAGAACTCCGGAAGATTCTGCACCTACCGATGTGGTATCTAGGCAACAGAGAGCAATGGAGAGGGTTGGGGGGGGGGGGGGGTGGGGCGTGCCAGGATGGAGAGTTCTGTAGGCTTGCTGTTCTTTGGTGATAGTCTGGACCGTACATTTCAGGACCCAGAAGGTCCCTGTCTTTACATCCACATGAATAGGCCTAAACTAATTTTACTCAAATTCCACTGATGAGGAACTCCAGTTAAACTGGGCCTGAAAAGAATTCTCAACATGGAAAGAATTCTAAAAGAAGGAATTTGCACACATATATACACATACACACCCGCATACACATAGATCAAAGCAATAAAAATAACAAAACTAATTTAGTTGCTGTATCAGTTTGCTATGCTGATTTGCTGAACACATTGAGCTTGTGGCTGCCATTTTTTCATTCATGACCCATCATAAGCAGCCCTTTATCGTGTTCAGCTTGTGTGACAAGAATGAAAACGAGTGAGCGGAGGTGTGGTTCGAAATAATGGTGCCTTTGTCTCTCTTTCCCAGCACACGTCAATAGTACTGAGACCAACGCGTATCTCAGGCAGCCCTTGCCATTTAAACGCTGATGTTTAACCTCCCTCCCCACTCTTTCTCTGTGTCTGTGACAGTGTCAATGTGCGGGCCACCCTGGAGTGTGTGAGCGCCCCCTGCTGCCTGGAGGAGCTGGGCGTCGCCGCTGCAGCTTCACCATGAACAACAAGGAAAGCACGACCGAGTCCGGTGAGACTGGGGAAGGGAGCGGTGGCCGTGCGCCGTCCGCATGAGGAAAAGGCGCGTTGCCACAGTGATGGCGGTGTAAACATCTTGTTTTTTTTTTTCTACTCCTGTATCTCTGTGCAGAGAATAACAGCCAGATGAAGGTGTTTCTGCCCAACAAACTCCTGGAGTGCCTGCCACGCATCTCCACCTTACCCAAGGAGAGACTGCGCTGGAACACCAATGAGGTGAGGAGGGGGGTGGGGGTCGGCATGGGAGGGGGCATGGTGTAGATGGGATGTAGCAGGTTAGAGGGGTAAAATAAAGGATGAGAGAGATTGGGGTGAATTCAGAAGGGCAGAAGAGTAGGTGACCAGGAGAAGGAGAGGGGGAAGGAGGCAGGGAAAGGGAAAATAAATGATAGAAGAAGGAGAGGAAGAAGAAAAGGGAGAGGCTGGAGGTAAGGAGAGAGAAAGCAGAGAGGAAGGAGTGGAAAGGTGAGACCAGGCCTTAGTCTAGGCCCACCCCCTTCCCCCTTCACTTAGGCCCTTCTTGGCTCCCCTTCAACGATCTGAAAGGATCGGGTGGGTAGCAGCAATATGGTAATAGCTCCACCCAGACCTCTGATTGGTCAATTGGATAGGTGAAACCTATCCAACCAGTCCTTTCAGATCTGTGAGCGGAAATCCTGTGGGGCCAATGGGGGGGGTGTTTCTGGACTGGGCCTGGCTAGTGTGAAGAAATGGGTCGGTCATTACGGCTCCAGCATGGCGAGAAAGATCCTGCTTCCTTTTGCGGATCTATGTTTTAGCAGCTAATTTATAGCTGCAGTCCTGACAGATGTGAGCCCTATCCACACAAGGGACTTTAACAAAGGCAATTAACATTGGACGTGGAATAAAAAGCTTAAATTCTCACCAGCTCATGCTGAGAAAGGAGGACCGTCTCAGTGCTTCAGCTGATTGGTTTCAGTCATTTTGAGAGACAGGAAAAAGGCAAGGGCAGATGGGTTTGCTAAACTGACCCCAGATCAGTGTGACGGGTGAGGGAGAGAGTGGTGCGGGGGAAGACGAACGATGGTGAGAAAAGGGCCTAGTGTTGTGATAGCAAAGCCCAGAGGACTGTTTACGAGCTGCAAGTGGTGACAGCAACTGGAAAGTAACAGAGCAATCCACTCTGCACTTCAGTTAATCAGTTCAGCACCTCAATACATTCTTTCAGATGAATCTTGGGAATGGCTAAACGATACTATGGCATCGGCTATAATGATGGAATGCTCTGGTGGTATTATTTGTAGTTGTGTGAGAGAAATGGTTCAGTCAACATAGTGCAGTGAAGACCCCAAAGTCTGTCAGTAATATGCTATTTCTCACCTTGTATGTGGAAAAAGTGCTGAGAGAGAGCAGTTGACATGAGGTGAAAAGTGCAGATATTTGTGCCTGTGCCATGATGAGTCAATGACTTCCACAGCTCAAAACTAAGTATAAACTGTAAATATAAAATGCGTCCTTCTGAAATTGAGAGTTTGTAGTTGTTTGAAATTGAGAGTGGCGCAGTTGCTGAGGAGGAGGGTGTGACTGTGGTGGGGCCGGCTGACTTTGGTTTGTTTTCGCAGGAGATCGCATCCTACCTGATCTCGTTCGACAGACACGAAGAGTGGCTTTCCTGCACACTCAAGACCAGGTGACCGCCCATTCCCGTAACCCGTACTCTGTACCCTATCAACCCGTGTGTAGATGACGCTGTATGCAGCAGTCACCTGGCAGATTCATTGGCCAGTTTGTAGCACTTTGAATTCACGTAAAATTGGCGCCAAAAGTAGCAGAACAGCTAACAATGCGTTTTGGCACACAGCCGGTTTTGCGAACGTCGCTGTTAGCCCCAAATCTGCCATCCGCACCGGGTGATAACCCTAGGCATGGTAGCCTGGAGGGCATCTCAGCGCTTTTGCATACGACGGGAAAGCATTTCGCGGTAGAAGGTGGACATTTATTCTGTTTACCTCAGAACTAAAGCATTATACCTACGGCAAAAAAAGAATGAGTGGGTTTGCATATGTTTCACTTCAGAAGAAAACCTTCCGTGGAAATTTGATCTGATGCGTCCATGGGGAGAAGGGCAGCGTGTGTGCACTCGCTTGCTTTTGCAGGCATATAAATACGATTCAACAGCAAAGTGTTTATTAGACTCACTCATAAAAGTTGCTTGTACTGTCTGTCTTGGCACAAACCACTAAAAGCAGATTAGGTTGAAAAATAATGGAAGTCTTTAAATAGCACATTCGATTTGAGTAGGGATTTTTTATATGTGATTCGAAAATGTGCGCATGTGCGTTTACTGCAAAAGTGGGCAATGATGAAATTGATGGGCAATAAAGTAAGTGTATCATGTTAAATGACCAAAAGGTTTATGTGTTTGAGTAAAGTTTTGCTTTTGTTCTGATGGCTAGAGGGAAGCTTCCTATTTTAGAGCCCAAAGAGAGTGCCTGAACAGTTAAGGTAGAGCGAGTCCATGAATGCAGGCTCTAGATCCGGCCTTGTTGTTCATCACCTCTTTGTTATAAAGAGAAATCTGTTTCTAGTCCAGCACATGGGGCTTTCTCTGAGGTTTATGTACCTCTGTCAGCTGCACGCATAACAGTCAATCAGGTTTTGAGAAGCAACACTATAAAATAATTCACCTTGCTGGCAATAAAATTTTAAATAGATTGTATGAAAAAAAAACTCAGAAACGTATAGGCAGGCCAACCGGTGTTCAGGCAGGAGAGGAGAGCGCGTTGAAGGTCGCGGTGAATTAGCGCGGGACACCTCTGTAAGAATCTAATTACACTGGGTGGAATTGATTCTCCAGAGAGGAGCTCTGTCTGCAGCTCCCTGCCTCTGGTGTCTCGGCCCTGCTGTTTGGTGCAGGGTCACACACAGTATGTTCTGTCCTTACTGCTCCCCCCTGTGCTCCCTGTGGAGTGTAATCCCTCTGTACCGACTCTCTCTCCCTCCCTGTGTCTCTCTCCCACTTTCTCTCTATCGCTGTCTCTCTTACTAGACACAGATGTTGTCTGTTGTAATGATAGGGTATTTAATTATTTTTATTTATTTTTTTCTTTTGGGGGAGCAAATGTGATACTTATGTTTTTGTATACATTTTAACCAGTGTGCGAAATACCCGGTGGCAATCGGGGAGTCCCCCCTACCCATACATGCCAACATTTAGGTATCAAATACCGGAGGTTTTTTCGCCGGGGGGGTGAACAGTAAATAAGTAATTGTATGTAGTGTGTGGATTGTGTATGTAGATTGTGTTTCATTGACGATCTGGCAACTTGGGTAACGTCAGACAAACATACAAAACTTATGGATCCATGTATGACAGTTATTCATAATAAAGTTTTTTATTACTCGACATTACTCGGATTACTCGACAACGCTTTGTCGCATAGAGAAACAACTGGTATCATCAGAAAGGGTGAGTTCTTCTGCTGTTTATTTTGATATGCGGCACGTTGTGAAGCGATAGGGACTTCGTGACTTATTCAACCGAGAAGCAGGAGTGTGAAAAAAGGGTGAAGAAATTAGTTCAGAAATTACTTTGCAGAAGTTTGATCTGTCTTCATACGTGATTACTTCGGTATGTGTACAAATATGTGACTACTGTCATTACAAAGCTCCGGTTCGGCTCTTTCATGTGATATGTGCTCCATATCTAGCTATGCAATGACAAGTTCATGAGTAATTCAAACAAGAGTAATGGGTGTGGAGATGGGCGCAGAGCTATATGCAGATTGTAACTGTGATTAAATTTGATGCAAGTTCAAAATTATTTTGAATGTATCTCTCCAACACTTCGTTGCATAGACAATCAACTAGCATCATTAGCAATGAATACTTTGTGAGCAATTCAACCAAGAAGAAGGGATGTGAATTTGGACGTGGGCTGCATCTGTCAAACTTTAAGGGTTAAAAGATATTTTTAGTGACAATTGCAAGTGACAAATAATTTTTTAACGATTTTTCCAGAGACCCCCCCCCCAAAATTTTGCTGTTGAGGCTTTCAGGGGGTCTCAAGTGTCAATCAAGGGGTCTCGGACCCCCCCAGGACCCTGTGTATTTCGCACCCTGATTTTAACACTTTGATGGGTTGCTCCTTTTGGGTGGTCTATGTAATGTGGCTGTTTGTAAAAGTACTGAGTACTGAAAAAGTACTGAAAGTACTGAATCTTATGTTTCAGTAAAGGGGCATTGAAGGTCTCTCTCTTTCCCTCTCCATCTCTCGCTTCCTCTCACTCTCGCTTGCTCGCTCTCTCTCTCTCTCCTCCCCTAGGCCCCTGAATGGCTCCATCATACTGTACAACAGGAAGAAGGTAAAGTACCGGAAGGATGGGTACTGCTGGAAGAAGAGGAAAGATGGGAAGACGACAAGAGAGGATCACATGAAGCTGAAGGTGCAGGGAATGGAGGTGAGCGCCCTCTGCTGGACAGACCAGGAGGTCGCATCAACGCTCACTTGCAAACTGATACTCGATGCTCTCTGTTCTAACCATGATGCTTCTGAAGAAGGTTACGGGGGCACACAACAATACGATAGAACCAGACCCCCCTTTCAGATTCAAACTTAAGCCATGTACCACATTAAGAAAACTCCCAGTTTGAATTATATGCCTGATGTTACTGCACGTAGTTATGGATTTACAAGCTGTACACTAAGAACAAAAGATCACTTTTCATATTATTGGAAAATTTTCAGAAAAGTCTTGGCCTTCAATGACACAGGCAGTCCTGAAAGCTAGATTTGTATTTGTATAATGTGATGCAAAAATTTCTTATGTTTTTTTAAATTTCATTTTGATCCTTACAGTGTCAGGACTGCAATGCCGGTTTATAGGCAGCTGTAGAAAAGTCAGACAAAACTGTTGACTGAACATGATCAGTTTCTTCTTTGAACCATTTAATTATTTGGATGAAATCAATTACCTACCAAAGCAAACTGATATTGCTTATATATTAATAACAAGATAACTCTTACTATTAAAGATGTGCCTTATAACAGTAATTGTTTGGAGGTGCAGGTCAGAATAAAACTGCCTTTGTTGGGTAACCTCAGAATTACACCCAAGACACTTTTTCGACTGTATAGAGAGAAGTCATCATGGAGATTGCTTTTTATTACATTGGCTTAGTCAACACCTCCTCTAGAGGGTGCTCATTTCATTTCACTTTGAGATAATGCATAGTAAGTAATGGAATATAACTAGATTAAAAGCCAGGCAGTTCTGTGCTATTAGTATTCTTCTTGATAGCTAGGTTTCACTAACACAGTGGGGGAAAAGTTCTGAGTTGTCAAATAATGTCTTCGTGCTGCTAGAGTCAGGCCCAGAACTACATGCTGAAACTGAATGAGAGATATGAGTAAAAAAGAATTGAATGAATGAATAAATAATTGAATGAGGAAAACAAGTTGAACTTTAAATAGCATGAAGACAGAAGCTTGTTCAAAAAAAGTTCATGTTGATATCACCCTGACTGAGAGAACACATTTACCTTTAACTGCATAAAGTAGCTTGATGTGTGCCCTTGCTGTAAGTCCAGGCAATGATGCAGGGAGGCTTAGTGTTGCAGTTGCCCTGCTTGGAGAAAGAGGCTTGATTTGGGCACTTCTGTGTGTCCAAGCGTAATGTCACATTGGGAAGTGTTGTGCACAATGGAATCCTTTCGGAGAACAGTGGTTGAATGACACATGTGGATCTTAATGGAACATTGGTCCAAAATTGTCCTCTGTCTTCCCCCCAGTGTCTTTATGGTTGCTACGTCCATTCCTCCATCGTCCCAACATTCCACAGGAGGTGCTACTGGCTCTTGCAGGTAAGGGACGTGCACCTCATTTCCTACACCAGAAGTAAGCCTAACTCCTCCTGTAGATTTACATGCACTGAACTCCTCACAGTTACCGTGATGTGTCCATCTGGATATGCTAGATTGATTTGTGTCCATTTGTTGATGAATGTAGTTGTTAACATAATGGTAGAGCATGAACTAGAAATGTTGAGGTTTTTTTTATTATTTTTGCCTTTATGTGAATGGGCTCTTGATAGTATTCATGTAGTATTGCAACACTAAAGTTGTAATGGCCGTAATAGTACACTGTGCTTATTATGAAAGAATCCTGTGCAACACGATACACAACATTACAGTTTTACATAACATGCACTCTGTTTGAAACTATGTTACACTGGCAATTGTATAGATTAGGATTGTTTTATACATTATCTATTTATATAGCTGGATATTTACTAAGGTAGTCTGAGTTGAGCACCTTGCCCAAGGGAATTGAACTGGCAGCCTTTGGCTTAACAGCCCTGCTTCTTATGACTGTACCACACTGTTGCCCACCAGGATGATATACATGAAACAGGAAATAAGCCACATGGGCAGAGGTTGTGAAATGGGTGGAGTGGGTGTGATTGCTGCCAAGTGATTTGCAAGTTACTCTTTCAGTAGAATCTCGCAGCAGACCTGGTTTTAGGCGGTGTGTACAAACATGTAGCATCCTTTTGTGTTTCCCTATCCAGATGGATGGAATATCAGTTGAACCTAGTGTACCACAGTATGACGTCAGCGGGTGTCCACAGCTGTAGGAATACTCATGTTGCCTTGCGAATCTAAGAAAGCAAATGATTTTCAGTTGGCTGAAACAAACATTTGTTGTCATCATATTCAGCATATGGTGTCCAGGCTACTCAGACAGGACAGGGCTGGGTGGCAGACAATTTGCAGTAGTGTAATGGCAGGAAAAAATAAGGTGTAGCAGGAGAAGCAGAAAAGGAGGAAGGAAATTCCGCATTGCCCAGATTTGGCCATCTATTATCTGGCCCTACGAAGCTGTGACCAGACTTGTGTTTAAATGAGGTCTGGACAGAAGAAAAGTAAGCGTTTGCAAGTGAGGACTAAAAGCTGATCAAAAATACCCAGGTACTTTGCGGTGGCAGGCAGTGTGAAGCTAACGAGTAACTTAGGTTTGTTACAAAAAGTGCGTAACAGCACAGTCAGTGCGGATATTCTTGCTTTTGTCGCAGCAGTGGAACACAATGGACAGCACGTTAACTAGGTCCGAGCATGAGAGCACATGGGGACACAAATGTTTCTCAGTGTGTAAGGAGAACAGGGGCAGCAGTGAGGTGTAGTGGTAAGGAGCAGGAACTCATAACTGAAAGGTTTCCCACTGGAGCGCTGCTGTTGTACCCTTGGGCAATGTACTTAACCCAGAATTGTCTCAGTAAGTTGTATCCAATTGTATAATTTTAAGGATGAAACAGTAACCTATGTAAGTCACTCTCGATAAGAACGTCTGCTAAATTACAATAATGTAATGTAATGAGAATGAATAATCACAACAATGCAAGCTATTAGTTTTGACATATTAACATTAGTAATCTGATCAGGCATGAAGACACTTTGTAATACAACAGGAATAGCAGAATAAATTGTTGGTGTGCCAATGGAAAAAAGAAGTTTTATTGTCAGACAACAATACGTATGGTAGCCCACCTGAAAAAAATGTCACATCTTGAACAGGCCAACAGGTGCTTACACCACAAGAAAGAAGTAGATATACTACTGAACTGATAACGTGAAACCCAATAGTGCATGTGAAGGCAGATTGTTTTATGTAGTGTGCAGTGGGCTGACCTGTTCAATGGCAGTATTCCATGCCATTTTACTTTTAGTGCATCGTAGTCTGTGCCTAGAATGTTCTCCAGGGTAAATCTGAAGAAGCTCAAAATACCATTCATGCAAGCAAAATGTTGAGGGTCAGATCAAAATGGGCTTAAATCCTGGTTTTGTATACAGTCCCAGTCAAAAGTGTTGACGTACCTGATAATGGGAAACATGCATTCAAAGAAATTTTGATCTAAAGACATGCTTAAATATTTGAATTTTGTTTCTTAGGCTAATAGTAAAGTTGATGCCTATGTAGGAATTTCTTTCCAAAAAAGCTTTATTTTTTAAAAAATATTTTTTGGCTACTTTGAAGAATCTAAAATATAAGATTTAACACTTTTTTGGTCATTGCATAATTCCATTTGTGTTATTTGATAGTTTTAATGTCTTTACTATTATTCTAAAATGTGGAAAAAGGCATACCCATGACCCAAGCTTACACTCCTAGACGCAGTAGTAGATCCAACCCAGAATGTCGTACTACTTTGCTCTCAATAAATTTTTTTATTGAATTTTTCAGTCACCCTGGTAGCTATTACAATGAGCTGTTCTCTTTAACAGTGTGCCAGAATAGCTTGATGTGTACTGATTTCACCTTGGACTACCGCAGAGTGCTAAGATGTTAAAATTTGCAGTGGTAGGCATTGGACTGTTAGGCTACATAATAACGATCTGAATTGGTGTATAAGGATTTTTTATTGGTCCAGCCTAGGTTCTTATAGCCAGCCAGACCCATAAAAGTTTAGCTGCTATAGTTTTGTATTTTTTGAATTATTGTACAATGGTCCTAAGATCTATACTTTTACTGTCGCAGTGCTACACTAATACTATTGAAAGGTTCACATGCCGGGTTTGTTAACCAAACGCATAGTGTAGCGCGGATAGTCTAAAGAGAAGGCCCAATAATGAACTGTTAATGATAGAGCTTGTTATTATATGACTGTGTTTGGTGTGCAGTAGTGCGGTGTAGTGGTAAGGAGCAGGGCTTGTAACTGAGAAGTTGAAGGTTTAGTTTTCTGTCGGGACAATACTCCTGTCCCCTTTGGCAAGGTCAGGGCTCCAGAATGCAACCAACTGAGCCAGTGAAGAAGAAAAAGTACTACTTTCAACCACAGTAGCTAACGCAGTACCCGTGGTTGCAGTACGAGAGAAACTTAATGTTCAGATTAAAATATTTTGCAAATATCAAGTCTTGAGTCACTGTCAATCTGTACATCAATGCAAAACTATGTTATGCAAATTAAGACAACTGTTCATCAGCATGCAAGGTCACTGATTAATACCATGCTCCGCCAAAAAAAGGGTGTGACCAAATCATGTGCTGGTGCGACCAACTGAGGAAGTTGGTAGCACCACGGGCGCCTGCAGCTGTACGGCTGTACGCACTGTGTGTACCATGAGATTTCTGATTTGTGAGCACTCCACGAGAGAGAGAGAGAAATGTGTATGTGTATATTTGTCATGCCAATAAAGCTATTTGGAATTGAAATTTGAAATTGAAAATTGAGAGAGAGAGAAAGAGAGAGAGAGAGAGGTGTGTCAGAGACATTAAAAAGGAGGAGACAGACCACTCATTGAAATATGAATGACATTGGCCGTAATGCTCAATGTGGTGGTTGTATCAAGGGATGTCCCGCTTTTACAAACGGCCAATCGCTTTGTTGGTGAAGGCGTAACCCAGAAAAAGGCAGGCCTATCGTATTCTTAAGGCAAAAAATGAATGCTCACAGCCCACTCTACTGTCACAATTATAGCTACACAGCACACAAACGGGGCAAATCTACACAATGAGTAATATTAGGTACCAAGCTAACGTCCTATATAATGTCTCTGATAGAGATCGGCGCATTAGTGCACCAGCTTTTCCTCCAGATATTACATGTAAAAGACGACACAATTGTATCTGACAGAATTAAGGTATAGACCATTTTTGGATTGTATGATTGTAATAGCGTGAGAATTTATTAACATTTGGAATTTATTGTGCTTTATTCAATTTCTAACGAAGTAGAAATTAGCTTGCTAACTAGGTGGATCAATTAGCTAGCTTGCAAGCTAAAGTTAGCTTACAGCACACTGGAAAAGTAGCTATAAAACAAGCAACAAACTGTGATGTACCGACTTTATTAAGTACCAGGCATAAGGAAAAGGCTTAATGTAAGATAACGACCATATTCCTTGGATTTCGGTTTTGATTTTTTGATATGTGAAAGTGTTTATGGTAAGAGCTGTGTGAGAGAAATTTGGACTTCTTTGATCGATGTTTAGGTAGGCTACATCAAGCCACGTTAACCCTGTTTCTTATAATGGCAGAAAAGCAATAAGGAACATTAAGGCAACAGTAGGTCTACACATTGCTGATCATCACCCCAAGTGTGTGCCTGTAGCTGAAGTGATGTAATGCCGGGTTCAGAGTTAGACTATACGATTTCAGCCCAATTTTGACACGATTTTGTCATAGGCGTCAAATTTCCAGCGTCGGGCCCAAATGTGAACATCGAGAATGACGCTGAACGACGAGCGGGTCTTGTGATGTGACATAATTGACGAACAGCGATGTGGCGTCTGGGACGCCCCACGACACCCTGGCGAAAAGTCTAGCATGTCAGAATTGTTTTTAGAATCTCCTACGACGTGTTCCGAAGTTGACCAATAGGATGACAGAGTGCTCTCTGCAAACATGGAAATTAGGAATAGTAACAGCATATTAATGTTAAATGTCAGTAATATTATTGTAATTGTGGTTACGCATAAACTGTTACAGTAACTGTCAGTTGTATGGTGTTACAGCAATAACAGTAGTCAGTATTATTATTATCATATTTGTCAAACTTACAACTATATTTACACTAGATGTAGAAATTGTGTACTAGAGACGACGAGACACATTCTGTATCTGCGATTTACGAGCTGATAGCCAACACTCTCCAGCAGTTAACGTCGCCAGGACAACAATGTCAACAATAGGGAAATAAGCCACATTAAAATCACATTCATCTAGGGACAGGATCGCTGTGAATGATCTCCAGCTACACTGTATATTCACTGTCACTAACAACTTATTGATCAATAGCAAATTTATTTCAAAATAGAAAATGTTACACTTCATAACGGATTATTCATGACACGAGGTATGGGCTGGATCCAGATTGACTTGCTGTTCGGTCCAGATGCAGATCGAGGTCCGGACTTTGAGAAGCCCTGCCCTAGGGCTATGTGACGTTTGTATGTAAACTTAACGCATATGCTGTCACTTCAGGCGGTGGTCAATGAAAAGAACTACAGCTGTATTTACCGTTTTCTTGATTTCAGTTATAGTGATTCCACCTGATATTAAAACATATCTTTGTATCTTCATTTACCAGAGAGAGTATACAATTGCCAAAACCCAATCATTTTTCCTCCACGAGACCTTCTGTGTACAGCGAAAGTTGGTTGGTCGGGGTCAAACTTGTAGTGTTGCCAGTCTCCCGACCAAGACACGGCAAGATTTTATGGTACAATGACTGCCTAGTCTGACATGGTGACTGTTGTGAAAGACAAAAAAATTGTGTGGTCTGAACCTGGCATAAGAGGTTAAACATGAATATTTGCGTTAAGCTATTCCCAATGGGCCAACTGTAGGGCAGCCGCAAACAGTGTCTTTATAATGCGTTTCTTTGGGGGAAACTTCAATGAAAACGTCAGTGTTTATATTAAACCCATGGGGTCGTCGTATTGGTTCTTGAATGTGGTCATGATCAGAAACGTGTTAGAGAAGTGTAGTCCTGATAAGTCGCTGTTTTGGTCTATAATTCTATGTTAAGATTTTTCCTTATAATGGGGGTCAATGGAGAAGAAACGGCTTAATGCAAGATAGTTACCCCTTTCATTGGATTTCAATTTTGCTTTTTTGATAGGAGATAGTGTTTATGACATGTGAGATGTCAGAAAGATTTGGTGACCTTTGATCACAGTTTTGGAACATTAAGCCACGTTAAGCGTTTTAGAATGTCCCGAAATATTTCTGCTCCGGCTAAACGCTCTTCAATTAGGGTATGTGATCAAAGGTCTGTGAGGAAGTGCTCAAACAGTTCTGTGCGACCGGGAGAAGGAGAGTAAACTTCAAATAGGTATGCCAGATTTAATTATTCATTAATCAGTCAGTGGCGTTTCTCTCTCTCAGCTCTCTCTCGATGTGTGTGTGTGTGTGCGTGCGTGCGTGATCAAGTTTTTGTGTGTATCCTAAGATGAAATCCTGCAGGCGCCCCTGGGTAGCACCAGTGCTACCAGTGGAAAAGTTAGTCTGGAACCCTGAAGGTACTTTGCCTCAGTAAATATCCAACTGTATAAATAGATAAAATTGTGACCTGTGCACATCACTCTGGGTTCAAGCATTTGATAAATGTCAGTAATGTAATGTAATGTAATAATGGTGTCTGGCTCATTCCAGAACCCGGACATCGTGCTGGTGCACTACCTGAACGTGCCGTCCCTGGAGGATTGTGGGAAGGCGTGCGGGCCTCTGCTGTGCGCGGTGGCTGACCGGAGGGATAGCCTGCGTTGGACTCGAGAGGAGCTGCTGTCCCAGCTCAAACCCATGTGTGAGTGCCCCCTCTACTAACCCTCTGTCCTAATGTGTGAGTACCCACTCTACTAACCCTCCGTCCTAATGTGTGAGTACCCACTCTACTAACCCTCTGTCCTAATGTGTGAGTGCCTGTTTCCCTAACCAATGTGAGAGTTTCCACTGTCTTCCATGACATCCAAGCAGCTCAAAAGGTTCTCAGAGGAGCAGTCATCCTAGTTCTCTGGTCCGTCTCACACTACATGGTGAAAGGTGTTAAGTGGTAGTATGATTTCAGCATGCATGCTTTTAATTTCTGCAAAAAAATAGTAGCTTGTCACAGCTGTTTACAGTGATAAGTAGGGGTAAACTTTTGATACATGAACTACACTTTTAAGTGAGATAGCATGATAGCCACCTTGGTGAGATGTGCACACATCACCACTTGCAAAAATTTAAACCTCTTGCCACCTGGGACATTTATGAGGTGACCTCGTATTTTTGAGCCTTGGACAATCAGTACTTTGAACACTCATTACAATGTAGCTTTCACTAGCTTCAAAAGATTAACATTTCTGAGTCTGACAGGGAAAGGCTGTCAGTGGAGTGTTTTCCGCTGAAGAGTTCTTTTAGACATATGCTTCAAACATTAATATCACTGTTGGTTATAGTTACCTATGCGGTAGAAGTTGTTACAGGTGGAGATAAAAAGATCTCTTTTTATCAGTTAATATTTTTAATTTTGATAATAAAAGTATGAAAAATATTCATCAGTCTGACTTGAGACAATAGATTAATTTGGAGTGGGGCTATTGGGAAGTTGTCATCCTCCATCTCTTTGTCTAATTACCCACAGTTCCTGGTGATTTTCACGTATGCAGCCATTAGTTAATCTGAATTAGGAGCAGTAATCCTGAATATGATATTTAATATTCTGATGTGAGGAATACCCCACTTCCCTCATTTGGAATTGACATATTCAGAATAAGCTGTTCATGTGCTCAGGCTGAGTGAATAAGGCAGTAATGGTAAACTTCATTACTGTGCAGGTTTTTGATGCCTCTGTACGTGTGTGTGTGTGTGTGTGTGTGTGTTTCTGTATGGATGTGTGCATCCATCTCTCAGTTCACAGCATCAAGTGGTCCTGCAGCAACAGCAATGGCAGCTCGGAGTTCTCCATTGAGCAGCTGGTGCAGCACGTCCTGGACTCCCAGCAGACCAAGCCCCAGCCACGCACACACGCCTGCCTCTGCAGCACTGCCCTGGGTGAGCGGCGGGTGAGGGGCACATGAGGGGTGCTGTGGGCTGTTAGAGGGGAGGACTGGACTACAGGCAGAAGCGCTAATCTAGCATTAGTACTGCTGTTTACTTTATAATGGTCTAAGTTATAAGTGCAGTTGGGAAGTTTGAGTCTGAGTCAGTTTCTGCCTCAAAAAGAGACTTGGTAATTGAGGAAGAGAGGGGTGAAGAGCTAGAGGCGTGAGGGAGGTTGTGACAGAGGTTGGACAGGATGAATTGTCTGGGGCGGGAGAGAGAGGGAGACTATGGAAGGGAGTAGGAGCCGGAAGGAGCCAAGAGACAGTGAGAAGAGTGTGAGAGATGAGGGAAGAGATGGGGCAAGGGAAGAGGGAGATAGAGGAGTAGAATGGAAAGGAGGAACAGGTATGAGAGAGAGGAGAAAGGAAGGATGGAAGAGACAGAGAGAGATGGTGAAAGTTCTGGTTAAGGTCGTCAGGAGAAACGTCACACCTACACCTGCCTGTGAAAATAGCACCTTGCGAGAGGAGGCAGAGCAGGAGGAAAGGTGGAAATAGAAATGAAAGAGAATGATGTGTCTCTACTCATCCCTGGTTTTTTCCCTCCTTCACATCCAGCTTCCCCTGGAGCCAACATTCCTCACCGCTGCAACAGCACCAAACACCGCATCATCTCCCCAAAGCTGCCGGCACGCCCTTCCCCGTACCCCGCCCTCACAGAGGTCCAGAACCTGGCAACGGCTGAAGGGGCGGGCAATGGAAGCGGCCAGGAGGGAGGGCGTGGTGAGCTACTGGGTGGAGGAGGAGGAGGTGCAGGGATGGGAGGCGATCGGAAGGGCGCCCCCCCTCTTAACCAGCCTCAAGCCCCAGTGGTGGCCAAGCTGGGGGCACGGAGCCCGGCAGTGTCTCAGGACAGCGTGGGGCTGACAGGGGTGTCCTCCCCCTGCTCTGCCTCTTCCTCTTCCTCCTCCTCCTCCTCCAGCCCGCCTCAGCCACACCGAGCCACGCCCATAGCGCTCAGCAACGGGGGTACTGCCTGCAATGGTTTCTATGGCAACCAGCGGGGGCTAGCAACCGTCGCTCTGCCCCAGAATGCCGTGATCGTCATGACAACCGCCATCGGCCGGGGCGCGGAGGACTCAAAGGGCGAGCTGGGCTTCAGCGGGACCGGCACAGCATCGCCCCGCCTCTCGCTCACGCACTCTGGCCGCCTGGTGCTCTCCCCCATCCCCCCCAACCCCGAGACCTCGTCCCCACCCACAGTGGCCACCAGAGCCGCCCTGGCAGCCTCGCCGGCTCAGACCTCCGTCACGGCCACCGTCCCCAGCAGCGGGGCCGGCTCCCTTCCCCCATCCAGCGCCCCCGCCGCCTCCCACTCCATCTCACCCACCCCGGGCGTGGCCACTCTCAGCCTTACCCTGCTGTCCAGCCCTGTGGTTGGTGGCCTGCTGCTGACGGACAGGCTCATATCGGGGGCCGACCCTCCCGCCCCCTTGCTGCTCCCGCCCAGCTCCTCCCCCTCATCCACATCCCCCTCCCCCTCCCTCCTGCCCCCACCGGCCACGTCAGCCCCATCCCCATCCCTCCTCCCGCCCCCACCGTGCCCCCCATCCCCATCCATCCCCTCACCCAGCGCCCCTCCTGCCTTCGACCCAGACTCCTTTCTCAATAGCCCCAAGCGGGGCCAGACCTACGGCGGGCCTTCGCACCCCGACTCCCACCTGTCCCTCCCCCTTGCCACCTCCTGCTCCTCCCCGTCCCCGCCCTCCTCCTCCTCGCCGCAGCCCCCATCCCTTGCCCTCTCTCTCTCCCCCACCTCCCCCCCATCCTCCTCCTCACCCCCCTCCTCCCTCTCCTCCCTCTCGGCTGAGATGGAGCGTGGGCGGAGTGGGGAGAGGGAGGCGCCCCCGCTGGCCGCCCGCCCCGCCTCCACCCCCTCCTCCTCCCCCCTCTCCCCGTCCCTGTCCCTGTCCCCTTCCCGCTCCGCCGCGCCCCTCCTGCCTCTCTCCCTGGAGTCCACCCTCGGGCTAGACGCCCTGGGGGTTCTGACGGGCGATGCCCAGGACCAGGCACCCGAGAGGGGGCGGGGTGAGGGTGTCCTGGGCCCACCCCTGTCCCCGGGCCCAGAGGGCGTTCCTGCCGGGCCCCCCCTCCTCCAGTGCAACCCGCGGCCCCTTCCACAGACCCTCTGTGCCCCGCAGCCTTCACAGTTCCAGGGAAGGGCTGAGGGCAAGGACCAGCAGCAGAAGCAGCAGCAGCAGGTGCTCCTGCTCCGCCCGAAGCAGCTGCAGCAGCCCGGCCAGCCCCTGGTCCTGGTGCAGCCCGAGCAGCACACGCAGATGCTGCAGCCGCAGCTGCTGCCGGCGCAATCCCTGCAGCTGAAGGGCGGGCTCCTCTTCGTGGCCAGCGGGCAGGATGAGGCGGCGGCCCAGCCCGCCTCGCCTGATCCCCGGGTGCAGGTGAAGGAGGAGCAGTCGTCGCCCTTCTCTCCTTCCTCCTCTTCCTCCTCCTCTTCTTCCTCCTCGGGCCTGGGCCACTACGAGGCGGAGGAGACGCCCATGGACACCAACAGCCCTGGGGAGGGAGCCCAAGTGCACAGGGCGGAGGACGCAGACATCTCCGCCCTCATCCAGAAATGCGGGGGCAGGGCTGACGGGCCAGAGGTGGGGGGCGGCCCCCTCGAGATCTCCTTCGACAGCCAGTTTCCGGACCTGATTTCCGAGTTTATCGCCGAGGACGAGGATCACAATGTGGCAGGCTCCGCCCAGGCACAGGCTCCACCCCTGACCCAGACTGCCACCCTCTTCCCCGCTGGGGTGCGCTACATGGTGCCCCCCCAGCCATCCCCGGCGTCCTCCTTCCTGCCCTTCCCCACCCTGGCCCCGGCTTCCCCATCGACAGGCACAGGGGTGGAGGTGCGACGGCTGGCCACCATCACAGACTTCTCCCCTGAGTGGTCCTACCCGGAGGTGAGTCTGGGAAATAGGAGGGGAGGAGTTATTGGGTGTGTTGGTAGGGTTACTGAGTGTGTGGGTGGGGTTAATGGGTATGTTGATGGGGTTACTGAGCATGTGGGTGGGGTTAATGGGTCTGCGAGTAGGGTTTCTGAGTGTGTGGTTGGGGTTAATAGATCTGTGGTTAGAGCTTCTGAGGGTGTGGGTGTGGGTGTGGTTAATAGGTCTGTCTGTAGGGTTTCTGAGTGTGTGGGTGAGATTAATGGTTCTGTAAGTAGGGTTTCTGAGTGTGTGAGTGGGGTTAATAGGTCTGTGGGTAGGGTTTCTGTGGATGTGGGTGGGGTTAATAGGTCTGTGGGTAGGGTTTCTGAGTGTGTGGGTGGGGTTAATGGGTCTGTGGGTACGGTTTCTGAGTGTGTGGGTGGGGTTAATAGTTCTTCTAGTGGGTCTTTATGGTTGCAGGTCAGTTCTTCAGTTTTGCCTCCTGTAACTGAATGGGTCTTGTATTACACTGACATTAGCTGAACTGTGTGAGTTGAAGGAGAAAGTAATATATGGATTTTGTGGGGATGTTGGAATTATTGGAGACTGATGCAGAGCAGCTTCATGTGTGTGTGTGTGTGTGTGTAATGCTGTGGACCGGGGTGTAATATGAGGCCATGTAGGTTGGTAGTGATGTTTCCTGATGTGCTCTCTTCCAGGGTGGAGTGAAGGTGCTGATCACAGGTCCCTGGACAGAAGCTACAGGACGCTACTCCTGTGTGTTTGACCAGAGCACTGTCCCCGCCTCCCTGATTCAGCCTGGAGTGCTGCGCTGCTACTGTCCTGGTGAGACTACACACATTTCATACGCTCAGTCATACACACACAGACACACACCTTAAGTGCTTTTGACCAGTGCATCGACCTTTTTTCACTCACTTTTCAGGGAACATTTATTTCAACACCAGAGCTGATAGAATGTTTTAAGTGGTAGTTATTTTAAGATAAAAATTGCTGTTGGTAAATATAACTGGACTTGGATCTTCTGATAATGAGTGACAGTTCACTAAATTCAACCTTGTGCAACCACCACGGAAACATCACCCACTTTCATAAAGCCCTTAAGCTGGGGCAAGTGCCTGTCAAGCTGTTTCTTTCTCTAGATACACAGCAGGTTAATAGCTGTACAGCTTATTGTGCCCTACAAAAAGAGAATGTGAAAACAGTCTGGATATTGAGAATACCAGTGACCAATCATAAAATTCTTGCCATCTGCAATAATCACTGTGTACACTAGAGGGCAGTACAGGCAGTACAGTACAGAAAGAATTGAGAAGGCTTACCCAGGCTGACTACAGTGCTATATATATCAACTGTAGGTCATGTGAATCCTGCACCAGTTATAATAGTTACACAGACAAGAGCATATATACAGTAAGTGACTCTGTTGCCGCCTTCTCTCTTGCCTCTGTCTCCCCCCCTTCTCTCTCACTCCTTCCCTGTCACTCTATCCCTCTCTCTCCATCAGCTCATGAGGCAGGCTTAGTGGCCCTGCAGGTGCTGGAGGACATGGGCACCGCCTCCGCGGTCTCGTCCTCCGTGCTGTTTGAGTACCGCGCCCGCAACGCCTCCTCCCTGCCCAGCTCCCAGCTGGACTGGCTGTCCCTGGATGGTGAGTCTCAGCCTGCGCTCACTCACGTGTAGAACTCCCAGCGGTTTCTGCAGCGCAGGAGGGGTTGGCTCGCTGAGCGCCGATCAGACGTCAGCTTGGGGGTACATGTGGCTATGAAGGCTCTGTTCCACTCCTTGTATAACTGAGTCTTCACACGGCGAGGCTGAGAGACGAAGCTGCCGCTTCAGTGCAGACACACCCGGCAAACGCCCTGTTCAGTTAATGAGCGGGTGACCAGCCAGCTGAGAGGAGGGCGCTTTAACTACCTACCACTTAACAGTCAAAATGCACTCGTGAATCTAACAAAGGAAAAATACAACGATCACTTACATGAGCACTATATGTTATGCAAATCCTTGCAGTGCTGAGCAGCACACTGTTAAAATAGAACAGAATTTAACACAGTAACAACAAATGGTGCTTGGTAAGCGGTACTTACTTTACAGAGAGGATGGCCCCTGTTTTTTATTATAATAAATTCAATAATTATAATTATATAATTTCAGTTATAATTAAAATTGAAACGATCATTTTGTTCAAAAAGTTTCTTAAGAAGGCATTACAATGCTTCTTAGTGCGTTTAAAGCAGGGGTCTCCAACCTTTTTTCATCTAAGAAATGAAATGAAAGTGGCAGAGAGCTACTCATGTCTTATATTACTCACACTTATTCACATAACATATCAAAACACTTACATTAACCAGCTGAATTAAGCTACTTTTTGTATATACATGTAACAAATGTCAATATTGTCACGCCCTCCCTGAGCAGGGATGTTGCAAGCCTGTCAGCCTTGGCGGTCTACCTTCCTACAGATACGCCAGGTAATGTCGTTGTCTTAAGGGGTTATCGCTCTATCCCCGAAACCTCTCAGGGCGGCGTGCAGCTAGTACACATTCGGCTTGCTTAAATACAACAGAAAGAAATATAAGACTGACGTTACCTACGGTTTCAGACACGGACGCCAAAGCTTCGCCCTTTCCGTGGCCAGCCCGCACCAGTCGCCCCGCGACGGACAGCCCGGCCTCGGTGTAGCGAAGAGAGAGTAGCGTTCGCTGGCTTTCTTGCGTTTGCGTTGTTCAGTTTTAATATCTAAAAGGTCCTAGTTCACTTCTGTTGTGCTTGCTTGTGAGCGTTCTTCGGTTGGTCGCCTTCCCAGGACTTAACATATAGGAAAGGAGATCGCGCCAAAACGTTGCGGTAGAGTATTCAGCTTTCCCGCGGGAGGTCAGCTTCAGCAGTCCACATTGGTCCACAGTGGCAGCCACCCCGGTGCATGCGCAACCCCACCGGAAATAGCCTCATTCCATGGATCGCCCCGGGTGATAGGGTCAAACCACTCATTAATTAAGCAACGCCAACCCTCTTTTCATATTGTACCAAGCAAGCCGAAGTGTTCTAGGGACCCACTAATACTAACAAGGAAATTTACTCAAATAAATCTGACAAACAGGTATCAATAATAATAACAGGCTCATCTGGGGACTAATAAGATCTCCTGGCACTCTCAAGGGTCATTTCAGATCTCACAGGAAATGGCCTGTCCGTAACAATATCCAAAGCTCACATTTTGGATCAAAAGCAACATATATTCACATCAATAGCATGTCAAATGTATGTTCTGTATCCATATGTTTCAAATTTCAATGTGTCAAGCTCACTGTAGCGAAGGGCGAGAGCAGTCACCCCACCCGGCCTCGAACCCAGGTCTACGGGATACCAAACTGCAGCTTTGACCGAGATGCCAAAGAGCCAGGCTCGGTTCAGCAGTCATATGAGCGCATACTCAACCGTAGTGACAGCACTCTGTCACACACATCAAAATATCTTAAATTTACATCAAAGTCGTAGAAAACATAGAAAACATTACTACATGTTTATTATTACGACGTGAGATGTCAGACAAATTTGGTGATCATTGGACGCTATTTTGGAACATTAAGCCACGTTAAGCCTTTTCCTTATAATGGGTGTCAATAGAGAGGAAGATGCTTAATGTAAGATAACGTCCGTACTCATAGGATTTCGGTTTTGATTTCTTTTTTTTTATTTTGAAGTTGGAAGAGGTTTCCAGGGTGCATTTATTTGTTGTTGGATTTTTTTGTACATAATCTTGGAACCTTTTGGCGAGCTACTCAAAAATAGGCAGCGAGCTACCGGTAGCTCTGATTTAAAGTCACTGAGGCACACTCAGGAATTACAAAGGCTGAGGTTCAGGTTCAGAAAAAGACTGTTTACTCAGATAAGGTGTGCCTCCAGCTCAGTAGCTCCTCAGAGGGTCCTGGAGAAAGCCAGGGTTTACATGGGACCTTTTGGGGAGGGGTTCATCCCTTTGCTTAAGAACTTTCGTCTTCTTCATCTTGAAGCTGCGGTGCATTAAATATGCAACATATTCATTACTATGTGTGAGTATTTGTGTAAGCGCTGTGTAAGTTCTCACGTGCACGTATGGATCGTGTGGTCCGGCGGAGGTCCTCCTGTCTCTCTGACCTTCGTCCATCTCCCTGTGTGCTGGCAGGGGAACATGGAGGGGACTAAGATGTGCCCTCTCCCCACACAGCTGTGCCCTATCTCTCATGGCCAGCCACTAACTCTTGATAATTATCTGGGGCTCCTTGCAAGCCTGATGTTTGCCTCTGGCCTCTCATCCCACTCCCCACACATCTTGTGCTACAGGCATTCCTCAGCTCTCAGTGCCAGCTCACTCAAGAGGCCCCCTTGTTCGGTGCTCAGGGAAGGCGAGAGAAAGACGTAATTTCGTGACAAAGAATACATGCAATTTGCAGTATAACATGGGGCAAATATTCCATTGTATTGAAAGGAATAGAGTACCAAGGTGGCTACGTCACACCGGTGTCGGAAGTGAAATTCCCCATTAATTTTAGTCGTAGACATTTTTTAAAATGCACTTTTAAAGTACTTCTAGCGATTTATGGCTTACCATAGATTTCTAGATTATATATTGTGATCCCAACTTGCAACTTATGTTGTTTATTTTAATTGTTTAGAGCTAAATTGTACATAATTTAATTTTTTATTTTATATGCTATTACAACCACGGGCTAAAAACTACACGTCCCATGAAACCATGGAGATTTCTCATTCCCACTCTCTGGCCTTTCTAGCTAGAGTGTGGCTAATCATCGCTATCAGCTATTGCTATAGCAGCTAACTTGCAAGCATGTCTTTAGCAGTCATCGCTATCAGCAATAGCAAGCTCATCATTAGCAGCAATGGTGTCGCTTAGCCATATCCTCTTCTTTAAGGATGAGACCCGTTTTCCGAAGTTTTCAGTGGGGCGAAAAACCATTGTAAATGAGGGCATGTGGAGGAATTCAGTTGTTTTGAGGGCCATATCACCGGTTTGGCCAGGGCGAGCATGAGGGATAAGACCTACAGGGTGTCGGTGAGGGTAGGCCACGTAGGTTAGGCAGCATAGCTAACCAGCTAGCTAGCTAGCAAAGTCAGGTTACCACATCATCACCCATCGAGCTTGCTAAGTGGACTGATTGTTAGGCCACAATTTTGAATGATGAAAAACGCCCGAAGCCTTTGAGACATATATACAGAGTCAGAAACACCTTGATGTTTAAGCAAAAAGATAATTATGTTTACACATGTAGATTTGGGCAATCGACTTGAGTGAAAATGCACATTCCGTTAGCTACATTTGATAGACACATCTCTGGTGTGGTTACAGAGATAACCTTCACAGTTTCCATGATGTAAAACTATGCCATGGGGCATTTTGGAAACCTGAAAAATTTACAGTCGTTTACATATGTACGGTGGCTGCAGTCCGGGACAAAGCACTGAACCATTTTATAACAATTACGGTTGTTTGTTAGCTACTTGGCTACTGTGTCTTCCACTAGCAAACCTAGCTGGCTTCAGAGCCAACGGTTTTCTAAACCGAACATCCCAGAATGCCCGGATGAGATGGTGGTATCTGATTTGTCAGGCTGTTCCCCCCGCATTGCTCTGTTGGATATATCGTTCAAAAAGTGGACTACAAAACGAACTACAAGTCTTAAATCTTAACATTTTCGGAAAATATTGAAACATTTGACAAGTCCAAATATATCCCCATACCAAACAGGTTAATTCAGGAAATTCCCGGCTCCTGAAATGAATCTGAACTTGAGTAAAGATGGATAGTGTGCGAAGCCCATTGTAATTTTCCATAGGGAATTTACTTCTGACACCAGCGAAGAACCAGTGATGACTTACCCACCTCGGTACTCTATGCATATATTACATTACATTTCATTACATTACATTATATTACATTCATTTAGCAGATGTTCTTATCTAAAATGACTTCCAGTACAAGAGAACAGAAGTGTATCCATTCATGTGATATGAGCAGCAATGTCAGACCTGGCCACTCATGCATCCCCACAAGTTAACTTGTGCTACTAATCTGAAACTAGACAGCTTAGAAAACTATGGCTAACATGGCGATACTGTGAGTAAATACTTGAAGTGTTATATGGGTGTATATCAGACAGTGCCTTCTTAATTTCACCCAGCAGTTCCCCCTTCCATCCCCTCCAGCTGCAGATTGATAGTACTCACAGAACAGGGCAGGAAAGGTTAGCGTGAATCCTTCACCTGGTACTGCACATACAGGACCTAGATCTGACCCATCCTGCTGTTCCCAACTCTTTCCCCTGTCTGGGTCAGTTGGATAGGGAGGACATTATCCAGGTCTCCTCTTCTGCTCCCTTGTTGCCTAGACAATGGCCTTGGTTCCCAGACAATGGGGTGGTATCTGAGCCTAACGCAAGCAAAGCGATGTCTCCCCCTTTCTCACCTCACAGGGCTCACTGAATAATTATCACAAAAAGTTTCTCAGTAATGTTGCAGTAGAAATACATGCATTTGTGATTCCCTACCAGGCATGCATGGATATTCACTTTAACACCTTCTCTTAAGGTGTAGACTTTGATACCTTGTCTTAAGGTGTAGACTCAGTAGACTGTTGTCTACTGTTCTAATAACACTTGGGAATTTGTGGTCTCGTCCTCTCTGACTCATTTCCTTCATGTTGAGAAGTGGATTCTGTGCCTTAGAATAGTCACTGATGGCAGGGGGAGACAAACTCGCACACCGCTTGTTCTATGTTGGGAACACCCCACCCCCCACCCCCCGAATATCTAAACGAGTGCTGAAGTTGTATAACTCAGGCTCACCCTGGGGTCTGTATTGTTTGACCATTGGCTTGTGTCAAGATTTGAAAAGGGAGCTCACTTTAAATCTGTTGCTGGGGTGGGTGTGTAAGTATAGCGGAATTTACTGTGTCAGGCTCTCATCTTACACAGTTTAGTTGGCTGGAATTCCTAGCATTCCAGTGCCCATAGTCTGCTGCCTGTTACCTGTCAAATTGTTGGCCTTGGACCTGACCGCCAGCATTCTGAATGTGCTCATCAGTGGGAATGTTTTTTTTTTTTATGTGAGATGACACAATTTGAAAAATTTGTGGTATTAAGAACCATTTTCAGATTCTTTTGTGTCCACTAAACAGCAGCTGGGCCTATTACAAAACTTTGCTCAATTATCCTTTGAAGCAGGACAGCAGGAGTGCAAGCTGTCTCTCATACATCAGGTTTATAGCCTTTGGAAAGGCCTTTCAGAGAGTGCGCTGAGAATGGATCTGAAAATGTCTGACACATTTGGGATACCAGGGACGGCCCTCATAAAGGTACATTTCCATCAATCAATCAGTCAATCAGCTGGTATTTGATACAGCACCCTGTGCAATTAGACTGTAATAGTGTGCTTTGCAATGCATGATATTCAGAAGGAATCAAATAAGATGCAAAAAAAAAAGAAAAACGTACATCTGACCTCACTAGGGACAAAGTGAGGAGTAGCACATGGGACAGCTTGGGACGGCATTTAGGTAAAAGCAGGAGGGTGACAGATACCTTCTCTCATGGGAGGCAACAGGGGGAAGGTGGTCCCAATTAGGAGAGAAAAATTTAGCAGATGGCGGTGACTGATCAATTGCTTTGATATGCAGTGTGTCGTAGTGGTAGGGAGCGTGGCTCAGAAAAGTTACTGGTTCGATTCCCCACAGGGGTACTGCAGTTGTACCCTTGCGCAAGGTATTTAACCTAGCCTTTGTAAATAGCTGAATAATTGAATAAAATTGTAAGTCGCTCTGGATAAGTGCGTCTGCTAAATGACAATAATGTAATGCAATGACGCAGCACCTACCGTGGAGCTCTAAGCGTCTTACAGTGAGTTTCTGGTGTCAAGTCAACCACCACCAATGAGCCTGCACCATCTGGGGGGGCACCCGGCGGCCGTTTGGTGCGGCGCGAGTCAGCCAAGGAGGAGAGGAAGGGATTTGGCTTGCCGGTTAGGCTGGGAGGAGGGGCGGGGGCGATTAGGTGGCCAGATCGAGAGATTGGGAGTCCTGCCAGGACACAGGGGGAAAACACCTGGGTTTAGCGTCTCACCGGAACAGCGGGCGGGACGTCAAACCGTCGGATGATCGTGATAATGGCACGTTTTCCTTTTTGGAACCTTCTCTCTCGCACGCAAGGCAAAGCTGGCCTTCTTGAAACCACCTCTGCAGAGCAAGTCGCAAGGACAAGCAAAAACAAAACCTGTCCAAACCAGATAAAGCCCAAGGGAGCAGTGATCCTGCGCGGTGAGCGGGACGCTTTGAATATGACAGCGAAATACAGTGCCAACCCCCTTCACCCCCTTTGGTAATTTGGTATGAATATGGCATATCACAAGTGTGCAACATGTTCTGCCTATCTGACCGCACGCACATGAGATCCATCTTGCACATCAACCAAAAATAAAACTTTACTGGCACGTGTAGCTAATCTCTTGTGCATTTTGTTAACCCATAAGAGTCTATATTTTACCATGCATAAGTTTCAACACGTCCCTCTCCGCAGAAGTTTAGGCTATTGCTGTATATCACAACTTCACAAAAGCCAAGTTCTGATATTGTCTAAGTGCTCTTAACTACACTGACTGTTGTGCCGTGAACAGCTATGTTATCTTTGTTAACAGAAACATTCTACTGGTTAGCTAGTCTATTAAAAAATTCTGCCTGCTAGCTAGCCTGTTACAGCATTTTACCAGTTAGCTAGTCTATTATACAGTATCTTTCTGCCAGCTGGCTAGCCTGTTACAACATTCTACCAGTTAGCTAGCCTATTAGAACATTCCACCAGCTAGCTAGTCTGTCAAAATTTCGAAAGCTGTATTAGCGTCTAAAGGCAGATGGTTACTGGGTGGCTTTATGCATTTGTACCGAGCTGTGCTAGCTGGCAATGTGATGTATTGTTTTACAGTCCGTGTGCAGTCTGAGGTGCATACTAACCAGTGACCTGAAAATTGAGGCTCTGACCGAAACGTCATGATACACTTGCACTGCAGGTTCCTACAGTATGAAAGTAGAAAGTAGGCAGTATTACCCGTTCAAATTGACTGTAGGACTTCTCCCTGAATAAATGTGACCAAATATGAGTAAAGGGAAAAGGTTACTGGGAATGGGACTCAAATCAGGGTTTTCCACTCAGATGTCTGTGTATATGAGTGCCAAAATATGAATGGGTATGTTTGTATAAATGTTCATTGGCATGAGTGAGAGTGTGTATGTATTTGTATGGGTATGCATGTCTCCTTGACACAGCTCAGTGACCCAGTTGTATTAAGCTTGGTTCACTTCTTGCCCTCTGTCCCCCTGATTAAAGAGGCTGAATTAGAGCTGGTTATCACATCAGCTTCAGATTACCTGACTGCCGCTTCCACAGGAAGGATTACATAGCCACACACACACATGCGTGCCACTTACATTCACACACGCATGCGAGGGCATGCACACAATCACACACATGTACAAATGTTCACTGGATTGTCTGTGGTCCTTGGACATAAACACGCACCCATGCACACTCACTCTGTCATACATTCACTCTCATTTACTGCACTCAGTATCTTATGACACACTCACATTCCCTTACACTAATGTAAAATAGTACACATACCCTAGTAGGGCCAGTGAGAGGGCAGAGATCACACCGAGCGAGGCGCGTACCCCCACATTCTGTAAAGAGTGTGACCTTGCATTCAAAATCTCTGGTGCGAAAGGCCTGGATTAAGGGAAGAGACCCACACCCACAGAATCCCACAGAATGTTCCGCAGAAGCACTGGAACACTGGCAGTTTGGACTGGTACACATACACTGTCTCTTTTTTCTTTCTTTTCCTCCCTGTCACTTTCACTCTACCTCTCCTATTTATCTCTTTTACTCTCTCCACCTTTCTTTAAATTTTGAACTCTCTTAGGTCAATTCAAGTGCTTTGTTGTCATGGCCTAGACAGTTCATATTGCCAAAGCAGGAACAATGACTAGTGAAGGCACAAACTTAACCAGCCTCTCACTCTCCCTCTCTCTTCAGTGCAGTTGCATTTATTGAGACTATGAACTGAAAAAACTGTGTGGCATAACTATCAGTTGCATGATTGCTTAATAAATCTATAAACAAATAACCGTGGACTGGAAATGGAAGAGGTCACTTTGCCCCCGAATCGCTGACTGTCCCTTGGAGCATGCTACCAGCCCCCCCCCCCCCCCCCCCCCCCCCCCCCCAGGCAGAGGGGTGCAGGGCAGATGGTGTGGAGCAGCGGGGAGATTAGGGGTGCCAGGCCCGCGGTGGAGCGTGTGGAAAGCTGGGGGGATAGAGTGGGATTCCTGAGAAGAGAGAGTAGAGGGCAGGCGAGAGGGTGAGGTTATTTTCAGGCCTACACTGCTTTTGTTTCCTGTCATCTCTCCAGCTTTTATGCCCCCCCCCCCACCCCTGCCCCCCTCTGCCCCCCTCTGCCCCCTCGCTGGTGTAGCGCTGGTGTAGCAGAGGTGTAGCAGTGTGGTGAAGCTGAAACGGTGATGTTGTGTTGCAGTTGTGTAGCAGTGTGGTGAAGCTGACACAATGGTGTTGTGTTGCAGTTGTGTAGTAGTGTGGTGAAGCTGAAACAGTGATGTTGTGTTGCAGTTGTGTAGCAGTGTGGTGAAGCTGAAACAATGGTGTTGTGTTGCAGTTGTGTAGTAGTGTGGTGAAGCTGAAACAGTGATGTTGTGTTGCAGTTGTGTAGCAGTGTGGTGAAGCTGAAACAATGGTGTTGTGTTGCAGTTGTGTAGTAGTGTGGTGAAGCTGAAACAGTGATGTTGTGTTGCAGTTGTGTAGCAGTGTGGTGAAGCTGAAACAATGGTGTTGTGTTGCAGTGACATAGCAGTGTGGTGAAGCTGAAACAATGGTGTTGTGTTGCAGTTGTGTAGCAGTGTGGTGAAGCTGAAACAATGGTGTTGTGTTGCAGTTGTGTAATAGTGTGGTGAAGCTGAAATGGTGATGTTGTATTGCAGTTGTGTAGCAGTGTGGTGAAGCTGACACAATGGTGTTGTGTTGCAGTTGTGTAGTAGTGTGGTGAAGCTGAAACAGTGATGTTGTGTTGCAGTTGTGTAGCAGTGTGGTGAAGCTGAAACAATGGTGTTGTGTTGCAGTGACATAGCAGTGTGGTGAAGCTGAAACAATGGTGTTGTGTTGCAGTTGTGTAGCAGTGTGGTGAAGCTGAAACAATGGTGTTGTGTTGCAGTGACATAGCAGTGTGGTGAAGCTGAAACAATGGTGTTGTGTTGCAGTTGTGTAGCAGTGTGGTGAAGCTGAAACAATGGTGTTGTGTTGCAGTTGTGTAGTAGTGTGGTGAAGCTGAAACAGTGGTGTTGTGTTGCAGTTGTGTAGTAGTGTGGTGAAGCTGACACAATGGTGTTGTGTTGCAGTTGTGTAGCAGTGTGGTGAAGCTGAAACGGTGATGTTGTGTTGCAGTTGGGTAGCAGTGTGGTGAAGCTGAAACAATGGTGTTGTGTTGCAGTGACAGCAGTGTGGTGAAGCTGAAACAATGGTGTTGTGTTGCAGTTGTGTAGTAGTGTGGTGAAGCTGAAACAATGGTGTTGTATTGCAGTTGGGTAGCAGTGTGGTGAAGCTGAAACAGTGGTGTTGTGTTGCAGTTGTGTAGCAGTGTGGTGAAGCTGAAACAATGGTGTTGTGTTGCAGTTGTGTAGTAGTGTGGTGAAGCTGAAACGGTGATGTTGTGTTGCAGTTGTGTAGCAGTGTGGTGAAGCTGAAAGTATTGTTGTGTTGCATTGGTTTAGCAGGGTGGTATAATTGTGGTGTAGCAGCTAAGGATTGCATGTTGTGGGTTTAAATCTGGAGTGGAGCAGCACTATTGGAGTGTTTTAAAGTTCTGTATTTCAGCGGTATGGCTCAGTTTCGGCGTACCTAGCGTACCAAGCAGACTTTGCATGGCTGACTGGCCAAAGCATGGCACATTCAACCAGGGAACAACCTTGGGCTGCCTTTAACCAGCGAGCTGCAGCCTCTGAGTTCTGTTTGCTGGCCCGTTGGGTTCCGGTTCTGGTTCCACGCACTGGACACTGTGGACTGTGCTCCTTCAGACCTGAAATCACAGGTACTTTGACTTCCTGTCCAAATAAGGACTGAAATGAGTCTATCAACTGAAGAGTGAGGCGACAGATAGATTCCCAAAATCTGAGAATGTTGATGAGTGAGGGAGAGGGGGTGGGGGGGGTTATATTTTCCGAAGCGCAGTCACCCACCCCACACCCCTCCTCCCCCATTCTTAGTGATTGATAGGATGGAGCCATTTTCCACTGTCAACACCCCTTCTCCCACACTCACTCAAACTCACACACACACCCTGTCTCTCCCACACTCACTCACACTCACGCACACACACACACACACACACACACCCTGTCTCTTCCACACTTACTCACACTCACACACACACCCTGTCTGTCCCACACTCACTCACACTCACACACACCCCCTGTCTCTCCCACACTCACTGACACTCACACTCACATAAACCCCCCTCTCTCACTCTCTCAAACTCAAACCCCTCTCACTCACACATACACCCTCTCTCACTCATCCAGTCAATCTCATATACCACCTCTTACACACTCACTCAAATTCGCATAAACCCCTTCTATACCTCACTCACTCAAACTCACACACCCCCTCTCTTACACTCACTCAGACTTACTCTCTCCCACTGTCTCCCACACACACACACACACACGTGTGCGCACGCGCGCACTCACTTACTTCCAAAATGGAATTCTTACTGATGTAATTATTATCTGTTCATAATTAAAAAATAAAAGAATAAGCACACTGGTCTAATTCACTTTTTCCTGAACAGCATAAACTCACCCTTAACGTAAAACATAACTGTGACACAGTCTGTGAGAGTCGGGCTTTGTACACTGTGATTGTGACCATTTGAGTTGCCACTGTTTAGCTCTATGTGTGTGTCTGTTTGTGTGTGTTTGTGAGTGTGTCTGTGTGTGTATGTGTGTCTGTGTGTGTGTGCATGCGCGCATGCATGCGTGTGTGTGTTTGTGTGTGAGTGTGTCTCTGTGTGTGATATAGAATGCAGCTAGTTTGTCAGTGTGAGTGTTGTTGAAGTGAACAGCTCAGCCTGTTGCTATTCCTGACCCAGAGCTAAACCTATTTAAACCCCTGAGAAGGGGGGGGGTGGAGCAGAGGGGGGCCAAAGACGTCAGTGTCTAGTTTTATCTGAATGCACAGAATGCGCGCGAGATATGCTTCTACCCTTCTCCTTCTCCCTCTCTCTCTCTTTCTCTCCCTCTCTCTCTCTCTCTCTGTATCTATTTCTTTGTCGCTACCCTCCAATACCAAACCGCACCCCTCCTTTCCTATTCTAGCTCCGTCCCCCTGAGCTCAGCTCGTGCCTTCTTCCCTCCTCTAACCTCCTCAGGCGCTCTGTAACCCCCACCAGCCCCACCACGGGTTTGCGTGTGGTCCGCGAGGTATCGTCTCCACCTCCCCCCTCCCTTCTCTCTCTCTCTCTCTCTCTCTCTCTCTCTCTCTCTCTCTCTCTGTCCATCTTTCATCCCCCGCTGGCTGTCCCTCTGGCTGTTGCCCTCGGCTCAGACCGTGCACCAGCTGCCAGGAATGTAAGATGCATTAGGGGGTCGAGTCGCAGCCAGCGCAGGGAGAGACTCTCCGACCTCTGGGGCAGCAGGAGCCTCCAGTCGCCTCCAGAGCCGGGACTTTCCCCCCCTTCGGCAGAGCCCTTTTCTGCAGCGAACCTGAACAAACTTTTCCTTCGGATACCAGGACTGTTTAGCGGGAACACTGTCTTTCTCAGACCTACTTTCTGCTTGGATTGTTACTTTTTTTCCTTCTTTTTTTTGGTTCCGGAGTAGCTTTCTTCTTTTTGGCCTTGTTCCCCCTTTCCCTCCTCGCCTTTCGTTGTTTGTCTCTCTGGTTCTCCCTCTCACTCGCCCTTCCCGCTGCCTGTTGCCGTCTCTTGCCGTCTCTCGCTCTCGTTCTCATTCTCTCTCTCGTGAGGATTCCCAGACGGTATCTAACTCCGCTAACCCCTGCAGCCCCCCCCCCCCCTACCCCTCCCTCTGTGAGCGGGGTTGGCTTTTGTGTCAGCCCCTCTCCGTGCTCTAGCTGCCCCGTGATGTCCCCACGTGTGCCCCTGTCCCGCGTCTTCCCCGGCTGAGGGCAGGGGGCGGGGGGTGCGTCTGAAAGGGGGTCAGAGCATGGGGTTCTGAGAGGGGCCCACCCAGAGCCACGCGCCGCCTCCACCCTCTCAGCCGCATCCGCTTCCCCTCACCTCCCCTCCTCTCCTCTTTTTTCCTCTTCCTCTGCCGCATCGCCTTCCCCGCATCGCCTTCTTCTCGTCCTCCTCTGACCCCCGTGCCCCTGTTTTCTCGTCCTCCTCCGGCGAGCCTTCTGTTCCTCTCCTCCATTCCTCCCTCCTCTGCCAAAAAACTGTGAGTGCAGACCAGTCCTACTAACTCCCGATTTCTAATGCAGATATATACATACAGATAAGAATAGAGAATAACCTTTAAAGAGTCATTTTGCATGTTAGCATCTCTGGTAATACTATGGACCTGCTAGCATGGACTGGCTGTCGGGGGCTGGAAATTTAATTAACGAGAGGGACGCTGTTGATTTTGTCTGTAGCGACTAGCCTCCTAGTTAGCGGGAAAAAGCCCTTTTCGCAGGACCCCCGTTCTGTGGCACGCGCCCCGACATCTTGGTGCGGAGATGGCGCCCTGGCGCCACAGTGCATGGAAACGCTGAGGCCGAGCTGGGGAGGCGGAGCCAGACGGAGAACGAGAGAAAGAGAGGGATGAAGGGGTGATTCTGTGGCTTTATTCTCTTTTTTTGGATTTTTTTTGGGACCCCGTCCACGTCTCCCCTCACACCTCCGCCCCTACCACCCCTACTGCTCCCCCCACCCCCTCCCTGCTTCCCTGCTTAAACTATGCAATCAGAGGAGCTGGGGGAGTCAGACTCCCCACATCGTCTTTCAGCCGTGATGGAGAAGGACAATGACAAAGATGGCGTAGGTAGGCATGGCGACCGTCCACCTGAGTGGCTTTTGGCGCGGGGGAGGGGATTCATGCGGTCACAACTCAGACATGTGAGTGATGCTGTTGAGGGGGTATTACTAGGGGGGGTTCTGAGTTGTTTGTGGGGATGGAAAGATGTTGGGGACACAGTGCCATCAGAAGCCTGTCTCGACCCCCACCCCCATGTACACGCATGCACACCTGCCTCCAGGTAAGCTGATCAGGCTCGGCAGGTACCGCGCGGCTTTGAGACCCCAGGCTATGGCAGCTCTTCGATGGGCATTGAGGGGCTGCCCGCATTGTACAGAGTGTTCGGGTTGTTTTTGCATACTCCACGGCCCCAGAGGATTCTGGGCTCGGTGTTATATTGGGGAGTTCCCCTGACCCCCTCCTGTACCATCCTCAGATGTTTTGCATGGCTGTGGGTGCGGAGTGACAGAAGCTTGGACGGGGTGCTTATTTCTCTGTAAAGTGCTAGAGAGCAGTAGGGGGAGGCGACATCCATCTATCAGTGAGAAGGATGCCAAATAGCTGTCCATCACCGTTTTTAATGGACTCTCTTTAGCGTGCGCTAAATATGTCCGAACAAGCTCTGTCTGTGGGTTTAAACCAAGGGAACACCACTGGGGGCCAACACAGCAGGCAAGGCAAAGCCAAGCTTTTTGCGTGTACTCTGAACTAGCTGTGTAGGGGTGCCTGTCACAATTAGCAAAGCAACTCGTCCCTGGTTAGTTTCAATTACTCACTGGTTCACCAGGACAGTTTATTTGTTTCAGCTGAATATAGATGTATGGACCACCCAACCAGAAAGGGAATTTATTTATATTACGTTTTGCTTAGGCGATTCTCTTATCGAGAGTTACACAGCTTACAGTTTGTACACGGTGTCCGTTTATACGGTTGGATATTTATTGAGGCGGCTCAGGTGAAGTGCTTTGCCCAAGGGTACAACAGCACTGCTCTGCCTGGGGATTGAACCAGTAGCCTTTGGGTTAAGAGCCCCGCTCCTTACCGCTACACCACACTGCTACAGAGTTTGGCATGTTGGTATTCGCCTATAAAACCTAGAAAACATTTTTCCTCTGTGACTGTGGCAGTGTTGAGATGCATGATAGCAGGACTCATACGCAGGGCCTGATGCCTGTGGATCAGCGCAGGGGGGGTCGGCACACAAGGGTGCGGATGGGGAGAAATTCCGCCCCGGCGCCAGTAGTTCATTGATGTTGCTCCAGGGGCCCGGATCACATCACCTGCTGTTTTTCCCCAGCCGGTGAAGGTCAGATATTGTCAGATGCCTTACCTTGCAGATGTCGCCAGATCACATTTTCCGTTTGTGTCAAGCCCTCCTGGAGCGGTGCTGACACTACAGGACCACATACAGTAGTGAAGCCGCGGGGGCTTAGTGTAAATACTGTGTGGATCATTGGGCCCTGTAACATGTCTGCTCTGATTCAAATTCCTCTCTGAAAACGTATGTGAAATCTCTTTTGTGATTACTTATTATTGGTACCTTATTAGCAGTGATCATTTGTGTGACTCGGCTCTCTCTTATTGCAGCCCTGCTTTGATCTGACTCTCTCCAACTCTGCATTCTTCGACTGTGATGTTTTGGCGCTGTCCTCCTGTGACTTTTAGCTATCTGCCTGTCACTCTGCACCCCCTCCTGTGAATCTTCACCACCTGACTCTGGCAGAGGTGGTGGTGCTTTAAGGCAGTCAGTTGTGGAAGCTTGACTCTGTTGATTGTTAGCAAATATTCAGAATAATCGTGATAATCATCTCATGACCATTGGCTGACTATTTAAAAATGCTGACAGAAAGATTGATTGAATAATGACCAAAAACAAATTTTTTTCTTTGTCTTCAACAGCATTAAGGCAAATTCAGAGACCTAGATGTTGTGTTAAGTGCAGGGCCATGGGAAGTAGGCAGCACCCCCTTTTGGGAAAGGCAGACATCACAGCACTCTCTGCCAGGTGCAAAAAAATAACCGTATTAATAGCGTATTTTAAATAATTCTCATGTTGTTATTTACCTAAGAATTTAATGCTTGAGGAAGTCTGGAGAAATAATTAGCAATACTGAATAATTATTAATTATTAAAATAACGCCAAGCATCATGGTCAACGGACGTCAAGTAGCCTAGTCATCTAGTAGCTAGTAATGTTGCATAATTGAAGGTAGCTAGCTATCACAATCAGTGGTGGCAGGTGAGCTGGAAACAGGGGAAGCCCGAGCACTACCTTTAAATCTGTCATTACTTTCAAACTGTTCCCCTTTACCCTCCTTGATCAACAATAAAAAAAATAATTCACAGAATAATCGACACCAATCGTGTAATTAGAATAAATGATTAGGCTCGCCAATCACCACAGATGGTAGTTTGTGTGCTTGCGAAAGCTACAATGTGAGATTGTTTAATTAACAAGAATGGCATTTATCAATTTAAATTACTTTAAATGCTCATGACACATCACAGCTTTTGTGAGGTCTGTGTAACATTATTGTTCATTGCACTCAGCTAAACCTAAAAGTTTATTCTCAGTCATTTAAATTGATTTAACTGAATTTAGCTACGTTTTGTAATTTGTATTTTGTAACACAAGAAAGCTATAATATAAAACATTTAAGAGAAAGCTTCGGGATTACTTGCCACTTAATTATTCAAATTGCCATCCTTGTTAATTAAACAATCTCATGCTGTAGCTTTCGCAATAGCACACAAATTTCAGACAATCTGCGGTGTTTTGTGAGCATAATCATTTATTCTAATTACGCGCCTGATGTCTGCGCCCTGTCACAGAGCCAGAGGTTTAAATAATGTAATGCAATGTAATGTGTTTGTGCTGTTAAAATATTATGCGTATATTGATATGTTCGTGTCCACTGTGTTTGGACCTCTTTAACTATGTCTTGGCTATTTGTATGTTCTTGTGTGCTGTGTGCAACGGGGTCTGGTAGTTGCAAGACTGGCATATGTTTGATTCATATTATAATAACGTATGTTATATTAGAATGTGATGTTATGAGTGGAATTTTCACCAGAAAAAGCTTTTACTCAAACTCGTTAAATAAAAATTAACCTATGTGTAAGTAGCCTATAGTCTATTCATTGCGAATGCTAATCTTAACCCCCCCAGGGCTGGACACGGAAAAAAAACGCACCTCCCACTACAGCACCCCCAACTTAAAACCTCTTCCCACGGCCATGGTTAAGCGAAATGATACGTGGGTTGATCATTTTTAAATGCATTTACAGTAAAATAAAAATGTTTTGCCTTTTTACATAGTGGAAAATCGACCAGTTTTCTCAAGTGTAGAGAATACAGCACATATAAGATCATTGAGATGGAATTACTCCTGCTGACAGTTGCACAAATGACTTTTCCAGGTTTGCCAAAATCTGTTGCACCCTGTGTTATTATTAGTATTTTGCATTTTTCTCATGTTTCACCAACCATTTTGTGGCCAGTAATCTAACTGAACTTAGATTCACATTTACTACTGCAAAATCTATACATACCTGATGTGCAAAAAAGTATCTTCTTCATGTTAAATGACAAAAAAGGTGTGTGTGTTGAGGATGGATAGGGTGTCCTTCTGTGAAGTGAGTTGGAGGATATGTGCCCCTCCACTGACATCATCTGAGCAACTCGCAGCTGCCAGTCAAATCCCAGGGTGCTAAGAGGGGTGTGATGAGGGTTCATGGCCCACCTGCTCACCGCTCTTCCCAAGAAAGCCAGCTTGGGTATGGGGCTCCCAAGCACTGTTGGTAGGTTACATGGCCAGTTTGGAGCCAGGCCTTGCATCTTTGTGCTTGGAGCAAAAGCATTTGCTGCACTGTTAAACGACAAAAAGGTACATTTGTTGAAGGGGGAGGGGAGTGACCTTTTGGAAGGTTATTGTAGGAGGGCATGACATTTCTGCCTCCTCACTGTCAGAGGGACTTTGTGTTCTTTTGCTGTGAATCTCTTCTCTTGCTGTGACCCCCATCCCCCCCCCCTGCTCTCTCACTGTGACTCCGTGCTCTCACCCTCTGTGACTCTGCTCTTTGAGTAACCTGCCCTCTCGGTCTCCTCCTCAGATAACCAGTTCCGCATGTCCATCCTGGAGCGCCTGGAGCAGATGGAGAAGAGGATGGCAGAAATGACAGCTGCCAACAGCAACCACCACCAGCAGCAGCAGCAGCAGCAACAGCAGCAGAGCACTCAGAACACAGCCCAGCAGCCAGCGCCTGGCATGGAGGACAGGACCCAGGTACTGGCGCCAATGCTGAGGGGGGTGCTGGGAGAAAACATGAGAGGAACGGGGGGGTTTTTTGGGGATTTGGGGGGGCAGCAGACATGGGGGCATGAGGGCCAGAGGTGACAGGAGGAGAAAGATTCAGTTACAGAAAAATAATGTATTAGATGTTAATTGCATTGCACAATACAAAGTCTTATTGTTCAGAGATAATTAATTTAATTCCACAGACATATGAAGGTCACATTGTTCTTTCCCTGGAGTGAGTATTTTGGAAATCCCTCTCTGGCATTGACTCCTGTAGAGTGTTATGAGGTTCTGGCATCTCTGAGAGGGATCTTGGACCTCTCCTCTTAGTGGAATTGCTCTAGAGCCTTCAGATCTTTTGGTTTTTGTTTATGAATTGCATTCTAGAGAACAATGAGTGTTTGAATGGATTGGTCTGGAGACTGAGATGGTCAGTTGAGGACATTTTTTGATCAGGTACCGATTTCTTTGTAGATATGGATAGAGGCTTTGGGTCATTGCTGAGATGTCCATTTTAGGCCAAGCTTGAGAGTCTTGGCAAAGGGAGCCAGGTTTTTGGCCAAAATGCCCCAGTCCTGGGACATTATCACTGCCTCTGTCCTAACGAGGGCTCCAGGACCCAAAGTGATAGACACAAAATGACCCTGAAAAGGTGTAAATTGAGCTTTTTGTGAATTCTTTTATGTCCCAGCTTGTGACCATTCGCCTGGGGTTATGCGTGCAGCTCAGTGACCGTAACCATGATGATGCAGGCTACTAAAGAGTCAGTGCAGTTGTGTTGCTGGAAGTTGTGTTAAGGATTACACAAAGATTACCTTACGTACCTTGATGTTTGATGGTATAAAATTCCTTGTGAGCACAAAGCTCCATGCATTGTCATTGAGATTAAAATATAACTTTTTTATTTTAAGCAAAAAAGATTGAATACATTTTTTTTTTTCCTGTTATCTTATTCTTTCCTTATCAGTCAAGGATATGAATTTTTATGGAGGACACAGTTAGAGAGAGTGTGTGTTTGTGTGTGTACATACAAATACAAATATATTTATACATATATACACATACATTTTCTTAATGCGTTATATTTTGTATTTATCTGAAGCAGAAGTAAAGGACAGACTCTTGATCTGAGCGCAGCAGTGGCTGCCTCTCGGCCTCCTCCTTTATCTGTGTAATATCACTGTGAGGGAGTGCTCCCGGGCCTGTAGTGGAAGTGTTAAAATAGAGTGTGCGGGGGGAGCAGGGGGAGGTCAACGTTCGAGCGTCACTCACTCAGAGCACATCTAATTTAAACCCTTTCAAATCCCTTAATAACCCCCCCTCTATCTGACCCCCCCTCCCTGTTTTCCTCTCTTTCTGCCCCCATTATATTTTCCGTCCTTTCCCCTTGCCCTCCTCCTCACATTCCCTCCCCTCTCCCTCTCTCTGACCCTCCCTCTCACTCGCCCTCTTCCCTCTCCGGCTCTCTCTCTCTCACCATCTCTCTGTCCCCCCTCACCCTCTCTCTCTGCCCCCTCTCCCTCTCTCTTTTCCCCTCTCTCTTGCCCTCTATCTCTCCACTTTCCCCTCTCTCTCTCTATCTCTCTGTCTCTCTCGCCCTCTCCTCACTCTCTCCCTCTTTCCCCCTTCCCTCTCTCTTTCCTCCTCTCTCTCGCCCTTTCTCTCTCCACTCTCTCCCTCTCTCCCTCTCTCCTGGTGTCATGCTGCACATTTATAGTTGTCTCTGTGTGCGTCAGAGGTGAGGAGGGGAGGATTGAGAACACGGAAGAGGGGTACCGTGCCAGAGTGGGGGGGGGGGGGGGGGAGGGAAAAACGAGTGGGAGGGGTCAGGGCGTGTGGGGCATGGATGTAATGTTTCCTATCAGGTTGTCTGCAATGGAAAACCCACTTTACTCCTCCGACAGCGACAGTGAAAGAGGAGAAAGTGAGAAAAAAAGAAAAGAGAGAGAGAGATAGGTGGGGAGGGTAGAAAGATGGAATTAGGGAGGGGTGAAAATAATTTTGGGAGGGGGAGCTGGAAAGAATGAGGAGAGGGAGGGATACATTTCCAATGAACCGACTTGCAACACAGGAGCATGTTGAGTATCAGAGAAGAGGAGTTAGCATTACTGAGGCTCCATTTAAGACCACCTTAAAACTTAATGAGTTTGCGGCTGGAACCAGCAGTCTGATGTAGAGAGAGACCTGTTAAAGACGGATCAACAGGAATGGGAGTTTTGATATAAAGTACACATCGCCCGCTGTTTTCAGTCCATGCTTATCTGTGAGACAGTGTAACAAGCCGGAGTGTATCTATGTGTTCTGGGGCTGCTCTGTCCAAATGTAGATGTGAATTCCATCAGAATTTGACACATTCCCATTGATATTTCCCACTCATTTCTGTGTGCTTCTGAATGTGACAGTTCATATGGGTTTGATTTCATACTGTCATTTCCTAAGCAAACACCTTTGCAAACACATGAGGCTTTTATAATCTCTGATTGTCAGAAACATCAACAGAAATTAAAGTCTAAATGCAGTGAATGTCCAATGGAAAAGGGTTGAAAATGACATTAGGCTTTAAAAAAGTTTGCACTTTTTAAAACTGAAAACAGTAGCCACCCAGGTGTTGCAGATGGAGTTTCATTCATCGTTGGCCTGTCGATTTCTCACTGTGATTGGCAGTTTCTCTGTGTAACGCTGCATGGTTCAGTCATGTGTCACGCTGGCTGTAACGCGGGGGTTGCGTGTCTGTGTGTTTCAGCAGTCGGGCCCCTGGTTCGAGCGGCGTATTGTGGGGGTGTGTGAGCGGATGATGGCTGGGGGGCAATGGGGCGGAGGGGGAGAGAGGCTACTGCACTCTGTCCGGCACCGGGGCATGACCCTGCTCCACCTGGCAGCAGCACAGGGGTACACCCAGCTGATACACACCCTCATACACTGGAGGTAAGCGCACGCTTGCATGTACACATGTACATACACACATACATGTGTACATATTCCCACACACAGGAAGTAATTGCACTTGTGCATTTACACCCATACATGCTCACACACACACACACACACACACACACACTCACACATACACACACACTCTCACCGTGTCCCTCTGTGTCCCCGCTCTCAGGACGGTGAACTCAGACAGTCTGGATCTTGAGCAGGAGGTGGACCCCCTGAACGTGGATCACTTCTCCTGCACCCCGCTGGTGAGTTCACACGCCCTGCACTGCATTATCAGAACCCATGCTGCAAGGCGTTCAGGCCGATCTGAGCTGGAGATCGAGTATTTAATGGTTGATATCTTTCTTTCTCTCATTCTCTCTCTTTCACTCTGTCATTCTGCCCTATCTGTGGTCTCTGCCGCAGATGTGGGCGTGCGCCCTCGGCCACCAGGGGGCGGCGGTGCTGCTGTACCGCTGGAACAGCCTGGCCCTGGGCATCCCGGACTCGCTGGGGCGGCTGCCGCTGGCCGTGGCGCGCTCGCGGGGCCACACCCGCCTGGCCCGCTGCCTGGAGGAGCTGCACACACAGGGCGTGGCCCAGGAAAGGCGGGGTCAGGTCGGGGGGGAGAGGTCCGAGTGGGGCCACACCCACACCCCGGAGGATCCCCCGCCACCGCCTCCTCACCTGCCCCCCTCCCCCCTCTCCACCAGCCCTGACACAGGTGAGGGGGCATCAAGGGGTACAGAGCTAATGTGGGAGAAGCACCTGCAAAACCATTTCACATGCAGGGGCAGCTGCGACTGTTTAGGGCAAAAGTCAAAGGAGATTGAGTTCTGTTTGAAATGTGATATGTTTTTGTTGCTTTTTGTCTTTTTTACTTAAAACTTTAACTTAAGAGTTAGGAGTATCGCAAAGGATGCTTATGGAGTCATTCAGTAACTTTTATGCTTTGTTATTTGTCAGTAATATGGACAATCCCCACTGGGATCTTGTTTTTCTAAATGGGAGAATAACATAATGACACACAGAAGGTAGCATTATGTATTTGTGAGTATGAGTATTTGCCCAAAGGGAGTGAAAAGGAGTGAACATGCCCAACTTCTGTTGTCTACTCTGCAAATTCATCACAAATCATATTCATTGTCAAGTTTTTATATTACTGTTAATAAGTTCAAGTACATGTTGTATTGGCCATTACACCCTTCAGCTTTCACTACTGTGATTTTTCAGAGCACATCACTAAGAGATCTGGATGAAAAGTTGTTTTTTTATCTTTTAACATTTGATTTACTCCACTTCTAATCCCCCTCTTTCTGGTCCCCTAACTCATCCTTTTTTCCCCTCCTGCACTCCCTACTTTGTCTCCTCTTCTCCACCTCTCCCTCCCTCCCTCCACTCATCCTTCCTTCCCCCTGCCTTTCTGCCTCAGGTCTGAGCTCGTCCAGCAGCATCCCCTCCCCCAGCGACCCCCCGTCGCCCTCCCCTAGCTCCGCGTACTCCAGCGGCTCCGTCCCCCTGGGCTCACCCCTCTACAGCCCCCCGGACCCCATGGACACCTCGGACCCGTCTCTCTCGGCCTGCTCATCGCCCTCCTCCCTGCCCCTGTCCTCACCCTCCCCCTCCCTCCAGCTGCCCCTCCCCCTGCCCCCCTGGGGCGAGGCGTGTGAGGCTAGGGCCCCCAGTCTGTCTGCCGGCCGGGGCGAGCCCACCTTCCTGATGGAGTACGAGCCCACCTGCACCCCCTCACCGCCCCCGGGGCCCCCCCTCTCCCGACACTCCGCCTTCGAGGCAGAGCTGCTGAGCTACAGCGAGAACGCCGAGAACGAGGACTACCTGCCTGCGGTGGAGGATCTGCAGGTGTGGCACGCTGGCCTGCTCCTGAGCAAAGTCACACTCGTTGCTAAGCAAACTCACACTCATTACTGACGAAACTCACATTCATTACTGACTAAATTCACACTCATTACTGACCAAACTCACACTCACTCCTGACCAAACTCACACTCACTCCTGAGCAAACTCACGTTCATAACTGAGCAAACTCACACTCACTCCTGAGCAAACTCATGTTCACTCCTGAGCAAACTCATGTTCACTCTTCAGCAAACTCACGTTCATAACTGAGCAAACTCATGCTCATTACTGAGCAAACTCACACTCATTACTGACCAAACTCACACTCACTCCTGACCAAACTCACACTCACTCCTGAGCAAACTCACACTCACTCCTGAGCAAACTCACGTTCATAACTGAGCAAACTTACGTTCATAACTGAGCAAACTCACACTCACTCCTGAGCAAACTCACACTCTCTCCTGAGCAAACTCACACTCATTACTGACCAAACTCACATTCATTACTGACTAAACTCACACTCATTACTGACCAAACTCACACTCACTCCTGAGCAAACTCGCACTCACTCCTGAGCAAACTCACGTTCATAACTGAGCAAACTCATGCTCATTACTGAGCAAACTCACTCTCACTCCCTCACACACTCATGCACACTTCTGTAAAAACTGCTACACTTATCTGCAGACTCGTTAATTAGACTGCACAAACTCACAGATTCATGTATAATGTCATAGACTCCTGTACTACATCACACACACTCCCATAGAAACTCACACACAGTATCCTCAACATTTACTCACAATCATATGTAAAACCCATCTTCTCAACTTGTAAAGAACCGCACACACACACAGACTAACTCCAGTTATTTTGCTGCGATAACACACACTCCTGTACCATACCAGCGCACAAGCATACGCGCATCTGTACCCAGATAAACACACCTGTACACTGTATGCACATCGGCACACGGTACACACACCTGTACGCAGCCACACACGTGTCGCGGCAGGCATGCGTGAAGCTGGCCTCTCCTTCCTCCTCAGGTTGACATGGCAACTCTGGCGGAGCAGATAATCGAGGCCACGCCTGAGCGCATCAAGCAGGAGGAGTTTCCCCGGGAGGCGGAGTCTCCACTGCGCGAGAGACGAGACAACACTGCCATCCATGACACCATGCCCTGGCTGGCCACCTACCTGGACACGGTCGACACCCTGCCCACTCTGTCCCCGCCTAGGTACCACCCTGTCTGCCACAGCTGTCACCTGTCTGTGTCACTGTGCTGTCCCACTCCCTGTGTTACTGTGTCACTGTGCTTTACTGTGTCACTGTGTCACTGTGCTTTACTGTGTCACTGTGCTATCCCCAGTCTCTGTGTTATTGTGTCACTGTGCTTTACTGTGTCACTGTGCTATCCCCAGTCTCTGTGTTACTGTGTCACTGTGCTATCCCTAGTCTTTGTGTTACTGTGTCACTGTGCTTTACTGTGTCACTGTGCTATCCCCAGTCTCTGTGTTACTGTGTCACTGTGCTATCCCCAGTCTCTGTGTTACTGTGTCACTGTACTTTACTGTGTCACTGTGCTATCCCCAGTCTCTGTGTTACTGTGTTACTGTGCTATCCCCAGTCTCTGTGTTACTGTGTCACTGTGCTTTACTGTGTCACTGTGCTGTCCCCAGTCTCTGTGTTACTGTGTCACTGTGCTATCCCCAGTCTTTGTGTTACTGTGTCACTGTGCTGTCCCCAGTCTCTGTGTTACTGTGTCACTGTGCTATCCCCAGTCTTTGTGTTACTGTGTCACTGTGCTTTACTGTGTCACTGTGCTATCCCCAGTCTTTGTGTTATTGTGTCACTGTGCTTTACTGTGTCACTGTGCTATCCCCAGTCTCTGTGTTACTGTGTCACTGTGCTATCCCCAGTCTTTGTGTTACTGTGTCACTGTGCTTTACTGTGTTACTGTGCTATCCCCAGTCTCTGTGTTACTGTGTCACTGTGCTGTCTCCAGTCTCTGTGTTACTGTGTCACTGTGCTTTACTGTGTCACTGTGCTGTCCCCAGTCTCTGTGTTACTGTGTCACTGTGCTGTCCCCAGTCTCTGTGTTACTGTGCTGTCCCCAGTCTCTGTGTTACTGTGTCACTGTGCTGTCCCTTGTCTCTTTGTTCCCTGTGTCGTTGTGCTGTCCCCAGTCTTTGTTGGTCTGTGTCGTAGTGCTGTGTTATTGTCTGTGTTATTAATTGTGTCACTGTGTTGCTCTTAGTCACTGTGCGATCCCTGTTCTTTATGTTCCCTGTGTTACTCCCTGCCGCAGAGAATGAGAAATTTCCTCCACCACAAAGACTTCGTAGGGCCTTGGACTTGGTCTCGGTCACTCCCCATGGCATGCAGTATGTGATTGTGCCTCTGTTGTCACGGCACCCATAGTTATAATATCTTTAAGAGTCTCCCCCCTTCTGTCCCTCTCTCTTTCAGGTGTGTGTGCCCGACACCGCCCCCCTCGTCCCGCTCGCCGCAGCCCCCCTCGCCCCTCAGTGCCCTGGCCCTCCAGAGGCTCCGCCCACCCAGCAGCGCCGCCTGGGCGGAGTTTCTCAACGCCTCGGCCAACGGGCGCATGGAGCGTGACTTCGCCCTCCTCACCCTGACCGACAGCGAGCAGCGGGAGCTGTATGAGGCAGCCCGCATCATCCAGAACGCCTTCCGCAGATACAAGGTAGGCTGCCATGCTGTGGGTTTTCCTGTGTGTGCATACCCGGGGTCGCTATCCGATCAGATGTACTAATGACATAGCATTGTCATATGCAGCATGCCACTGAATACCTCAACTCCTATGACTCCAGTCTTTTTCCCTCCTCATGCTTTTTTTTTTATCCAAAACACTTCATTAAAAACGGTATTCTGTATCCTGAATACATTTGCTGACATACCATTTACATTACATTTACATTCATTTGGCAGACGCTTTTATCCAAAGCAACTTACAAGTGAGGTACAGTACAACACAAACGAAAAACCAGAGTCAACAATATTAGAAGTTTGGCCAGGTGAGATACCAACTTGCAGGTAAAGCTAGTCAGTGCGTTAAGCCATTACAACCAAACCATTACAACCAAACTGCTGCTCCTATGCTGTAGTCATTTTTAAATTGGAATATTGGAATTGGAGTACAATAGTTTGAGCTGCATTATCGCCATTATACTTGTAGGATGCTGCCGTGCTGTGGGTCTGAAATAAAGCTATGATTAATTCAGAGATTAATTCTCTCTCTCGCTCTTGCTCTCTCGCTCTCTCGCTCTCGCTCTCTCTCTCTCTGTCCTCCTCTCTCCCAGGGTCGGAGGTTGAAGGAGCAGCAGGACATGGCTGCTGCCGTCATTCAGAGGTGCTACCGGAAGTACAAACAGGTACAGTGAGATTCCCTCTGCCCCACTCCCTCCGGCCCCAGATCATGGGGAGCTGCCAGTCACCCCTGAGCATTGTGGGTCCTCATGTTCCCAGTCAGAGGTGATTCCTCAGAGTGAGCGTCAGAGGAGCATACATCTCGAAATTCATACACCCCATTTCCTTCTGTGACTTCACAAAGGCCAAGACAAACTGAATACATGATCCCTGACTTAAGTCATATTTACATCATCTTAACATTTACCTCAGTCACATTTGTCAAGCCAAGTACTAACTGAACACCTTTAGCTATTTTTTCACTTTTTGTTCAGATACATTTTGAGCGCTGGTAGATGCGCATTTCTACTGCAGAGTTTTGTTCTGCTGCTTTTTATCCCTCTAGTGCCTAGTGTCTCTGATAGGCTGGAATTCTGCCACATGACTCATCCCAATCACAGGACTGGCTTTTCTGTCCAATCCAGAAACTCACACCATTAAATACACCTCCACCCCTGTTCACTGATGCTTCTGACAACATAATGGGCATCTTATCCAATGAAAGCCTGAAAACACAAAGTTCAGAACATGTCGCCTAACAGGGAGACCTATCAGGTGCGATGCCTGAAAAACAATACCTCGTGTCACTCTGTATGCTTGACTTCAAAACAAACTGAATGGTTGTGGATCCAGTACCAGGTCTGATGTTTCTAGCTTTCATTAAGCAAGGTGCCCCTGGCAGTACTCAGTACTATTTGGGGGAACTTGAGGGAGCGTAGATGCTTTTGAGAATTTGGAAGTCGCGAAAGCCTCTACGGTTTGAAAGTTCAGTCCAGACAGCTGCCTTTATACCTGATGGTCATTAACCTCTTCTGCTTGTATTTTTTCAGTCTGCAGTTTTGGGGTTGGTGTGGGTGGTGGTGGTTACCTCTTGCTGCATGTTATCAATGTACCTGTGCTGTGTGCTGTGTGGTCTTTTTTGTTGTCAGTGGTTGGTCGTGTGCGTGCTTGCTAACACCTTGTCTCTCTGTGTGCGACTAACCCACACTAATACTTCCTGTCTCTCTCTCCCTCCTCCCTCTCCCTTTCTCTCTCTCTCTCTCCTCTTTAATTCCTCTGGCAAGCTAACATGGATAGCATTGAAGGTAACGTCTAACCTCTGTAGCCGCTTATTGCCTTTTTGGCTGTCTGTCATGTACAGGGGGTGGGGAGGGGACGTTCATAGGCTACCTCACAGTGAAGGGACTGAACACACAGTGCCCTTGTGCCTCATTTCCCTAACCTGTGGAGGTAGTGTACTGCCAGTGAAGGAGTCGCCCTACAGGGGACGAGAGGGATTATGCTTTCCTGAGAGCACCTCTCCAAAATGGATTTATCCATGACTCATATCACTCACTGGTGCTTTTGGACTATGAACTCACTTCTCCAGTCCATGTAGATACTCTCTGTGCCAATCACCTAGATGTGCATGCCTACACACACACACACACACAAATACAGATATCCTGACTTATAAATAGGCGATTTCTCTTAGTGACTTAGTGTCCTTTCTCGGTAAGCTGTCTGTCAGCTTTTGTGTGACTGTGTGTGGTCTTTCCTGTGTTGTTGTGATTGTGCATATGCCACACAGCTAGAAAGAAAAAGAACAGCAGAGTGTAATTTTTGTGTAATCATAACTGGGCTCATGCGTGTGTGTATGTGGTTGTGTGCATGCTGTGAGCATATGCGTGATTGTGCTCACGTGCGTGTGTCTGCCGTGCGTGTGTCACATGGATGTGTGACATTTCCGTTATGAAACTGATAATGCCCCTCCTTCTCCCTGCTCCTCCTTCTCCTGGCCTCAGTACGCCCTGTACAAGAAGATGACCCAGGCGGCCATCTTGATCCAGAGCAAGTTCCGCAGCTACTACGAGCAGAAGAAGTTCCAGCAGTCGCGGAGGGCGGCGGTTCTGATCCAGCAGTACTATCGCAGTTACAAGGAGTACGAGCGCCTGAAGCAGGGCCACCGCGGACCCACTGCGCTTAACACCAAGATCAAGTGAGAGCCGTTCTGCCGAGTGGGGGGTGGAGGCCAGGCACAGCTAGCTCGCGGAGAGATGTTGAGGCAAAGAGAGGAAACATAAAAAGAGAAGTCATCGCAAATACAGAGAGGAGTCAGACTACATATAAGGATAGGCCTGGAGGAAGACACACAAGGAGGAGGAGTCACAGCAAATATAGGGGAGGAATCACATAATACATAAAAGGGAAGAGGAGTCACAGAATGCATACAAGAAGGCAGAGTCACAGTACAGTAAACACATGCGGAGGAGGAATCGCTGCAGACATAGGGGGGAGAGTCACAGAACATATTTGGAGGGGGGGTCTCAGCCACTGCACTGAAAATGGGGCAGAAGGGAGTTGGGTGAAAATGCAGAGAGGAGGCTTCACTGTGGGAAAGAGACAGAAAGCACAGAGGAGGAGAGGTGTAGCAGATGTGGGCGTATTAGAAACCAGGGCCCATGCGGAACAATGTTCGGCAGCTCATTACACTTGTATCCTGGGCATTAACCTTTTCAAACCCGTCCAGAACTTTGACGATTATGATTAGTACATTGTCACATGATGGTGAAGTGTGCACTGGTATCCATTCAGCTGAGTCATGTTCAAAGGGGGTCACTAGTGACACACACATAGCACTGAGTGAACCCTAACAACCTCTCTCTCCCTAACTTTACCTCCCTTCTGTCTTCCTCCCAGGGGATCTTTTCTGACAAAGAAGCAAGATCAGGCCGCCCGCAAGATCATGAGGTTCCTGCGCCGCTGTCGCCACCGGTAACCGTCCAGCCCTCAGTCTGGCTCACTTCAGATTGCTTTATTTGCATGAATGTCATTCTTGTATGTATTTTCAAAGTTGGCGTAGTATGGATACAGTCAACAACAATAAAAACAATGCTAGTAAGATGAGCAACTGCCTGCATTTTACGTTGTTAGTTCATGGTAGGGGGATGAATAATAGCTTCTTCATGGGGTTAACATGTTGGTTTGAGTGTGTGCTCTCCTGCCTGTGTGTCCCTGCAGGATTAAAGAGCTGAAGCAGAGTAAGGAGCTGGAGATGATGCAGAAGAGAGGCCTCACCACCTAGAGCCCTCCTCCCTCTCCTCCTCCTCCTCCATCCCTCCATCCTCACTGAATGAGATGGCAGAGGAGAGAGGGATGGTGAAGGCTCCCGTATACACACGTGGATGCACACATGCACACACATACAGACACACACACAAACATATTGCACATGCACACACATCCCATACACATGCATAGACACATACACACAGACACATATAAACACACTGCACAGATGCATACATGTCCCTATACATGCATCCACACATGCACGCACACACATAAACAAAATGCACAGATGCACACATCCATACACACTTTCACGCATTAGTACCCACACACACATGCAAGGTGAACCCGCACGCTAAGAGTTCACCCGCTGCCTACCGAAACCCGCACGGCTGTGGCCATCTCCACGCTCGTCTTTCAAACTCTTCTCTCCTCTTTCAAACTTTACCCTCCATCCTGCATCTGTTCCCAAGAAAGAGAGAGAGAGGGATGACTGCGCAGCCCCTGTCCGTCAGTGGGTGACCCCCCCCCCCCCCTCCCCCCCCCGGGGCGGGGTCTCTGCCCCCTCCTCCACACGCCTGGAAGAGGGACAGCAGAAAGTCACGCTCACTCTCTCTCCACGCCCGTCACCGTTGCCTTCACGCCCGCTCGCCGCGAGAGGAGCACAATGGGAAGAGAGACTCCCGGCCTTATTCTTCGCCGTTCTTTCTAGACTAGAACACAAGCGCGAGGAGAGAAAAAAAGAAAAAGACTGACCTCTTTACAAGTCACTTTGTTCCTTCATTTCTGGGATTTTTCAGGTTTGTTTTTAGATTTTTTTTTGCTTTCCTTTGCAAAACAAAAATCAGACTGCAGCTTTTTCAGAATGTATTGTACTTTTGAGGTATACATATATAAACACATATATTCTATAAATATGAATTTATTGATGTCATTAACATTATTTATTTATTGAATTGACTTTTTTGAGGCATGTTTTGTAATACTGTACTTTCACCAGAAAAATACTCCCTTTGGATGAATGATTGACACTAACCGAAAGTTCAACGCACTGACTGCAACGATTGAAAAACACGAAAGTCTTAATCCCGCAAAAAAAAAAAAACAGAAAAAAAAGGAATGACACTAGGACTCACTCGCTCCCTAAGCACTGCTGACTACCGTGGTCATTTTAAGAATGTGAACCAGCATCCAAAGCTGCACGAAGGAGTCCGGAAATGTCTTCTGTCATCTAATTGTATCTGCTCAAGCAGCCCTGAATCTCCAGCACACTGTCAGAGTCACGCAGCTAAATGCTAACATCTTAGCATGAATCGGCATGTTTGGTGATGAGGTTTAATAGGCAAATGTTAAGCAAGCTAAAATAGATGCCATCGGTTAGTGAGGACTTTCACTGCATGCGATGAGATGTAGGGACGAGTGTGGGTTCATCATGCAGGTATACGGCACTTCTGTCTGTATGTTCCGTCTCTGAGATCAGTGGTGTGACCATGTTAATTAGGGATGCATGATGATGTCAGCACGACATCAGTATCGGCCGATAAAAACTTCAGAAGTTAATTATCAGCATCGGCAGATATGAAAATTTCTGCCAATGTGCCTGGCCGATAAGATCATGCAATGACTATGTGCGCGTGATGACGCTAAATGTTTATTATGACAGCCAGCAACAAGCTTCAACATGTCAGCTGTATGGAAGGATTTCAAAGTAGCCTATCTGAAACAGATAACAAAAGTGCTATTTGCAATGCTTGTAAAGCACCAGTGATGCGAGGAGGGGTAAAATATATAGCTAAGTTTCTCACTCTGGGAGGATGCTAGCTGTGTGCTGCTAAGCTTTCCTCTGCTTCTGGAGGGGCGTGAGACCATTTTTAAATAACATGGCTCCGTAAGGAGAGAATGCGATTTGAAATGAAACAAGACAGCCCGCGATCACCGAGCTTGTGCTTTGGGATTCGAACAGAGGTCCTAATGGTTTCGACCGACCCCTTGCCTAGGTTTCTCACCCTGGGAGGATGCTAGCTGTGTGCTGCTAAGCTTTTCTCTGCTTCTGGAGGGGGCGTGAGAAAAATTTTAAATAACGCGGCTCTGAAGCAGAGACGGCAATGGGAAATAAAACAAGTCAGTCCGCGATCGCCCAGTTCCTGCTTTGGGACTTGAACAGAGGGTGCCGCGTAATTTTTGTGTTTGTACACTTACACAACGACACTCGACAGTGAATAACGTTTTCTGTAACTTTATTGTGTCTCTGCTCATTCAAAATAAATAGCGGCTCCATAAGGAGAGAATGCAATGGGAAATAAGACAGCCCATGATCGCCAAGCTCGTGCTTTGGGACTTGAACAGAGGGCGTAATGGTTTTGACCGACCCCTAGCTAGGTTTCTCACCCTGTGAGGATTCTAGTTGTGTGTTCTCTCTGCTTCCGGAGGGGATTGAGACCATTTTTAAATTACGCGGCATCTATATGTATCGGCATTGGCAATCGGCCAAAATGAGTTTGAAAATACTGGCATATCGAATATCAGCAAAAATCCAATATCGTGCATCCCTAATGTTAATGCTGTGGACAGCAGTTGGTAGTATACAGTCATATGATTGACGTCTCTGTTGCCCAGCAGTGTTGTCTGCTCTGGGTGGGCCCCAGCCGTTTGTGTAGATGCTTGCCATTACCTGGCCCTGCCTGACTCCTGCTTCAGATGCATGGGCGTGCACATGTGATTCTGTCTGCTTGCGCTTTGTCGGCGGCTCTTCTTGCTTTCGTTTCGTGAAACTGTTCTTGGTGGCTGGGGATGTGTAACGCTGCTCCGCTTGGTAAACCAATCGGAGGAAAGAGACAGGGAGGTTAAAGGGGAGTGCAGTGTAAGAAAGGGCTCTGCTGATATTTTGCTGTATTTTCTGTGGAAAGGCTCAGCAGGCCACGCTGGTGATTGCGTTTCAAAGATGCCTTTGGTTTTCAGCTCCGCCCAAACCCTAAATCGTGAAGCCAGATCAATGATTCAGTTCGATTAACACATGGTAGATCTGTGCATGAGGCGTGGAGACACTGCAAAGCTTCTAAGAGGAAGAGCGTCACCTTTCTTCGATGTGTATCAGGCAAACAGGATTAGGAACCAGGCCAGAGAAGTGATGTGAGGTCTTGGCATGCATACAGCGGGACAGCAGTGTACTTTAGTTTTGCTCTGCCCCTTGGGTTTTGCACAACCACTTGACTGACTGACGCTCATGAGGTGAACCTGTGGTGTCAGGTCTGAGAGGTGGCTTAGATGAAGCCCCATTGTTCCTCCTGTCTTTCATAATGGTCTTTGTTTCTTAATCTATCCTCAAGACCAGTCAAGCTCACGGTAACCGTGGAGGGGAGGGCCTTAAACCCTGATTATCCCAGATCAAGAACTAAGTCACACATGTTGCCATGGTGATTGCCAGCCTAGTCCAAGATGAGATGTAATTGGAGTCTGGCGAAAACCCACCAGAGGCATCAGGCCGACTCGTTCCTGCATCTTTGGCACCTGACTTGTCAGTGTAATAGGGTGGTTGGAAGCGAAGGGGAGGCCATGGGGCATGTAGAATCCTGAACAGCAGTTGAGCACCCCTTACCTGGTCAGTGATTAAAGAGGTATCAAGAAAGTTAGGTGCAAGGTTTAGTGACAGTGGGAATACCGTTAAGACTGCACTGCACTGTGAAATAAATCAGAACAGAACAGAAGAGTACTGTAGTGTCACCTAGCTTGACCCTCTGTTTTGTTAAAAAAAGAGAAGTACTTGTAGGGATAATTGTAAAGAGGAGTTGTGGACGCCTTTCAAAACTCAGTGTAAAATGACATGAGAAAGTTGTCTGAGCAGAATGATGATTGTGCAGTGCTTGGTGAGTGATTGAAGAACCTCTTGGAATTAGCAGTAGCTACTCTCGTCCTGGTCTTGGTCTGCCACTCAGAAGTGGAAAAACAGAAGGAGTCAAACCAGGTGAACCAGTTGTAAACAGTCCCGCTGCTCTGGAGTGCTCGTTCTGTTCCTCTTGAAGGGACTGAGTGTGAGAGTCTTACCACAACCATGAGAGTAGTGCTGGAAGATACTGAAACGTGCACTCAAGCTGTCAGTGGGTGTGTGGCTCTGAAGAACTACCCGTGCAAGGAGGTAGTGGCTGTGTGGTCCTGTAACAACTCTCCCTTGTGAAACTGTGCAGTCTTAGGGACCTAACATCACAAAAGTCCCAGCTCTGACTTGGCAGGGCTCACTATCCTGGCCCTGTGATCTCCGATGCGGCATGTTTTAATGGGCAGTTTCTAACCAACTTCTAAGCAAAGATGAGGGTACAGCTCAACCCATCAGGCTCTTAACTGGTCCTACAGTGCTGCTGGGTGATTGGCCAAAATCCTGACCAGCCCTTGTCGGACTTGGACCACACTGGGTCACCCCTGGTCACAATTCAGGTGTAGGACTGCCCAGCCAAGGCTTAATGTTTCTGACATTATTTCTCCTGTGATGTAACGTTGTGAGAGTGTTCCACTAGCTATTTGCGCACTGCCTAAAGGGCCCTAGAATTCTCTAAACATTTCTTATGTAGACCGTGCCCAGGTGCTTAGGAGTGATGGCCCTTCTAGCAATTTTAGGAAATGTTTTAATTTGCCACAGACACGAGGTCCTTAATGTTCAGCACTTTTTACCAGTCTACAGTTTATAGCGGGAGCTTAAAGAGGGATACAATTCTTAGTCCCTTTCAAATAGTAAGATTCTTATATGTGATGCACATACGAGAAGAAAAAGGGAGCGATTTTTTTTCCAGAGATATCCTTTTAGTTGTTTTTAAATGTGCAGTGTCTCACAAAACCTCTCGCTTGATTGACCACAGAGTTGATGCACTCGACATCAGTAAGAGGGGAGGCAGTTAAAATGGGGCATTGTTATTGAAATATGGCTTTCTTTTTTTGTTTGTTTTTGAAATCACACTAGGTTTGGTTTTGGAATCGATACTGTTTACACTGTATTCGGCACAATGTGGAGTCACACCACTTTCCATATTCAAGCCCTGGGTATTTTTCAAAACATCACAGCAAACGAAATAAACTAACAGAGTTCCCTGTTTATACAACATATAATCCAGATTGAGATGCCGTATATATTGCATTTATATATTGCATTTAGTTATGTATCCAAATTAGTTGTTGGATTCAGGGTGTATATGTATTCAGTTCTCTGTCTGGTGATAAAATGAACAGGCACTGCACCTTTAAATAAGCCAAATATATTAAAAAAAAAAAAAAACTAAACAAAAAAAAAAAAACTAAATTACACTGTAATGATATTTGAATTTAGGACTGGGACTAGAGGATTGTATGAGGACTGAATTTCAACCGATATGCATTACGATGTACATAATGTAAAATATGAAGATGACAGTTGAGGATATATTTAAGATAAAAGAATAATAATGTGCTTGCTTTATTGAGAAAATTGTTGTTTTACTAATTATATGCTGGTGATGATGGAAATGCATGTTCATATTCATAGTTTGTTTTGACCTTTGCTTTTCAGAGAATGAGTATGAATTTATGGACTACAGTTTCATTATGTAAAATGCTTTGCATGAGTTTGTATCAGTTTGCATTGCCTAAAAAAAATAATATTAAGTACTCACGTGTCTATATCTTTTACTGCTGGTGTTTGAATACATCTATTTATATAATTTAAGAAATACCTTAAATGGTTGTTTGTTCCTGTAAATTGATTTAAGATTTTTTGCAAATGTTTGTTCAGACTGTTTTAATATTTCATAATGACAAGAATCATAATAAAAAATGAATAAAAACGCTTGTGTTTATTTGGTTCGAGGTAACAGGTTTATGGTAAATATTGACCTGATTGGTACAGCTGAAACATTGAAACATGGCTTTCTTTTTTTGTTTGCTTTTGAAATCACACTAGGTCTGGTTTTGGAATCGATACTGTTTACACTGTATTTGGCACAATGTGGAGTCACACCACTTTCCATATTTGGTTCGAGGTAACAGGTTTATGGTAAATATTGACCTGATTGGTACAGCTAATCATTTTTCCTCTTGATGTAGAGTAATGTTTTGTATAATAATGTAGAATAATTGTAGAATAATACTTTGTATAATATGACACTGAAGTCATAGTGACCCCTGGTGGTGAGTTACAGATCTTTTGCTTGTAAAATTATTATGATGTACTCCACTTACAAGACACCCTCATTCAGAATTAGCCACATACGGTGATCAGGAACACTGAATTTATGTGTTGTCGTTATATGTAGCGCTAATTAATGAAGCATGTAGCACATGAAATATTTTAAGGAATTTGCGGCTGAGAGTGCCTGGAAGACTACAGAGCAGAGCATGTTGCGGTTGCCAGTCTATGAGGCAAAAAAGGGAGATGCCTTCAACAGATCAACAACACCCTCATCTTTAGTCTAATCATTAAAACAGAGATGTAGCTCTGAAACTGGCCACTCCGTTGTCCACAAGATTTTACAGAACATTTTAAGGATTTTTAAGGATCTTGGAGAATGAAATTACATGAATGTGAACTGGAAAAACACCCTAACTGACTACCCAGTCACACCCAAAATTAATTTGAGTCAAATTATTTTATTGTTAAATTCAGTTAAAGACATACACTGTCCAAGGCATTGTAGACCACACAGCAATAACAATTTGTATGGTTACATTCAAATAATTGATATGAATCATTGAATTAAAGAGAAAAATCTTATTTGAAAGTGGAGCTCTAGATGTTTTAAGAATCAGCCACTTATAAGAATAAAATCACCCTGGAAAAATATGATTTAAAAGATATTTATTTAAAAATTATTTCGTATAATTCCTAATATTCAAGTTGTTTTTGTTTGTTTTCGTAGGGTATCACAAGGTGATTTCACTAATTAGCTCCTCTACCTGGCTGAAGAGTTGTGCTGATTAAATTCAGCATGCATATATATATATATATATATATATATATATATATATATATATATATATATATGCTGAATATAAGTTAATATAAGTTAGTGTCTTCAACTCGTAACTTGTTGTCAGGACTCAGTTGTTTGAAATGTTTGAAATTTCTCAGTTGTTTGCAATTTCAGAGGAGGGCTGAAGGCACCTCTTCAGACTCTACCTGAACTGACACCCTTGCCATTTGACCTTGTAAATCTAAGATTCTTGGCTCGTACTTGTAGCAAGTCACGTTGTATTTGTAGCACGTTTTGCCTAGGTAGTATAGCAGCACTTTATTGTCCCAGTGACTATTTGATATGTAACCTCAGATCAGATCAGTCTCGCTACACTGACCTTGCGCTCAGCTTCAGCACTATCTGCATTGTATGTCCTGTACAAATCTTGCCCTTGTGCCTGTTGTTTGCCCACTATTTGCACTTTTGTACGTCACTTTGGATAAAAGTGTCTGCTAAATAAATAAATGTAAATGTAAAATAACAAGCGTCTGGCCAAACAGTGTCTGGCCTGTCGTTCAGTTAATGGAAGCTGTCAATCAAGGTTCATGGAGGACGTGTGGGTGTGATTGCCTTGAAAGTGACCAATCATAAGAGGGCCAGTGACACCCTTGGTTTCCGCCCCCAAATTGTCATAACTCAGGCAAAGGGATACACCTGTTGATGTTGAAGGCCCAGGAGAGGTTGATGGCTGCTCAACAGGTGTGAAAAGCAGAAGCACTGACTCCTCTTTCTGTGCCTCCTCTGTAGCAATCACAACTTCCCCTGCCACATGCGCCACAACCTCCATATTGTGACTCTGTGGAGGAATGGTTGAATTTTCCATTCTTGCCTCATTTGCCAGGGCTCTTTCTGTCGTTTCACTTGGTGCGAAGCCATCAACGACGATGGCTTTGTTTAGGGGAAACATTCCTGTCGCTCTGGCCCACTTTAGCTAGCACATTCAGCTAAAATGGGACTGTGACAAAAATCACTTTTTTTGGTTTAAAACAATGAAACATACATTTTCCCCATAAAATTATTACTTTTTCTGTGTAAAATCATTTAAAAAGCAGTTCTGCATGTTGTGAATAAACTAGTATGGGGTTGGCACCCTTATAATTTACAACTGACAGATCACTTGTCAGTGGGCTTACTGTTCGTTTCTTAGGATTGGACCATATGCTTGGCTTAACCCCTCCCACACCTGTATCCTCAGACCAATCAAAAGCATCTTTGTTCATAAAGGACCACTGTCACAACCATTTAAGACTAGATTCCTTTATTGGTTGTTTGTAGGTGTATTGCCCTTTAAATATAATCTTATTTGTCCCAATTTACCTGATGTCCCACTTTTGCTGAATCGACCCTACCTGACAGCAAATAAAGTTTTCTGTAACTTTATTGTGTCTCTGCTCATTGAAAATAAATATTGCGGCTCCGTCAGCAGAGACTACGATGGGAAATAAAATCCCCGCTAGCAAAATGATGTCCTGGGGACATCCCCGAGATGTTATTTAATGTCCCCGGGACGTCGCAATGGAACGTCCTTAGAACGTCTTTTTGTAGGGTTCCATAGATGTTACGGAGGACGTCTTTTGGGGACATTCGGTGACATCCTGAGGACGTCCTCAGGACCTTGTATTAGCATTCCTTGGATGTCCTTTGAACGTTATAAATACCCACATTATTAGGGGCCAAGCAATGAAAGTGCTAGGCACCTATTGTAATTGTTAGAAATCTTCACTATTATTATTATACTTTCTGCCATGGGAGTCTATGGCAGCCCATAGATCCGTTCGTACACTTTTTATGAAATTTGGCACACTCACAGAGGACAGTCCCAGCTGTCCACTCACCAATTTTGGGGTCAGTAAATCAAGCCCTCTAGCACCATCATCAGGTCAAAGCTCAGCTAAAATTTTTGGCCATAACTCCTGACCATGTTGGAATTTTTTCAAAATTCTTTTTTTCCTAGATTTCTTAGGTCAAGCCGAGTCCAACGCCCCCATTGCCATCAAAATATTTTTTCGCTACTCCTCCTGCAAATTTTATCCAATCTTTACCAAATTTGGTAGATATCATCTTCAGACCATGCCTCACAAAAGTTATCCAAATATTTTAGATATTCCCAAGCATTCGCCCGTAACATGCAAATGAGTTTGACAACGGAGACACCAAACAGGAAGTGAGGTCATATCTCGCCGATGCTTTTGTGTCTTCACACCAAACTTGGTATATGGACTTCTTACACAGTCCTGAGAGTGTCCAAGAAGTTTTGTCTCATTACACCCCTAGGTGGTGCTATAACTAAAACAATTGAATTTCTGCTCATAACTTTTGATGTCTTTAGAATTATGATTATTTTTTTTTATTCTTTGGGTCATGTCAAGTTGAACAGATGTAAAATTTTCATTTCCACCATATTTGGTTGTCCGCCATTTTGAATGTTAATAAAAACAGTCTTTTCGCTACTCCTCCCACAAATTTTCTCCAATCCTCTCAAAAATTGAGTCAGAGCATATTGAGAGCATGCCACACAAAAGTTATCCATGATTTTTTATTTATGGAAAGCATTCACTAGTAATACGCTAACAAAGTCAACAGCGAAGACGCTAAACGAGTAGTGAGGCCATATCTACGCAATGCTTTTGTGTGCTGACACCAAGTTTGCTGCCTTTGTTTGCGACTATGCTTTGAGGGTGCCCAAGCGTTTTAGCATATTGCATATAATTTATATTTTAACATATTTTTTGAATTGCATGGCCTAAAATCATAATTCTTTCTTCTTCTGATTCCTTCAGTCATTCCAAGTTACACACATAATGGTTTCAATGTCTGCCATGTTGGATTGTCTGCCATTTTGAATTTTAATTAGGGCTGTCAATATTAACGCAGTAACGCTCATTCGTGATTAATCTGGAAACTTTAACGCGTTAATGTTTTAGCGCCAATTAATCATATTGTCAAGTTTGACCGCAACTTCCTTCCGTAACTTCAGCGCGGATATTTACCTGGCTGAATTACTGAAAGGCGTGGCAAACGCAGATGTGCTGAACGGCAAATGTCGTTTTAACCCTTTTTCATGTAACTTATTTGTTATGGTATGTAGCGCGTATGTTACCTTATATGGTTTGTTATGTTTTCCTTTGTGTTATTAGGTTTCTTATACATTTCAGTTAGCATTTGCTATATGTTTAGAGTTAAATCACTGTTTCGTCAAAGCTAAAATTAGCTAGAATTTCTCCAATCTAGTGTTCTAAACGCACCAGTTTTAGCATATGTGCTAAACGGCTAATCACACCGGTGGACCGTATGTGCGAAAGGGTTAAAACAAAATTTGCCGTTCAGCACATCTGCGTTTGCCACGCCTTTCAGTAATTCAGCCAGGTAAATATCCGCGCTGGAATTACGGAAGGAAGTTGCGGTCAAACTTTATAATATGATTAATTTGTGTTAAAACATTAATGCGTTAGTTTCGCGATTAATCTCGAACGAGCGTTAAGGCGTTAACGTTGACAGTCCTCATTTTAATGAAAACAATCTTTCTGCTACTCCTCCCACAAATGTTCTCCAGTCTTCACCAAAATTGAGTCAGAGCATAGTGAGAGTATGCCTCACAAGTTATCCATAGATTTTTGATTATTGAAAGTGTTATTGTAGCAAAACAGGCCCTCATTGTGCTTGGCCCCTCTATCACTGCTTGCAGATATATATTATTATTATTATTATTATTATTAGTAGTAGTAGTAGTAGTAGTAGTAGTATTGTTATTGTGGATGTTGTGGGTTTTGCTATGCTCTTGACCTGTGATGTTGGTAATTCATCTCTTTTAATCAGACATGACCAATCATGTGGGCTAAATTTGTTTATCGTTTGTTTATCACAGATCCCACTTCAAGGCGAGCGGGGGGAAGAATACATGACAACAGCGATTGTAGTTGGATGGGTTTTTATTAAATAAAAATGAATAAATAATAATTTGGGGAAAGAACTTAGATCTCCTCCTCCTCCTTCTCATCTTGGTCCACAATGTCATCACGCCGTGGAACCTTAAAGAAATGAAAAATAACAAAACATAGTTTTTTGCTGACTACGTGTGTGTGTGTGTGTGTGAGAGAGAGAGAGAGAGAGAGAGATTATGTAATTCACGAGTTTGTAAAGTCAACAAATGGTAGAAAATATCTGTTAACAAAGCACAAAACCCGCTCGTCCAAGGCAGCATTAAAAATGTTTTAACCATTAGGTGTTTCGCAATCTCGCCATCTTTGCTGGTGATGTGGTTTGCGCAAAGTATTGTGGTATGAAATGGAAACATTGAGAGAAAGCGATAGCTATCGCTAGATGAGAACCTATAGTGGTTTTACAATGGAGGCAGGCACAGATAACAGTTTTGAAAACTGGAAAATAGATGAATTAAGACATTATTGATTAGCTCGTCATGTTCCAGGACAGTAGGCCTATAAAATGAAGTGGAGAATCACAGGGTACGCTAGTTTTGTATTGTGGAGTAATTGGCCTTCCTGACCCTCATGAATTGTAGTTGGTAAAACAGTCCATTGAGCCATCCACATCAAAGTGATGTGGAGAATTACTTCAAAAAAAAAAAAATTCTTAATTCTTACGCAAATTTGTGCAGGCGAATAAAGTAAAGCTCGCTCTTTCCACTCAATTTACGTGCAGAAATATGTATGTGCAAACAGATTTAACTTTTGTATTGAAGTATCAAGGTGTTAAATTGACTCCCTAAGATGTTTAAAATGCTTCTGATGTTTTACTTTTACTGTAATTCGATGTTAAACTGTAGACATTCAAATTTGCTGTCTCAGAGACGCCTTCCAGATGAACAAAGGCTGTTTTAAATATCTACTATATGATGGTATATCATAATATATAATTATTGATAATTATTAATTATTAATAATAATTATTAATAATTATTGTTCTGTCCTCACTAGACGTAGGACTGGCTTGGTGTTCAAACTCAAATTCTTTACTTTGATTTGCTTCTTCAAATCACAGTTGTACATTAATTTCTTTGAGTTTGCTTTACATGTCTCTTTTTGCTTTTTCTCTTTTTTTTCTCTGTAAAAAGGCATATGTGGGCCACGATTTCACCGAGTGAAAGAAAACTGTGGATGCACTTCTGAATGAGCAACTGAAACTGACCTAGAGTCGCGTAAACACAAGCTGCTCGAATTCTAACCATGATACCATGGTGACCGCGAGAGGGCGCTAAAACCATGGAAACTATATCAAGCCCACAACACATTTAAAGCTGTACCAACACAATAATAATAGTCTTTATTTGTCTATCCAGCAGATAGCGGCGAGAATGTTATGCTTGGAGTCGGTCAGCATGTACAGTTACAAGGGAGTTGTTGGTTAGATGATGATGAAAAATCCAAAAAAATTCTAAAAAAAAGTCTTTACTTCTTCTTTGTGTAGGCTGTAATGCACACACCGAAGTCTTTTATGCAGACTTTGCTGAATGCCTTTTTGGCCTCATACCAAGTTCGAACCCAGTCATATTGTTTCTCACATTCCTGCCTGTACTAAGAGTCTCTTTGCGGCTGGTCCTTCCTCGGACTGCATTTTGACACCTAGCCTGCCTGCCTACAACGCACTCATTTGATTTTCCCTCGCAAAGTGTTTGGTCCGACTCTAAGCAAAAGATGTTTTTATGTGATACGTAACGTTATATTAATGAATAAAAGAGCTACATATCCTATCCCTCTACTGTTACATTAGGCTACGCAACTGTGCCATTGATCTACAGTAAAAGTCTTTTGGATCAGTGAGTTGCGCTACTCCCATGATAGAAAAAGAATGATTCACAGTGATGTCAGTAGAAAGTGCTTACTTTACAGCAACCAAAACTTAAACCTAATACTAATTTTCAGGTTAAGGGCTAACTACGTTGGTACATGGGACATGCCTCGAAAAATAGGGGCTATAGTGATTTAATCAATATGCCTGGTCACCGTAGTTGTAGGTGGTGATTCTTTAATAAGCCTATTTTTAGACTCGAAATCACAAAAGCAAGAATTTCTGAATGGCCATGTAACTGAAAGGTTTCATGTAACTTCACTAGTTAATTTTGTGTGTTATTTATAAAATTAAAATACTTTCCTACAACTCACCAGTGACCAATCTAAAGCCTTTAGCACAGATATTATAGTTCATATTTAACTCACACTGATGTTTGTTGTCCGACGGTGTGGAGCACGCTTGAGGGTTACTGCAATGCAGTCCACCTTTGGATAGGCCTTGGAACAGGCACCTGCAATGATATAAATATATGGATCAATGTAAATTATTAACAGTGTACACTCCACTTACAATAAGAAAATATCTTATATGTTCTTTAAATATGTCTGATTACATTCAGTTTTAATGCTATAAATGCTTATTTCTATCCATTTCACTTTTCAATCATTTATTTTTACTTCACTCCGAGATTTCTTTCATGTCCTTCCACAATAAACCAGCTAAAAAGAAATTTTAATACCACCCCTCTCAAATATTGGGACCAGCATTACAGAGGTTTCAAAGTAATTAAGGAGATCCCGATAGTTTGATCTGATTTATTTTTCAATTAATTGACAACATATTAAAGAACAAACAGTGTATAGAGCATAATGAGAATTTGCTCAAAGGTTAATGCATCAAAATGTACAGCGTGCCCCAGAAATATGAAGAAAAATTACAAATATCCCCCCTAAAATATGTAGCATAATTATTGGCTGTCCTCCAGATTTCACCTAATCAAGGGTGCCAAAAAAGCACACCTAGCATAATTTGTTTCTGGTTTTTGAAATTTAAACATTTTCTACCCTTAAATATGAGACATGGCCACAAGCCTGTGTTACTGGCACATACCAGTTTCTTTTTGAATGTGCTGTTAGTTAGCCTGGCTGTAGTGAAGGGCTAGAGCAGTTACCCCACCCAGCCTCAAACCCAGGTCTATTGGGTACCAACCATGCCACTTTGACTGCGATGCCAAAGAGCCAGGCTCGTTGGTATGGCAGTCAGAGCGCATACTCAACCGTAGTGACGGCACTCCGTCACACTGGCACACAGGTCCTTGAGCTCTGCTGCTGTCTCACATGGCCTCTCCAAAATCTCATTTTGTGCCATGGTGTCCATACTGTGTCCTTGGGGGCGCTCCTCTAACAGTGTAAGCATCCGCTCCACTGAGGTGTGAATATCATTCTGGAAACTTTTCAGGTTCCGCATTATTCTTCGCTCAATTGCAGACACTAAGTTGTAGATGTCTGAAAAAAATATAGCACTTACAGTAACATACTGTATCTACGCAATGTTTGTACCCCTGAATAGTACTCTGACATGCACTTAAAACAGCACTTTGAACAGTAGTTTGGACCACTTTGCTGTCAATTCAATGCAATTTAAGATTGAGGTATAATATTCATATGTTCTGTACAGATATTATGGGATGATTTTTTTTATTTAAATATCTTGAGCTGGAAGAGGTTTAGTGGCTGATGTTTTCAGAGGACTGTCTACTGTATTCACGTTTATTGAGTACTAATTTTGTAATATAAGCAAATGTAATAATTTGAAAACTTATGTGTGTGCATAGTTTTACATTGTATTACATGGTATGTACACATTATTACATTGTGTCATTCTGAGACAAGAGCCAAGTCAGGTGCCAGGAGAACTTTTACATTGAATTGTTGTTAGAAAAGGGCCCCACCTTAATAATATATGCTCAACAAAAGCAGAACATAGCAGAACAATAGCAGAACATTTAATATTAATAACAACATTATGGGGAAAGCATCTAATCTCTTTTGTTTTGCTTTTCCTTTTTTTGTATTGAAATACCTTGTGGGAGTCCAGAATGCACATGTGTTCCACCTAAGATATGCAAAAAGTCACATGGGTGTAAAGTTTACTTTATTAACAAATTCTGTAAATCTCTCTATTCTATCATAACACCCTAAATAAACTGAACTGCCTTAATGGAAATTCACTTACAAAAAAGAATAGCAGCTCTCACCTTGAAATATTTCAGTGTTTGACAGGTGGGCACTGCTATGTGGAGACACTGCATAAAGAAAACATTTGGAGTTTTGGTTTTGCTCCTCATTTTCAGCATGCCACTCTCATTTATACTTAACTTCCTCTTTCTGTGAAAGACAATTATATATTGGAGAGTGCACAATGAATGTTTGTTAATGACAGCTATTCATAAACTTAGCCTCTATAGATCTTGTCACATGTGGATGATATTCATCCTCATCTTGAATAGACAAAAACAATTAAGCCGTTTTCACATATGAACACCGGACAAGGTCCGGAGAATCAGGTCCAGAACTTGGCCAGAATTGCTCTTTCACACATGTAGCACACAACAGGAGATTGTCCGTGACAAACGCGTTCTCACCTACAGGAAATACTCTGCTTTGGTTTAGGTGAGGGGTGGCGCCTGGGTAGAGCGTGCAGGAAGCAGGACATGAAGCATTTACATTTACAGCACGTACAGCACGTACGCTGCAGAAATCGCAGTGGCTGTATTCGAAACCGCCTACTATGTACTACACAAGTATATACTGTATACTGCATGCTATTTTTCAGTGTAGTACCCAGTATGTGACAATGTAACATACTACATTTGTAGTATGTTACATTGTCGCTTGAAATCATTGCGAGTTTAGAAACGACCAGATTTCCTTGTGGTATTTTCCAGTTAGACTTGCATTTTCACGAGTGAAAAGTGTTGACGAGTTCATGAAAAGCATTCGCGAGTTGAAGTGTTTTCTTTTCAATATCTTACCTTTCGGTGGTACGGGCACATAATGCGGCACGGAGGAGGAGCAGGCAAACATAGCTATTGTACTTTTGGGTAGCCTATAAAAAAATCACACATAGCCATCCAAATGATGCTACCGGTACACATAATTTATTATTAATTATACATTTATTATAACAGGAAGGTAAGTTTTTGTTGTTTGCTATGTCATGTTAGGTCACCAGTTCACCTATCTCACTATGCCTATCACTGTTAGCTACAGCTTAGCTAGCTACTAACCAGATAATAAGCTACTAACCAACGTTATTGATCATCGTAAGAGACAGGTTTTGGCAGTATAACTATAGCTTATTATCTCTTTAACGATCATTGGACTCAAAATAGCATGTATTTGGACGTATCCGCAATGTCAACGGAACAGTGGAATATACAGGCACGCAGAAAAGACTACGAGGCAGATGTTCGTATTCGTCCGGTTTTGCGCCAGTCACATGACAGAAACGTCATCAACACGCCCACTCGCTCGCGGTGGATTCTCCGGAACATTGCCTGCTGTATTCACACATGGGCTCATTACTAGGGAGCTGGCAGAACGAAGTCCGTCACATGTCCGGTCCGACTGATTCGGACATTTGCGTTCTCACATACAGCTCCTCCGGCTAAGGACCCGATACGTTCCGTCGTCCAGTGCATTTGTGAAAGGGGCTATAGAGGGAATTACCAATGTAAATGCAGCATGGTCGGACATTTGCTATTGTATTAGGCTTTATCATACATTTGTAGCTGTAAGAAAACACACTTACTATCTTCTTTATTTTGGCCAGTGACATCAAGCATTTCTTCTTCAGTGAAGGCAAAAAAGAGTAAGAATGTTTTGTTACTTTTCAAAACAATCAAAAAAAAAAATCATATGTTCTATAATATTTATGAAGACAAGATACCCTGTTGAATCTTGCTGTTGTCCACCCATGATGCACTTGGTATGACTATACAACACAAACAAATACAACCATGGTGTCACAGTATACAATGTCTTTTGGACATAATGCCAGTAGTGATAAAATTAAATACAAAATACAAAGGACTGGAGCTTACATTCAGGGGCTTTGGGGAGGTTTTTAGTGTTGTGCTTCATCTTAATCTTCTTAAGTCCATGTGTATCTGGAAAACATATTTAAGATACATTAACTGTAAAGCTAAATGCATTTAGTTCAGTAAATCCAGGGATTGATATGGAATATTATCCTACGAAATCAGATAATGTAATGAAATAGGCTATTTCTGTATTTTTACGTTTATTTATTTATGCATTTCTACATTTATTTATTTCTGTATTTCTACATTTATATATTTATGTATTTCTACATTTATTCATTTATTTAATTATGCATTTCTACATGTATTTATTTATTTTTGTTTTTCTACATTTCTACATTTCCACATTTATTTTCCACTATACTTCTGTGTCCGTATGTTAATTGAGTGGGTGGTCCTATACCTCAGTCTAAAGCCGGATTGGTTATAGCGCTGCGATTGGATCTAGACTAGACTAGCAAGACTGCCTTTACTTGACCGGGCTTATGCATGTGACATCACAGTCCGCGGAGTCACTGCGGCTTCCACCCACTGAGTGGCAGAAAGACTTACTGAATGGCAGCGTTACCGTTCAGCTGTTGACTGTACAAATAGATTTAACAAGAAATCGGAGCTCTCTTTTTACAGACTGCCGAAAGCTAAAGAAAAGAGAAGCAAATGGATCGCTGCAATTCGCAGAAACAACTGGAATCCAGGCACCGAAACGTGTAGCTTACAGTTTTCCGAATAAAAGTTGTAATAAAATAAAAATATTTGTACAAACCACATACAACCAGAATATGCATTTGTGTCCTCGTCACTTTAATTTCGCCAACAAATCCCCCCTTGAAGTAGGCTAGCCTACGACCAAGCGTCTTTTGCGAGCTCTTGCGGACATTCTAAAACGCTTACGTGAAACGGCTTAACGTGGCTTAATATTCCAAAACAGTGATCAATGATCACCAAATTTCTCTCGGACATCTCTTGTCATAAACACTTCCACCTGTCAAAAAATCAAAACCGAAATCCTATGAGCATGGACGTTATCTTACATTAAGCGTTTTCCTCTCCATTGACGCCCATTACAAGGAAAGGGCTTAAGGTGGCTTAATGTTCCAAAATAGCGTCCAATGCTCACCAAATTTGTCTGACATCTCACATGTCATAAACACCATCTCCTATCAAAAAAGCAAAACTAAAATCAAAGCAATATGGTAGTTAGGCCGACGTTACGTTCAGCGCTGTGCTCTCAGTTTTGCTTTTTTGTTAGTTGATCGCTGTTCGGAAAATTAGGCTAAGATACGAAGCGTTTTCCATATAATGGGCGTCAATGGAGAGGAAAACGCTTAACGTGAGATAACGACCACACTCCTAGGATTTCGGTTTTGATTTTTTAACAGGAGGAAATGTTTCTGACAAGAGATGTCCGAGAGAAATTTGGTGATCACTGATCGCAGTTTTGGAACATTAAGCCACGTTAGGCGTTTTAGAATGTCCCAGCTTTTGTATGCCTTCAGGCTTTGCTTTGTGCACTTCCCTGGCGTCGAAACCAGGTACATGTCAGGAAACCCCGATTCCTGGCCACGTGTCAATGTCCATGCACCACTGGTTCATTGGTAAGTTGTAAGGATCACTGTCAAGTTCAACTGCCTTTAATTTAGGCAGATAATTGTTTGTTTTACTCCCGGCTTCGCAGGTCACAGATGCTGTGAGATGATCGTCGAATTAACCTTGGAGATACCCCATTCGGCTAAATGGGCAAATGAAGGTCTCTTTGGCCGTAATCACCATAAGAGAGAGGAACAATTGTTCTGAAAATCACTGAGTATGTGTGGTTGATGGTTTTTTCGTTGCTTCCTGCATTTTCCAATGCTGCTCACTAAAGAAAGAGGATGCTTACAGCTGTCATTTTTAATGCTTTGCTTAACTGTGATTATACTCATGGCTTCGATTCACCATCCTCAAAAGTTTTAAGTATGATGCTGATGTTTATGTTTGAACAGGCGTGACAGACGTGACTGTCAACAAGGGTGAAACGGCATGTTTAAAGAGTTCTTCGAATGTTTGGGTTCTTTGAAGTGCTTCATTAGCAAGAATGATGAAAATATTCCTATATGCTGCCTTGGGTCAAATCGCCCAACACATTGAAACCCGTACTGAGCTGCACTCGTCTTTTTGTCGTTCACTCCTCCCTCCATCCTCCCTTTGACTTCAATTCATTTTTCCAAGTCTTACCGTTCGGTCACCTTTTAGCCTACAGTCATAGTACATCATATACTGCTTCAGGTCATGCCACCCAACACTCATTGAAAGCCATACTGACCCCGCACTCGTCCTTTACTCGTTTATTCATCCTCCTTTCCTCCCGTTCACTTCAGTGAATTTCTCAAAGCCTTACCACTCGGTCACTAGTTGACCAATAGCCACGGGACCTGACTTGGTGCTTTGGGTCATGTGACCCAACACTCGCCAAAGTGGGGTGTGTCCCTAGCAACCATATTGTTTACCCTAGCAACCGCCTAGCATGCACTTACTAACACCCTAGCAACTGCCTAGCAACCACTTAGCAACACTTTGGCAACCACCCAGCAATGCCCTAGCAACGCCCAGCGACCATATTGTTTACCCTAGGAACCACTTAGCAACACCCTAGCAACGTCATAGCAACGTCATAGCAATGCCCCAGCGACCATATTGTTTACCTTAGCAACCTTCTAGCAACCACTTAGCAACACCCTAGCAACCACCCAACAACGCACTAGCACCCAAATCATACATCTTAGTAACCATCTAGCAACGCCCTAGTAACCACCAAGCAACACCCTAGCAATGACCTTATATACCTTAGCAACCACCTAGCAACAGCACAGCAACCACCTAGTAACGCCCTGGCAACCAACTAGCAACAGCCTAGCAACCATCCAGCAACACCCTAGAAACCACTTAGCAACATCCTAGCAACCACCTAGCAACACCCTAGCAACCACCTAGCAACAGCCTACCAACCGCTTAGCCACTCGTTCTCAGGTTTTTGTCGTTTTTTCATCCCTTTTTTTCCCCATAGACTCCCATTCATTTTCAAAATCACCCCCCTCACACTTCATGACCTTCCCACTCGGTCACTTTTCACCCCATATCCACCATACCTCACATGGTGTCTCAGGACAAATCATCCAACACACATCAAAGACTGTCTTGACCCGCACTCGTCTTTTTGTCATTTTTTCATCAGTGTTTTTACTCATTTATTCATCTCTCCATCCTGCCATTGACTTCAATTCATTTTTCAAAGCCCTGTCACACGGTTACACTTAGGCCGTCAGCAAACGTACCTCATATGCTGGCTCAGGTCATACCATCCAACACGCACTGAAATCCATACTGACCCGCACTCGTCTTTTACTCGTTTATTCATCCCTCCATCCTCCCATTGACCTCAATTCATTTTTCAAAGTCTTACCGCTCGGTCACCTTTGGCCAGACAGCCACCGTACCATATACGCTGCCTCAGGTCAAATCACCCAACTGTCATTGAAATCCATACTGACCTGCACTCGTCTTTTTGTCGTTAACGCCTCCTTCCATCCTCCCTTTGACTTCAATTCATTTTTCAAAGTCTTACTGCTCGGTCACCTTTCGGCCTACGGTCACAGTACCTCATATGCTGGCTCAGGTCATGGCACCCAACACTCATTGAAAGCCATACTGACCTGCACTCGTCCTTTACTCGTTTATTCATCCCTCCATCCTCCCATTCGCTTCAGTGAATTTCTCAAAGCCTTACCGCTCGGTCACTATTTGACCAATAGCCACGGGACCTGATTTGGTGCTTTGGGTCATGTGACCCAACACTCACCAAAGGTGGGTGTTTCCCTAGCAACCACCTAGCAACACACTAGCAACTACCTAGCAACACCCTAGCAACCACCTAGCAACAGCCTAGCACTAGAAGCGCCGAGCGGCGGTCATTTGACCGCTGTGACTTCCTACTAATAGTGCCGGGCTGGGTTTACCTACTTAAAGTGCGGCTAGGCGGTCAAAAGACCGCCGAGTCATTAGACAAGGACACTGTTACTGACACATAATGATCGCTCGATGGCGCTTCTTGCACAAAGCAAATAGTTTGCTTACAAGATCAACTTGAGCTCGCCCAATGTATCATTTCCGTGTAGATAGTCGGTGATTTTTTCATTAGAACGTTTGTTGTCCAGCCCTTCCATCATTCAGCATAATGTTTTTACTGAGAAAACCATCTGAACAACACTAAGCAAGACTAGTTCAGGCAACTTTTTCATAGTATTTTTATTTAATATTTAGTCTTCTGCCTTGGAGAATTAATTTATTATTAGAGATGCCACACACACAACAGCAGTTGGTCAGTTGGTCTGTAAATGCGTAGCCCAGCTTTATAAACATTCAGTTGTCGACTGACATCATGTCGTTGTCCCTAGTCTTTCATTTATTGTAAGGGCACGGTCCAACTAGTACAAAAATTATTGTTGCGACAAATTACAGATTTGGACATTCTAATTGTTGGGCGAGGTGTCGGGTGACGGGGTTATAAATCGCATCACAGGGTTATAAGACCTCACGCTTATTCAGTAGAACAGCCTATCGGAATGACAAGACAGGCAGCATTTGGTTGAGAATTACAATTTGTGTAAATTGAAACAAGTTTAGAGTGTGAGAGTCCTTTGGGTGGCACTGGAGAAGTAGGCTAAAGTGTTTCAGTTCCAAACTCGTCTGTCTCTTTGAAATTATCGCTTACACCACACAATAAGCCCTCCCGAGGATATAAAGCTTTACATTTGCATTTGAATAAATTAGTCATCTACCACAACTAACAGATAAAGCAAACACTACACTTTTCAAGGCATTCAGTCAACCTAGGTGTACATTATATTTGCGTTTGTAACATAGACTATTATTGAAAAGTGACCGGTACGTTTCAAATGTGTCCGGTAAAATAAATTTCTTCCGTATATATGTATACGTATGTATATATGTATTATATATATATAGGCTGTATATGTATTTTATAGATAGATAGATAGATAGATAGATAGATAGATAGATAGATATGAACTATACATACTATGCTGCTATAAATACAAATCTTATTCACATATCTGAATGACAGACAACTAGTACGAGTGAATCCTTGCGACATCTGCTGCAAGAAAAGAGAATAGCAGCCTTGAAAGGCAGGAAACAACATGGCCGAACGCGAGGCTGGCAGTAGTTTCGCACAAATAGGAGCAAAATAGCTTTAAACTAGCTTGTACCGGTGTGATTTTGAAAATTCAAAGATGCTAGGTGATAACACGCACAAATCTAGGAAAAGTCATGAAAGGAGGAGTGCAGAGAATTTTTTTTTTTTTGGTCGCTGCGGTCAGATGACTGCCGCTCGGCACTTCTAGGTATAAGTGGGTCACACCAGCACGGCGCTTCTAGTGCTAGCAACTATCCAGCAACAGCCTAGCAACCACTTAGCCACATCCTAGCGATCGTCGCTGCCGGGTTGCAAGCGCACACTGCATTTTCTTCAGGAAATGCACTTTTCTAGTTGTCATTTAGCAGACGCTCTTATCCAGAGCAACTTGCACAGTGCGTCTGTGTCTTTTGTGTGTATGCATCCCCTGAGTGTCTTTTATGCATGCATATGTCTTTATGTGTATGTCCTTGTGTGTCTTTGCTTGTATGTACTTCTTTAGGTATGCTTTTTTTTCTCTCTGTTTGTGCCTGCCGAAGCCACCGTCACGCCTCACCCTTCCTCTTTTTAAACTTTCTTTTTTGATCTCCCTCAGAGAGTGTTCATGTCTGTATCGCAGAGAGACGATTTTGGGTGACTGGTCTCCACCACCAACTACAATATCAGCCGACTGCACCCTGACATGCGGCAGATCTTTGACGACCCTGTAGTATGATTTCCACTCTTTCACACACACATACACACGCACACACACACACATGCATGTGCACATGCCCACACACACACACACGCTCAAACAAACACACACTCACCCATAGCACATCAGACACACATAAACACACACATACACACACTGGCTTGGGTCCTCCAGGGAATGGAATCTAGCACCCTTTGACTCATCAGACTCCTGTAGCTTTCTTGGAAGCCAGCAGTGAGGCCACACCCATCCTGTAGTTGGCATTGGGCTCACAGCTGCACGCTGGGCGGTTATGAAACAGTTGGTATGTGAGCGTATCGGTATATTACATCCGCTGTGCCCCTGTACTCACCTCTTAGTGCAGTCATTGCCGTGTTGAGGCAAACATAACATATCCAGATGACTGCACACAGGGGAAAGAGAATAGTAATAAATAGAAAGGAACATCTGATGACAAACTGATTTGGCATGAAAAAGCACGTTAGTCGCTACTAGTTCCAAGTTTTGGTCTGTATCTGTGACTGCTGTAGCAGGCCCATCGTGACATCAGCTGCATATGTTAGAATGGTCCGATTTTGAGCATTCTGTCCATGTTAGTCAGATGGGAAATATCTGCATGTAAAGTCATATTTTTATATATATATATATATATATATATATATATATATATATATGTATAATGTGTGTGTGTGTGTGTGTGTGTAAAAATATTGCTTTATTGCCTGCAAAAGCACAAGCAACAAAGTTTCATACCAGCTGAAGGTATCAGCGAAGTTTTGTAAGTGTAGCTGAAAAGCCACATTAGCAGTTATGTACAGATAATGGATATAATAATAAGAAATAGGAAGAACATTAAAATGGCTTTTTTTAGGCTAACTTAATTAAAAAAAAAAAAACTTATAGACCGATGGATTCAGAGGGGCAAATGCACAAACACACAGATAATAGTGTTGTGCTGTAGCTTGTGTAATGGGATGCATGCTGGTGTAGTCACTGCACACATTATTAACAGAGCACTGCTCTGCACTGGTATAATGGCGGGCATGCTCGGCAGAGCGTCATCACCTTAATGATTCCCTCCCCCCTCTTTAGGACTGGAGGGAGAAGTATGTCCACGAGAACTACTCCAAGATCCTCGACGAGGATGACAGCATTGTGGAGTAGGTAAGGAATGAGCACTGCCTCCAGGTGTGCCAAAGGGAGGGGGGGTCATGGAAAGCACTGAGCGTTCAGATCTCTCTCCCCCACAACAGCTGAGTTGTGTTTGGCCTCCTTCCATCAGGTGAACTAGACCTTGAATAGGGTTCTAAACGAGAATTTAGAATGATACCAGCCAGGCACAGGAGGAGGGTTCACACCCGAGGCAGCCGCTTCTGTGGATGACCGTTTGACGGGTGTTGGGAAGGGGGCTGGGGTGGAAAGCGTCAAGTCTGTTTAGCGAGAGAATTTGGCAGCCGTTTTTTTCTCACTAAACTAGTGAGAGGATGGGTTTTCTGGGTGGCGTGCTTTGCTTTTCCTGACAGCGGTGAAGCCGTCAGGCTGATTGAGGTGTAAAACTGAAACTGAACAGCTCTTTCCGCAGGCTAACACATGCAGCCCTAAGCAACCTGGAAATGACATGTCTGATGTGTCTGAAAACCACTGAGGAGGAGAAGGGTTATATGGTTTATGTTAGCTAGGAAACCAAGAGCCAGTTTGTGTATGAACCAGGCCATATCAAACTAGCATGTCCTAATACAGAAACAGGTGCAGATATGGAAGTTGCAGGGGAAGAAAATGGGCAGCTGAGCACTGAAGTATTAAAAAAATCTAAGAGAACAAAGAAGCAGGCTGGAATGGTTACAGGAAGTAGTTTCTTTCTTCTGTTCAGTTGTAAACAAAGGTGCAACAGTAGTGAATTGCCACTCTTTCATCGCAGTTGATTTTCCTGCTGTAGTCCTCCGAAAGCAATGCTTTCTGAGGGCTACAGCAATGTTTGGCTGTGAAAACGTATAGAAAACAGTACAATGTGCATACAGGACATTTCAGGATGGAGATCCGTTCACACTAATGTTGAATATGGGCCATGACTGTTATTTTTTTGTACAGAAAGAAGACAAGTGGCACGATTTTGCAAGAAATCAATGCAATGCAGTGATTTTTCTCTCTCTCACTCACTCTCTTTCTTTCTTTCTTTCTTTCTCATTCCCTCCTACCCTTCACTCTCTCCCACTCTCTGTCACTATCCCTCTCTCTCTCACTTTCTCATTCCCTCTCTCTCCCTCTCTCCAGCCCTGCTCCGATCTGTACTGGTTTCCAGCCTTCTCAGACACAATGTGTGATGAGCTGGTGGAGACTACGGAGGACTTTGGCCAGTGGTCTGGAGGGAAGCACAAGGTACAATGAACCCCACCCTGCCTCTGCAGGTCCTTTACCGCAAGTGATATCTGCTGCTATCTGTATGGACTGTGCTGTCAGTGCCTTTCTCCTGGTCTGTATAATTAATGTTGGTGTGTACGTACAGTCTGTGTTGTTACTATTTCAGATCAACAAGTGGTCTGTATGTCTGCCTATTTCTGAGTCTTTGCAACTTTACTCTGGACTAAGGTACATGTGTGTCTATGTGTCTGTGAGTGTGTGCAGTCCCGACTCTGCAGTGACCTCCCTGTATGTGTGTGTGACAGGACGAGCACCTATCTGGGGGTTATGAGAACGTGCCTACGGTGGACATCCACATGAACCAGATCAGCTACGAGAAGGAGTGGCTCAAATTCCTCAAGGAGTACATTGTCCCTGTCACCGAGAAACTCTACCCTGGCTACTATCCCAAGGTGAGGCTGTCACTGTTGCGCAACATGTCTGGGTCGAATCATCCTCAAGACTACTCACAGCGAATGGGGAGACCCACAGCCAAGTTGGAGATTCCAAAACAGGACATCCCGCTCCAGCCTTACTGCCAAGCATTTGATCCTGTTTGATCTTACTGCCGAGCTTTAAACGCACTGATGGTTTTCCAGTTGTCAATCTCAAAAATGTAGGCCAACTAGCCATGGTGGAAGCATTTCACTAACACTCAGTTAAAGCTTGTTATAATTTAACAGGCCGTACAGATGATGCCTTATCTGTATCTTCATCTGTATTTGTTGAAAGAGAAGTTGAACAGAAAGTGCTTGTGATTAATTTAGGAAGTGACACACAGAGCATTCTGATTGTAGAACCACAGCCAGAGGTGGTGGCTGCTCTAACTCCTCCTCCCTGTCTCCCCCCTGCTTGTTGGACCAGGCCCAGGCCGTGATGAACTTTGTGGTGCGATACCGGCCTGACGAGCAGCCCTCCCTGCGGCCCCACCACGACTCGTCCACCTTCACCATCAACATCGCCCTCAACAGCAAGGGCAAGGACTTCCAGGTGCGAAGATAACAATCACACTGTCCCTCGTCACACCGAACAGTGCTGTCCGATATGTCGCGTCTTTCAGGTGCCAGTTTGCTTTGGCAGTGCTGACATCAGATTCACAGCTCCTTCTGCTACACAGATGCACTTGTGTCCTCTCTGGCAGGGCTGCCTCTACCAGCAGCCCTTCACTTTTTTGTAATAGAGTTTTGTAGCCATCTTCCAACCTGTAGATGGGGGCTCCCACTAGGTAAGGTAACATGTGCTTGTGTGTTGTTTTTCAGGGTGGGGGATGCAGGTTCCTGCACTACTGCACTGCAACTGTGACTGCAAAGTAGAGGCTCCACGGAAGGGCTGGTCCTTCATGCACCCCGGCCGCCTCACGCACTACCACGAGGGGCTGCCCACCACCCAGGGAACGCGCTACATCATGGTCTCCTTTGTCGACCCATAATGCATTGGGGCAGGGGGCTAAGGACTTTGTGATCTGGTCTGGTTGCAGGCGGAGGGCAGTGTAAAATAATTATCGTGTGTGATGGGGGGGCCCTAGTTGCCTAAAATATTTTAAGCAACTCGCCCATCTAATGTAGGCAGGCCCTTATGACAGTGTTTATGTTAGGGTGGGGTTAAAACCATTTCACTTGCAGTTGTGAATGTTTTAAGTTATTTTAAAGAAATAAGCTTATTTTGGGGGAAGTATATCTTTTTTTATTTTTGTGATGGTTAGCAACACCTCTCAAAGATGGGCAACCCAGAGTGTCAACCACTAGCCTTGTAGAACAGTTACTAGTAATATTAGACTGCCAGGAAATGTTCTCATCTTTGTACAAGTAATTCTGAAGGTTTTAGTGAGGCTGTTTTTATGAAACTGTTCACAGGAATTGGCATGAGGCCCTTACAGATGCAGAGAAAAAGAGCCAAAATGAGAGGTATAGGATCACTTTTGTTTATGATTAATCATCATGATGTTGTTTTTGTGGGTAAACATTGAAACCAGGAGCCATTTTGGCTCAAAATCTTTGTAGCCTTGGTCCTAAATCATTTCAGCGCATTCTTTGTGTAGCAAAATGTAACCATGACTACAAGATGAATTGGTGGGGCCAGAACCCAGCGTCTCACAGGTATCTCTGGATTGCTAGGTGGCTTTAATGTTTTCCATTTGACGAAACTGGTGCAATAATGGCCACCAGTACGGCACAGTTGGGAAAAGGTAGAGAGCGTCGGCTCTGGTTGGTTCATTCTTAGTTTTACACACCAGCACAGTATCCATGCAGCACACACACATTACAGTTCTGTTCTTTTTGCAGAATTTACTAAACCAGATAGAGATTATTCGAGGAGTCATAGTCTGTTGTTTACAAGACTCAGAGCATTGAGAGCATGATGCTGATGCCACCACTCCTGAAAAATGCACTTCACTTAGAAGAGCTAAGCCTGTCCAGCAAAGTCTGTGCACCAGTGGTGCTGATTCTCTTGCCCTTTCCAATGTCCAGAACAGTGATGATTGCAGTTGAGGAACCTTTCTGTACCAGCTCACTCCTGATACAGGAGGTTTCAGCTTTTAAATGCTGCTAAAATTCTAAATGATTCAGAGGGTGAACCTCAGATTGACCAATTTACAAATGGTATTAAGAGCAGGGTGTATTAACAGGAATGCTTGAGTGGATGGTGGAAACCAATGACATGCCTAGATTTTTTTTTTCTGATTTTTTTTTTCAGTAACGTTGCGCAGACAGACCTGTGAATGTCACAACAGTGATTTATCTGCAAATAAATGGATTTTTGTAAACATTCCCAATGGGCAAACTGGTGTGTAAAACATGGACTGGATTATACCAGTTTGAGATGGCCAGCTCCTGTCCTTATCAAATTCTGTGCCCAACTGGACTCCGTAGGTGGGCTCATCTTGCTTTATGCATCGATTTTAAAAACACATATAAGGAACACTGAATGAAAGTCAAACATTCTTGAAATTCACCATGCAGCCTTTGAACTTAATATCACATTATTTCAGTGGTTGAAATATAGAATAAAGTTTTGAAATAAAATAGTTTCATGTGGATGTATTAGTGATGTCACACGCCAACAATTAAAAATCGTCAGTAAATTGTAATTACATGTATTAATAATATTGCCTAGCTGACACTCTTATCCAAGCAAGTGACTTGCTTTGCTTACAGTTTTACATACTACAGCAGGATATTTACTGAGATTAAGAGTGCAACAGCAGTGGCCCATTCAGGAATTGAACCAACAACCTTCAGGCTATAAGCCCTGATCCTTGCCACTGCACCACACTGCTGTTCTGCAGCTTCGCACCCTTGCCTGACAGTCTCAGCCGTTGTGCAGGATTGCTAAAGCGAGACGAATGTGACCCTCGCATATATACCCAAATCACATGCAATCTGGTGGCTGTTTTACGCACTACAAGTCCCATAGTGCATCATCGAGCGGTCCCATATTTCCCCAGTGGATTGACCTCCTGTTCTTTTATTTGGGCCACAGATGGTGCTTGGAGGCAGTAAGTGTAGGGCTGCTGTGTGGCTCTGAGGTTAAAGCACTTGCAGATATGGAAGGGTGAGGTGAAGTTAAAATAAAGGAACAAAACAAAACCAAACAAGATAGCGGATGTTAAAATAACACCTTCAGGCAAGATAACGGCAATGAAAGCCGTGGGATTAGGTGTGGGCCTATAGACTGGCTACATAGTGCAAGCACTCTTAGTTTTTAAATATGTGTATATAGGCACATACTTGCTAGGCAGAGAATCTCCCTGGCTGGTGAACGGGGGCCAGAGGAGGGCAGATTGAGTCAAAGTGCTAGCAGCCTTGCTCTCAACAAACAAGGATTCCCCTGAAATTAGGATTAGTGGCAATTTCCCCAGTGGCTGCAGAATCATGTCCATCATGGCTAATTATAGGCGCACTGATGGAGCCTCGCTGTTGCCTACTACAGATGGAGACGGAGGCCCACAATGCGGATGGCTCCTGCCCACCTGCAAAGCAGCCCAGCACAGCAGACAGCTGCCGGACGGCTGCCAGAGCAGAGGATTCTGGGCCTCTCTCAGGCCCAGCATAAGCTCTGGAACACATGCTGTTATAACATCAAGTGCCTGTCACGCTTGCTTCTTGGAATTTTTCAGCTCGTCCTGCCCCTACTTAAATAGGGATGGCCAACAGATTCAGAACAGGGGTCATCAACGTCCCTTTTCAGGTGAAGGAGGCCTGAACACAGTAACCGTGATTGAGGTACACGCACAGCTGGCACGGGTGGCACCAGTGGGTACAGGCTGAAGTCACAGCTTTAAAGGGGACCTAGAATGGAAATCCGTTTTTTACCTTGGCTTTGTTGAATAAGGAGAGCTCGGTGCATGGCCACAACACTACGTGAACCTGAAACAATGTTGCTTCCTCCTTCATATGAAAATTTCGTACTTTGAAACGAGGGATAAAAAATGGGCGAGTCGAGACATCAACAGACTGTGACGTTGATACAGACTGTGACGCAGACCATTAGCTCTCATCACCGCCCCTTCTACACCTCCACCTCCAAAGTAATTTGCACATGCCTACCCACTTTCACACACTGAAGTAAAGAGAAGAGCAAATCTCTGAAGTAGCAGTTTCGTTGTTTTTCAGGCGAAATGGCGGATCACGCTCCTCCTTGATGTACTGTGCAAGGGTGTGCAAGCGGTGACCATACATTTCACACCGATTCTGGCTCAAACATATGTGGTTCAATGTGTGCGCGCTCCATGGTTCTATTGCCCCAGTAAACGGTGGTGTACTGGCCATCGAGCATACCGGGACAAATCCCAGTGGGCCGCCGCATCGGTGGGCCGGTGGAAGGTCAAAAAATCCAAAGTTTTTACCGGCCCTCTCTGTGTGCCTATCATCTGATGAAATGGTTCAATTGGGAGGAGTCAGAAATGAATGTTTATTTCAATAACAAGATACTATAATTTCATGAATGCTTTCACTGTTAAGGCATGTTGTACAGCAGTTTTCAGTGACACGTTAGTTTGTAATCCTTTACTTTGATACTGACAAAGTCACGTCACGATTAGTTCAAGCAGAGGTTAGGTGCGTAAGCGTACCAACAACGCGGTCATCTAACCTAAATAAATATTGCATCGTAACTACTGTTTGTTAAATTAACGCTACATAAAACGAGACACGTTTTCAATGTTCGCTGTGTGCCGTTATCAAGGCAAGCAAGCTAACTGGCGACCTAGCAGGTTAAAGGGAACTTCAGGACCGCTGATGTCCAAGTTGTACCTAGCTAGCTAGCTACATATGATACGCGATGATATAAAACTTGCTATGTGACGTATATTCAGAAGAATATAATCGTTTGTAAAGTCCACGCACATTAACTAATTAAGAGGCAGTCTCAGTTGTAGACAGACCTTGAGAATCGTAGCCAAATGTACTTTAATTGATACGGGACAAAATGTGCCGTTTTATTCCAAGGCCAAATTATAGGGTTGTAAATGGCCTTGTAAATTATCACCCGAGCTGTTTTGTGACAAACCAAAGTTGCATGCCTTCTATGTTAACATCAGAGAACAAGGTAAAATACTCCGTTCATCCATTCTATGTCATCTTTGAGGGGCTAAATCCAAACAGCTGTATGTAGTAACAACAGCCAAGGTTGTAGGTTTGATTTGTAAAGTGGTGGGGACATAAATTTGTCAGGGAGTCTGGGGGTCCTACCCCAGAAAATTTTGGAATTTTTCATTGCATTTCCTGAAATTCTACACAATATACTACGACTGTATAGTACTTTCTTGAACACAATAAAAGGTGAGAAATTATCAGTACAATTTTTACACAGCATCTTAACCTTTAAACAATTAAATTCATAATATAACTGGTGTTGATACAAACATGCACATCATTTAGCTTTGATAAATTTTGTGTCATGGCCATTTTATTATTTTTTCTATCAGATGGAAAAGCAACAGCACAATAAATGAAGTTTTACTCTATACAGCAGCTTTAAATCAACACATATTTCTTTGTCTACCTCAACATGGCCCCATGTCTCTGTCTTCTTTCCCCTCCCATATTATTACATGAACCCACAAGTTCATGTGTATGACCCAAAAACATGTCTTCACCTCTCACTGATAGACACAAATTGTCAAGGTTCAAGGTTATCTTTATTGTCCCACTATGGGGAAAATGTATTGCAGCCAGGATTCACATCCAACAAAATAAAAAGGACAACATTGACTACAACATGAGCACACAAATCATACTACCCACTACGCTACATATTGCCTTGAGATCCAGTTTGTCCATCATGTTCCTATGTACATGGCAGACTGCAGCATGGTTTAGATGCTCTTGATTGTAATGTTAACTATAGTAGCCCTAGGCTGTAGCCACACAGATGGGATTTGAAACTGGAGAAGACAAAATAGCAAACTAGCAATCCTGGAAGAATTACTAACGCTCTTCTTGTTTAGTCAACAGGTATAATGCAAACACGAGAAAAACAAGAACAGTTAATGTTACTCAAGTCAAAAGTCATAGCACAAAATCACCCTACAGCACACCCTGTCACAACAACATTTAGTGTGCTAGCTAACTACGTTATCTGTTAATGTTAGCTAAGTATACTAGCTACTAGTATAACGTTAATATGCCTAACTATTTTTGTTCCTACAGTGCTAATGTTAGCAAGGCTATTACAATTCCTTGTCTGTATGCCCAGGACAGCTGCCTGTGTCTTTCATATCACTGAACAATCAACGTTACATGTTTAATTTGATACCGGTACCATAATGTTATGATCACAGAAGGCAAAGCACCTGCAATAGACACATGGCCTTTCGCACTGTTACCTTGAATGTGGGGGAAACAACTGCAGTGAGAGCTAGCGAAGGACAGCGCTCATTACTCAATAAGGAACACACACTCGTAGAACCCCACCAAGCTGGCAATGGTGCTATTTTTTTAGAAGCAACAAAAATATTTGCAGCTTCACACCTCCTAGCTCGAAAGAGCAGAGCACTGTGCTTGTCAGGCCTTGTGCCCAGTTCCCCAAAGGGTCGAGAAAAAAGCTATCCCTTACAAAAAGGAAGTTTATTCAAGTGTGCTATTAGTATGCTTCTTTTAAACTAAAAATAAGTGAGAATGCTTTCAGTTTACTTTTTATGTACTTATCAGAGATATACTAAACAAAATTATACTTAAGTATACATGCCTTATACTGACAAGTATACAGAAAAGTTTAATTATATTTGGCCTATACTTGTACTTAATCTTTTGATCAAGATATACTTAAGAAAAGAATAATTACATATTTTTGCCTTATACATAAAGTTTAAGTATACTTGGCTTGTAGTTGTGCATACTCTTTTGATAGAGTAGCCTATTAAATACTTATTTCACACATATTGGCTTCTTTGAGGTAATACTCCAGCATATCTTTTACATACTGTCTTATAAACTTACATGTTCAGTTTTATAGTAACAAGTCAGCTTTGGGGTGGAATAGCTTAGAGTAAATAGTACATGGGTGGAACTGGACCTGATCTTTTATGTACACAGTGTTATTAACCCACACAGAAACAGATAAACATTTGGCTGATTTTATTGACAATTCTTCCAAGGTGTGAGAGTTAGAGCCCGACCGATACAGAATTTTTAAGACCGATGCCGATTTCGATATTTGAGGATTTAAAAATCCGATAATGATATATCACTGATATTCTTTTCTTTTTTTCAGAAACACATAACATAGTCAAAGATTTTCTTTAACATTTGTTATATGTAGCTATTTAAGAGTCCTCACCAAGATAACATGACAATGCAATTTAAAAGTAAACTTGTTTTATTGTCATAAATAGTACTTTGAACAAAAGTACAACAGAATATATTAAAGTTTTGATAAATAAGAGTCAAATGTATAAAAATCCAAAAAGGTTTTAAAAAATATCATGCCATCTTAAACTATGCAGTAAACTGATACAGTGACCTAGAGTCAACGCTGCCATCGAATGCATCTACATGACTGTCTGCAAGGAGGACTTGTGACTTTGGGATTTCACACTATGTTTGAAAGAGAAGCTGGACAGCTTTTTTGGCTACCAAGCCATGTTATACTTTTTCAGCTCACGTTTATTCATGTGTCCCCTCTGGTTTCACCCTTTCGCATGTAGCTTAACTTATTTTTTATGCTATGTAGCGCGCGTGTTATGTTACATGGTTCGTTATGTTTTCATTAGCATTATTAAGCTTCTCATAGTTTTCAGTTAGCATTTGCTATTTTTTTAGAGATAAATCACTGTTTCCTCAAAGCTAAAATTAGCTAGAACTTCTCCAATCTAGTGTTTTAATTGCACCAGTTTTTAGCATATACGCTAAATTGCTAATCACACCATTGTGACCCTACGTGCGAAAGAGTTAATAATTTCCAATGCACCAACTGTAGTCGCAGATATATTTACCATTGCTTCATTTAGGCAGAATAAGTTAAATGCTATAGTTTAACCACTCATTAACGTTAGCGGTCTTCCACTGATAAACATGGCATTAGCTAGCTTTGTGGGTAACCTAACCCAGCTAGCAAATGTTGTTAATTCAACATTGAGTTATGGTCAAAAAGGTTGATATTTTGTTAAGGTAAAAAATCCATGGTGGATCAACCTTTTAATAGTTTAAATATTGAAAAGATGTCATTGAATCAACATTGTATTATGGTTAAATTTGACAATTGAAATGCCATCATCAATACTGCCAACATTTCATCAATAGCCTACTTCAGGATGGTTAACGGCCCCTTGGCTTCGCCACAGGGCCCACATCACACCACCCTATTGTGGTTTATTTCCATAGAACTGCACCTCCACTCATGGTTTATTCCTTACTTAGAAACTGTCTGGTTATAGTTCCATGGTGTGAATAGTGTCAAAGAACGTTAGCTGACATAGTTTGCTCGGGATTATCGGCTAATGTTAGCTTTCTGAGCTAGTCTGCTTGCACAGTTGCCAGCTAAGGAGTTAACTGATGCACTTTATTATTTTAGTTAAAGTAGTCACAATGTTTCTTATTCTAATAGAATTGGGCTGCATGGTAGATTTACAGTACATTTGAAGCATTATTATTATACACTACAATAGACCACCCGACTAATTACAGTAGGTTGCTTTTGAAGGTAACATTGTGTACCTAACTGAATTGAGGTTTGCCAAAGTGAAAGGGGTTGAATACTTTTGCAAACAGCATATTCAATTTTTTGTTTTCTTAAAAAATATTTTGTGGTGTAAAACTCGTATTACTTACTCATTCATTAAAAGTATTATTGTTGTAAATTAAAATATCATATATAGAAAAATATTAATTAATTGTTATTCAGTGAAATGAGTGATTTAGCAGGGGGGTTGAACACTTTTGCAAGGCACTGTATGCATGTCATAATTCTCATTAGGGGCTGAGCCCCCCTTAAAGGTCTGATCCTAGAATCTTCCCTGACATACACAAACCCTACACTGGTCCCTGCCTTGTGTACCCAGTACAGGAAGACTAACACATGACATTACATTACAGCCATTTAGCGGATGCTCACCTACATAGTAGGGTACAAGTTTATCCATTTATGCAACTGGATATTTACTGAGGCAATTGTGGGTTAAGTACTTTGCCTAAGGGTACAAGAGCTGTGTCCCAGCGGCGAATCGTGCCCCCTTCAGTTACAAGTCCTGCTCATTACCACCGCACCGCAGTGCTGCCCTAACATGTCTTGAGACCACATTAGTACGTTCCGGCAAATGCACGTCCCTTATCGCGGTGAGCACTGCTGTGGAGTTAGAGCAGTCAGCTACAGACGGCAGAGAAACCTCCTCAGCCCCCTCTAATGCCCAATAAATTACCATGATCCCCCCTCCGTCCTGTCAGATGTTCACCTTTTGATGCCTAATTGAAAGAGAGGCTGTTTCAAGCTGCATAATGACAATACCAGCACGTACCACATCAAAGAAACAAAAAACCGTGCCTGTGACACCAATCCTAATATCTTTTATTTAATTTTGTTCTTCTTCGTGAAACATACATATATTAAACAACACTGTAAAAACAAACAAAAGTATTTTGCAGACAGATTTATCTGAGATCAATCTGAGCAATTTATATAGGCTACGATCACATTTAAAATAACGTTCTTGGACAATCTTATACATATTATTTTATGTGATATACAATTCACTTTTTAATTTTTCAAATGCAGTAATCAGTCTAAGAAGGTAATGTTAGACAGAGATAAAGAGAGAGAGAGATTAAAATTAATTCTGGGACACGTCGACAAGAGAGAAACGCTCGCTGCGAACGCTCGAAAGGGAAAAAAAATATCTGATATCGTCACCTGTTTCTGAAATTCAGACATGCCTCTGTGAGCTCTATCTGACTTACCATGCGCGCTATCAGAGGCGAGTCACGCACGCCTGTCTGCTGGTCGCCAGACAGCGCCACCCAAGCGGAAGAAACGGCGCTGCGAATATGAGCCATAAGGGCAAAATTCCCGAACCCCCTGCTCGAGTTGAGAGAAATGTCCATCGCTTCCATGAAGCCACCTCGGACAGCATGTTTTATACGATTATTATTATTATTATTTCTCACGACAGCTATATTAATGTTTTTCCTTCTCAGCTGTCAAAACATGTAAGTACGATGGTCATATTTATATTTGATACGCACTCATTGTGAGCTGTTAACGAGCTAATCTGACTTTATCCTTGAAATGGGCTACGTTACACTCGTTTAATCTTGCTCTTATGTCACTGTCAGCAAGGCAGGATAGCGTTTTCATGCTATGTACTTTTTGAAACGGAATGTTTTTTTTTTTAATTATAACGTTTTAAAGATTAAATACGGCATCCAAATTAGTTCAAAATTAATCCTAAACTTGTGAGTTGATTATTTAAGAAGCTGACACGCAAAGCTGTCACTTTTAAAATAACTCGTAAATGAAAAATCCAAGTCAACTGTGCTTAGTTTGCACTGCATGGCGTCTTTATTTTATTTCTTACTGCAGTCTTTGTTCTAATTAATGTATTTGGCCACCTCCCATAGCTGCTATGTGAATGTGAAAGTATACTGGCGTTCACGAGAAAGCCCGTGTAGGGGATTGGGACACCTTACGGTTATTAATTCATAAAGTTGTATGAGTGATGTAACCTTTAAGAAAGTTTTTTTTTATTTCATATGAAGCATACTGCGTATTCAAATATTGCGTATGAAAACGTGTGACTCGCGCACAGAACCACAGTCGATATTACATGTCCTCGTTTATCCAAACGAAAATATGTTACAGCATCAAGATTTTCGGTTGTTAATTTTAGAAATCTTTTGCATGATGGACTGGCTTTTCCATTATGTATCTTTGAAATTCTCAACATTTGTTAAATACCTGCTCCTCATAAAAAAAATGTTTTCTTTGGCAATAGTCAATGTGATTTTATTTTGTAGTTTTAGAAACCTGGAGATCTTGTTTAGTTGGCAGAAGTTGGTAGAAATTTTTGGCAGGGCAGCTGCTACGGATTTCTTTTCGGAAAAAAACTGGTTATGCTAGATGTTTCATCCTTTGAATTATTCATGTTTGTTATGAACAAACCTTTCCCTGCCCTCTTTGCTGTTATGTATCAGCCACCAAAGTCAAGTCCCTTCTTCCTACTCTAGTTTTTATCTTTCACTCAGTTGTGACATAATTTTATTACATGATTTAAATTCCCATACAGGTAATCGATCAAAATCACAGGCCACAGAGATTTAAATACAAGTACTTAAAATAAATATCACACTACATGTGTGAAAAACCGTAACATTGGTGTGTGTGTGTGTGTGTGGAGGATTGCAAGTGCTAAAATGTGGAAAACCTTTTTCCTGTGACCCTGTGAATTCTGTGGACACCACAGTGCAGAAGAATATGCTCCATCCTCCAGAAAAGGGATGCTGCAGTGCCTTAAACGGCACCCCAACTTTATGACCATGAAGACTCTGAAGAGGTAAGAATTCCAGCCCCCCTATGGTTAGGTAAGAAGGGGCACCCCCCCCCCCCCCCTCAAAAACAGGTCTCTTCCCAGCTGAGTGTTGGCTGCCTAGCCTCAGAAAGTTTGTGTATGTGTGCAAGTAACAAAAATGCCACAGAATGGCCAATAATGTAAAAAACGTAATGCCTGAAATTTCAGGGGGCAACCAGTCCACCAAAAGCCCAAGAAGCACTACATGACATTCATTAAATCACTGTCATTTCAGAGGTGCTCAAATGTGAACAAGTGTCAGTGCCAAATACGGTGCTGAGGTCGCAAGTGTGTGCTTTGATCAACATAATGTTGTGCTTATTGGCCAATACCTGCAATCTTGGTGGATGGATCTAGAATGAATCCTTTGCTTGAGGATTCTCTCTCTGGTTCAACTCCTCCCTGTAAAAGTTTGGCAAGATGTTTCATGGGTGACTGTCTCCACCATCCTCTGAGTGCCTTAGTTGTGTGGCTGTCAGGAAAAACAGGATTGCTGACATAACTTCTTGTCCAGCACTCACACTTGTTCATATGTGGTTTGTGGTGTCCTGTCTGTGTGACATCTCACACTGCTTTATCAGATGCACTTTGTAAGTTGCTGTAGGTAAGACTGTCTGTGAAATGCCATCAATGTAATGAGTGCAATGTAAGGATTATTGAGAGTCTTGGCAAAATGGGTGTGTGATTAATTACCTATAGACAGTCAACAGGCTCAACTGCCAGAAGACTCAGAGGACTGTTGTTGACTGCAGACAAACATTGTTCCATTGTTCTTTGATGTTGGTGGATGTGTTGCTGGTCTGTGGGGGCTTCTAAAATACCATTTTTTGTGCTTGCCATCTGTATCTGAGTCCTTATCCCAGTCTCTTTCCCAGTGTACAGAATTACACCGAGTTCTTCATGGAGGTGCAGACGGTGATGGACTGCCCACGGGAGAGCAACTTCACCAAGCAAGAACTTTATAGGTCAGAGAGACACATTTTGCAATATGTCAGCACACTTATAAGATGCTATTCCCCTTGTTAACAAAATGACCAAAATGCATCCCCCTTGTTAACCTGCCATCCTCCCTCTCCATCCCCTGGTTATTAGCAGAGAGAGTGCTGTGTGTGCATCTGCCATCCCCCCTGTTAAAAATTAACAAATCACCTACTGCTAGGGACCATTCAGAACAGCATGCAGACTCAGAGACACATGCTTGCCCACTCTGTATCTTGGTGCTCACACACTCATACACACACACACACACACACACACACACACACAGCAGTGGCTTTGGCAGCAGTGCATAGAAATATGTTTTAAGTTGGTCTGAGGTCAACTACATAAGAGCAGAGCTGGTAAGAGTAAGCACAGCCAGGATGCATATCTCCTTGAAGAAGGGGGCAATGTTATCTGGAACTAACAGACATGAAGATAATTTCTCTCTAGCAGATGAAAAATAACATGGTAACAGTGTGCTTTTTCATATTTTGTCACTGTTCTTAATAACCAGTGGTGGTGTAAGCCACGTTGTGCTTTATTCTTGGTATGGTGCCTGCTTGGTTTTCCCTCAATACTTGCACTCGAGATTTAACAGAAATTAACAACCTCCAAAGACATTGTGTTCACTAGCTGGCTAAATCTGGAAGCTCGTGCACTTTTCCAACATGGTTGAATTTTCAAGGCATTTAGTGTTGTTACTTAATGTAGCACTCGTGCCTCAGCTGGTTGAGGAAAGCCAATGAGATGGGGCAAAAAGGAAAGGGTAAGGGGTGAATTGCTTGCCCTGGTGATCCTCTTCAAGACCTGCACAGATATTTAAAATGAAACATTCTGAAGCCTTTATGGTTTTGAAGAGTGTTTTCAACATTTTTGGATGGGCCCTGGTGCATTTACTGGGCACAATACTGCCTATGACACTAACACATACACATATACACACAGACACACAAGGCACAAGACATACTCACATACACTGGCACGCACACACATGCACACATTCATACACAGACAAATACATGCATACACAAACGCACACAGTCACACACCCTATCTCTGTTGCAGGATGGAGTTGCGCTTCTGCTGCAATGCCAGTCAGAGACTGTTCCTGACGCAGGAGAACACACGGGTGGGTCAGCGCATCACTTACGAAGCAGAGAGGGCGTTCACCAAAACTGTGGACCAGGAGGTCTTCCACATGCTACCAAAGGTGACTCTCACTGTCAGCCTTTTTAGCACAAATAAATGAGAATATTATGACATTAGCATTTTCCATAATGTGCTTTTCCATCCCCAACTTTCCCATAGGATTTAAGAACATTGACTGTGATGGAATACCCAAAATATAATCAGACAGGGGCTTCATGAAAAAGAGTTCATTTTTGGGGTTTTTGCACAGTGTTAAGGGTATGGTGTTAGTGGAAGTGAACAAAAATGTAAATTAAACTATTAAAAAGGGAATTTTTACATTTTTTAATGCGTAACAATAAGGTGGCAGTGACCTCAAGTGAACGGAAAGCCTGTGCAGATTAAATAAGGAAACGTTTTTGTCCGTTCTCTGTTGATTCTTGTGTTTTGATTATTCTGCTTTGTTTGGCTTGCCCTGTTTGTCTCTGTCTCTGCTAGACTGCCCCATGGTGGACAGAAAGTAATCTTCAGCGCTGTGCGGTGGTGGGGAACGGGGGGATTCTCAGGAACAGCAGCTGTGGGGACGAGATTGACTCCGCCGACTTCATCATCAGGTTTGAGACGGCTTCTAGATCGGCACGGCTCAGTTTAAAACTCCACCCTCCATCCACCAAGCTTCTCCCAGAGGTGCGATGGATATAGAATGAATCCTTCCCTTGAGGATTCTCGCTCTGGTTCATCTCCTCCCTGTAAAAGTTTGGCAAGATGTTTCATGGGTGACTGTCTCCACCATCCTCTGAGTGCCTTAGTTGTGCGGCGGTCAGGAAAAACAAGATTGCTGACATAACTTCTTCTATTGTTATATCCCCTTTGCATTCGACTCACACAGCAGCAGCACAAACCAACAGTCTGCCACTTTGTAGAAAGCACGCAGCCCAGGATAGTTCAGTTTATCACAGGGATCTAACATTGCATTAAACCTGTATGACTGCAGAGACAGACAGTGGAGAAACTAACCCCAGCAGTTCGAGTAATGGTTCTATCAAGAGTTCAGAAGTGAGCATCAGTGAATATTAAATATGATAAATGTGAGGGCTGCTGCTTTGTTGTAATATTATGCTATTATAGAATTATAATATTGTGACAATGTAACAATAATAGTTGCTGCTTAACTGGTAAATGTGACCACAAAAAGTCTTGGTTTCATGCCAACCCAGTTTATAGTGATCCATGTCAAGAAAAGGGAAATAATTTACATATTTTCAATATACTGATTTACCAAAAAATATATTCTCAATTTATAATTTTTTGTATGGGGTAATTGTATGTCAACACACAATCCTGATTTAGTTTTTAACAGAGCTCTGAGCAAATTTTCAGTCAATTGGGTTAAATTGAACTTGACAATGATGTCCTGTATCCTAATTTTCAAAGCCTGGACTGTCTCCGTCTTCCCACAGTTTCTGCTGGATAGCATGTAAATTGCAGCTAAGACTCTTAACAAAACTGTGCTTAACTTCTCGGTAGTGTTCTGTCAAAGTATGTATACAAGACGAAATACTCAAAAATTGTAAGCATTCAACCCGTTTGTTAAAAAAAATACAGGAATGATTCAAAGCTTAAAATATTTTAGAAATATATAGTGGGCCCAAGTTTTGAGAAAGAATGACTGTCACAATGACTGTCTCAGTAATCCTGAGAAAAAAAGGTTCCCAAACAAAGAATCTGCAAACAGACAGGAACATTTACATTAAATGAACCTAAGGATTTCAATATGTTCTGGAAATCAAACAGGAAATTTGTGCATCTGATAATTTTAAGTGGCGTTTTGCCAGTACATTCTGTTACCAGCCTGGGGTGTGTCTTAGACAATCAGTTGAAACTGAAACATACAATGAGAGAAGGCATATTTGCTGTGGCTTTGAGCAACAGCTTCAGTTAGTTATTGAGGCGAAGACCATAACTTACCTATATATTGCTTCTGTAATGACGTGGCCTCTTGAGACAGCTAAAGTTAATTTCACATTAACAGTAGACTGTGGTAGAACTGGAACTCACAATAAAAAAATCATAAATTAAAACACCTATACTCTGTTCTTCTTTAACCTCAACTTTCTTAACCTGCTACACTCTTCCCCTCTTTAAGAACTGGCTCCTGTCATTTCTGTCTTCAGGGTACTGGTGGATGAAATAGTGATTTTATATCATTACTGATACAATTTCAGCTGTGATATCCTTTTTCACACAAATCATGGGGATCACCCTTCAAAAGTTTCTGAAAAGCTACTCTGGGTATGAGTGCTGACCAGCTAATATACTTACCATCATTGCTTGCTTTGAAATCCTTCCAACGACTAGTATGGAAGTCGTTGGAAGTTTCAGTCTAAGACGAGCAGCTGAAACTGAAGAAAAATGACAGTAGGAAGAAGAAAAAAATGACAGCAGTATTACATAGCATTACATTATATCAATTTAATCGACACTATTATCCAGAGCCACTTCCAGCACAAGAGAACAGAATTATAATTGACATTAATAAAATCAAGAATGTGGGTAGGGTAAAGGCTATGAGTCCAAACACTCAGCTCATGGACAGCCTCTCCTTTCAATCAGAGCTGAGCTCCCTACGCCACTGATTTTAACCAGTGAGAATTAGGCTACTCACATTCATACAGCAAAGCCTTTTATTCAAAGCTGATAAGCGTAGCCTTCCATTTCTTAATACCATTTGAGGACAAGCAAGAAAGTTGTGTAGCGTTGAGAAATCAATACATATTTACTGCTTTATTGTTGATTTGTGGTCATTATTTTTGCTTGATGGTTTACTGTATTTTTTCAGCTGTCTGTTTGGGACATTTAATGATAAATAAATGATAAACCAATCAATTAGCTTGTGTGATCATTGCAGCTATCAAGTCAATGCATGAGATACCATGTAAAATAACCAACAAGCTAACTGCACTCAGAATTAATGTAAGTTAGCTAGCAATCATTTACGTTGACTTAATTTGAAGTTACTGTCACTGATCTGTTAGTTGCTGTAGCTAATGCTTGTACCAGTCAGCTTTCATCTGGCAATGAATATAATGCCACTGGAACCATCGCAGAAAGAAATACATAGAGCGTATTGAGTCTGTATGTACCTTTGTATGTCTTTCAGGTTGAATTTGCCTCCGATGAACTACAGCTCTGATATTGGTGTCATGACCCACCTGGTAACAATCAACCCTTCTCAGATTACCAACAGGTAACTAGTGTTCATTAAGCTTCACTTGTGGCACAGAGTGCGGTTTCACAAAAACACATGACTTGTATAGATGCGTATTTTGCAGAGAAAAAAACAATATTGAAAATTATGCACACAGAATCACTCAGTTGGACATAAGAATTTGGATTGCTCATGGCTTCCAAAAAGCTTCACATACACATTAGAAGTCTTTCACCAATTATGTGGATAAGTTGAAAACCATTATTAAGAGGCATATGTCGTTTTGGAAGGTGAATATTTTGAATTTATCTTGAAGGATGTCAAATATATCACTTGTGTTGAAGATAATATGTCAGTATGTTGTTCCTGTGAGGTACACACTATGGGCTACATGTAGTTTTAGACAGAAAAGAGCGCTCAGGGGAAGTTGGTTGTGTGATGAGGCAATGGTCTTCTATGGAATGACGGCATGAAATGGGTTCTTGAGGGCATGCATTAGCCACAATCCAGGTTCCTTTCTTCTCCTCTCAAAAGCAGTGTTACTATCCACAGACTGGAATCACTATCATATTGCTCTCCCATGATTTTTTCCCGCAGCTTCAGGGGCCTTAAGTACTCACGGAAGAGCTTTGTGAAGCAGGCGGCCTCGTATGGGCGCGCCGCCTTGATGACGGCTGCTTTCTCATACACGGCCAACACGGACATCGCCTTCCGTGTCCTCCACACCATGAGGGACATGAGGCCCCAGCAGGAGGTGCTGTTCATAAACCCAGACTATCTATTCAATCTGGACCGCTTCTGGCGGCAGAAAGGGCACGCGGCGATACGCCTGTCCTCAGGGTTCATGCTGGTAAACACAGCCCTGGAGCTGTGCCAGAAGGTGGACCTCTACGGCTTCTGGCCCTTCAGCGTCACCCCTCAGCAGCAGAGTCTGCTGCATCACTACTACGACAACGTTGGGCCGGTGAAAGGGGTGCATCAAATGACGGAAGAATTCCTGAGGCTGCTGCAGATGCATAATGAGGGGGTGCTGCAGGTGCACGTCGGAGAGTGCCACTGACATACTCATAGCTCAGGTCTTGGGACTGGTATTTCTCAATGCCTTATTGGTCTTTCATTTTTCATCCACATAGTTTTGGACTGTTCAGTTTTTCAAGATGTAATATGTATGTATATATAGGTATAGGTATAGTTAATATGTTTTTGATTGAATCTGTGGAAGGCTTGGAGTGTTTTTCCATAGATGAGTCTTTAACTACACATCTCTTCAGTGGGATTACTTTAGTCCTGATTGTCCCTTTGTAGAAAACAAACACTCTACCTTCACTGAGCTTTGTTATGTGGCATGAGGTGCCGTTTACCTAATAAAAACCTGAAAAAACGTGAAGTACATAATGAAAATAGGATATCTGGCTTGGAAGGAGAAACATGAAAGGTCAATTCAGTTCAGCTCATGAAACATGTCAGTTGGTCCTGTTTCAGTGAACTCCTCTCTGGTTATTCACTTAGGAGTCAATATCATAGGTGTTTTTTCTTTTTTTCCAACTTTCATTGTCATGGCCTAATTCCCAGTCTGCCTCTCTCAAATCTGGCTAAATATGCAATCACATTGGTATAATTGGCTGTTTAGGTTCCTCATATCCAATGGTGTAACATCCAGGTGGTTGCTGCACATTGATAGTAGTTGGGGTGATCCCCCTGCTCCCACTGTAATGGGGTTTTATATCCATGAAAAGTGCCATTTAAATTAATGCCATTGACATTATTAATGTACAAGGAACACTGTATGTCGTAAAACCTTAATGTAGATGGATCTCAGGATCTCTGGGTCATTTTCCCAAGGCTTGAGAAAACATTAGCTCGTATAATGAGTGCAGCCAAAGACATTTTGATTTCACCCTCTCCATTCCTTCTGTCCTCTTTGTGCCTTTTTAGAAGTATAGAATTGGGCACTGAGCACTGGGAAATTCATCTTTGTCTTTTGTCTTCTATGGAAAATTGCACTGACCAGGTCGAAACAATGTATTTCTACGAGTAAACTGTGGAATGTGTGTGTATAGTATACACGTTGATATATGGATGTAGAGTTCCTGTCAAACGCTGTATCAAAAGAATGTCATGAGAAATGCAGGTACTGCATTTTGATCTGACACTTATGTCTGTCATACAGTGTCAGATCGAAGTGTAGTACCTGCATTTCCTTTTACAGAAAGGGACATTTTGTTCCTTTCACTCAGTTGTTTTTATTAAAGCTGTACTTTAATACAGAGCATATCTGTGACAGAGGGCTCTGTCCCAGGCTGCAAGCGGCACTCATACCCCCACACCAGCCTGACCAAATAGGTATACAGTGCCTGTTTGTTTGTGCTCAGTTATGTGTACATTTCTCATACATCCCGCTAACGCACCCGTTTTGCTAAAATAGGGGTGCACACCTGGAGCAGGCAGCAGGCTACCCGGTTACATACACACAAACATCTCCAATCCAAATTCACTATCCAACAGTTTAAATCACTAGCTAGCATCACAAACACACCCAACTATGCATAAATGTTTGTTATCATCTTTATTGTATTTGTGTTGCAATGTCCCGTATTGTTAGCTGTCGCTGTCTCTCTCTGTCTTCTCTGTTTGTTTGTTTGTTTGAATGTGCCGCAAGGAGGTAACACATCCAGAGCAGGGGAGGGCGGACCAAACAGAGGTGCAGTAACTTGGGCTAACTTATCTGTGCCCAACCTGAGTTGCACATGCGTGGTGTAGCATGGGAATGGGCCAGACCACCGGCAAACGGGTTTCAGATGGAAATGTCAAGAATTGTGGAGACTACAGGGAAATGTACAATAATGATTGCATAATTGTGCAGAATGAATATGTAATGTGATTGTGTCTATCTGAGTTATTGTGAACCTTAGTAATGTTGTAGATTTTCAAAGAGCAGCTGGTATGTTCCAGGGGGAGGGGCTTATTGTTGAAAAGGGGGGTTCAGTTGTTGTGTGGGGGAGAGAGAGTAAGGACAGTTATTGACAGAGTGTAGCTGCGAGGTTTCAGAGTAGTTGTGGTTGGTTCTTTTCTTTGTTGTTCTTTTTTGTACTTTTTTGTAAATACTTATTGCACTGTGTATATTGTATATTACAATGTGACAATTTTTCACTATTTTTGCACTTGGGGGTTGGGATTGTGGATTTTTGCACTGTAAATTAAACATCTTGCACTAGTGCAAGTGCTGTGCAAGTGCTGTTTGCGGTGGAGCCAGTTTTTGTGTTTCGGGGCAACCTGAACCCCTTTACAGCCTATCTTAGACCATAATATCACATAGCTGTGTGGAATGGAAAATGGCTTATGTCTTACTCTGCAGTTACGGCGTTCTAATGTGCTCATTTATTATGTTATGAAATCATATAAAGCTGGGTGTGACGGATGTACCTATATCATACATGAACAGAGAAAAGGCCATTTGTGTACAACATATGGTGCCACTGTTGATGGCAGTTAGTAAATCACCATTCTCACAACTATGCTTTAAATAGTCAGCAAAGTCACCTGCCATTCAGATGAATCTGGCCCCATGTCCAGTTGTTCATTGGTAATTGGTAACTCTTGGGTTTGCAGAATCCCCCCCCCAATCAATTTCAGTCTAAGACAATCGTCTGAAACTGAAACGTATAACGACAGAACACAAATCACTTTGCTGTGGCGTTGAGTAATGGTTTCAGGTTGTTAATGAAGCTAAGACCACAGTTTAAGTACAGATTCTAGTCACGATGGTGACTGCGCCATCTTGAGGAACGTGCATGTAACTGCACATTAACAATAATTGTAGACTAGGGTCTCTCAACGGTAAACATTTTATTTTGTGGAGATTCCAGACACCCCTCTGGATGGCCCTCCTCTGAACTTGCATCGTCAGCCCTGCCCTCTGCTCAATGCTCAATATTTCAGGTAATAATTTTACTTAACAGGCATGAAATGATGCAATAAATCATCAAGTGACTCTCCTGTTTTCATCCTTGGTCCATAATGTCTTGAGGAGACAATGGGAGAGAAGAACAAAGAAGGTTGGAGGAGAGAGGACAAAAAGATGGATTGACAAAGACTGCAGGAACAAGGGCATCTGTTGTGTGGAAACATAAAGCATAGAGTATTGTAGATGTTTATGTAATAGTTCATTCAGCAATATACATTTAAGCAACATCAAAAATGGGCAATTCAGGAGGTTCCAGAGAACCCTAACACCACCTTGAAAAGGAAATGGGAAGTACCTTTCCAGCTGCAGGCTTACCGACAGGTAGAGGTGGGCAACAGGTCAAAGGCTTTGTGCAGAATGGACACACCAAGACGGCTATATCAAATGAACTGAACACAGAAGGAAGTTCAGTAGCTATTTTTCAGCATATTATGGATCAGGTTCTGCAAGGATTTATTGTAAGTCTAATAACAGGCCAAACTACTGTGGGGTATGTAAACATGGTGGCGCCAGCGCTAACACAAAACCGAAACTTTAATCCAAAAGATTAGAAGCATGTGGATTAAGAGTAATCAGGCAGTCATGTGCATTGTTCCACATAATTGCCACCTGCATTGGGTTTCACAAAAACCAAGCCATAGGCAACACCCCAGCACTAATTGAAAGCATGTTCAGCATAGCAAAGCTTCACGAAGCTGACAGAAGAATAAAAAAATCTCAAAGAAGGAAAATCTCAGAAGGATCTACACCAAAAGGGAAAACATTGAGATAGCCAGTGGCCTTACACAATTTATCACTTTTGTTGCTGTGCACTAACACCACTGCTGTACTGTAACAGAGCATTAAGCATGCTTCTTTATGGAGCATGATTCCTGACAATTACTGACAACAGCTGGAAAAAAATAGCAAATTGTAGTGGTATGTTCAAATGTCTATTACCATAAACATTGTAGAAATTAATGAAGACAGGTCTCTATGAAGGTTGGGGGGAATGGGGAAGTGGGGATGGCAAAGACTGTCAGAGAACTATCAGGAACTGATTTAATTTATTCAACACAGACTTCCAAAGACTCACCACTGGGTAGTTGCCAGTGATTGGGACTGTGCAAGAATTGCATTTATCTGTGTCAGAAAAATCCATTTTAAATATTTGCATTGTACATGGTTGTGGACTGTATCAACTGAATTAGTGTTAGTAGGCATGAAAAAATATTGAAAAGGGTTCTCCAATTGGATCGAGCACCCGTGAGAAATCTGTATGGTCTGGATTATGGATGTCTGATATTGATATTGCCTTGTAATTTTACAATTAAAGGTTATGGTTCCTCAGTCAAATTGACTGTTTACATCTTATGGATTCCTTTAGTTGAAAGTAAAAAATCTCGAGATGGAAAGTCAGACTTTCTCTGGATATTGTGGTAATGTAATGGATATTTTCAAATAAATGACTGAGATCAGCAATGTCCCTTTCTAACTGGAAAACAGAATATATTTGCAAACAGGTTTGCTCTGAATAGTAAAGTCAGGATCTAACCAGATTGGTATTCATTTGTAGTTGTTTATACTGTATCCCAAAAGTAACCTTTTAGAAAGGCATTAATAGTTGTGAATATTAAAGTGTAAAGTCCAAAACACTGAGGCTTACTTGCTGTGGTTGCTCGGGTATGGTATGCCAGTTAGAGGAATATATTCACAACATGTTCTAGTTGATGCCATGAGGAAGTACACCAAGGTTTGATCCAACACTGCAGCTGTACTTCCAAGAAATCGTTTTATTGTTATGTGTTGGATTAGTGAATAGGTGTTTTTGTTCTGTTTTTTTTTTTTTTTTTTCCCAGTAGCGGCAACTTTTAGCACAAGAGCACAAGTGTATGCATCCACGTTATGAGCAGTAGTGCCAGACCTGGTTAAGAACGTACCATGACCAGCAAGTGCATGCACAACACCATTCAAGTATCACCAGTATTCATCACAAGCACTTTTTCAGTAGTAGTTTCTTATCTTTTTGTGAAGTGCTGCAAACCATTTGGAATGTGAGTATACTGTGGTCACCGAGAATGCATATGTGATTTTAGTAGGTATGCTTGTTTTGATGGTGCTGATCTTCCCATTCTCTCTCTGTGGGTTATATTATATTGATTTAAGATTCATTGATTTTAAATTCAGCTAGGGAACATTTGGATCCAAACATGTAAGTCTTGACTCTGGCAACTTAAAAGGTATGTCCTGGGCCCGGCCTTTTTCAGTGGCTGAATCTTAGGTTTAGACCAGTTTACTGGTTATCCTGACAATGTAGAGAAATACAGCACTTACTCTCCTTGTGGCCATGTTTTCTAAAATGGCACAATATTTTAAGGATTGGTGTAGTTCAAGTATCTGTGCAGCTAATTACCTGACTTCTTCTAAGTGGCTCTGGATAAGAGCACAGTCAGATGAATGAATGCAAATGCAAAATGGTTTATAATAGCAGACAGATGTGTTTTGGATATTTAGTGAAAAGTACAATATCATCTGAATAAAGACAAATAAAGTTTTATGACATGACATCCCCGTTTGGATTCTGTACACTTGGTGTTAGTGAATTTCATTTGCTACTGCTGCTGACTAACATAAAGAAAGTGAATAATAAGGATGACCATAACAGGTAACCAATGTAGGGAGAGATATGTGATGTGACAGTAACTCGGTTGGTTGTAGAATGGCTGAGCTGCTACATTCTGCATCAGCTGGAGAGGTCAGATGGCACTTTCAGGGAGACCAGTGAGAAGAGTATTCTCACAGTGTCACTGTGTCACAGTGTCATTCTCACATTGCAAAGAAGAATTGCAATAATCCAGTTTAGAGAGCAGGTGATCCTGCACCAAGAATTGTGTTGACTTCGTAGTCAGGAACAGATGGATTTTTCCAGGCATAACTCCATGTCACTGATGTTATGTTGTCTTTGAAGGACAGGTTATTTTTTAGCATCACACCCAGGTACTCATGACCTGGCATGCTGACACAGTCATGCTACCAAAGGTAAAAGAAGCGTCCTGCAGTGGTGAGGACCCAGCTAATGTGTGGATCAGTTCAGAGAGATTGAGCCTGAGATGTTTGTTGATCGTCCAGTTTGATCTATCATTGAGGTGTGACTGAATGCATGAGATGATACACTCATTAAGTGGATTTGAAATAGAGATACAGTTGTGCATTGTCTGCAAAGCAATGGGAGGAGAAGCTCTAGGAGGAAATGAAAAAAATTGGATATAGGGAGAAGAGGAGGGTCCAAGGATGGATCCCTGGGGATCCCCTATGGAAAAGAGGCGTGCTTCTGAGACAGTCATGACAAATTACCTGGTAAGACTGTGGAGACTACTTGAGAGGTAAAAAAATAAATAAATAAAATGAAACACTCATGGACAGTGTGTGAAATGTTCAGTTCAGTTAGAGGGAACAAGAGGACCTCAGGGTCAGCTGTATTGAATGCAGCAGACAGATTGAAGAATATCTGCACAGAAGACAATAAGGTAGCTTTAGCAGGGCTGAATTCTTATTTGTCATGGCATGGAAAATTTTTAAGGTCTTCAGATGTTATTGGAGAGGCAGTTATTTTTGTCTGGTTCTCTATCAGTTTGGGAAGATTCCGTTGACTGAGACAGGTGAGAATCCAATTTATTATATTCATGCTCTTGTTCATAAAGATTTGAGAAAAATAATTTAAAAATGTAAAATTTCCTTAATGTTCTTGGATTAATGTTGTATATTACCTACCAGTGCATATATTCAAGTCACATGCAGTACTATGATCTGGCTCAGGAGTGATTCCGCTGGGGGTCAGAGGAAAAGTTTTCTAGTCTGAGAACTGGCAAATATTGTATTGTACAGGCTCTCAATGGCTCTCTATCCTGAGTCCACCAAGATAATAGACAGATTAAAAGCAAACAGAAAACTAGTTTCTCTTGTCCCATTTCTTTGAACCTTTGCTGCTGGTGTCTGTTTTCTCCTTCTCACTGAGAGCAGACAGGAATGGCATCAGTCACCTTCAACCTGCCCAGGTGTTCTGGGTCTGCAAACATACAGGAGGGGAAGGGGTAAAGCCCTGCTTACCCATGCCTACATGTCATGATTCATTTGCAAGAAATGAACTTATATCATCCATGATGCTTTCTGGTTTTGTCAGTTCCTCCTGCAAAATGTTCTCTGCAAAGCACCTTGTGATAGTACGATTGTTAAAGTGTACCATAAAAAATACATTTTGATTGAATGACATAACACAATCCACATCATATTTACCAGCCACCACCTTTTCAGAGCATACATTAACAATGTTGAATCAATCTATTCCTTGCACACATGGGTAACTGACTTTCAGCATGTGACCACATTTGCAAATGTAAACAACATGCAAAGTGAGTAACTGTAACCTCCATAGCACATGACAAATGCACCAGACCAAAGACATGTATACCTTTAAAATGCACATATAGGTATAGAAAGGCTGCTTGAGCAATGATACCTGAAGATCAAATGAAGATCCTTTCCTTATTTGCATAGTTGTTCAGGTTGCAGCAGGGAGTCAGGGGTGCAGATTCTTTTTTTTGCAACATCTGAAGGATCCGCCCCGACCACGTTATGTATTCAACACAGTTCCTACTTCAGGCCCTGGTCCTCTCACGTCTGAACTACTGTCACTCCCTCTTTGCTTGCCTTTCTGCCTGTGCAATCAAACCCCTAAAACTAATCTATAATGCAGCTGCATGACTTGTCACCCTAAATGTAAAGTTACTCCTGTCCTCACTTCACTTCATTGGCTTCTTGTCATCGCTCGCATCAAGGTCAAAACCTTGGTGCTGGCACACAGGACAGTGAACGGGACAGCCCCCTCATACCTATGACCAGTTTTCAAACCCTATTTTCTGTCAAGATCGCTACGCTCTGCATCTACAGGGCAACTGACTGTCCCATCCCGACAGGGTCATTCCTGTCAGACACGATCCCTGTCTGTCCTGGTCCCTTGGCGGTTGAATGAACTCCCCAAGGAGGTCAGGACAGCGGAGAAATGTGAAGGTCAGTGTAACCTGAGATTCCAACATTCTTTTCTCTTGACTGTCCCCAAAGCCAGGGCAGAGAAGGGCAGGAAAGCCTTGCATGGAGGCACCCTCTGCACGGAACAGCTTGTAAAAATGACTTGAAACTGAAGAAAACTGGTTCCTGGAAGAATGGAGTCTATTGAAGCTGTCAATGCTTTGAATGAGGTTCTTTCTGCTCTATCTCTCTCTCTCTCTCCCTCCATCACTGTGGATTCGCTCTCTCTCTCTGCCTCATTTTCTTTTCCCTTTCTCTCTGTTACAACCCCCGGTGTAGGGTCAAGGCTCGTAACTTAAAATGGTGAGTTTAGTATCCTTTCTCCTGTCCCCAGCACTAACCATGTCAGCGACAATAAAGAAAATTTATTTTTCTTATGAAGCAAAATCAAATGCAAAACTTATGGAGGTGGAAATGCCAAAACAATTAAACATTAAAATACATCTATGTATTCATTTCAGGCATCCACTGACCTAACAACAAAAAGTAACATAAACAACAGAAAACTTAACCTCCCTAATTAACATAAACAGGGGAAAACGTAGAGACCAAACAAAAAGAAAAAAACAGCTCCTACCTCCCTCAGAGCTTCCAAGATTTAAGTAGTTATTTACAATATATAAAAAAAAATATACAAGGAAAGCAATAATTCTTTTGCAACCAACAGGCAACTTTCTTTTCAAACGATCACTCATGTTTGAAGTGGGAGAGGGGAAACCTGACCTTTGACCCCACGGATGCTGCTTTATCTCCCGCGCCTGCAAAAGGCAACCACTGGGAACCCGCAGCCAGGAGAGAGGGAGGGACAAACACAAGGGGAAATACAACCGCCTCTGCGTCCTTAACACTCTCTCTCATCTCTTCTGTGCTCCTATCTCTCTCTTTTATTGGTATATTGTGATCGCCTTTTAATGTTTTATACTGAGTGGTTTTTTTGTTTATAACTATATGCTGCTGCCTTCTTGGCCAGGTGTGCCTTGGAAAAGAGATTTTTATACCCAGTTAAAAAAAAAGTTATGTAAAAATGAGTCGGAGGAAGACACTTCATGTGCATCTTTATCCAGGTAGACTTGTAGGCGCAAGGCTGAACTGGAGGGGTTGCTGGTGTGTGATCAAATGGCTAACTTTGGCTGAGCTACCCATCCTTCTCTCTGGCAGAACGGGGAAAACTCTTTCCGCTCCAAGGCATTTTTAGAGCTGAGCTTGCATTCAAAGCGAATGCCTTGGGAGCCCAATTTTTTTTAAAATCTATTTCATATTTTTAGGTGTGAGTTGGAGCTTGCATTAAAATGTAGGGGCCAATTACCATGACCTTAGCAGGGGCTTTGCAGACCACTCAGCTCTATGACAAATGGGACAGGAGTTCTTAAGAAATGAGATAAGGGACAGTATAATACAGAACAGTATATCACAACATAGCAGCGTGTCACTACAATAGCAATCCTGGCTTGTTAAGTATTAATGACTATATGTTATTATATTTTAATAAAATACTAATTGTTTAAGATTTAAACAGTAAACTACAGCCTACTAGTTTGACAACATGTTAACTAGCATTCCCAATATGTACATCCAAATAGCAAAAGCTAGCTAAATGTAGTCATTGGTTGGATATGTTTACCATCTTGGAGGATAAGTGGTGTTTCAGAAGCTCTGCCTGTTTGAAAGGAAAAGGCAGCCAGTGTGCACGTGTTGAATAATCATAGATAAAATTACTGGGGTTCAAAGGCGGGAGTTTCTTTATCACTAGTATTCAGATTAGTCTCACTGCATTTCAAAAATTATTAGCTTTGCACCAGTCGTAAAATGGAAAACAGCCGACATGTAGTGATGCATTGGTTTCGCTGTTATTTAAGGGGAAGTGGCAAAATGTTTTGAATATCAGAAAGATGCAAACGCCACCACATAACGAGGACTGAATCCTCCCTTATTCTTTCACGAGGAATATTGATGTTGTTATAACGGGCCTTTACTTTACACAACTGCCTCGAATCGTGCAGGACTGAGACGCCCTAAAGAAAGCGGACAGGGCAAATTGTAAAGCGCTTAGAAAAAAAATCAAATCAAACTTTGGGTATTATACAGTAACCACGAGTATTAGACTAAGCATAAGGAACTGAGTGAGCAAGCCCCATGTGGCGCCGTTTGACTGGTCACCGGACAGCCCCACCACAGCCAGGGTCACACATGCTGTGAGATGATCGCCGAATTAACCTTGGAGACGCCCCGTTCGGCTAAATGGGCAAATGAAGGTCTCTTTGGCCGTAATCACCATAAGAGAGAGGAACAATTGTTCTGAAAATCACTAAGTATGTGTGGTTGATGGTTTTTTCGTTGCTTCCTGCATTTTCCAATGGCGCTCACTAAAGAAAGAGGATGCTTACAGCTATCAATATTAATGCTTTGCTTAACTGTGATTATACTCATGGCTTCGATTCACCATCCTCAAAAGTTGTAAGTACGATGCTGATGTTTATGTTTGAACAGGATTTTCTGACATGGTTAGCACGTTAACGTTAATTAACATGAATTAGCAAGCTTGAGAGTCCATATGTTAAGTGCTTCCGTTATTAGTTTTTTTTATTTTATTTTATTTTTTTTTTGCAAGCGCTATCTCAAGTTGCCTTCAAGCTTTTCATGTCTGAAGCTGCAGGTGATATGAATTATATGATCTATGACATCATCAGTAATCATTAATTTTTGATTATTTTAAAATTCCTTTTTTCTCTTTAAATTATACTTTCTACATTGATAAGCTGGACCGATCGTGCCAACAGTTCAATGTATTCTTCATTGTTCGTGTGTTTTTGTAACTAGCGTATTTCGGCTTTTACCTTCACTCGGTTCTTGATGAGCTGAATCAATGCACGCGTTACACCACTCCAAAACTACGAGGAGTGGAAAAAGTTGCAGGAAGTTAATGTTACACTTCTTAATAGTCGTTGTTGTATAATATAGTTTTCCAAAGATTTGTTTACCGAAATTAAGAAAATGGCTAATATGCCAGTGAGCATTTTGATCATATTATAGTTGTTCGGACATTTTTAAAGAATAGTTTAAAAACGAAATGTTTGAAATTACTTTCATGTTGCAATTTGATGGTGATTTTCAAACATTACCGTGGAGTGTTAGGACTCAGTTCAGGGCATTCTCTTGCATCCACGCTTTCCCTTACTTAGCCTGCACATACATCGGGTTTGTTTTGGGTACGCTGCGTTTGATGTCACTGTACAGCTCGGGGCAGGTAGCTCTAAAAGAGATTGAAAGGGATGGGGGGTGACGAACTTGACCGGGAATTACACAGTATGTACGGGGAAGAAGCGAGTATTGTGGGCGGTTGTCCAGTTTGCTTGGCATTCTTTGCAATGCAAAGAATAAATGTTCATCCTTATTTACATGCCCCTGTTTCCTCCTGTAGGCATCAGTCCTGCTTGTAGCTGACGTGAACAGTCCTGCAATTACTCATTTTCAGTTACCCTTTCTAAGTATCAGATCTGTTTGGAACCCACATGAACGGTCACCTGCTGTTCATTTTCTGTTCCCTGTTTCATTGTTACACAAATGCACTGAGCAGAAGAGGTGAGATCCACCCCGTCTGATCTCCTCCCCTTTGTTCACCATCATCTGTAGTCAACGCAAAGGCTGTATATGACAGCAACACAGTGTGTTTGCTCTTACACCGGCTTAAGGCTTCAGCTTTTAAACCTTTGTCTGTACTAGCAGGCCTTTTCTTTTTTGCCAACTATGTAACATTCTGGGCAACTCTGCTTTAAGTGGCCAGGTGTCACCTATCTTTTCTGGTGTTATTAATGTCTTTTACGTACCAACCCAAAGGCTTTTTCCATCTCTTGAATATCATATTACAATTGCATATGCACATTTGCATATTTAGAGCCTACATAACTTACACTGATAACTTGCTTACCGTTTTGCATGTTATTCAGTAATGCAGCTGGGTTAAGCACCTTCCCCAAGGGTACAACGGCAGTGGGAATCAAGCCAGCAACCATTGCTGCCAAATACATTCTGGGGCCTCGTTTATATTGATCTTAAAATGTGCGTACGCTCAAATCCACGCCAAAGTTCAGATTTATAAAAACGGTCTTTGACGTGGAAAAGTACTTAGCTCCATATCAGGTTCCAACTTGGCGTACGCACTTTTCCTTGTGGCGATGTTGGGTATGGAGGACAAAAAATGACATAAGCATAAATAAAGAAATAAATAAAATAAATGCATAAATAGATAAATACATACATAAATAAATGAAAAATAAATACATTTTGGGAATGAAAAAGGCAATTTCTGTATTTCTATATTTATTTATTTATTTATGCTTTTCTACATTTCCACATTTATTTATTTCTATATTTCTGTGTCCGTATGTTAATTGAGTGGGTGGTCCTATACCTCAGTCTAAAGCCGGATTGGTTATAGCGCTGCGATTGGATCTACTGCTACTGCCTGGACTTGAATGGGCTTATGCATGTGACGTCACAGTAGGCGGAGTCAGTGCGGCTTCCACCCACTGAGCGGCAGAAAGAGGCTAATGAGTGGCAGCGTTACCGTTCAGCTTGAATGCTGCGAAAACACAAAAACACATCTAAAATGGGAAAGAGCTGTTGTGCGATTGGCTGTACAAATAGATTCAACAAGAAATCGGAGCTGTCTTTTTACAGACTGCCGAAAGCCAAAGAAAAGAGAAGCAAATGGATCGCTGCAATTCGCGGAAAAAAATGGAATCCGGGCACCGAAACGTGTAGCTTACAGTTTTCCAAATAAAAGTTGTAATCAAATAAAAATATTTGTACAAACCACATACTACCAGAATACCCATTGGTGTTCTCATCACTTTAATTTCGCCAACATATCCCGCCTTGAAGTAGGCTAGCCTACGACCAAGCGTCAAGGCTTTTGCAGACATTCTAAAATGCTTAGGCCTACGTGAAACTTCTTAAAGTTCCAAAACAGCGTCCAATGATCACCAAATTTGTCTGTCATCTCACATGTCATAAACACCACCTCCTATCAAAAAAGCAAAATTATGCTACGAAGCGTTTTCCTTACTATGGGCGTCAATGGAGAACGCTTTACGTGAGATAACGACCATGCTCCTAGGATTTCGGTTTTGATTTTTTTTTTTTTTTTTTTTGACAAGAAAAAATGTTTCTGACAATAAATGTCCGAGAGAAATTTGGTGATCACTGATCGCAGTTTTGGAACATTAAGCCACGTTAAGCGTTTTAGAATGTCCCGGCTTTTGTATACCTTCAGGCTTTGCCTTGTGTATTTCCCCGGCGTCGAAATCAAGTACATATAAATGTCAGGAAACCCCGATTCCTGGCCACATGTCAATGTCCATTGACTACTGGTACTTTGGTAAGTTGTAAGGATCACTGTCAAGTCCAACTGCCTTTAATTTAGCCAGATAATCATTTGTTTTACTCCCGGCTTCGGGTTTCCCCTACTACATGCAGGCAGCCAAGTCGCAGCATGTTTTGCCACTCAGTCCGACTGAGGGGGCGTATTCCGGTGGGAAAGTGACGTCAGTGCATACCCTCTATACGGGAGGTTTGCCTTTAGCTCGCTACTAGCCGCTCAGCTAAACTGAGTTGTCGACATTTAGTTTTAATGTAGTCTTGTGTTATTGATGGAACGTTTTGTGCGAGCCATTGCGTGGAGTTAGCACCAAGGTTAGCTAACTAGCTTGTGTAATATAGATATTATAGGAATCGTTTGCTTCTGTCTGGTTCGCCCAGCTGACCAATCCGGCTTTAGACTGAGGTATAGGACCACCCACTCAATTAATGTACGGACACAGAAATAAATAAATGTGGAAATGTAGAAATACAGAAATAAAAATGTAGAAATGCATAAATAAATAAATGTATAAATGTAATAAATAAACAAACTAGTACACCTAGTTTGACGAAAGAATGACAACGACCTCAAATCAGTTCGGCTATTTAATGAACAGTAACGATTAAACAAAACGAACAGTAACGATTGAGCAAAACCTCAACATTAGTTGAGGTTAGTTAGCTAGCTATTTTGGACAATTTGTGAATCATTACACACCTACCCTACGGTTTACAACACAATTAGCTCCCTCTGAGCCGATTAGGCCTACAACTTTGTCCAGGTTCTAGTCCTGCACGAGCTCCGTTATTCGCGTCAAATCTGAGCTACTGACTAGATCAAGTAACTTAAAAGGTAGGACAAATATCAGAATGACACCTTTAAGTTATATATAAAGCGCATTTATTTTTGTGTGTTTATTGCCAGCGTTAATGTATTATTTTACCTAACGTTAATGACACAACGTTAATTACCTTGACGGCTACTATGTAACTAACGTTAACCAGCTAGTTAGCTAATGCAACTCAGGCCTTGTAAGTAATAGTAATAAATAGTAAAAAAAGAGCTACAAGTGCTTGTCATTTTTAAGTGTTGGATATTTCCAAATAGCGCTGCAACATAAGTTTACTGGGATCCCATGTAATGTTATTGCTCTTGGCATTGAAGCGCTCTGTGTAGGCCTATCAGGAAATAATGTCATGCCAAAGTTTTTCTTCAGGGCACCAACCAGCAAAACGTTGCACAGTAGAAGCCACTTTCTTCGTTATGGAGAAAGCAGCGTTCTGGAAGTTGTCACAGAATTTTTGCCATGAAGTACAGTGTTTATCCAAAGCATGATCGCACGAACGAAAATTATCATGGCACAAACCAGCACAGACGTAGCAGAAACTAACGTGACCATTTGAGAGCAATTCGGAGAAGGTTGGGGTGCTGGGTGACGTCATCGCCAAAAATTATAATGTTTATATCTACAAATCCATAGCAGCACAAACAAAAAATTGAAGACACACCTCTTCAGATTCTACCTGGACTGACACCCTTGCCACTTTGACATTGTAGATCTGAGATTCTTGGCTTGTACTTGTAGTTCTATCTCTTACCTTGTATTTGTAGCACGTCTTTGCCTAGGTAGTATAGCGGTACTTTATTGTCCCAGTGATTGTATTCCATATATGTACCCTTAGATCAGATTAGTTCTGTCTCGCTACACTTACCTTGTGCTCAGCTTCAGCACTGTCTGCTTTGTATGACCTGTACACATCTTGCCCTTGTGCCTGTGCCTGTTTGCCCACTATATGCACTTTTGTACATCGCTTTGGATAAAAGCGTCTGCTAAATGAATAAATGTAAATGTAAATGTGACCATGTTTTGGTTTTTAAAAAAGAGGACAGTAGTTAGTAGACACTAAAATGTTACGCACTGCTGATAGGCTCTCGTTGTTCTTATCCCTCTGACTATCAGATGTGACAGAAACATGGTCGCTTATCACTGAGGAATAAGTTCTGTTTGGCTGAAATAAGTCTTATTTGACGGATCGATAAGACCATAGGGCCTACAGAGAATTCGCTCAGATTTGTTGACAGTTCTGCCTAGGCTATGCTCTAATATTAGCCTAATAGATGGATCGGCAGGGGGATTTATAACGATGTCAAAACACTTTCATTCACAAAATAAAATTATGTTCATTCACACACACGTATAATGCAAAACGTCAGCCTCAGAGGGAAAAAATTACTGAGGTCCAGACCTTGGCGACCTCATAGCTGGCTACGGGGCTGCTTGCATCAAAATGCAGTTAACGTCTGTTACAGTGCGCATGCGCACGAACGTGACACCAGCTCTGACAGAGGCAGCGGGAATTGATTAAATCAGTAGTATTAGTTAGCCAGTCCGTTAACATAATATTGTGTTTTTGTATGATTACCGTTGACATAATATGACAGGGGTTCTCAAACTTTTTGGGGCCAGGGACCTCCTACAAGGGGAGAAAATTTTCCAAGGACCCCCTCATAATCGTAACACAGATTAAGCATATGCTTATTACCATTTGTACTCTTAAATGCCATTGGAACTATTTGTATTCTACAACTTTTCAACCTAAATAGGCCCACTTCAGACCTGTTCATAGTGATAAACAGAAACAGATTTCAATTTGAATCATGTTAATACCACTTATATACTTTTAAACAGAGGGTCATTTTATTCAAATTGCATTTTTGGACTCGGCAGCATTTAAACTTTTCAAGTAATTGATCTTAAAAGCTTTCAGAAAATGAACAGTAGCAAGACTGGCATAGTCCTAATAAACTCGGACATTTAAAATTACCGGTCTTAAACTGACTTTCAGTAAGTGCTTCAGCTTTAAAATAATGAACTTATTGCTCCTTATTCAAATGGCAGAAAGCTCTGAACAAATCATAACAAGTTATCATAAGTGTTACAGAACACATCATAGTAATTAAGCCTATTCAGAAAATTTTGATTGGAATATTTGCATTAGGCTGCTACATCACATTCTTATCTCACACAATTCACAATAATTCACTTTATGAGATCAATATCCATGTTTTCTGGCGTGTGAGCGTGTTCTTGTTCTTTCAACAGAAAAATAAGTTTGTTTTGCCCTTATATTCCGGGTGCTTTGTGATCACATGTCACTTTAGCTTGGCTGGCTTCGTGGCTTCGTTCGCTAGCACCTGAAGACACATGATGCATTTTGGTGTCCTGTTGCTGTTCTCAATAAAACCAAACTCGATATAACTGTCGTCATATTCTCTCAATTTAGCTAGTTTGGGCTTAGCGTCACTTGATGATATGGACTGACTCAAATATTTCTCAATGCTTGCCAGCTAACTAGCTGGCTAATAAGCCAAACTGAGCAGCAGCAGGAACAGTTCGTTGCACACTGACTGAAGTGAGTGATTCATGGCAGATTGACGTGATGTGTCACAATCATATCAGAGTTTCTATTGGCCCAAAGTTAATGTGGGTGGGGGTAATGGACACAATATGCTTGTTTTATTGGCCCCATCTGTAAATATGCATTTTTTAATGATAAAGCACAATTTTATCATTTATTGCAAATTATTTCAGACCCCCTGGCTATGGGTCGCGAACCCTCAACAAGGGTCCGGGGACCCCACTTTGAGAACCACTGTAATATGATATATCACAATAAATAAATAACATTTCAAACTCTTTTGTGGGATGTTTCGAGCGCTCTTGGGGGCCCTAAGCAGGTGCTTAGTTCGCTTATGCCTACGATCCCTTTTCAAACCCTATGTTCCCTCAAGATTGCTGCGCTCTGCATCGACAGGGCAACTAACTGTCCTGAACCGACGGGATCGCTCTTCTCAGACACGATCACTGTCTGTAGCCTACTGGTCCCTCAGTGGTGGAATGAACTTCCCACGGGGATTGGGCCCCACCTCTACAGACTGCATCTTGGTTCCACCCATAGGCGGAGTTTGCGGGGAGGCAGGGTGGGCATTGCCCCCCCCCCCCCCCCCCAAGCAGCTGAAATATATCACTACATTGAGTCTAAAATAGGTCCAAAATTAATCTGTTTAATTACAAGCTTTGTGATTAAGTAATCTAAATTAATCGCATATATCAATATTTACCGTGAGGAGCATTTAAAACTGTTTATGTGTTGCTTCATAGCACGTATAAATGTAACCCTGAAGGAACCATTTTTGTCGATTAAATGACAAAAACATAATTTGTTGCCTCAAATTTTGATAAAACAGCATTGTTTGTAGAGCTGTTGTATAAAAGCAATATCACACTCGAGGTCCTGCTGTTATACTGAATATCAGCACGGCTGTGATTCGGTCGTAGGTACAAGGCTGCAAGCCGAGTGCCTAAGATAATCATATTCAGTACAACAGCACTCCCTCTCGTGTGATATTACTTAAATGCACAGTGACGTATGGGGTCAAGGGGCATAATAGAGTGCGATTTTTTGACACGTTATTTTTTCTATAATTAATTAGTCGAAATTAACGCGTTATTTTGACAACCCTACAGTAATGCAATAAAGTAAAATAAAATGATTGTAAGAAATAAATCTGAATTATATTATGTTTGGTTTTGTAATAAATTCATTTTTGAGCCTTCACACTGAGGACGACATAACAGCAAACCTATCATCTGAGAAGATAGTGGACATATACGCAGAACTCAAAAAAAAAAAAAAAAAAACGTTGCGTTTACTTCTACACTAGGTAGGACACTGGTTATTATTTTACAAGCCTACTGTAACAACAGGCGACACTGTTGGTGAGCATTTTCTAATTGTGTGTGTGTGCGCGCGCTATAAGTTGGATATGAGTGAGTATGCATATTTCATAGTTTTCAATTTAATTTAAATTTTCAATTTTAATTTCTTCAGACTGCATCTCGGTTCCACTTTTATGCCAACCGTAAACGTAAACGTAAAGGGAGTGCCTCATCTGTTTCGCTTTCACTGTTTCCCCCCAAGAACAAGAGAGCACCCATCGAAAGAGAGTGATCCTATTCTGTGTTGTTTATGCACCATATGCTATGATGTGGTCACACTTTTTCACCGTTTGCCCAGTCTTGACATGCTTTGGCAAGTGTCGTTTGCTGCCATTGTCAAAGCTCACCTGAACAGAGCAGAGAGACAGAGGGAAAAAAGAACGGTCTAAAGAAAAACTGGTCTGGGAATATTTATCTGCCATTTTTTGTCCGTTATGTTGTTTGAATAAAAAGAGTGAAAGTTAGGAATAAATGAAAAAACACCCACTGAATTTTATTACACCCATTCATGTAAAATCAAATCAATATTTTGGAACTTGTTTATTAGTGTTTGCGTTTCTTTTTCCCTTTATTACCAATTGCCAATGTTTCCATGCGATCCTAAGCACTTTGAGCCTCACACGCGTACACACATAACATGTAGGACAAGATGAGGTGTACATACTAGGTAGGTGAGGTGACTGGATAGGAAGTGTATACTGATAAAACAGTTGTTGACAATGCAATTGAACGATATGTTGGCTGTGCCACTCCAGTATTATAGCATTGATTTTTTTTAAAGCAAGACCCATTATCATTTTAAAAAGAAGAACCTCTAGTATAAGTATAGCTGTCAAGGAAATGTTATAGGCCTATTTATCGAGATTAGTAAGCGTTCGTTACTGATAACTACATTGCTTTGTATAATAACCATAAAAATCATACTGTTTTTATTTTATTTATAATAGTTTATTGTATATACTATAGATGTATGTACCAAACATTCTCTTGAAAATGCAATTCATTTGAAAGGCAGGTTATTCAGTAATTGTTGCGTCGATATTTAATGTGTTATTCACAAACAATCCAAATGCCGCGTATAAATAACAATAAATAAAACATGTGATAATATGTCTAGATTGTTTCCGTAAGAGATAGTTGATATCTGAAATGTGGTACCAAACGAATATGAAGCATCATGTTAACTTTGGTAAGGTAAGAACAGACAGGTATTTCACAAGACCTCATCAGCTTGTTGCTCTGTATGCTGGAGTAGGAAGCCTGCGGTGTGCTTATTGGCAACAAGCATTTCAGTTACAGCATATAAAACACGTCTGAGGAAGAAAGTGTAACCATTCCACAACCACAGTTCTCATCAGACAACTGCTGCCTGAAGCATAAATACTGAAATAAAAATGAAACAGCTGATGATGGATGATTCTCCGTAACACGATGGAACAAAATGCTATGTTCTGGGGCATTTTTTTTTTGGCCGAATTTTTTTCTGGCGGAAATTCTATCCGCAAACCTTATACCAGAAAAACGTGAATATCTAGTTTGAAGAAAATCTGTTCACTCGCATGTGAAAATACGTATTTGATTTTTTTTTCGCGTGTAATAACTGTAACGTGGGGGCGTTACCTGTCCACGGCCATCCACTTCATATCCTATATGTTTTGATATACTTGCACACCTCGGGAACGACCGACCACCCAGACGAGTCTATAAACCGAGGTTTCAGTTTTTGGAGGATAAAACTGGATTCAGTTCACAGATATCTGACATTGTCTGGACGTAACTTCAACCGATGGCAGCCAGTATTCTTCGATGGAGCTTTATTTTCATGACGGTGTCAATGATGGTCCACACGTATTTAGTTTTAAGTAGGACAATTTGGATTGCTAGGTGAGTTGGGACAAATGCCACATAAATTTTTAAATATTGAGGACGCAGACAAGCGTTTTTTTCCGGGGGTTGCAGTAGATTATAAAAAAGCAATTACTTTCACAGAACATAGGCTACGATCGTTTGAATGTGGTTTCATGTCGTAAATATAATCTTTTCTCAAATTGAACGTTCTTTTTCAAATATGCAGTGTTATTTAACATAGGGTACGTCTTCCGTTTGCTTAAAAAATAAAAGAAAACCATGAAAGAAAGTTGTATCTTTCCGTGGTCTAATGTTTATCTGATTTGGTCTAATTGATATGGTCTAATTTATCTGATTTTATCTGAATTTATCAGAAGATAGTCCTTCCGACGTTCATGCTAGGAGATATTTTACTAAATAAAAAAAATGAAAATGGAAAAAAAGTGACACATGGTTTATATTACACATTTGTAGGATTAACACATTAGCACAAGCAGTTCTGCATAAAATTTTTAATTGATTTGATATGAACATAGCGAACAAATAACTCGTTTGTAAGGCAAATACTTTCGTGCTAATACTTTCTGATCTTCATCAGATTTTGTGGTGTCAAATATTAATTATTTTTATTATATTACGCCTTAATTGGCAAGCACATACGTACATACATTGTATGCACATACGACAAATCGAACTCAGGTCTTTCAATTAAATACAGTCATTCAGGCACAGGCTAATACACTGTATCGTATTGCGTGCCATAAAGACTTGCAAAACATTTTTCAGAATATTTGAATGGCCACCATGCGCAACTTGATTCTGTCAAGATCAGAGCAAATTACCTGTTATGTGATACTTAAACAAAGACGCTTCGAACCGTGAAAAGTAAGGATGATTTGTCGGGAACACCCCAAATCCACGCACATTACAATCATTCACATTTTGGCTGAAAAACAGTCTTCACGTTTGATGCCGGTTACAACTGCATAATTAATTTTTTTCCCCATTGTTCAAGGGATGACGTGACTGACGTTTTTCCTCGGATGCGATGCGCAAAACTCACAGAGAATTTTTTTTCAAGATCAGCGTCAAAGTAAGTGAACAGCACTATACAATGATGTAGAGGTGTCGTTGAGTAAATCACTATTTTCTCTTCATTTATCAGAGAAAATAGTGGTTTGCCAGCTTTACTAGAATTACTAGCTACGTTTTCCTCAAAGATGTGTTCATTTTAAGGTTCTTATCGCTGATGATCACTGTACACGCATTGTTTCCTGGGTTTCGATGTGAAAAAAGATTATTGATAATTTGACAATAACCAGATCTCTGAGTGCTGACAGACCACATGCCTTTGTAACGCGTGATACTTTTAATTCCGATAAAGATAAAGAGGTTAGGGGGCGGGCGAATTTGATTGGACTGTAGCACGTACTCATGAATATAGATATGCGTGCTTTTCTATCGTGCCTTCGTCAATTCAACGAAACAATGATGTGGCTATCCGATTACCCTCATATAATCAGATCAACCATCACACGCTGAAGAGGCAGCAAGAGCAACAAGTTCATGCAGAGCATTTCTGTAGTTGTATAAAATAATAATTTGGTTTCTTTTCCCTCCTCTGCATGTTGAAAATCACACATTTATCAGGAATGGATGGAGGCCATTGTTTTTTGAACATTTTCTCTAAGGCAGTACAGTGCTGTACAAGCAGCTTCATACTGTAAACGACTAGAGAATGTAAACATGGATGGATGAATGGGTTTTGCTGATTTTCACCGTGATTAAGTTTTGATCAGTGGCTCAAAAGCAGAAATTTCCATGTCTGGGAAAAATAACAAAACAGCTTGTAAAATGGGTACTTGATGTAGACACAACTTCTTTCACTCTTTACTGTTCTGCACTGTCCAGCTGGGCTTTTAGAGAAGGCCAGATGTTGGGCCAGGGTGTATAGCAGCTAAATGATGAATATTCACCAGTCCTAACTATACATTGTACCAAAAAATAAGGATCAACATAAACGTTAAAGGGTTAACATAGATGTCCCAGGTGAGGACCAGTGAAAACCGATGAGAACTGGTTTGCTTTTAGTTGTACAGTCCAAGCTTATCTCAGGACATCTATTTCTCAAGTGTGTTTCTCTATCTCGCCCGCACCCACCGCTCTTTCAACTCTCTGTATTTCCCAGAATTGACTTGAAGTCTATCTCTGAGAGTGTGAGGGAACTGATGAGCTGCCCCCAGAAAGTCAATGTCACGCAACGAGAACGCTACAGGTACTGAACCTTTGTGCATACCTGCATATGTGACCTGTTAGGTAAAATCAGTTAATGAATGCTTTTGATTTATCTTATAAAATAATGTGACAATCTGCATGGTACATTGTTTTGCACATGAGGTTAATGTCAATGTTTATTTACCTTACACGTATGGAGGATTAAGTGTAAAATGTTTTGTGAAGTTTTTATTTTCTGTTAAATGGGACAAGCTATAAATTCTATGTTGTGATTATCATACCCACAGATATCACTGTTATCAGTGGCAGTGAAAACAGTAGCTTGCACTACAAAGGAATTAGATAAGTGACTGATGATTCACAAATTTATTGCAAGTTTATTTCAATCAAAGATTCTTTTTGCTCTTTGTTATTACTGTTACTTCATTATAACATCTAATGCTTTGGCACATATTCATTTTATTGTTTTATTGTTAATTTTAACTTTGATGTTGTAATTTTGATCTAATGTAATGCTGTGTAGGCTAATCTCCATGTTATTTCCCATACTCACTAAGTTAAAGTTACTTAATTTCATATGTAATTATAATTCCTCCCATCTCTTTATGTGCTGTAGGTTCATGTGGTCTCTTGCTGTTTTGTAGGATACTTATGGGTCTGTTCAATCTAAACACAGTTTTGGTGTCAGTTTAGGGTTTAATTTGAATCTGTTCTGTGGCAGGATTTAATACCACAGTGCCATGAAGTGTGCATAATTGTTGAACACACAAGATTCCTTTACACAGTTTGGCTCGATGGGGGATTTCTCGTCACTCTGTCTTTTTTGAGGTTTGGGCCAGCAAATAGTGGGTCCTGCTATATGGAACATGATTTTGATCAGAATGATGTTTCACACTGAATATTAAATGAAGGTGTCTTTGCATTTGACCAGGAGAGAAACTGTAGAAACTGTACAAAGCGTTTATTCACCTTGTCTGAGGCACTGGCAGATCCAGCCCTGTCTATCTCTTATCCACTAGTCTACATTGAATCTGAGTAATTCTAAATGAGTAGGTAAGATATTGATCAGTGAAATTAATTAGTCAAAGCAATTGACCAGACACACTAGGCAATCCGTACCGTGCCCGAGTACGTTTGACCCCCAACGTCCAGTTCGTTTGACTAGTGTGATCGCTCCGTACCGTGCCCGGGAGCGGTACGTTGAACCGTGCCCGCTTGAAGAGGTGGGCTCGGGCACAGTTCAGTTAGACTCGGGCACGGTACGCATCAGTGTGATCGCTAACCGTGCCCGAGCACGGAACTCGAACAAGACGTCGATGATGCGACTGCCCCATTTAACAAATATAGCAACAGTTAGCTGGATATCTGTTAGTTACACGCCCAGTCATAATAATTCCTTTAAACCATCATTTGATTAGCCAGCTGACTTCCTTAAATATAATAAGCTGGCTACCTCCAAAATTCGATTGGTCAGTTCTGTAGATCTATACCTAAAACAGCTCTGTGAATCCCCACATTGGCTTGATTACTAGCAAGCGAAATAAAACTAACCATACTTTACGTGGCGATGCAAGCATTGCTGTTGAAAGGGGCTTAGAGTATCACAAAGGAAGCAGCCAACCTGTTTAAGTAGCTAGTCTTCAACAATCGTTCCGATAGGTAGCATGTTAGCTAATTAGCTGTTTGTTAAATCTATGGCTAGATAGCTAACGTGAGCTCCCCAGCCACTTAGCATCGATTATGCAACGCAGGGATTTTCAGTTAATCGTGCTGCACATATAAGAAGATTGTTACCGAGGCATCTGACGTTGAGGGAGGAATATGGAGCTGCTTTACTCGCAGACTACAATTCAGGTTCATCAATAAGTCGAGAACCAGACCCGTTATTAACCCAAATATTCTCGAATGAATTGAAAAGTGTACTGTCCAAGCAGTAATAAAAGATGCTTGTTGGTTGTAATGATGACAGTAGCGCACACACAGGTAGTAGTCCTAACTGGTTAACATTAGCTAACATTATTGTGATTAGGCTACTGTAGTCTGACACAAAATATTGGCCTGTTCCTTAGCATAATGACTGAAACGTCAGCTGCCGTCATCTTCTTATTCTCTTGCAGCACGATTAAATGAAAATCGCTGCGTTGCATAATCGATAAATCTATAAGGCATGTGAGAGGGCCGTGTGTCACTCCAAATAAGCCACAAAGTAAGTACAATCATGAACTCCACTGTCCTGTGCGAGAGCACTTTTGTTCAACACAAAAAGTTGCATCGTGATGACGTAAGCGTGCTCGGGCTCGGAACGTTAAGCGCAACGTGAGCGCAGGCCAGCGGGGGAAGGGGGAGGGGGGATAATCGTGCTCGGGCACGGTACAAGGCAACCGGGCCTAGTGTGAGTACGCCCTAAAAGACCAGCACTGGAATGCATGACTTTTGTTGCCGCTGTGGCTTGAGATCAGTCTTTGACAGACCCAAAGCCACGCAAACAATGACCAAAGAGCCTGAGCGACCGCATTCCGCTCCTCTTAGTGATTTCACTGAGTCTCTGGCAGCTAGCGAGGCAAGCCATACCCCCCGTAGCCTCAGGCCATGCTACTGCGGCATGCCAAGCCTGCCAGACGTCTGCCAGGAAACATCTCCCACAAGCACAACAGGTCTGATCAGGTCTCACCAAGTCTAGCTCACTACATAGGCTGAGTGAAGTGTTTCCCCAAATTCTGGATTTCCACCGAAAAGTAGAATGCATGGAAGCATGCCAGGTTATTCCAGGGTACAAACAGTACATCTATTTGTGACAATAGGTATGCCTTTGCGGTACTAGTAACTCTTGTAATATTTGTAATATTATATATATAAACAGGTGACAAAGGAAAAACCAACATAAAGTGTCTTAGTAAGGTGTTGGGCCACCACGAGCCATCAGAACAGCTTCAATGCGCCTTGGCATAGATTCTACAAGTCTCTGGAACTCTACTGGAGGGATGGAACACCATCCTTCCAAAAGATATTCTCTCATTTCATGTTTTGATGATGGTAGTGGAGAGCGCTGTCTAACACGTCGGTCCAAAATCTCCCGTAGGTGTTCAATTGGGTTGAGATCTGGTGACTGCGAAGGCTATAGCATATGAATCACATCATTTTCATACTCATCAAACCATTCAGTGACCCCTCATGCTCTATGGATGGGGGCATTGTCATCCTGAAAGAGACCACTCCCATCAGGATAGAGTGTTTCATCATAGGATAAAGTGATCACTCAGAACAACTTTGTATTGATTTACAGTGACCCTTCCCTCTAAGGGGACAAGTGGACCCAAACCATGCCAGCAAAATGCCCCCCACAGCATAACAGAGCCACTGGACTCCCTCCCTGTAGGGGTCAAGCATTTTTCCACATCTCTGTAGACCAGTGCCTATGGTTTTTGAACCACTGAACTCTCAAATGTGCATTCATCTTTGTAATGAGGGGTTTATGCACTGCAACCCTACTATAATATCCCTCTCGATGTAATTGTCGACAGACTGTTCTTGCTGTCTGATCACACAGTCTGATCACTTGCACAAAATAACATATAAGGAGTCTACAGGTAAAGGTAAAGCATCAGTGCATTATTTTAAGAGACAGCAAGGAGCCTTTAGCACAAGAACAGAGTTCTCATATCAAAAGTGGTGGGGGCAGTGGCGTCGTTAGGTCTGATCATTCGGGGCTATAGCCCCGAATATTTTAAGCCTGGAGCCGAATATTTTCTCCCTGAAAAAAGAGGTGTTTATAGCAATACAACAGACAGACTGTGCAACAGAGCGGAACTTGACTTGCAGTGTCCGAAGGTGCGATAATATTTTTTTTATTATAAAGTATTTTTATTATAATAAAATAATATTTTTTATTATAAAGGTAGATATAACCTCCCCAACCTACCGATGCTGATCTCCTTTCAAAAAAAAAGACAAGCCCCAGCCAAACTTGACTTAGCCCCTGATCTTTTCAATAGCTAGAAACACCACAGGGTTTTTTGAAAAGGCTTTTAGGAGTTGAGTTTATACATTTTGATATTGATATTCCTTGTACTTCAGACAAACTATACTACAAATGATGGATGAAGTTAACTGATTTAGCAGTCTTGTTGTAAAGATATAAAACGGGCTTTTTCCTTATTGCCCTTAGCATTTGTTCATGCTCTATAGGGGTATGTTTTTTGACTTTCAAGAGGTTCTTCTTCTCATTAAAACATACTTAAATGGTTAGATTCTCACAACAGAAAAGCCAGTGAACCTCCATGGGCTTAGAATACAACACAAAAGGCCAAAAATGAAGCAACTAGCAAGGATTTGCTGTAGTGAACAACTTGTTAAACCTGTTTTAAACCCACTGACAGTTCTGCAAAGTATTTTCAAAATATTTCTTTCTGCCAAGTAGTATTATTTTCATGGTTATGTGGAGTTATGTGGAGAGACAATAAGAAACATGTCTCCACAGGCTTGAACTGAAAGCCTGTTGCAATGCCTCTGGGGACATGATTCTGACCCAAGAGAACACTCATCTGGGGCAGAAGATCATATATGAGACGGACAGAAAGAAAACGAGGCTGGTGGATAAATCTGTCTTCAATATGCTGCCAGAGGTAATGGTTACATTCATTCACTGAAACATGTTGCATGAACTCTCAGGTGCTGCCCTTTATGATGTCATAATGACAGAATTATGAAACGATGTGGCAGGAAAACCCATGGCATATCATGAACATTGGACGGCTGGAGGGGTATTGTTAGGCAATTTGTGAAGTGGAGTTTGAGTGCTGTGTTACTCATATAAAAGTGATCTGCAGCTCACTGAACTTAAGGTTATCTACAAAAAGTAAAAAGAAAGACCAAATTTAGAAAGTTGTATAGATTGCATGAAACATGAAAAAATAAAAGTAGTGCCTAAAAGTCTCTGGCAATGCCCATTCTGATGTCAACTCAGACCCCAGTAGTGGGTCAAATGGAAATATTGCTGATGAGGTAGCTGTGCAAACTGGTCTAATGTAAAGCTAGGGAGCAGCTCTTCAGAGAACAGACAGCACATTTAAAACACTGCACTTCTATACACCTTGAAAGTGTACAAAACAAAACAAATGAGGTCAGTGCTAAAGCTCATGGTCATTGTTAGCATTGCAGCATGCTTGCAGGAATCTCAGAGAATAGCTGCAGTTAGAATCGGAGCCATGATTTTTTAAAAATCATTTCATTATTTATTGTTATATTGATCCATACTTGATCTGAAGAGAAATGGTGTGTTTTTGCCCGCTTTCCCTGCACGTGTCAGAGCATCCCCTGGAGGAACCAGAGCAAGTTTCGACACTGCTCGGTGGTGGGGAACGGGGGCATCCTGAAGAACAGCAGCTGCGGGGCCCAGATTGACTCCGCCGACTTCATCATCCGGTACCAAACTGGGTTACTTCAAGTTCACATCATCCACAGCTGAACCGAGGGAGCAGGCTTGTTGCCTTGGCTCATACTTCACCTTTGTGGTTTTGGGTCTGCGAAGCTTCTCTGGTGATGGTTCATTAAATATCACCTATCGTTATCGGCTTCCAATCATGCCAAGACAAAATTCCTGTCACATATCTCCCAGCAACCCATTTTTATTCTTTTTATCCTGTTGGCTACATGCGCCTAATATTTCCTATGCCTTTATTCTTGACAAACTTGATTTCTTGCATTCCAGTCACTACCTTCAACACTTGCAACACTTCATGCCCCACATTAGCGTTGCATTCATCGCCCACATGCTAACCATTTGTCTTTTGTCTGTCTGTCTCTCATTCTTGGGTGCTGAATAAGAGAGGTTTTTGCCATTTAAAGTACACATATGCTTAAATGTTTCAATCAATTTTAAACTCTAATAATGATTCATTCATTTGTTTCTTGTTGTAGATTTACCCCTTTTATTCCTGGTATGCATGCATAGCTGTGCATGTAGTGCTTATAGCCTACATCTCTGTCAGAAGTTTCAGTCCGGACTGTATATGTAGTATATCCTTTTTTGATGCTTTTTCCTTCACTTATGCAACACTGTTTTTGGAATTGGCAATGGTACACAAGGCTTGTCTCACTGTGACAGAGTATGGACACACACAGGCGATAAATGCAGTCCTCTGTTAATGGCTGTATTTAGTCCCAGAGTGTACCACAGTGAAGTCATTGGCAGATTGGCGTTACTCTGCTGACGTTATTCAAGGAACTCACATGTGCCTTAAAAATCATAGGGTGCCCCAGAGCGGCAGGATGAGCAACCCCTGGCTAACCTACCCACCCCTATCCCCTGTGGAACAAAGCCAATTTGTTCCCACTGCTGTGAGATAATCTTGCATATCATAAGTTCATATTTAATAATAAATTATATATGTGTGGTGCTTTAACTTACGTTCACTTGCAGCGTGACACCAATGAGCAAGAATGACATTTGGAATGCCTCTTTTCAATTATTAGTTGTATCTCTGACACCTTGTCAAAAGCGCTAGCAGGATTTGTATAGGTGGTCATTGCACCTGGAAGCCCCACCCAGCTGGGCCCTGATATGATAACGTGCCATTTGATGATATAAAATGCAACGTGAAGTGCTTGTTCCCACTTTGCTTTGAGGTAAAACCATGTGCCATTTTATGGAAAAAAACACAGTGGATTCCCATTTTACGCTTTGTGACTTTTTTTGGCACACTCTGCTCTTAATTCACGTCACTTTTGGGTAAGGGCATCTGACAGAATGTGAACGTGAAGAAGAAGGTGCTTGTTTCAGTTTTGAATCAAACAGAAGAGAAATGTCTGAGTGTGTGCTTTCACCTGCAGTGCCTGTGCGTGTTATTAACGTTGGGAGTCAAATTACTTGTGCAGTGTGTTCCCTGCCCTGTTCCAGTGAATCTGCCAGACCATCGCCCCTGTCACCAACATTCCCAAGCTCTTAGCCGCAAGCTATAAGAGGAAGAGAAACCTCCTGATATCTGCATTCTTGATGCAGGTCTTCAGGGCGGGAGTTAATATATACCATGATATATATATATGACTTCTGCTGATACATACCAGGGCCCCGGGGGCTGAGGCTGTGTGGTGGAAGTGGAGATTAACTGTGTGTCTGTGTGTTCCAGGATGAACCTGGCTCCCATTAACAACAGTGTTGATGTCGGGGTGAAGACCAACCTGATCACAATCAACCCCAGCCAAATCCGAGTTGGGTAGGCAAACTCTTCGCAGACTAAGCAGTGCAACAATGCAGTGCCCACAAGGAAATTCATACCCCTGATTTAGCAGGAACACAAGACATGACATAACAGAGAAAAAACTGTACATGCTGCATTTTTCTTGTCTCTGTTTTCTTCTGAGATGTTAATCTGGTACACTGAGTCCTACAGTCCTACCCGGGTTCATGTAGTAGTAGTAGTAGTAATAGTTTATTTTGGTCCTTATTAACAATTTTACAAAATGAATACACATAGAAATAAATAAATAACAATAGGTTATTAAATTAAAAGGAAAAGCAACAACAACATTTCTGAACTGTGTCAATCACTAACAATGATGGGGAGTCTGTAGGAGTTCTGTGATAGAGGACTGTGAGGTCATTCCATTTCTCATGAGTACAACAGCAGGAAACATGATCTCACCAAGACGTCTATCCAATTTACAGTACGTGGCTCATGTTTCATCCATTTTACCAAAGCAGCTTGAGGTTTAGTACCTAACCTGAGAGCACAACAGTGTCCTGCTTGGGGATTGAACCAGAAGCCTTTTGGGCTGTGAGTGTCAAGACTCAGGCAAGGACTCAGGCGCGGACCACAGGAGTTTCGGGTTCCAAGCTTCTTAAATGAAATCGTCAGGCAGATCGCTAAACAGAAACAGGCAGGGTCGAAAACCGGAAGGCAGTCCGTGGACAGAACGAGGATCGGAAACCAGAGCAGGCAGGGTCGGGAACCGGACAGGCAGGCAATCAGGCGAACGTGGCAAGGCGGCAGGCAAAAACGAGGTCAGGGTACGAGCAGGGTCGAAAAACGAAGAACACACAGACAGAAGCAAAAAGCAAACGGCGGGGACGAAACAGGAGAAACACACTGTGACGAACTAGCAACAGGACAGGGAGAAGCAGGGAAGATATAGGGCAGGGCTGATGAGGGGCTGGGAGACAGGTGTGCAGGCAATCAGGCGGGCCGAGACCGGGCGGGGAGCGGGGCAGGACTAAGATACAAGGGAAAACAAAAGCACATGGGCAAGGAAAACAAAAACACAACAGCTAAGGAGGCGGAGCACTGACAGTGAGCCCTGCTTCTTATCACTATGCCACACAGCTGTCCACACTGTTGGTTGTGTAGCTCTAGAGGTTTCCTTTAGGTCAAAGCTTGTCTGCACCAGTGACCTCCATGAGCCTCCAAGGAACAAAAAACTTGATGCTGGGATTTTATTGGTGTTATTTCACTTTAAGATAAACGCAAAACCAAAGTGCATCCCTCTCATGTGTGAAACCAGAACAAACCACAGGCATTTGACTGCTGGCCCTCCTCTAAGGAGGGTTTGCCTACAAATTCTATAGCAAAGACAGTGAGGGGAAGAGGCAGTCCACACTGCTTAGAGTACCACTGTACCACTGCCAGGACTAAGTCTTTGAGTTGTGAACCTGAAAAATGACAAAGTTGGGGAATTTGGTTATTGGGAGAATTGTTCGCTAATATAGAGTGAATGTTTGATGGTTGTTACAGTATTCAGCAATTAAAAATCAGTAAAAGAGAATTTGTAATCATTCATTATTGCACTACAGAAAGCATTTTATCACACAGGGATTACACAATTCTGTGCAATGTATTTTTGTCTTTTGGGAAATGTAGTTCAATAGGAAGCCTTTTTTGCAGATGGCTTTTTTGTTAAACTGTTATATCAGGTTTCCAATGTGACCGAATACACCAGAAGAGATTGTATTAAGGAGGTTCACCCATGCAGGAATACTGACACAAGACAACTGTAGTTCTCTGATACACTAGCCCCCTCTTCTCTATTTTAAAAGTCGATATGAGTGCCCACTGAAGCAGACGCTACTCAAGTGACATCATCTGAGAAACTCCAAGTGAAAGCATGAAGGACCACTGAGGGGGCAGTTTCACCCATGAAGTAGGTTCAGGCTAAGGTTGCTGTCGCAGTGGTGTGTCAGTCAGGACACAGGAGTCAGGTTTTGAGTTCAGAATTTTATTGAGGAATTTGCGTGGTGTGGAGTATGTGTGGTATGCTCTGGCTCTGGCTCTGGTTGGATTGCTCTGGCTCTTGCTCGATTGCTCTAGCTTGGACGAGTTCCTGCTGTATTTGTCGAGTGGTTTTTGTGCTATTACATTCAATAGGATAAAAATAAAAATTGGTGCTATTTACCTAGCTATTACATAAGGTAGGTCTGATGTGCTCCTATAGTTGAATCTTTTGTTTTCCATTAGGGGACAGAGAGGGAATTTTCCACTTTTTTCCTCCGTCGCAGCTAATTTGTCTCTAGCCGACGAGGTTTTTTGTGGTTTTTCGCCCTCTCAGGAGCAAATCTCTAAATAATTAAGCAGCACACTTTAGCTAGCTAGCTGGTTCGCTTGTTTACCTTTTTCTACTATTTTTCAGCGTCAGATTTTAGGATATTCTGATTCTGGTTGTGTTAGCGCGTCTGCTGAACTGTAAACGTAGTTTTATTGTATTAGGCTAAGTGGCATTTCTTGCGCTTGATTTCTGCCTTTGACTGTTCTGAGCCACCTTGGTGCTTTTAACACTTTTTTAGCTGGTAATTCTGTCTCGGCAGTAAATCCTTATTTAGGGAAAGCGTTTCAGTTAGGGGAAAAAATGTGGCCAAAACTGTGCAAGAGTTGCCGGATGATCGGATTTCTGGAGGGAGACCTCCAGAATGAGTTCATCTGCAACCGTTGCCGACTTGTTGAGCACTTGGAGAACAAGATTCTTGATCTCGAGGCCCAACTAGCTGGACTCCACAGTAATCCTGAATTGTTAGAGTTCCAGGAACTGATTAGTACGCCCTATAGAGAGATAGTGTGCTCACCCAAGCCGGGTACGGGGGAAGATACAGACCAGATAGGGCGAGAGAGCTGGGCTACAGTAGGGCGTAGGCGTAGAAAGGGGCACAAAATTCCAAGAGGGGCGGCATCTCCAGAGATCGCAGTGACCAACCGTTTCGCAGCACTGCAGGACGAGTTGGCCCACGATCCTGAGAGTGGGAGGACTGAAGAGCCCCAGGGCACCCAGGTGGCCTCATCCTCCAAGAAAAGGGAGTTGGTGATAGTGGGGGATTCAATCATTAGAGGGGTAGATAGCATAGTGTGTTTGTGCGACAAGGAGTCTCGTGTGGTCTGTTGCCTCCCTGGTGCCCAGGTTGGAGACCTCCTGGAGAGCGTGGACAAGCTCCTGGCCAGAGCGGGGGAGGATCCAGTGGTCATGGTCCATGTTGGAGCCAATGACATAGGAAAGGGTAGGTTCGGGGTTCTGCAAGAAAATTTTATTGAGCTAGAGGGGAAGATTAGGAGCAGAACCTCCACGGTAGTCTTCTCTGGAATTCTACCAGTACCACGTGCAAGCAAAGGGAAGCAAGCCTTTATATGGAGGTTTAACGCGTGGCTACAAACCTGGTGTAGGAAAGAGGGGTACAGGTTTATGGGGCACTGGGACTCCTTTTGGAACAGGGGTGACCTGTACAAGCGGGATGGGTTGCACCTGAACCAGAGGGGTACAGCTGCGCTGGGCCAGAGTATGCTTAGGGTAGCAGAGGGTTATTTAAACTGGGTCTGGGGGGGGGGCAGGGAGTTTATACAGTCAGATGGGTAGGGATAGACAGACCGCCGGAATAGAACACAGCATGGCTAAATATTTTATTATTATTTTATTATGAGAGGAAACGATGCTTGTAAATCAGTCAGAGCAGCACTGTTATAGAGGTGGTTCTGAGCAGTTGGGGGCGGGGGTGAAGGGCAGGAGAGGCACACATGATACCCTGAAATTCCTGTTTAAATGCCAGAAGCATAAAAAATAAAATTCTCGATCTGGAAACCGTTATGAGTGATAGTAACTTTGATGTTGTTGGGATTACAGAGACGTGGCTTGGTGCAGGGGATGGGGATGAGTACACCGTAGAGGGATACAAGCTGCTAAGAAAAGATAGAATCAATAGAAGAGGAGGAGGCATAGCTCTCTATGTAAAGGATAATCTTAATACTCAGGAAATACCAGGAATGGAGTCCCTTGGTGTTAGTGAAGACATATGGATTAAGATATTGGGGGAAAATGAAAAAGGTCTGAATGTTGGAGTATGCTATAGGCCACCAGCCTCAGACAGCAATGTCAGTAGCATGCTCTTTGATAACATTAAATTAGCATGTCAGGAGGGTGAGACAATAGTAATGGGGGACTTCAATTACCCTTCAATCAATTGGGAAGCTGTGTCAGGTCAAGGTAAATGTGAGGAGGAGTTTTTGGATGTTGTAAATGACTGTTTTTTGATACAGTCTGTTACTCAACCCACGAGAGAGAACACAATCCTAGATCTGGTTTTGTGTAATAATCCTGATAGAATCGGCAGTATTGAGGTAGGGGAACCACTCGGTACAAGTGACCATAGTTCAATTACATTTGAAGTTTTTTGGCAAGTTAAGTCTGCATTCTCCAATGCTAGAGTATTCAACTTTAGGCAAGCTGACTTTATTAAGATGCGTGATTATACAAGGAATATAAACTGGGTACCTCTTCTAGATGGTAAAACTGTCAAAGAAATGTGGTGCATATTTAAAACGATTATTCTGGATGTACAGCGTAAATTCATTCCGCAAGTGAGAAAAGCAAAGCTGAAAAAGAAGCATCCACAGTAGATGAAGAAGTCGTTACAGAACAGTTTGAAACAAAAAAGGAAATTTAGAAAATACAAGTTGGAGAGCTCAGATAGTAATAAGATTGAATACAGTAATATGCGAGCTCAAGTTAAGAAAAAAATAAGGGAAGCTAAAAGGTGTTTTGAAAGACAGATTGCACTAGATGCAAAGAGCAACTGTAAACGTTTTTTTCAATACTATGGTCAAAAAAGGATAGTTAAGGATGAAATAAGAGGTATAAAAAATAAGGATGGGGTTATGGTTTATGATAACAAAGCTATTGCTGATACACTAAACAGTTACTTTGTGGAGAGTTTCACTAGTGAAGCGTTTTTGCATATGCCTTCAGGTGCAGTCAGTTCTCAGAGACTTATAGAGGAAATTGATTTAAATGATGCAGAAGTACTAGATAAACTTCAAAAACTTAAAACAAATAAGGCAGCAAACCCTAATGGAATATATCCAAGAGTCCTCAGAGAACTAGCAGAGGTGGTTTACAAGCCTCGAACAGTTATTTTTAAGCAATCCCTTAAAACTGGAGAAATACCAGATGACTGGAAACATGGCAGTGTAGTACCTATCTACAAGAAAGGAGACCGGACTGAACCAGGAAATTATAGGCCTGTCCGCTTAACTTGTATTGCATGCAAAATACTGGAATCCATCATTAGAGATAATTTGGAATTATTCCTGGAACGAAACGGTGTTCTCAATGATAGCCAACACGGTTTTTGCAGAGGGAGGTCGTGCTTAACAAACCTCCTGGACTTCTTTGAGGAAGCTACAGCATGTCTGGACTCAAACCAAGCTTATGATATTATCTATTTGGACTTTCAAAAGGCATTCGACAAAGTTCCGCACTAGAGACTCATTCTTTAGGGTGAGTTCAGTCTGTAAAACAAGAGGACATAAATGGAAACTAGTTAAGAGTAAGTTCCGCACTGATATAAGGAAATATTATTTTACACAAAGAGTTATCAATACATGGAATAGGTTGCCAGGTCATGTAGTTGAGGCAGAGACCCTTGCTGTGTTCAAGTCTAGACTTGATGCAGTTTTGGATAATCTTTAATTAAGAAATGGCGAGCTTAGTTGGGCCAAATGGCCTGTTCTCGTCATCATATGTTCTTATGTGTGTTGTGTGTGTATGGTTTCGTATGAGAGGCCCCTTGAGAGATAATTCATACTTGGTCTCGCACTCAGCATCATACTCTCATAAATACACCACTATACTCTTACACAAACACTACTATACTCTCTTACATGCACAATCAAACTCTTTTATTTACTATCATACTCTCATACATACACCACTATACTCTTACACAAACATTACTATACCCTCTTACATGCGCAATCATACTCTCATACGTACACCACTATACTCTTACACAAACACTACTATACCCTCTTACATGCACAATCAAACTCTTTTATTTACTATCATACTCTCATACATACACCACTATACTCTTACACAAACATTACTATACCCTCTTACATGCACAATCATACTCTCATACGTACACCACTATACTCTTACACAAACACTACTATACCCTCTTACATGCACAATCATACTCTTTTATTTACTATCATACTCTCACACGTACACCACTATACTCTTGCACAAACACTACTATACCCTCTTACATGCACAATCATATTTTCTTTTATTTACTACCACACTCTCATACACACAGCACTGTTCTCTCTTGCACAGAGAACTATAGCTACTTATACACACATTATATGCTTGCATGATAGCCTGTGTAACAGAGGATAATAGTATATGTATGTAAGTATGGTTGTATATGTAAATGAAGTTAATAGTGTATGTGAAACAAAGGTCTAATAGTGTATGTGTATGAGAGAATAATGCTATATTTGAAACAGAATAATAGCATATGTAAGAGACATAAATAGTACATGTGAATGCAAATAATCATGTGTAAGGAACAAAATGACAGTGAGTGTAAGACAGAATGATAGGATATGTGAATGAGAACAGTTGTATGTGTGAGAGTGTTTGATTGAAACGGAAGCGAGTTTGATTGAAACGGAAATAAGTTTAAATTCTCAGTTTCTGATTGGTTATAGAAGAAGCGGGCTTTCACGGACATGGCCCGCCTTCCCGATCATGACTGATATGAGAAGATGGTGGAACGGGGGCGACTCAGTGAAGCCATTTGGCTCTTAAACAACATATTAAACTCTCCAACTGTTGTCACAACGTCAGAAATGTTGGATCAAAGTCGACAGCCATCAGTGGTGTACTGGCCATCGGGCATACCGGGACAAATCTCGGTGGGCCGGTGGAACGTCAAAAAATCCAAAGTTTTTACCGGCCCTCTCTGTGTGCCTATCATCTGATGAAATGGTTCAATTGGGACGACTCAGAAATGAACATTTATTTCAATAACAAGATACTATAATTTCATGAATGCTTTCACTGTTAAGGCATATCAAGGTACTCCCGAGCACCGCCCCCCAGGCTGGTCTTAGCGGTTAAGTCCAGAGCTGAATTTCTTTCCCAGTACACCCCTGACAGCCATCCACAGGGGACTCTTCTAAACGCAATGATGCGTTTCTGGTGGGGTTTAGGACATTGGCGACACCTAATTTAGGACAATAACTTATTATTAATATTATTTTCTGAAATCATTTTTAGCCCTCTAATGTTATATTTTGTGAACTTGTCTGTAGAGAGGAGACACACAGTTGCAGGTTCAAATGGCTTTATTTAAACAGGTTTATACCACGGCTTGGTTAAATACTTGTTGCTGACTTGTTGCTCCATGGAACTGCACCACCAGTTGTGCTTTATTCCTTACTTAGAAAGTGTCTGGTTATAATTCCAAGGTGTGAATAGTGTCAAAGAACATTAGCTCACGTAGTTCGCTAGAGATTATTGCCTAATGTTTGCTTTCTGAGCTAGTCTGCTTTCACAGTTGCCAGCTAAGGAGCTGACTCACTTTATTATTTTAGTTAAAGTAGTCACATGTTTCTTATTCTGATAGAATTGGGCTTTATGGTATATTTACAGTACATTTGAACCATTATTGGGGTTGAACACTTTTGCAAGGCACTGTATGCATGTCACATTCTCATTAGGGGCTGAGCCCCCCTAAAGGTTTGATCCTAGAATCGCCCCTGATTTAGGATAGGCCACTTAGCTAGCTAGCCAGTTCCCCTAGCTAGTTAGCTACTGCTATCTTGAAAGAGTGGTAGCTTTTGGAATTAGAAGCTTTATAAATCTGATTTAAATAATTTCTTACCTGGCTAAATTACGTGTATCCTGCATAGTTACAGTTGAACAGCCAAACAGCGATTTCTGGTTCCTATTAAACAACTTTCTGCTAATGCAGCGGCAGCTGCTCCAGAATCAAAGGCACTGGGTCCGGCGCCTTCGCATGAAGTGCCGAGTTCAAGTAGTGTATTTTCTGTGCCCACTCTGCATTTACACATGATGTTCATAGTTCATGTATATATAGTTAGTTCACTGCATTTTGTTGCCTTGTACTTGTTACATGTGTAATGACAATAAAGTTGAATCTAGTCTAATCTAATTACTTCAAGTAGCCTGGTATTTACAGTTTTCTCAATTCATTGGCTAATGATATTTAATATTTTCAAAACAACAAGTGCAAAACTCACTTTTTGAAGGTTAAGCCAAAGTAATTGAGAAAAACTGTAATAACACATCAGCATTCCAACATTTTTTTTCTAAATGATTATGATCTAAATGAATGGCTGTAGCAGATGACCTATCATCAACAAACATTGGCAGACAAGCCATGTCCAAACACCCTCAGTAGGATGCAACATGAAGCGGGATTTGAACCAGAAACCATTCAATTCCCTATCTGAGATACTGCCACCCCTTATATCTTACATTTCTGTCAAGTTATAAGCTGTTGGTAGCCTATAGGCTGTATTATGCATTTTTTGATATGCTGTAAAAAGAAAATTATGGATTGGTGAATAAAAATTGCCCACCCCAAAACTATGATTGCCGCCCCAATTGGGGAAATCTAGAACCGGGCCTGTCGAAAGGTAAGACATTGAAAAGAAAAAAAAACCTGAAAATACTTTGGAATACTGGAATACTTTTTGTGAACTTGTCAATACTTTTGACTCGTAAGAATACAAGTGGCGTCTAACTGGAAAATGCCACGAGGAAATCTGGATGTTTCTAAATTCGCAATGATTTCATGTGACATACCACAATGTAACATACCACAAATGTAATCATTAATGGTCGCATACCGGGTACTTCACTGTGTAGTACACAGTATGCAGTAGGCAGTTTCTCAGCCACTGCGATTTCTGCAGCGTACTTTTTGCGTCATGTCCTGCCTCCTGCAAGCTCTGCCCAGGCGCCACCCCTCGCCTAAACTAAACGGAGTATTTCCAGTAGGTGAGAATGCTTCTGACGTGGACAATCTCATGTTGTGTGCTACATGTGTGAAAGGACAACTCCGGACAAGTTCCGGACCTGATTACGCAGACATTGTCTGGAGTTCATATATGAAAACGTCTAAAGTGTCTGTGAGAGGTTGGCGTTGTGTGTACAAACAGGGACTAAGGAATGTGGCCCTTGTCTACACCAGACACCTGATGAATGGTTAGGTGAGAGCGGTAAGACGAGGGCCTTCCCACCCCTATTCAAGACAGAACAAAGCCGTTTTGTTCTGTGGATGTGGGCTCCCTGTCATCTTCTGACTGGTTTATCAGGCTGCTGTTTGAAAATCAACATAACTGTTACACATGATGTTGGTCTTCTGAATCCATTAATATTTTGCACAGTTTTATTTATTCTCTTAATGTGCTGCTTGCCCATTTCTGTGTGCTCCCTGCCTGTTTATTCGTTCTCTATGCTGTGGTTACATCCAGGGTATGAACACCATTTGTCTATGGCCATAAGCGCAGCAATGTTTCTGCCAATACTTTTGCTGATCATTTGTGATCAGCTCCCTCCCTCTCTCCCTCTCTCCCCACAGCTACCCGAATCTGAAGAAGTCTCCCGAGCCCTTGGCTGATCGGGTGTCCGCGTATGGAAACGCCCCCCTCCTCCTGTCCGCCTTCACCTACACCTTCTGCACAGAGCTTTCCTTCCAGGTCCACCGGGCCCTGCGCTCACTCCGCCCCCAGCAGAAGGTGGTCTTCTTCAACCCGGAGTACCTGCTGCAGCTGGACCGCTACTGGAAGCAGCACCGAGGCCTGAAGGAGATCCGATTGACCACAGGCCTGATGCTGGCGAGCGTGGGCCTGGAGCTGTGCGATGAGGTGGACCTCTACGGCTTCTGGCCCTTTGGTGTGGACCTCCTCCAGCGCCCGCTGTCCCACCACTACTACGACAACATGGGGCCCAGCAAAAGGATGCATGCCATGCCCAAGGAGTTCCTCCAGCTGCTGAGGATGCACAGCCAGGGGGTCATACGGATGCACCTGGGGGCCTGCCAGTGACCCTGACCCCCCCCCAGCTCCCACGTCCCTAGCCCCCTTTTCTCTGCCCCAGGCCACCATAAGCAACCCTGTCAAGTTTTAAAAAAAGACTCTCAGCTGGGGATGGCCACCAAATCAATCCTGGTTCTTCCCTATCAACCTAGCGGGAATCGATCAGACCCTAAAGATGCACATCAAACAGATGAGACAGGATAAGGTGGCTTCACTGTGGATGAATGATGCAGGTCTATCTCGAAGGCAGCAGCCCAGCATGCCCAGTATGTGCTTGCAACAAACTTCAAATAAACCAGACAAACTTCAGCTGTAGTGCTGAGTGCATTTCTCGTCCGATGGCACTTATGGCGCTTGCCCTCTGTGTTCGGGTACCTGACCGCAGGCCGGGCTGCTTGTGCCTGCAATCACAGGAATATCTCTTTATATTTCTTCTTCCCCACTGCCCCCCCAAAATGGAAGGACTTTATTCAAAGTAAAGTGTAAAATGTGCACACTACCATTTGTCATTTATTCTCGCAGTTTTCCAGAGGAGTGGTTTCACCAGGTCACCTGTCCAGGTGTGTACAGGTTACCTTGGTGAGTGATTTTTTTTCCCCCCAAGTCAGGTAACTCCAATGACAGCCTCATGGATTTAGACTTTTGCAGGAGGTGAATGGAGTTCTACACTCACTGGAAAAAAATGATGGTGAAAAATGTGGTATGAACAGGACTAGTGTAATGTTGTAGTCCAGTGTTGATGTCAAAAGCACGCTTGAGTATTGACTTTTTTAGCGCAGGAACAGTGGAGTATCCATATTCTTTGGTTTTAGAGGTGACCTTAGTTCTTTTGGAGCCGACCTTGTCAGAATATCTCAGAAATATTCACTCTTTGAGGGTGCAAGCTATGTGAGCTATTTCTGTGAACACATTTCTTCCTCCGTTTGATCTAATTTGAACAAAATCAATAGCATTTGTAATGTGCTTTATTACAGTACCATATTACAAGGAACTTTATTGTACAAGTTCAGTTTTCAATAATTCCATTGTCTGCTTAACCATCATATCATCGTTGAAATGGTACTTTAAAAGCATGTCAATCTCTGTATTGAACTTGTACTTAACTGTGAATATCAATGTTTGAATTTGACAGTAGTTCAAACAAATGGATCAGGAGATACATGAAGTAGATGAAGGAGACAGGTGATAAATGCTGTAAAAATACACAGTTAAATGCGAATCTGTCCTGCTTCTTCTAACAGCGTGCCTTAAAGGGCGAGTTACCAAAAGCATTTGCTTTCAGAGAATAATCTACATTCTGAACGATGCAGTGCGTGACTACTGGGATAATTCATTCATTAAGGAGAGAGTTTATACACAACTTTGGTCTTGGACTACAGCAAAATCAATACTGTTAATTCAACACAGTAAGTATAAAAGTGGGACTTTTCAGAATTAAATGACTTATAGCGTTGAATTAACACTACCGATTTAGCTGTGTGCAGGCCGCATACTTGAGTTCATACATGTATTAAGTATGTATGAGTTTTTTTTCTTGGGACGACCTTATTTTGAGAAATATGGTTTACCAAAAAAAAAAAATCACATGAAATGTACTTCTGATAATCTAAGCAAATTTGTTGCGCAAATATGTGGGGTGAAGTCCCAAGAGCAATGGCCATTATTATGTGAATGTTGTTGATTGACAAGGCCTGTTTGAGCAGTTATTGCTGTTAAGTCAATGTTATGCTACCTGCAAGCACAAATGTGATTGTTATGCTCTAAAATTGTTATGATCTGATTGTTTAGAGGGCTCTTTTGTCACACAGGAATAGGACTAGGTGTTCAAAGAATCCATCTTTGCTTAATCATTGGAATCTTTTGTATCATCTGAAATTGTGCAGAACTTTTTGTTGGCTAACTAAAGCACCGTGCCCCCTTGTGTTCTTCAATCTTGAGCTTACATGTCGGTGAGATTCCCACCCCTTGCTTGACCACTGACCTTCTGACTTAGGTGTGTGAGTCTTATTCAAACAGATAGAGCTGTAAGATGAGCTGTCACTCACAGGTGTTATTTAAACAGGGCTATGAATAGTTTGGGAGGGTACTGTGTATGTTAACAATTGGAGTATTAGTTTACAGACCAGTGGAAGTACTGCATAAGCTCCAATCATGCAAGCCTTCTGGGGTAATATCAGTGAGCTACTCAAAATAATGTTGATTCCATTTAGATATAAGTCTTAATTTTATTCATTTTTAACAATTGTAGTTGTCACTCCCTGCAGTCTCAGTTCTTTCTAGTTCAAGTGCTGGACCTCATTTGCATTCAATGTAAAATGTATGCTGATTTCTTTCCATTTTCACCATTTGCAAACACGAATGCTCACACCATGTGTAACAGACAATTTTAATTAACAGAAATATGAATTTGGTAATTTGTTTTAGATTTGAGTATTTAGCTTGATTTGCTTTCTCTCTCTCTCTCTCATATACTATATATATATATATATATATATATATATATATATATATATATATATGTGCATGTAGAATTGCCAATAGTTTTGCTGTTTTTCCATTTTGGAGGGCCTAGCTGTATCATAGAAACGCTGCACAGATATGAGTGAGAGAAAGACACTGCATGTGTCAGCTTGCTTATTAACTGCTCTACTGTGGTCATTGTATACACAGGGCATATTTTGTTCTTCATTCTCTGTTAATAATTTACATTTTACAGCATGGAAGTGGGGTATCCAAACACCCAAATATCTTTATTTCAGTTATCTCCTTCCTATTTCCTCCCTGCTCTCGCCCTTGGTTCCAGTCACTGCCATTCCTCTGGTAATTGTCCCCTGTCTTTGCAAATCCTCATTGCATGCATGAAATGGCTCACTCTGACCCAACATACATTAGCTGCATGTCTAAAAGATGTCTTAACTCAACAACAGAATTTTGTTGACTTAACATCGAGAGGATAATAGGCGCACAAATCCACTCTCTAAGCCACTTTTTGTTGGTGTGCCAAGCTGTGGAACAGCTTTCAAGTTTCAAACGTCTTGGTACAAGAATGTACCAAGAAGGTCCCTGGGGCAGATATTCCTGTCTTAGAAAGAGGAAGAGATGTTGTTGCTAGGTGAGAAAACTCAGATCTGACAACCATTTGAGAGAGAATAAACCTAAAAGAGAGTTGACAAGCAAGTGCATACAGTGATGGGAATGCAACAGAAGCAATTGATTGATGACTTGTTGATGTACTTTGGATGAAGTTGGAATGACAGCCAGGCAGACAAGGTATTCTGTGTCATCTGGAAGGAGAGCAACAACCTCTTATCTGATTATTTTATTCAGATGAGGAAATGGTCACTATCTGAGAGCCTTGTCCGAGAACCACTAAGTTGGCACCTTATCTCTACTTTTTTCCCCATCAGAAGGGGATGTTATTTTATGTGCTACTTTTTTCCAGAAAAAATAAGCGACAGAATACCAAACTTTCCATAACCCATGTCAAGTCTGTGCCTAATCTGAAGTCCTTTACCACTCTTAAACCCTCATGACTACTCCTTTACCCCTACTCAGGACCCCCACCCAGTGCTTGAATACTCGGATCCTTCTCCTTTATACACCCCATGTGAACCCAAGAAGCAAGTAACATAATCTTGCCATACCCCTGTCAGTATCGCATTAACACTTTCATGAGAGGTGCTGAGAGCTTCCATTTGTAAAGCCTTTGAATATTTTTATACCCGCAAAGCCTCCTTAGTTTAAAATGAGGTCCTTCGCCTGGTTCAAATAGTGCCTGTCAGTTCAATTTAAGTTTCTCCTGCTGAATGAACTCTTCTGAACCACTGTTCACTGTTGTTCCCATAATGTACAGTCATATGCTTTACCTTTTTTTATTTTCTGTAATCAGGAAAAACTGGCTTACTGTTGATTGCTATGCAGATGATACACAGCTATGTAGCCACGTGAAGACTTACAGTTTGAGACAAGAATCATATCTTAATGATGTGAAACGGAAGACTTCCAGAGTCCTAATCTCAAATGGCAGTGGAGATGGTCCAAAGGTCCTTGGAAGCAAGATAACTTCATGCTCACCTTAAATGGATACTTAATGGCTGACTTAAAGGTTAACACTGTGTTTAGGAAACCTGTCCTTGTTTTGACGCTTAACTTCTACCCCAAGATTTTTTGTTTGGCAGCCAACATTGCTGTATTGTTTTTGGTGACCTGTAACCAACAATGGCACACTTGTGGCAATGTGATATTTTCCCCCAACTGTCAATCATTTCTATTGAGTCTATGGCTGAATGATTTCGAATTATTCATTTTTAGTTGAGAAAATGGATAGGTATTTAGATAGTCAATTTAAAGGGAACTCTGACTGATCAACTTACTTCAGGCCATTAGTATTCATATGTATTTGTTTATCTGCGTCTTGTTTATGTGGTCTAGTGGTAAGGAGCAGTGCTCATAACCAGAAGGTTGCTGGTTAGATTCCTCACTGGGGCACTGCTGCTGTACCCTTGGGAAAAATATTCCACCCACAATTACTTTAGTAACTATCCAGTTGTATAAATGGATAAAATTATGACCTATGCAAATTGCTCCGGATGACGGCGTCTGCTAAATGACAATAATGTAATGTAATGACAGTTTGGTGAAGAGACATTCATAGTACTAACTGATCACTCATCAGCTGTGTCATAATCTCTGCAACTGATTGGTCACAGGATCTAATTCCAGATGTTTAGCAGCAGAAAATGAAAGTAGTACACCGGCTAACGTGGCTAGAGAGCACGCCGTTGGTCATGGATAAAACACTTCATGGCCACAGAGACATGACACGCTGTCCATTATCTTCAGTGTACGCAGAAGTACAGAGCCGGCCCTGACCAATTTGGTGCCCTAGGCAAGATTTTAGCTGGTGCCCCTTGCATCGCTGCCAATTCCACCACCATGGTTAATTGTGGTTTTAGACTATTCTTGGTCAGGACATGACAAACACTTGCCAAACAGTGGAACATTTCACAAATCTGAGGTAGAACATTCAAAACAATTATAATGATAATATCTTTTTTAAACATCAAAATATGCATGAGTAAAATTGAGTAAAATCCTTTTTCAGTCTTTTTTCCTCAACAAAATAAATATCTTAATAGAAAAAGTAAGTGCTGTAGTGTGATACAGCACACATGTAAGATGACTCAGACTGCAAAGTGTTTTAAAGGATATTGTCAATAAGTAAAACAATAAATAGACAAAGAAATAAGAATTCTGTTCAGCATACCAAACCCTTTGTACAGACGGGTTGAAACATTTTGTAAGTGTTTCAGCTGACAATGTAAACAAAATAAATATACAAAAGAAAAATCTCAATTGTGGCTAGTATCTTTTGTACAAGTTTTAAACAAGCAAAGCCATTACCCTACAAGTGTTGGGCAAGAAAGACAAGTCAGTCTCAGGTTTTCAAGCTGCCCTGTGACAGCTGATAAGCTTCTTGAATCCCTCATTTTCGACAGTGCTAATGGGAAGCATGTCTTTTGCAATGCAATATGCAATTGCATTTGTGATGTCTTTGTGTCTTTTTGTTTTTTTTTTTTTTTGTCGTAAGGCACGGTGCTGGAAAATGCTGATACGATCGTTTGCTACTGGGTAGTCGCACTGGGTACTGGCCTGGTGCTTGTTGAGGGTCCACTAACAAGACTCGTTTGGGACTGTAATTTCTTACTTTCTGCGTGTTCTAACGGGTGATATTGTTTCAAATGATGAAACAGGTTTGCGGTGTTGCCTGTCTTTGATGGCACGTGTCTTCGGCACAGTTTGCACACTGCTCTGTTTTTTGTCTGATTGTAAATAGCCAAAATATCTCCAAACTACTGAAATTAGGTGACCTTTCTCGTCGACGATGTATCAAGCTGGTCACGGCCACTGCTTCTTCTTCGGTGTCGCTCATTTCGCTTGTTTTGCTTATTCCGCTCCAACTGTTGCGAAGTCCATGTAGAATATAGTTAAGTTTCAATCGTTCTACCAATAAGCAGTCCTTACAACCTATGCACCTATCACGTGAATGTGCCTAATCCCTAATGAAGGAGCGCCAGAGAGACTGCGTCAACTTTAGCAGTAAACATCGCGTATAGCGTGGATGCTAGTTTCTCTTCGTACCGTCTTATTTCTTTTCCTTGCTACTGTTTGTGTGAGTTAATCCTAAATGTAAGTACTGCAATGTTTGTATTCGTATTTGTATTTGCAGAACCACACACACCCCACTTGATTAAAATCAGTTCTGGATATTGTTGTCTGTGTTCTTGCTGGACACACCCGCAGCGATTCCGCCCTGCCTGAACTAGCTCCTTTGCTCACTCCTAATAATCCAATACACCAACTACAAGCCTGTCAGCCACGGTGTCTGTAAACAATGCCACGTGCTGGCCTGAATTTATAACCTCTCACCGTGCAACCTGGGGGGCGATGCACTGGGGTGATGCTGCGGGCAACCCAGAAAATAGGCTAAGTAGTTATGTTGTTGTGGGCTTTTTTAATACTTCGAAATAATAGTATTAGTAAAAAGTAGAAAAAGTTCATTTTTGATTTTTTTTTAAACTTTCATGCATAGAACACACTGTCTCTGGCACCTTCTTATACTAAGGAGCTCTTTCAAAGTATCTTGTCTGTCAAGCTTGGACTTGGCCCTGTTTCAGATCACTGCTCATTTGCTACAAAGGGACACAATGGCTTCCTAATAGCCCTTTTTGAGTGGGTAACTTGGAACTTTAATGCAGAGGAACCTCCCCCATCTGTTGCAATGAACCAGACTTGGAACATGTTGTTAGCTTGGGGAGGAGCTGAAAACACCAGGCCTCTGCCGCAAAGGACTAATAACAATAATATTGTTTGTTTCATGTAGTGTTTTTCTGCAGCCCAAAGACACTACAAAATCCTCAAGAGTAGAGAGCATTTGTTGAGCGTACTTCCTTTGCTGCCTTAGAACAAAATGAAAAAAATATTCCACTTGATCGCATTGTCAGGTTAAAAGGATACCGCTACTGTAGGACAATACTTGACTGTTTCGTGAAGAGGTTTTAAGGCTCCTTTAGCTTCAGAGGTCTGTCATTACACGCACCCTTGGAGCTGCAATGGTGCAGGTTTATGCTTATGATCCCGTCTCTTGTGAAAAGTTCATAGACTGAACACAGCACAACACTACACAGTATTTAGTTATCTTAATCGGGTATATGTAGTTGCATAGTTGTGGCAGCTGTAATAGCGTGCTGTGAAGGGGAGCAGTGTAGCGTACTTGTAAGTTGCAGGGCTACTAACCAAAATGTTGTTGGCTCAGTGCTCAGCTGGAGCGCTGTGTATTTGTATCCTTGGGCAAAGTACTTAACCCGCAATGGCTTTAGTAAATATCCAGCTTTATAAATGGATAAAATTGTGACCTATATAAGTTCTTCTGGATAAGAGCGTCTGCTTAATGACAACAATGTACAGGACCAGTCAAAAGTCTGGACACACCTGATTAAGATAATGGGAAACACGCACTCAAAGACATTTTGGTATAAAGACTTATGCTTACATGTTTGAAATTTTTTTCTTAGACAAATATAAATGGTGAGGTTGATGCCTATGTATGAATTTCTTTCCATTTTTTTATTTTTTAAAAATATTTTTTGCTACCTTGAAGAATCTAAAATGTAAGATAATTTACATTTGTTTAACACGTTTTTTGTCACTGCTTAATTCCATTTGTGTTATTTCATTATTTGAAATAATTTTACTATTATTCTAAAATGTGAAAAATAGAGAAAATAAGAAAAAACCCTTCTATGAGTAGGTGTGTCCAAACTTTTGGCTGGTACTGTAATTTAATGTAATATGTACTCTTCCTGAAGTTGCAAGTAAAGCATTCAAAGTATGTAGCATCTCTGCACACCAAAACAGCAAACACACATCTCTGACACAAAAATCAGGTGAAATGATTTGATGAAAAATCAATGCACCAACACCTATATGAGTTTACAGGGAGCTGCATGGTGTTGTGAGAATATTTGTTTCAATTTTGCATTTTGATGGCTATGTATTGTACACTCAGTGACCACTTTATTAGGTACACCTCTCTAATACTGGGTAGGACCCCCGTTTGCCCCCAGAATGGCCTAAATTTTTCGCGGCATGGATTCATCAAGGTGCTAGAAACATTCTTTAGAGGTTCTGCTCCACGCTGGCATGACGCATCACACAGCTGCTGCAGATTTGTCAGCTGCACATTCATTCTGTGAATGTCCCGTTCCACCACATCCCAAATGCTCTATTGGATGGAGATCTGGTGACTGTGGAGGCCACTGGAGTACAATGACATGTGCTTTGTGGCGTGGTGCATTATCCTGCTGGAAGTAGCCATTAGAAGATGGGTAGACCATGGTCATAAAGGGATGCACATGGTCAGCAACAAGGTAGGCTGTGGCATTTAAACAATGCTCAGTTGGTATTAAGGTGCCTAATGTGTGCCCCACACCATTACACCACCACCTCCAGCCTGAACCGTTGACACAAGGCAGGATGGATCCATGGATTTATGTTGTTTATGCCAAATTCTGACCCTACCATCTGCATGCTGCAGCAGAAATCAAAATTCGTCAGACCAGACAATGTTTTTCAAATCGTCTACCATCCAGTTGTGGTGAGCCTGTGCCCACTGTAGCCTCAGTTTCCTGTTCTTAGCTGACAGGAGTGGTACCCGGAGGGGTCTTCTGCTGCTGTAGCCCATCCACCTCAATGTTCGACGTGTTGTGTGTTCAGAAATACTTTTCTGCATAACACTGTTGTAACGTGTGGTTATTTGGGTTACTGTCGCCTTCCTGTCAGCTTGGGCCAGTCTGGCCATTCTCCTCTGACCTCTGTCATTAAAAAGGCGTTTTCGCCCACAGAACTGCCGCTTGCTGGATGTTTTTAGTTTTTCACACCATTCTCTATACACTCTAGAGACTATTGTGCGTGAAAATCCCAGGAGATCAGCAGTTTTTGAGATACTCAAACCATCCCGTCTGGCACCAACAATCATCCCACGGTCAGAGTCACTTAAATCAGATTTCCAACCCATTCTGATGTTTGGTCTGAATAGCAACTGAACCTCTTGACTATGTCTTTGTGATTTTATGTATTGAGTTGCTGACAGATGATTGGCTGATTAGATATTTGCATCAACGAACAGGTGTACCTAATAAAGTGGTCACTGAGTGTAGATTTATGACTGTTGAGTGATGTCTTGATGCATGTATTAGGTCAATATATTGCACAATATTTTATTTCCATTGGGGTCTGGCAGATGAATAGCATGACAATAATTGTTCCATTACACAACTACCTGTGCTGACACTGGACAAGGGCCAGATTTGTAAACACTTGCCTTTCATACAGACCAAATGAATTCATATAGCAGGAGGAAGGGGAAGGAGAGTCTGTGTGAGTGGTGGTATGGCAGGGGGAAGGAGAGTCTGTGTGAGTGGTGGTATAGCAGGGGGTTGGAGGGTCTGTGTGAGTGGTGGTATGGCAGGGGGAAGGAGAGTCTGTGTAAGTGGTGGTATGGCAGGGGGAAGGAGAGTCTGTGTGAGTGGTGGTATAGCAGGGGGAAGGAGAGTCTGTGTGAGTGGTGGTATAGCAGGGGGTTGGAGGGTCTGTGTGAGTGGTGGTATAGCAGGGGGAAGGAGAGTCTGTGTGAGTGGTGGTATAGCAGGGGGTTGGAGGGTCTGTGTGAGTGGTGGTATAGCAGGGGGTTGGAGGGTCTGTGTGAGTGGTGGTATGGCAGGGGGAAGGAGAGTCTGTGTGAGTGGTGGTATAGCAGGGGGTTGGAGGGTCTGTGTGAGTGGTGGTATAGCAGGGGGAAGGAGAGTCTGTGTGAGTGGTGGTATAGCAGGGGGAAGGAGAGTCTGTGTGAGTGGTGGTATAGCAGGGGGAAGGAGAGTCTGTGTGAGTGGTGGTATAGCAGGGGGAAGGAGAGTCTGTGTAAGTGGTGGTATAGCAGGGGGTTGGAGAGTCTGTGTGAGTGGTGGTATAGCAGGGGGAAGGAAAGTCTGTGTGAGTGGTGGTATAGCAGGGGGAAGGAGAGTCTGTGTGAGTGGTGGTATAGCAGGGGGTTGGAGGGTCTGTGTGAGTGGTGGTATAGCAGGGGGAAGGAGAGTCTGTGTGAGTGGTGGTATAGCAGGGGGTTGGAGAGTCTGTGTGAGTGGTGGTATAGCAGAGGGAAGGAGAGTCTGTGTGAGTGGTGGTATAGCAGGGGGAAGGAGAGTCTGTATGAGTGGTGGTATAGTAGGGGGAAGGGGAAGGAGGGTCAGTATACATGGTGGTACAGCAGGTATATCCATATAAACTGGTACAGGTATATCTTATTTGATGTGGATGAAAACCTGTGGACAAAACAACAGGACAGGCCTGTGACACTTTATGTTACAGTGAAATTGATATTATTTTTCTATTTTCTTTGTTGACCTTTTGCACTTACGTTGTACAATGCAACATTGTTTGTAATATACATGTAACTTTTTTCTTCATGTATTTACCTTTTCATTTTTTTTTACGGCGCTGAAATAAACATATTTTGGGAAACCCGTTCTGCAATAAATTTGTGGTGCGAATTTGAGTGGCAACGCCATTACTGACAGCAATACTTTATATATACAAAACATAATTACAGTCAGTCGTTGATCACCAGTATCAAACTACAAGGTAAAGGAACATGCACTCAGGTGTCATACTGATGCTGGTTCTTGGTATTTTGGGTTACTTTCTGTTCACGCTGATAAAGAGAGCTTTCTGTTATGTGACTGCTGTATTGTTTGAAGAACTTATTTGCTTTCGCAAAATAGATAATGTTTTGATTATCTTTGGGGACATTTGCATTTGAACTGAACATTTGATTTGTGAAGCCAACTATACTTTTGTGGGGTTTGCTTGCACTGTTTTGTGAGAGTATAGAGTATTTCTGTAAATGCATTTAAGCAATTGGGAAAAACTGTAAAACAGCATACCAGAATCAACACATAAAAACATACAGAAACATGAGCTGGTATTAATATTATAATTAAAAACTGAAAGAGATCCCCAGTGAGCATTCAATAATAACAATAATAATTCAAGAGAAATAGCCACATCGCACAACAAATAAAATTCATGACATGCGTAGACACGGTTCTACACAACGCTCTGGACGGTGCATTGCCATAATTTAAAAATCCTCAAAAGTCCATGGTGTGGTCATTCTTTGCATTACACATATGCATTTGCATAATGTTGCATTACCCTTGGCCAGCACTGTCATGGTTACAATCAATTATTAGTAAATTGAAGTGAGAATGAGATAAAGGAGTTTCTGTATTGATTCAGTTTCCACATGGGTCTAAAGTGTCTGTTTGATGGTAATCTTTGATACTCTGAATTAATACATACCATCTGACAAATGGTGACACATTTCTTTTTAAGCAGAAGCTTCAGGCTACTGGTACATTAAAATATGCATACACATGTGTGTTGGTCTTGTTACACCATTGTAGAAAAGGGCCACATGTTTCTGTTTCTGTCTTTGTCTTTGTTTGCGCACCACCCCCACCTCTCACAGGCACTTGTTTACAATTCAGTTGAAACCTGGCCAAACCAGTCCTGCTGCTCCCCTTATTAGCAGGACCCCCACAGGTAACTCGAGGCACAGGAGCACCCCCAAGGACGGCCCCCAGGTCACCATTTGCCCTCGGACCTGCCCGTATCCTTTGGCCACCAATCAGGGCCTCAATAGGGCCAGGGATACGGGACAACATAAAGGTGGTGGTGACCTCCCCCACCTCAGTACCGCAACAATACCTGGGAGGTGAAGAACTGGGGAGACCAAGCCTTTGGGGACCAAGCATTGTGCTGTTGTTGTGTGCATCTGTGCCAAAGTAAGTAGTATGCCTAAGTTCAACTGGTTGTAATACAATTGCCTGTAGAGAGAGAGGGGTGTGCATGTTAATTAAGATAGTGTGTCCTTGACGTATAAATGTGTCCATAGCCATTCATGCAGTCAAAGCCTGTATGTCGCATGCTTGTTTGTATATTGCACATTCAATGGAACCAACAGTACTGATCATTCTCCCTGCTTACTCTTCGCAGGAAACCACACAAACATACAACACAAACCCTCACATCCACCCATCCAAAATCCCCAATAAACAACTGAACCCGGAACCTGACTCCTGTGTCCTGACCGACACCCCACTGCGACAGCAAATTAGCCTGAACCTAGTTACGGGTGAAACTGCCCCCTCAGTTTCAACCATAACTGTAGTAACTGCGTGGCTGTCTAAAGATCAATGGCTTGGTCACTAGCTTACCGTGTTGCCTGGATAACCACCTTCTTCATCCCAAATGGAGTGATGGCCCTTGTTTCTGGCCTTCAGGAAAAAGCTCTGGCACAGTGCCCATGTCTCTTATGTGCTGTCGTCACAACCACTCATTTGCGTTAACGCTCTTCTTGTATGGATGATCATGCAGCCATTACAGACCATTCCTGTGTATTTGAGGGTTAAAATCAATATGTTATGCAATGAATTGGATATGTAGGATGCTGCTATATTCCAGTAAATTACTACATTAGCCTGTTTGCTGTGCACACACACACAGAGGAAATGATCAGGCTCTTGTGCAAATTCCGTGAATTGACACTGCTGTGTCAATAGGCAGTGATGTAAGATAGCTATATATATAAATAAGACCAATATAGCCTTTGTGCACACAAGGTCCAGGGTTTCTTACCATGCAGCTTCCCTGATGAACAGGATACGATGTGGTTTGATGATCAGCAGATAGATAAGCTATGCAGATCGTTAGGGCATGATTATGGTTTGGTTTAATGTGAGGTTAAAGTCGTTCTCATCCTCGTACAGAGAATGCATTTTCTTCACATAATTTCAATTGCTGTCTGCCTGCTGATATGTAAACCCTCAGCAACACATGAATGTTGCCTGATGCCCAGTACTGAACTGCCAATGTGGTTGTAGAATTTTAAAATGACTAAACACACTCTCCTGTTCATACACAGTACGCCGTGTTCAAGAGACGTGGCAATGGGCTCTTAACAAGAGTGATTAAGAACACATTTTCTCTAGCAGATGCAAGTGGACCAGAAACAATGTGCTCATTTCCAGTATAAAAAAAACAATAAATAAACAAACAAATAAATAAAGATAATAAATAAGAAAATCCTAAATGGAGAAAGAATGAGAGTACATTCCTTCCTTGGATTATCACCTTTATTCAGTGCAGTCCTTTTAATTCAATGTTGTTGATCTGTGTTTGTGTGCTTGAAATGACTGGTTCAACAGGAATGAAGCCAGGAAGGACTGCACACAAATGTATGGAGATGCTTACACAAAGTTTTCACTTATTCTCATGTTACATTATTTCGCCAGGTTGTGGTGGGAGCCAGAAAAATCTTGTTCAGAAACTTGCAGTTCATAACATGACCTGAACATGAGATGATAGAGCTGGGCAAAACACCCAGACTCAGCAATTCCCTGTATTATGAAGCAGGTTTGAAAAAACTCCACAAACAGATTGGCAGGACTTTGCCACAGACAGGCCAATACCAAACCCCAAGTGTTGTGAAATTGTACATATTTGCACACTAGTGCAATTCGCCATATGTGTGGTCAACATCAAAAGGCAGTCACGGCCACGTGACCTCACATAAACTTAGCAAGCACTACTCCAAAGCAAGCCAACCCATTGGTTCTTAAATTTTCCTGAACTTCATCCTGCTTTCTCTTCTTCCCTTTGTCATTCTTGTTCTTGCCTCCTAGCCAACCCCAAATTGGGGTTCCATTTCATGAAGCAGTTAATGGTTTAATAGTGACATTTTTGTAAATGCCATGAATGCGAGTCACTGAAAACAGAATAGTTACAAAAACACACTCGTTTTTCAGGGTTTGGGCTAGGCCCCTTATCTCCAGTGAAGGGCAATCTTAATGCTTCAGCATACCAAGACATTTTGGACAATACTATGCTTCCAACTTTGTGACAACAGTTTGGGGAAGGCCCTTTTCCATTCCAACATGACGGTGCCCCAGTGCACAAAGCAAGGACTATAAAGACATGGTTTGATGAGTTCGGTGTGGAACAATTTGGCCCGCACAGAGCCCTGACCTCAACCCCATTGAGCACCTTTGGGATGAACTGGAACGGAGATTGTGAGCCAGGCCTTCTCGTCCAACATCAGTCCCTGACCTCATAAATGCTCTACAGAATGAATGGGCGCAAATTCCCACAGAAACACTCCAAAATCTTGTGGAAAGCCTTCCAAGAAGAGTGGAAGCTGTTATAGCTGCAAAAGGGGGACCAACTCCATATTAAAGTATATGTATTTGAATACAATGTCATTACAATGTAATGGTCAGACGTCTGAATACTTTTGTCCATATAGTGTATCTTTCTATTCTTTAATTCCTTGGTTGGTTTCTTCTACGGCCCTGATCGGACGTGCTGTTTTGATGCACTTGTCACATCTCAGCGGCCAACGTACCACACATCTTTAGGATTTTGTATGCCGCTGTTCAGGGAAAAAACTGCAAAAATTTCTCTTTACAGCACTGGTTGCTATGTCACTCCTATCTGGTGACAGTTTATGATCTTTCCCCTGCCCCAAGTACACCTCCACCCAACACTGCTGCCGTCGGACGATCCCAATATTACAAGAAGTCTTCCTGTGCAAGCATGTGACTATTGGGACGGTATTCCCTCCCCAGATGGAAAAGTTTTTTTTTCTATTTACATTTTGTGCTTGCAATCACAATGTTGAAGTGCCATGGACCGTGAAGTCATGAAACGTACTGGCCTAGACTCTAGATGGCCTAGATAATGTATTTTATGGCTGATTGCCTAAGAGTGCTGGTTACTGTGTAGTTATGTCTTGGAATGATAAGATGGGTCTTCTTTCTTAAGCAACGTACTTTTTGCACTGTTACATTTTCTGTCTGAATCATCTTTCACTATCACGTAAAATAAAAAACTGTCAAATATCCTACCTATCAATACCTATATGCAGCTGGTATGTGTTGGTTTATGGGGGATGCGGCACAGAGCATTGGCAAATGAATTCATGGCAATATTCTCTGCTGCTCATAAGGTGTGGTATGCTATGTGTCAGCCCCTCCTTCTCTGCAGTAGGACGTACCTGCCTTTTTATGCCACCTTTGACTCAGTAGTGATTTTAACCACTGCCTATTGCAGAGATGAGGGACCTGCTCATTTTCATGCTGGTGTGTTGTGCTACCTTCATATTTGTCACACTGGGATCATATCAATTTGAACTCTGGCGCTTACAACAGTAAGTTTCATGAATTACCATTCCTTTACATGAAGTAATCACTGAAATTGTAGTGTGTGTGTGTGTGTGTGTGTGTGTGTGTGTGTGTGTGTGTGTGTGTGTGTGCACGTGCGTGTGTCTGTATGTATGATCTGTTCAAAACATGTTACAGTGCTGTATATGAATTTTCTTCTTTCTAGTCCTGATTTTTAAAAATTAAATTAAATCTAAAAAGTTAAAAATCCTGTTTCTTATCATTCTGTTTAGTTTGGTCTAAAGCTGCCGCTGCTGTTATTATTCTGCTTGCTCAGTTGATTAGGGGGGACTTCAGATGCTTTCCCTGTCGTGAAGCCTTGGCAAGAATGTCCTGTTGTAGACTTTCTTAGGTAATATCCACTTTTATGTTTGACATAGGAGTGAAACAATGTTTGGCTAAGATGGATCACAGTGGAAGGTTGTGCTCACAGAAAAGATAGGAATGTGAGAAATTCAGTCTCACATTTTGGGTGTGCCTTTGACCATGAAGACATCAGTTAGAACATTAGAAATTATCTGAATGTATAAGAGTACATAACTTATTTTTATTTTTGTAATTAATTATGCCCAGCGCAATCCATGTAAAATATCAGGAATGCGTGCGTCAGATTAAAAAAAATCCAAGAAGGCCAAGTAGGAACATTGATGAATTGTATTCTTTTGAAGACACCTTGTGCCACATGTATCAATGGTGTGTACGCACTAGAATCGTGCTGAGCACTTTTCTACACATAAAATTGTATTTATGACAAGATACTTGCCGGGAAAATATGCGTATCTCTGCGCATGGTCTCGAGGTGGCGTACGCATAAAATTTGTAATTTGCAGATTGGCGACACCAAGAGGAACTAACGGTGATGCAAGTAAACGGGTCTTGTGTCAATCATTGATGAGTGTTATCGCGCATGCATCCATGCGAAATACTGGTTCAGCTGTAAACTGCGAACGATGTCGGACATTATGGCAAAACTGACTGTTAATTTGGCATTATTACATTAACACTGTAACTGGACCTTGTAGTCAAATAAATAAATAAATAAAACGTCACAGATCACCATGTGTAATCAAACATTTTAATGCGTAGCCTACTCCTATATGACAGGCTCATTTACAACGTACAGTATAAGCTTAAAGCATTCGCCATCAATATGGCTGTGCTAGCGCTTTTAGAGGATATCAAGAATAACCAAATCAGGCATGAACGTGTGTTCAGGGACCAGGCAAACTTCTTCGCCAATGACGATGTATGGCTAATAAATCGCTTTGGATTGCCAAGGGTCGTTCTCCTCAGCCTCTGTGAGGAACTGGAGCCTCTTCTCCTCAGAGAAACGCGGAGAACCCATGCAATACCAGTTCATCTCCAAGTTCTAATCACCTTGGGTTTTCTCGCCACCGGGACATTCCAAAGAGAGCTTGCGGACAGGACGGGAATGTCACAATCCTCTCTGATCCGTATCACGCCCATAGTACGGGAAGGGATCACCCGGATGACTCCAATGTGTATAACGTTTCGTTACACTGCGGAGGAGCAGGTCAATATCTAAATGCACTTTGCAGCAATGGCTGGTTTTCTTAATGTATTCGGCGCAATTGACTGCACTCATATTGCAATACGGGCACCAAAAGAGGATGAAGTTGTTTCTGTAAATCGAAAACACTTCTTCACCTCCTCCACCGTACGCAGCTCTGGTGAGACTGCATTAATAGCAGTCACCACGCAATTTTCCGTCGATTTGAAATGCCGCTAGTCTGGCCTCCAAAAAGGACATTTTTCTCCTCTCCACCTCATCAACCATCACCTCTATCTCCGTGTCCGAATAATTTCTTTTCTTACATCCTGCCATTGATCCTCAACATCAGTCTCTGCATTTTACTCAGATTTACCTGGGATCTTTAATATGTTAATTCGACGAATTAAAGGCGTGTCTCGATCCATATAAGAACAATTGTGGGATTGGCCGTTAAACGCGTTCATGTGCACATAATCTCACGCTGATTTGATTTACGATCAGATTTATGAAGACAATCAGGTGTACGTGGTGTTTGATAACTCTGACGAAAAACCTCCGTACACAAATCGTGAGATTGTGTGCGTACGTACGGTCCTACAACAAGTTGTACACAAAGATTGATACATATGGCTCTCTTATGTTGTATTTCCTTCTGTTAGCACCTACATTGCCTTATTAATCCCAGCACACGATGTATAATCATTTTAGTTTTCATGTTAGCCTCAGGCATTTTTCATCAAAAACGTATTTCGGCAATGCAGCTTCCGAGCAAGCATGCTGAAGTAGGACAATTACAGGCTTGTGACTTACAGAAGTGACTTACAGAAGATGATGCAGCTGGTGCTACGTTTGCCTTTGCTAAGTTTGGTCATGTCGCAGTTCAGTTTCAGCGCGCATACGTTGTCAAGATCGCATGTTCTGTGCCATGCAAGTATAGTGCTCGAGGCAAAGATCGTAAATCCAGACTGCTGTGATTACAACTGTCGTTTCAGAATAATGTGGCAAAATTCACAACAGTCAACCTGTCAACACAAACTTGTCAAAGTTTGATTATGCATGATTTTATCAAAATACTTTTTTTATGTGTACAAATGTTTCGTCGGTGTGGAAATCACAGCCGGGGCTCAGCTCCTTTCAGTTCAAGTGCATACTGGGTTCACGTGAGCAAAGCCATCACATCATATTGTCAGCCTGCTCCACTCTTCTGTATTAGGGGCTGATTCAAGGGCTTTTTCTAACAGAAGATGTAAGTCTATTTTTTTTTCTTTTTCTCGAGCATGTACAATTATCATGTCTACCACAAGGAGACTTACATGTGTTGTTCCCTTGGGGAACAAAATGCACACAAACATGCAGGAACCCAGTACTGCTTATAAGGATTCAAGAGGCTCCTGACTTGTGTCAGATTTGTGTATTTTCTTTTTCCTTTTGTTTCATCCACTCTCTTCTGCTGTGTTCCAGGCAGCGAGATTCCCTCATTTCAGAGAGGGAACTGCAACAATGCAAAAGGCTGATGGAAAAGTACGCCTCAGTGACTGCTTTGAAAAAGTAAGTAGTGTGATGTGCTTTACTGACCGTCAGCAGATCTTTCTGTTCCTGTTCTCACTATCCTGCCAGACAGGATACACTTCATGTTTGAGAACACACCTGTTCCTTTATCTCTCTCTCTCTCTCTCTCTCTCTCTGTCTTTGCATAGTTGCTTCCTCTACAATCCATATTTAACCAGGCAGGCCCATGCTTTCTCTCTAAAACTATGAATGGTCACTCAAAGGCCACTGATTCAGCATACAAACAGCAGAAAGTGTCTAAAAGGTGATGCCTTCCAAAAATTGAGTCGCCCCATATGGGTCTGGAAGCCCCATGAGCTCTCTCTAGCTTACATGCAGGTTTTGGTAGCAACGACCAAAACCTGGAAGAAAACACTGACTTTTGAATCAGAGGGTGATGAATAACAACAAAACTTATTTCACAGTAACACAGTCTGACTGCGTCCTTGGGTTGCGCGTGACTCTAACTGGAAGCTTACTTACAAAGGTGTCTCTGGGGGTGCTTGAAGGTTTCTTAGAACATGTTTGTTTTGCGTTACTCTTCTTTGAAGTCTGAATGTTTGGCGTTTATACCTTTAGTGTCATTCTTCCAGCTGGACTTGGTGGACTCTCCAGGGTAGTTTGAAAAGACCCCTATTCTGACAGTTCAAGACTGAGAAATCATCATAGTTGGGGTAGTTGGTAGTCCTGGAATGGCCCTCGAGCACTACTGCAGGTCATGTAAGTGCTATCGCAATCGCTTTTTAGAACAAAAAGGCTGAAATAGTGAGGATTTCTCTTATCTTTGGGTCAATGCTGAGGTGGGCAGGTGTCATTTTCGGGGTGCAAAATGCATCATGAAATCTTGTTTCATTCCCAGCTCTTACAGAGCAAAGCAGCACAAACAAAGCTGAAACTGCATGGCACTGGACACATTCCCCACTTACACGCAACATGCTGACATGACGTCATGGGAACGTTGCATGCAGCTGGGTTGGCGTTGATGGTCCATTTGGGTGTCTCACTCTCTCACACTGTTCCCTCTCTCAGGGCCCAACCCACAGACTTTTTGGAGGAGGTGAGGGACCTAATGAGCTGTCCCTGGACAGTCAACAGAACTCAGATGGAGATCTCCAGGTACGCCCCTCTAGATACCTGGCTCAGTGCCATCAACCCATGTGCCTACCTGAGCCCCCCCAAGTAAAATTACAGATATCCAGCCCTGCTAGCTGTGGATGCACTGTCTTTAACCACTTCCACTCATGAATATTTATACTAAGCATGAAGATCAGGCCAGTTTTGAGTTCAACAGCGGCAGGTGGACATTTGAGAGTTAATTGCACATAAATATATGATCAATGTATACAACATCTGCAGTCAAATGAAGAAAAATTAAGAAAAAGGTCTCTTTTTTATCATTCTGTGATGCCTTTTCGCTCCATCTCTCTCTCTCCCTACCTCCCACTGCAGGACTGAACTATACTACTGTTGCAATGCCACTGAGGGCCTAATTCTGACTAGAAAAAACACTCCCCTGGGGCAAAAAATCACTTACGATGGAGAGAGGAAAAGGACCAGAGTGGTGGATAAGATTCTGTTCAACATGCTACCAGAGGTTGGAATCCCTGCTACTTCACATCAACATTTTTAACTACTCAAAACGTACTTTAATTCTTCAACTTTTGTTTGTATTGAGGAAACTGTGCTCTGCCCCTGTGTTAGAGAACCCCCTGGAGGAGCGGAGGTCACCTCGGGCGCTGTGCGGTCGTCGGGAATGGCGGAATCCTGAAGAACAGCAGCTGTGGCTCCAAGATTAACTCTGCTGACTTTGTCATAAGGTGAAGAATGGAGCAGCGGCTCAGATCTATGCTGCCCGGCCGGTCCACATGTAATCATGCAGACCTCCCTGGTCTCGACCTAGACCCTTTGGAGTTTCCACAAACGCGTACCAATGACACATGGCTCAACAGTTTGAACTCTGGTCCTGATCCACCTGAAGCTAATGCCTTTGGATTTTATTCTTTGTAAAATTGAAAAAAATATTTTAAAATAGATGAATCATCTGTTCATAGTCAGTCAGAAGTTAAATCATAGCCTACTTACATTTATTCATTTAGCAGACGCTTTTATCCAAAGCGACTTACATAGGTTACAGTTCTTTACAATGTTATCCATTTATACAGCTGGATATTTACTGAGGCAATTGTGGGTTAAGTACCTTGCCCAAGGGTACAGCAGCAGTGTCCCAGCGGGGATCGAACCAGCAACCTTTCGGTTACGAGTCCTGCTCCTTAACCACTATGCTACACTGCCTACTTGAATAGACTGCTCTTAAACTCTACCATTCATCCAACTACCGTCTCAAATTTACAGGTAAAACTATTTGTTTAGTTATGGCGGAAGCATGACTGTGCATCAAGGAAACTATGATTATTTTATGCGTACTGCAGGAAGAAAAGCTATATAGATTTAAATGGAAATAAACATGTGAACGTTTCTCAGGGAGTCATAAAATAACAATTTCCAGTGTAAAGAGGCCAAAGTTCATTGATATTTTACTGTGCATCAAGGAAACTATGATTATTTTATGTGTACTGCAGAAAGAAAAGCTATATAGATTTAAATGGAAATAAACATGTGAACTTTGCTCAGGGAGTCATAAATTTTTGTGTAAAGGTCCTTCAGAATATCCAAGTGTTTTATCTATTTCTTCAGAAGTGTAGACAGAGAACTAGCCACACTGGCAGCTGTGACAGGCACTGTAGCATAATATGGTGATTGGAACCGGTGAAAATATTTTTATAGCACAAAAAAGGCAAACTATACACATGGAGTGTGGTGTTTGGACCGCTAAGCATCTTACCAAAGCTAGATCAGCGGGTGACGGTACAGGCTCGAGGTCGAGTCACATGCCCCTTTTCCACCAACGCATTTCGAGGGGCGGTTCGGAGCCAGTGCCTAATCTTCAACAGTTCTTCGCGTTTCGACAGCCACAGAACCGGCTCTCGGCCAGGAAAACTGGTTCGTGAGCAGCACCAACACTTTGCTGGTCTAGAACAAAGAACCGCTGCGTCAGGGGCTGGGGGCGGGATTATCGTGACCAACTAAAACTTTGTGACCACAACAGAGCTAGTGTAGCAGCTAGTCTGCCTAAAAAGAAGAAGTGGACTATTCTGTGAATTATTTGTTTTATTGTTAATCAAGGAGGATAAATGGGAACAGGTTGAAAGTAATGATAGATTTAAAGGTAGTGTTTGAGCTTCCCCTGTTTCCAGCTCACCAGCCACCACTGCTAGCTTGGTGCTAGCGGGAAAGCGGAGACGTATACTGACGTATACAGTGACGTAGCCTAATGACATGGCTCTATGGTGGCTCTCTGCCCGTGGAAAAGCAAACCCATGCTTAGAAGGTTTGCAAGTTGAAGCAACTCCAAACTGGCACTAGAACAAGGCCAGAACTAGCACGTGGTTCGCGTTGGTGGAAAAGGGGTAACAGTCCACCGGTCGGTTCTGCAAATCAGGCTCCCAGATGATGAGGGACGATGAACAGGATGGGGATCGTCAGCCAAAAAACGATAAACGCTATTATCTGTAAAATATTAGTGTTCGCTAATCTCATTGTCACGGTCCGAAGTGCTTCCGGAAACGCAGCACCGATAAAAGGACTGCGTAGGTGTTGTGGGTGCTAAGAACTCACAAAAGGTGCATGGGATTTACTATTGAGTCCTAATAGGTGAAATTAGGATTTAACAGCTGTTAAAGAATTGTTAAAATAGCGTATTTTAACAATTAACAGACCTCAGTGCACCCCCAGCCCCCCCAGTTGTCTCCTTATACCCTGATGTCTACATAATATTTATGACTTTTTGTGCTGCCCCCCCTTGGATTGCATTTGAACCCCTCTGTATTTTATCCTGGCACCAGACCTGATCACCACGAAGCATCTCATGTTTGTGGGAACGATACAAGTGGTGAAGGAAACCTCACTGTTTCTAATTGCCATGCATTTAGCATGTATTGTATTAGCCTCCTAAATGGCAACTGCGTTTCAGCATGGAGAAGTGCTGTCTTAGCAAAACTATGAGCACGGGTATCAATGGTTGCGTTTACACTGGCCCAACTCCAGCTACACCTCATTTTCTAATGCATACTCTTTTAACTGCATCTTCTGGAAGGTTTTCTTTGTGGGAATGAGAATATTGTCTAAAAAGCTGTTTGAGGGCTCAGTGGTTAAGGCATTAGCCCAGGTTCAATTCCAGGTGGAACAGATTGGCTTTGTTCCCTTGGGAATGGGATGGCCTAGCCTGCTGATGAATCTGGCACACTGTTGGTGATTGCAAACTGTAACGAAAACAGTGAAAAAAGTATGAAGATTGATGAAAGGGTTGCATTTAAAGTCTCTGTTTTCAGTATTTGGCGAAGCGTACAGGTATGTGTGGATTCTCCCCATTCGCCAAGGATCACGTGTGTTTCAGTAACCAGTTGGGATGAAGGAGGAAAGATGCTAAACACTCTCATTTCAGAACAATTCTTTTCTTTCAGTATTGCTGCATGCAACACATGCACAAATGAAAAGAATAATCAAAAATGTTGAACTTCTACCCCTGGTCCCTGGGGTTTGTCAGCTTCAGATATGTAGTGTTCTGTTCTCACTTTGAAACCCCCCCCCCAAAAAAAACCTTCATGGTTTAAATGCAGTTGCCCTGCCCATGTGATTGAGGCACCACCCTCTCACTCATCCTCACCAACCCAATCCTAAACTGTGGCAAAACCCTCTTCTCTTGTTCCAGGTTGAACTTGGCTCCCATCAACTTCAGCGCGGATGTAGGAGTGAAGACCAGCTTGGTGACTGCGAATCCCACCCAGATTAGACGCGGGTAGGTCTGCACAGCATGCTGAGTTTGGGCTGCCTCTTTTTAAATGGCTCATACACCAAATTTAAATGACATGGTACAGGCAATTTTATTTTTGTCATCAAGTACATTTTATATTTTCATCCACCTTTTGATCAGAACACCACTAAGACATTTAGCAGACGCTCTGGAAAACAGTATCTGCTAAATGACGACATTGGTCTTCCTACTACTTCATGTGACTAGATAGTTATCTGTGGTTAGCAGGTGGCTCTGCTCCATTCGACGAGGGCATGTCCATCTGGCACAATGCGTTTTCACAGCTTCATCAATTGGATCCTTGGTTTTACTGAAAACGGTTTGCCGGTTTATCCTACTAGACCAGCGTTTCTCAAACCTCTCCTGGAGGACCCCTTGTCCTGCATGTTTTAGATATCTCCCTGCTCCAACACAGCTGATTTAAATGATCAATTCCAGATGCTGCTTAATAACAAACTGATCATTTAAATCAGCTGTGTTGGAGCAGGGAGAGATCTAAAACATGCAGGACAAGGGGTCCTCCAGGAGAGGTTTGAGAAACACTGTACTACACTATTTGCTGGACGAATGTAATGGTGCTGGCTGTTTTAACCACACATAAAAAGAAGCATGTCACACATGCCGGGGCAGGCCGGGCGCTACGGGGGTGCTAGGGGTGCACCCCCAAGCAGACCTTAGTGCACCCACTTGTCTCCTTATATCCCAATGTCTACATAGTATATATAACTTTTTGTGCACTACTGTGGATTGCAATTGCACCCCTCTGTATTTTATCCTGGTACCGAGCCCATACGGGAGGCGTTGTCTGATTCGGAAGAGATCAAGTGGCAGGTCGGAATGTAAGATTTCCAGTTTGCAAATTGGTGCTTATAATGGTGGAGTCGAGAGGTGGGAAAACAAAGAAACCAAAAGTATTTTTTTGCTTGCCCTCGCAGGCCTGAAACCTAAAAATTAATTAAAACAACAAAGCCAAAATAAACTACAAACACTGTCCCTTTTCAGGGTATCACAAGCTAGCGGGATTTCCCCAAGGTTTACTTTCGTCGCCGCTGATAGTTACCTATATGGTTTCTCCATACAACATGAACATACCATAGAGTATGTTACCTTAATCCTGTCCACGCGCTGCAGCTCCCTTCATGTGTCAGAGGGCTTGGATGACTTCCCTTCACCCTTCCTCAGACAGACATGAACCATAAAGCACAATTACAAAGACCAATCATTTAATTCAAAAATACAATACAAAACAAAGGAACCATGCTAAGCTCAGCTATCACTAAACCAGCTGCTGAAAATAGGTAACTACTGCTCTTTAGCCCCATGCTTGTTTTTAATATGCTTGTTGATTAACCGGATGAAGATCATCAACTAATGGCTGGTCCAGACAGACAATTATCACACACAAACGATGGAGCTGTTTTAAAGGAGCTGATCAAATGAGACCTGTCATAAGTTTTAATTGGTTAGGCAGACAGGGATTCACAAGCATTCAACACAACTGAAAACGTAACAAAACACATCATGAATGAAACATTTTGGAAGGTTTGGGGGACAGGTAACGGCTCTCCTTCATAACACACGTTCCTCCCTCTTGCTTTACCCAACTCTCCACCTCTCCCTCCCCGCAGCTACCCGAACCTGAATAAGTCTCCCAAGCCCTTGGCTGAGCGGGTGTCCGTGTATGGAAATGCCCCCCTCCTCCTGCCTGCCTTCGCCTACGCCTTCTGCACAGGGCTCTCCTTCCAGGTCCACCAAGCCTTGCGCCCACTCCGCCCCCAGCAGAAGGTGGTCTTCTTCAACCCCGACTACCTACTGCAGCTGGACCGCTACTGGCGGAGAAAGGGCCAGCGCGCCATGCGGCTCTCCACCGGGCTGATGCTGGCGAGCATGGCCCTGGAGCTGTGCGATGACGTGGACCTGTACGGCTTCTGGCCCTTCAGATTCGACCTCAATAAGCAGGCTGTGCCGCACCACTACTATGACAATGTCGGGCCGAAGCCCGGCGCGCACGCCATGCCCCAGGAGTTCTTGCAGCTGCTGAAGATGCACAGCCGGGGGGCGCTAAAGCTGCACATCGGGAAATGCCAGTGACTCCCCCACAGATTATCCTCATGGGCAATCGCGATGCTGGGGTTAAGAGGACCCTTGAATCCTGGCTAGGATATTGCATACCGAGGCATTGAAGTACATTACTTCTTTTGCCGCGATATTTATAATTATATTTAATACGTTTACCTTATAACTATACTTTGGTCAATATGGAAAAGAGTGGGTGTAATTGGTTTTGTTTAGCACCCTGGGTGAAGGTAACTAAAGAATAACGTTGGGTGTTATCACTGTTACTCATGTATTATAGTAGCGTCCCAATACTTCAGAGTTGAGTCCTCGTGTCTCTTGCATGCAATTGTTGTCCGAAAATAATTTATTCTCATTGTGGTTTGTAATTGTACTCTGGCTTCTTATATGTGGTATATATGTTTTTGAATGTCTGCCTGTTCTCAATAAGTAAACATGAATGGGAGGTGACATGTGTGGAAGGAACATTGGAGATCCTTGAAAAACTCTTCTGTCAGTCGAGACAGTTGTGGAAATGTCTTATTTCCTTCATATGTCTCCTGTGGAAGTGGAACCATCCTTAAAGAGGCGACCAGTTACCAGTTTCCGGGTGCGAGGATAAAAGAGTCGAGGAAAAGACACAATGTAGCCCTTTTGGGGCACGACCTATGACTCCCTGTTCTGGCTCCGTTTTCGAGACACCGCCCCCAGTATTTATTGAGAAGTGTGATCGGATGAGAATGCTTGTTCCATGTAATAATAATAATAACAATAACAATACCAACATCATCATTAAAGATTTTAAAGATTTTAATTATTGTCAATCAGGGGCATTTCTAGCTATTGAAAAGATCAGGGGCTAAGTCAAGTTTGCCTGGGGCTTGTCTTTTTTTTCTGAAGGGAGATCGGCATCGGTAGGTTGGGGAGGTTATATCTCAGGGCATATTCACACTAGGCCCAGTTGCCTTGTACCGTGCCTGAGCACGATTACACGCTAAATATTACATGTAAAAGACGACACAATTGTGTCTGACAGAATTAAAGCATAGACCATTTTTGGATTGTATGATCATAATAGCATGAGCATTTATTAAAATTTGGCACTTTGTGACTCACCCTATTATAAAAATCTCATTCTTTGTATGTGTGGTGCCTTGGTCTCACATTCCAAATGCTTATGATTTTATTATTTTCCACCTGTAGGCTAATCATCTGATTAAACAAGAAAGAAGTGGGGTTTCAGCAAAGTCACCGTTGATAAAATTCCTTGCTCAAGTGAAGCTTCTACTTGGTCTTGTTGTCATTATAATCTACACTGCAGTGAAGAAACTGATTTGCGTTTCACTCTTTTACCCTGGACGGCCACTCACGGTTGCGTTGGATGATTGTTTGGATACCACTTTACTTCATGAATGTCATGAGTGTCGTTCATGAAAATTTACAAGGCGAGGCGATTAGTCTGAAAGACACCATGTTGACTGATGTTGAGTAATGAATACTGACTTAATTTCTGAGGAGTTTTGTTCTCAGATATCTTCATTTCAGTGGATTTTCCTCAACCGAGCAGTGCGTCAAAACGTTTTCCCGGAGGAATCCCTGTAAACTTGAAGTCAAGTGTCTCCTGGTGGGCAGTCAGCGAAACTGCACAAAAAGAGATCCCCCCCCACCCCCCCACCCCCCTTTTTCAAAAACCACTCATCTCATGATAACCTGAACGAGTGGTTGAAAGAACGTGACCTCACCGGTGTTCGTGGTCTGTGGTACGTGTTCTAGTCATTAAATTTAAAAATGCAGTAATTTGCAAGGTAATTTTCTGGCAATGTCGAGGGAAATGTGGACAGGTATGTAGACACGTCTCTGTCTTTCAATTCACATTCAAATATGCTTCACTTGCACGATTCTTCAAAACACAACATTGCCAGAGCAATTGACAGTCAATACATTTTCAGTTTCCAGTTTAAAACTATAAATAATTAATTAATCAGGATTAATAAATACGTAAATAACTACATATTTTAGGTAGGGCCTATCTAACTAATTAACTAACCAGGACTAATAAGGCGATCCTTCCTGAGACAGGGCACCATTTACGCTGTGTGTATGGCTTGTTTCAGAGAGGGTACCGTTTTTGTAGGGAAGACTACTGTCCGCTGACTGACATGCACTGGTTATTTGTGGAAGACGGTTAAATTCATAAAAGAACATAAATTTTAATTGTGCAAGGTCTGTTATAGGGCCCAGTTTGTCAATGCAAAACACAGGGAGGACAACAACGTTATTTTAATTAATAAAACATTTTTATTATCTACAATGACAAACATTGCTTAGCCAACGAAAGGGGAATGAAACAAAAAAACTAAAATAACTAAACCGAACAGAACTACAAACACACCTGATAGATTAATGAATACACGAAGACGTTATTTATAACGGGAACATAGCAGCACACAGTGGCGTCATTAGGTCCGATCTAGCGCCGAATATTTTCGTCCTGAAAAAGGAGGTGTTTATGGCAAAACAACAGACATACTGTGTAACAGTAACTTGATTTGCATCGTCCGAAGGTGTGATAATATTTATTTATTATAAAGGTAGATATCAGCAGGCATTTAATAGTAGGCCTAGTCGAACGGTACCCAGATGACCTACTACATCCGAAGTATGCAAACGTAGGCCTACTATATTACGCTATCCCATAAGTCAGCTAACCGAAGAAGAATGATTCCCCGGGAAAAAGAGAAAGAAGACGGCCATGTAATCAACTTGGTTAAGGTAACAAATCCATTGGATTGTTACGTAACGTTAGCTTTTCGTTTTACCTCAGGTTGACAGTCAGCTAAGTAAAGCAGACTGATTTTTAAAACATGTAAACATCAGAGGTCAAAGGACAGGTAAGATGGCGGATGGAGTATGTCCGAATTGTGTCCTTACTGTTTGCTCGCATACTCATAGAATGTACTATCTACAGTAACAGTCGGGTAGTAGGCCTACATTCTTAACCGAAGTTAGTGAATACTGTAGTGATGTATCGGTCGCGAACGAGTCGGCTCTATGAGCCGGCTCCTTTACGTGAACGATGGGAGTCGGCTCCCGTCTGAGAGCCGATTTCTTTTTTTTTGTTTGTTAATTAATACAAGACAGAATAATAGAATAATCTTTTCACCACAATGCTCGGCCACAGGCACTCCATACACTGACTGGATGTTAGAATTGTAACATACATTATTGCACGAGGACCAGATGCACTTTGTTTAGAGTAGTGAAACGTTCATTTACAACGTTCAATACACATGTGTAGTCGTGCTTGATGTTTTTACATTAATGTTTTTATACCAAACAAAATATAAAATAATGGTATTCTGGAAATGATAAGGTTTAGTATAATTACATTGAATAAGTGATATACGTGCACACATACCAATTGAATAATTTAAGTGATATAGGCTACGTGCACACATACCAATCATAGGTCAAAACATTGCTAAATTTGTCTGAATTATAAAAGCCAGAAGTGGTACTAAATGAAGAGCCGTTTGGGAGCCGAAAGAGCCCGCTCTTATTGCTGAGCTGAGCCAAATGATCCGGCTCACTAAAAAGAGCCGGAATTCCCATCACTAGCATACTGAGTATTCGGATGCAGCCGGCAAGTGTCACAAGTGTCACGTACAATTCTTCCCAGCGTATAATTTTTCCCAGGCATTTCCAGTTCCGTCGCTAATCCAACGTCACAGTTTAGCTATAACCAGAGCTCTGGCTATAGCCGTGTAGTGGCATGCGAGTTTATTTATGTCTGGTGTGTTTTGTATAGCCTAATTAATGTGTGAATAAACATTATTTAAATAAACCGGTGTCTGTTATGTCTGTGTTGGCATATACCACATGTCATAAACACCATCTCCTATCAAAAAAGCAAAACTAAAATCCAAGTAATATGGTTGCTAGGCCTTCAATACGTTAAGCGCTGTCCTCTCAGTTTTGCTTTTGTGTTAGTTGATCACTTTTTGGAAAATTAAGCTACGAAGCTTTTTCCTTATTACGGGCGTCAATGGAGAGTTTTGCTTTTTTGATAGGAGATAGTGTTTATGACGTGAGATGTCAGACAAATTTGGTGTTCATTGATCGCTGTTTTGGAACATTAAGCCACGTTAAGCGGCATAAGAGGTTAAACATGAATGTTTGCGTTAAGATATTTCCAATAAGCCAACTGTATGCCAGCCGCAAGCAGTGTCTTTATAATGGGTTCCTACGGGGGAAACTTCAATGAAAACGTCAGTGTTTATATTAAACCCATGGGGTCGTCGTATTGGTTCTTGAACGTGGTCATGATCAGAAACGTGTTAGAGAAGTGTAGTCCTGATACGTCGCTGTTTTGGTCCATAATGTTAAGCTTTTTCCTTATAATGGGAGTCAAAGCAGAAGAAACGGCTTAACGCAATAGTTACCCCTTTCATTGGATTTCAGTTATGCTTTTTTGATAGGAGATAGTGTTTATGACATGTGACATGTCAGACAAATTTGGTGATCATTGATCGCTGTTTTGGGACATTAAGCCATGTTAAGCTTTTTCCATATAATGGGCGTCAATGGAGAGAAAAACGCTTAACGTGAGATAACGACCATACTCCTACGATTTCGGCTTTTATTTTTTGACAGGAGGAGGTGTTTCTGACAAGAGATGTCCGAGAGAAATTTGGTGATCTTTGGTCGCAGTTTTGGCACATTAAGCCACGTAAAATGTTTTAAAATGTTCCGAAATATTTTTGCTCCGGCTAAACGCTCTTCAGTTAGGCTGTGTGATGAAAGGTTCGTGAGGAAGTGCTCAAACAATTCTATGCGACCGGCAGAAGGAGAGTAAACTTATACCTACAAATAGGTAGGCCAGATTTAATTATTCACTAATCAGTCAGTGGCGTTTCTCTTTCTCAGCTCTCTCTCGATGTGTGTATGCCTGCGTGGTCAAGTTCCTGTGCGTACCCTAAGATGAAATCCTGCAGGCGCCCCTGACCACAAGTATATTTCAGACCTGTGGGAAACACTGAAGGGTGTGCGTTGATGTGCTGGCATACACTCCTGTTGGGTATGGTGTGTTGCACTTGCTTGTTGGGTGGTTTGCGCATCTGTGTCTCAGCCTTGTGTGTTTGACATTGGCTCTGTATGAATGGTGGTGTCCTTGTTTGTGTAGCGTTTCGTGTCGCGATGTTGGATGCCCTGTAACAGCATCTGCTCGATGTCAAAAATGTCATTGTAACATTAACTGTACTCATATCTGGTATGTTGCTATGGATAAGAGCATCTGATGATTGACAAAAATGTATATATAATGTTAAATATGCTCTCATCTGGAACGTCATTCTGGATAACAGCGCCTGCTAAGTGACAAAATTTAATGACATAGCTCTTCTTACGAGATTTACTTACTGTATGCTGTTTCTTGATGCAAAATGTTTTAGATATTTAAGCATGTATTAGAATCTTTATTGTACTACTGTGTTCTGAGTTCGGATTTTGTGAAAATGCATAAGTTAAATTTATTTAGAAGGCAAAAAAAGAGATCCGCAGAATCAACATGACCGGGGACCAGAACACATAGCCAGCTAGCAAGCTAGTTAATAATGATAAAGATTACAAGGGAACAGCATAGCACAGATGCTAGGAGTGTCAAGATAATGGCTTGCAATTTTGGTATTGTTTAGCTCTAGCCTAATATGACCTGCTAGTGTTGTTCAACATAATATTTCATTTCCAAATGAATGTTTTATTCATACTTTACGCATGTCCATTACTGTACCGCTCATTTTACTGAATCTGTGATATCACCCTTTTTTTGTAGGACCACGTGCGCGTGCACACACACACACACACACACACACGTGCACACAAACATATATACCCACTACTATATATGTAGCCTTTATTTGGGGTGGTGACAGTGAAAAGGAGTTCCAGCCCCTCTCCTCATAAATTTTACCATACTTGTAAATGAAGGTCATATTTGAGGCTCAAAGGGCAGTCGGAATCATGATTCTCTCCCAAGACAAACACAGCAAAGGTGAGCTCAGATGCTGGTGTTGTGTGGGCAAAACATGTCTGAACTTAAGTAGATCTTCATAAATATCTACCAGAAGCATTGACTGATTCTCTGTATCCAACCAAATAAACTGGTTGGTGGTTGGTTTTTAATTTGTTATATTGTTTTTTCTTTTTTCCTTTTAAGGGGGAGCCAGCACTTGCCTCTTTCCAAACTAGGTAAGAATGGTATTGTTAGCCTGGTCTGACACTGTTGCTCATTCAACTTAAATGGATACGTGTTTGTTCTTTTGTGCTGGAAGTTGCTCAGGATAAGAGTGTCTGCTAAATGAACGTAATGTAATGTAATTATGTGTTAGCTTAGAGTGAAAAACCGCACATTTATTCAGGTCTTTTCACTGTACAGAAGACTGCAGCCCAAATTCACCTTAGTAGTGTCATCTTTATTTGTGGGGGTAAGCTAAAGAAGTAAGCTAAAGAAGGTCTACCATTCAAAAATCGTATGGATCTCTCCAAAGTCTTCATACTCTTTCAAAATGTCTTGTTTTTATTGCCTGTATGCCTGAAGTGAAAGCCCATTAAATCAGATTTTTTCCACTTTCATTTAGACATGGTAACCCACAACATCAAAGAAGAAAAAGAAGCAGATTTCTGAATATTAATTTAAAATAGAAAAAACACCTTGGCTGAGTTCTGACCTCAACACCATTGAAAATCTTTGGACTGACTTGAAGAGATCTGTTCATAAGCAGTCCCTTTGTAATTTAAGCAAACTTGAAATCTACTTCAAAGAAGAATTGTAGAGACTTATCCAAACAGACTCACTGCAGTTATCGAAGCAAAAGGTGCTTCCACCAAGTATTAATTTAAGGATGTGCAGACATTTGCAACAAAGACATTAAAAGTGGTTCCTTTTTAATATTTTTTGAAAAGCAGAGGCATTGGATTTTCACTTAGATATTGTTGGTTACAATGTGTAAAGCTAAAAAAGTCTGATTTAATTTGTCTTAATTTCAGCCTTTAAGGCACAAAAAACAAGAAATTTTGAAGGGGTGTGTAGACTTTCTTGATCCACTGTATGCATTTAAAAAAGTTAGCACACGCATCTGAATTGGCACACATGTCCATTAATGTAGTTAATTGTTTAATTCTCTCCTTTTATTCTTTCCACTTTCAATGGCAAATCAACAATGCACACTGTTCTCTTTTTTACGGAATCATTCCTGTCATCTAAAATGCCACTTTAAATGAAATGAGAACTGAAATTTGAGAAACGTCACAGTACATACAAAAGATGTTACTAACATCTTAATTCTAATTAACATATAACTGATGCCTTATTAACATATAAAATAGATTCAGTTTAAGCTCTGTTTTCTTGGAGTTATACCCTGGCTTTCCCTCTAAATCAAGACGAATGTTACCAATTTGTAACATTATAGTTAACTAGTGCTGAGGTAAGTTACATTTAGGGCTGAATGTGAAGGAATACCAGCCAAATGCTATCAACTGTCTCATCACTCAGTGAAATCTACAGTCAAAGTCCTCAAAAGTCCTCAGGGTGCTTGCTAGCAATGAAAAGGATTGCCATGTCTCCCCCAGCAACCATTTTCCACTCCGTTTTGGATCAAGCCCAACATCCATCCTCTCGTTCTTCCTGAAAGCGTTGCATAGGAAATATCCCACTCTGAAACGCCGGTTGCTGTGTGCATGGCCTCCAGTCTTTGTTTCAGCCAGGACATGGAAGGAGTCGGTGACAGGGGATTGCCATCAGAGAACATCTATTTTCTGTTGTTACAAGCTAACTGTGGGTGATCCAGGCCTGCAAGCCAGTAAGAGTGCTTAGCTCTCCTACCTTGGGTCACCTCTGTGTCCCGAAATACAAGGGCAGCATCTCTTGGACCTGCGTCTTCTCAGTACTTGCTCCACGCTGGTGGGATGAGCTTTCTGCTGAGATTTGTAGAATAGACTCCCTGGGTGCCTTCAAGAGAAAGCTGAAAACTCATCTCTTCAAGCTTTATCTCCAGTCTTTCTTCCTCTCTATCTATCCTATCTATACCTATTTTCTATTCCAGAAAAACACTTTACACTAGTTTAGCACTTAACTCAGTATCTTACTGACCTCTCGTAGTACCTTTTGATAACTACTCCTAGCATTGTGATGTACTTATTTGGCAGTCACTCTGGATAAGAGCATCTGCTAAATGACATAATGTAATGTAATGGTTGTGCTGGTCACCAAAAACAATAAAGTTGCCTAAGGTTGGCTGAACCAACAAAGAAAATGGTGCTATTTCGTGAAAAGGGATCGCAGTCATGTTCAACTAAGACTTGAGCTACTGACTGATGAAATATCACACTTACACTTTAATTAGATGCTCCCACCTTATAACCCTCAACTGTCCACTAGTGACCACATGCCCCTTCATATTAGGAAAAGAAACCCCTCAAGTTGTGTGCTCCCCAACCCCCAGTCCTTACTGGCATACTCTCTGCAAGGAGGTGGAGGGACATTCGCTAAAAATGCTACAATGTCATATTCACTGTGAATATTACTGGGAAAAAAATATCTATTAAGTTATTTAAAATGCTGATTCCACAGTTACTGCTGCTGGAAAGCAACTAGGCACTTTCACTTCCTTTACAAAAGTAATAGCAGTACATTGCACAAAAGTGTCAGGGAGCACAGGCTAGGACTCAATCGCAGACCCAAAAGAGCGTAGGTCTCCGGGCAGATTAACGAAATCACACGGCAGATCGAAAAACCAGTTCACAGGCAGGGTCAAAACCAGAGAGGCAGTCCAAGGGAAAATCCAAATACGGGATAGTCGGAACAGGCAGGGTCGGTCAACGAGCAGGCACAATCGGGCGAACAAAACAAAGGGGTAGGCTGAAACGGATCAAAAAACAGGCAGGTCGAAATCGGCAAACAGCAAAAGACGAAAAACGGCGGGGACGAAACAGTGGGAAACTAATGCTACGAACTAGCAACAACTACACAACAAACAGGGTATATATAGGGACAGTCTGATGAGGGGATGAGATGCAGGTGTGCAGGTAATCAGGCGGAGACAGGGCAGAGAGCAGGGCAGGGCTGAAACACAAGGGGAAAAACAAAAGCACATGGAAAAAAAGAAAAAAACCAGAACACAAGGGCTAGGGGGCGGGAGCACTGACAAAAAGAAACATTTGCCATTACTGTGCATGCATGTGTATATGTGTATGCGTTTGTGTGTGTGTGTCTGTAAATTGTTCAATTCATCCATAATTTACATTAATCATTATTAGTTGATTAATCAATAATGTATGGACAAAATAGCTATGAACTATGAAGTGCCCTGAGTTGTGCATGACAGCAGCTTGTGATGAGAAAATGTCATCCAAGTCATCAGAGGGTGTTGGCCTGCCTCCCAGAAGGAGCACTCTGTACATAAAGGAGAACTCACAGGGGTCACCGCCCATTCACAACCGGTTGGAGACCTCGATTATGTAAAGCCTTGCTGCTCAGCTGCATCCGCCACCCTCAGATAAGCATCTCTGTCCCATGTTTCAGCGAGTGCCAATGAAGGAGGCGGGGGACGCGGCTAAAGGCACTGAAACAGCCAATAAAGAATATCAGGACAACTTTGAAACTGTGGATTCCAGCGAGGCGAGGGCCTTCTGGAGAAAAGGTTGACATGCAGGATGAGATGAAGTGCTGGGGTAATGGGGTAGGGTAGCAGGAGGGGGTAAAGGAAGGCACAGGGAATGCTGTAAAATTTGCAAAAAGGGGCTTGGGGGTCACTGTCGCGGAAAGCCAATTCCCTTACGTTAGTATGCCACTTGAGCTCAATTCCTGAAAACTGGCATTTGGTGAACCTTAGCCTCAAATGGTTTTCCTGGCTTTGCACCCCAAAGTAAATGAATCCTTAGTGAAAGGAAAAAGATCAGTGTGAGTGTTTAAAGCAGTGGGGGAGAGATGACCAGCAAAACGAGGGGAAGGTGTGTGCATACAAATGCTTACAGACACTCATCACCACTTGGGTATGTATATATATGTTTTACTGCTTTTACTGCGGGGACAGTTCCCAAGTACATTTGGTTTTACAGTTATGAAGCTCCTTCCTTCTTCCTGTCTAACCTGTTCCTAATGTAAACTCCACTAGCTTTAAGATGTTTCTTTTGCTTGTATAGTTTTTGGTGTTGGACTCAGATACTCAGATAGCAGCAAGAGCCTGTTGCCAGCTGTTGTGAGGGGCTAGAGTAGCTCTTGTGGTTTTTCATCTGAACTTAAAACATGGTTTAGACCAAGGCTTCCCTAAAAAGCACAAATGGAGTAAAAACTTCAAAAGAAATCTAAATGTATTTAAAAAAATACAGGCCAAAACTGAAAGCACAGACAAACACTTAAAACACACAAGGGTCTCGCTCTGCAGCCAAATACCTGCATTTAATGGCTTGTTAATCAGACAGGTGTGGCTCATGAACCAACTGCTGTTTTAAAGGCACAGAACAATTAGACAAAACCTGCTTTAAATGCAATAGATGACATCCAAATATGAAGTGGTTTATACAAAGGGATGCCCATTAGACATTTAACAAACACAAAAAGCAATTAACAATTAAACACTTTGGGGAGACATGTGAAGGCTCTCTCGCACCCATGGATAAAGGTTCTGGGCCTTGTTTCCTTAAGACCATCTTAGGGCTAACATGATTGTTTAAACCTTCTCGATAAGCATTTTTCATTTAGGGAGTGTTTCCCACAAACATCTTCACCGTCAGAAATCTTCCTAGATTAACCAGTGCCTCTTGGTAATCGTAGGAATCTTAGTGTGTCGTTATAAAATAAATCCCTCTACCATGTCAGAGAGAATCATCGCAAACTACAGATTTAACGCTGCAATCTTGCTATAACCGCAGACACTAAGTACTTGAAACATATGTTTATGCAAAGACAGCCAGTAGATTTTTTACAAATCATTTGGACAACACTTATTGACACTTAGACTAAATAAAATATTCATCAACAAAATTATATTTGAATATTTTGAATGACATAATGAATGCAAGATTTCATTTTTACTCGAATAAACACCAGAACCTCTGAAGCATTCAGTGGCTAAGGCAAATCAAGAAGCCTCTGCTTCCCCACTGGCTAACTCCCATTGACTGGGGTGTGTCGCATCATTGTTGGAGGAAAATCCCCAAGTGTGGTTTTGGGAAGGTAATCACACACTCAACTGTAAAGCAAGTCAACAAAAGTACCGAATTTGCAGCAAGTAGACGAAGCTGGAAGCTAATGACTCTTTGCATTACCGGTTACATTAAACAGCTCAACCCACTGATCTGTGGCCAGTTCTTTAAACAAACAGACACATCCATGACAGAAAGAGCACAGCACTCAGTAGCGCATGGACTGTTAAATGTATCTGGCTGGACTAGTTTGCTAAATAAGTATACACCAGCTTTTATGGTTAGCTAGCTATCTAGCAGCCTAGATATATTGCTAGCTAGCAATAGGGTGAATAGGGTGATCTTGTTCTCCTTCGGTGACAATCTCAACAGAGAAATCAGCACTCTGAACACCTCACTGCAAAACACTGAACGCCAGCTGGCCTCTGGTGCATACCTTTTCATGTTCCCTCTGAACACAGATCTGCTTTCATACTGGTTCCTCCTAGGGCTACGTTGAGAAGCTGTGGGAATAGCATTGGAAGTAGGCAAGCTCTTTTCTCCTGTGGTCATGTTGCTTGCTCCAATGCCTCTGCAGTCATGACAAGAATGGATGCGCTGGAACTTCTGGAGAAGACCATTTTCGAGCTGAAATATAACTAATATAAATATATATATCTGTTATAATATAAATATAACAGAATTACTAATGACAGTAGGTTCCCAAATGTTATACATTATCAGCCAAAATCATTGTCAGTATTTGCTGTCATCGTCCACGGTTTGTTCTCAGCATCATCATGAGCCTGAATCTGAATGCATCGGGTTATGTTTCTTGGACTGATTATCAGGTCATGGTCACCTCTACAATTTGACTGACCGTTTTCCTGTAATCCTCCCCATCCCCCAGCCATCACTAAGGGCAGCTGCCCGCACGACTGGGTGTTTTATTCCCCCATCTGCCTCTTCTTTTCGGATGAAGGCATGGCCTGGGAGTCGGCCCGTGACCGCTGCAGCAGCTTTGGAGGCTCACTGGTCATCATGAAGGACGACGCCAAGTGGGTGAGTAACGGACTGCTACCTAATGAGCAGCAGTGTGGTGTAGCGGTGAGGAGCAACAGTGTGGTGTAGCAGTAAGGAGCAGGATAGCTGTGTGGCGTAGTGGTAAAAATCATATTTCATATAGTTTAATGTATAAATAATATTCCATTGTAACTGAAAGAGCACAAACATTACCCACGTACACTTCAATTTACATTTTTTTTGTGTCATGTACTTGACAGTTACTTTGTTTCAACATTTTTCTTGTTGTGTGGTGTACTATGGCTGCCAAAATGAGTAAATACATTTATTAACTGATGGCCTGACTAGGGCTGTACAATATATGGAATAGCTATTTTTAGTGCAATAACAGCTATCCCCGGTATGTGGCATTAGGATTCTTCCCATATTTTTTTCCCTTTAGTCATACCTGATGTGGGAGCACACCTCCTAAGTTCAGTGAAATGCTTCCAGGGCAGAAAAATATCACTTGAATCTATATGTTGATTAACTTACCTATTGGCTTTGAAAATCACATAGCATATGTTTTCACTCTTTATATTTGTAGCCATGTGTTTCTATCTACCACATGGAAGCAGCATAGTGCTGCTGCTGTGATATCAACATCGAATAAATACGAGTGCCGTTTTTCCCCCCGGAAGCATTTCAGGTGCTGGTATGCCCTTCTGTCATTGTCTTCATCAAACTTAATTACCTAATCTATTTACTCCTTCAGGTCTTGTATAGTCTTGCCTCTGTTACAATATATAGTTACTTTGGAAATCTTCCCTCCACCACAACTGGTGGTGTATTAATTCCTTTGTGGGGAGTATTGCTATTCACAGAGACCGGTGAACAATGAGTTTACTGTACAGATGTATTTGTTTTGAAATTGACAAATGAAATATTGATGTAAAATTTTCCCACCCTCCGTTGGTCACCTGATGTGACCCAAGTGTTTTGGTGCTTTTCAGCTGGGTACCAGAATTGTTTTCCCCCTACCAGCTCTATGTGATTAAAAGTTAACAAATTGTTCTGTTTATTTTCAACTTCATTTCTCAACTCAGAGTCATTTCACTGAACACTGCACAACCAAAGATTCAAGCCAGACAGGATGACCTCACTTTAATTGCATGGGATTTCCTGAATTAACTGAATATATTCAGGGCTATTTTTGTGAGAGCATCATTTTGTTCAACACATACACACAGCCTAAAAATACTAAATGAGTAATTGCTTTGGAAATGCTAGCTTTCTCTGTGCACATCACTTGCTCTGTGCAGATCACAACAGAGATTTGGTGCTCACTTAGACACAGCATAGTTTACATGCCAATGCTCAAAGGAGTACTGGACAATGCCATGATGATGCTGATGACGGTGACTACTTTGGAAGGTCTCTGCCTTAATGTTAGTTAACTTTCGTTAGCTAATGATATGAATGGCATTGCTTTTACATTAGTCAGCAGTAACTTCTGTGTTGGTCTAGACTAAGGTGACTGGCCCCCATTTTAAGTGTTCTGTCCCTGAAACCACCTGTCCCTGAAAATGTCCACGCTTAGGTTATAACCACTGCAAGTGATGATTTACCTTTGATTACATGTATGTCTCATGTGTCTGTACTCAAATGTGTTATTGTTATAGTAACTGACTGCATTCCAATGGTTAAGACCTAACAGGTTCCACTGCTTAGCATTACATAATACTGTTATAACATGACAGCTTCTTCAAAATTGTCAATGTCCTGCTTTCACAATACTTCTAATTCAACCTGTAAAATGCTAATGTGTAATAATATTACTTGAATTGGTTTCAGCACTACCGCCTATTGCAAGCGCCACATGTTGATAACTTACTCCTACAGATGACGTAGTGTTCTTAGTTCCTTTGCTTAGTGTTTTGTTTGATACAGTAAAGTGTGAAGAGCCATGTTAAGTGTAGAGAATCATTGGTATGTTAGTTTATATTTTGTAAGAAAAACCATTTTTTCTGCTCTCAGAAAAATCTGTTATTTTCTTCCTTAGACTTGAAAAATATTTTCCGCAATGAGTAACTGAACAAATTATATCAAAGAAAGTGTCAAGCAAGCATGAATGAAACAGCCTTCATGATATAGTGTACATCTGTGAAGGACTGGAATGTCCAACCATACCCTTTCCCTGGGTTTTCTCTCCTCACAGGGCTACCCTAATGTACCTTTAAAAACAATAACATTGTCAATACTCCAGTCTTGTGAATGTTCAGTGGTCACAGCCGTCTGCTATTTAAGATGTCTCATTCTCTTGTCAATTTCTCCTGGATTCCTACAGCAAGACAAAAGATGTGTTCACACACATCCAACTCAGAGCTGATTTTGTAAATCTCCTCAGTTTGGAACACTTAAAACACACCATTAGGGAAATAAGACTACGGCTTCTTTAAAAGAATCACCAACTCTCCATTGAGGGACTTCCATCACATAAAATTTATCAATGGCTTGTCATGAATGGGAGGCATTGTGATTATTTATAATATTATATTTATTTCCCGTGCCACAGGACACTGAACTGACTGCAACATGATCTGTGACATTGCTAATGGCTGAACCAAGTTGAATCAACTTCAGCTGTCTAGAGGTCTAAGCTCGAGATTTACACCCCTGACACAGCCGCTGCACTTGGCCCTGTGTGTACATTCATACATATTTTCATAGGCAATTATCAAAACACAAAAACACAACACAATAACGAAAATAGTCTCATCTTTATAATACAATACAATTAGTGGTACCAAGATTTAGGGATCAGCAGTCCCCCACAGCAGAAGTTTGATTGTTTTTCATCCAGTTGACTTTGAATACACTCCCAAAGCATGGGGCTCCCACAAACATTCAATGGGTTGGCATCTGATTGGCTCACATGCACTGCAAGTTGTATCTGTGCCAATCGGCTGAACTCTGATGAACAGTGAGGTGCACCCCCTGGGAAATGATTGAGCCTGATGGATCAGACTGCTGTGAGAACCCGGTGATTCAGACCACTCACTGGTGATACACACACACACACACACAAACACGCTCACACAGTTTGCACAAGATTCCAGAGAGGCCATTTTTGGCAGAAGCACCGTCACCTCCATTGACTTCTGTGCAGTGTACCATTATTCCTTTAGCTAACAGCAGCACCTGTAATGAAGTTCCTATGGGGTTCCCTGTCCCTCAGCCTGCCACCTAGAACATAAACCAAACTACTGTACTACACTAACCCATTCATCCATGCGTTAAGGTTAGACTTGGGAGAGGTTTCTGAGCTGCAGTATGCAAACACAGCCAGTAACCATGAAAGAATCTGTCAACACGTTCCCTGTTCACCACCCCCCTGAGTTCATTCCTCTGCCTTTTTGGCTTTACTGGTACATAAAGCTAAACATGAGAAAAGCTAAAACCTAAACCAGTAGCCCACTTGACAAACTGGACATAAAGCACTTAAACAAGTCAGGGGTGTCTATAAATTCACACAAAAAGATGAAATTCTTAGTCATACCATTGATACAATTTGATTAAAAAAGTTCCTGTTTTGCCTGTGTTGAAATACCAAATAACACTGATTGAAATGTTTCTCACACACTGTCATTGGGCAATAATTCGGTCATCCCATCTTTGACCAGACTACCCAAGAAGTGGATTGCAGCTCATTTCTTCTGAGGAATAATCTGGCCTACGATCTGGCCAAATTCAAAACCACAATAAGCTACTCCGCTCCATGGCTGTTGTGTGAAGCGGGCAGGCAGGACGGACTGGTGGAGCAGGAAGTACCTGCTGCGAGACGACAGGATTTGGGCGTTCTGGGCCAGCGTTCCAACAGCGTAGGCCTGTGCTGCTTTAAACGCTACTTCTTGTGAATCAGTTCAAAAATTTTCCCAGGGCAGGGATCCAGTTAGCTTGCTCTCACAGCCACACCCATTCCCAGACCCCCTTCCACCCCCCACCCCCACTGCCCCAAACACACAAAAACCCTAAAATCTTCAGATGCAGCCTAAATAAATGATAAAAATCAAATAAAAATGAAATGAACATAAGCCTTATTTCGCTTAGCTCTAAATGGACCAATGAACAATTGGTTGGAAGGCGGACGTGAACGCCGAGATGCAATCGCGTACGCACACGAGGTAGACATTTCGAACACCGACACTTTCGTCTGGATGAAAGCTCCAGAGACCGACAGAGACTTGCCCTGGAATTCCGCTGTGGTTATGGCGTTACCATTTATTTCACCCTAACTAATCACTGTGATGACTCCATCGTAACTCCATGGACTGTGCACATTCCATACTATAGTATACCTCAATGTTTCGCTACGTTTTATGGCCTTTTTGACAGTCCTATCCATTCCTTTGACGTTTCCTGGAATGCAAAAATGGTGAAGTGACGCCAGCGACACCTCCGACCGAATCCGTGGGGAAAGGTGAACGAACGTGGGAAGGAAAGAGGGCAGGGGGCAGGGGGAGAGAGAGAGCTAGTGACAGGAAGATAGATGCTAGATGAACTTGAGGTGCTTGTCTTCTGCGATGCCGTACTTGCTCTTGTGTTCCTCAAAAAGCTGGGTGAGGCCCTCCATGTAGAGCTGGTGCAGGGCATCTATGTCCTCTTTGCTCGGGGAGGGGGTCTGGACCACTGGAATGGGCCGGCCCACTTTTTTTTGGGGGGGGGGGGGGGGGGGGGGGGGGGGGGGGGGGGGGGGGTGGAGTGGGCAGGAGGGTAGGGGAGACAGAGAGGTCACAGAGAATGTGGAGAAGTAAAAGAAGAGAAGAAGAGGAGGACAGAGAATTAGGCAGTGTTGGGGAGAGGGTTTGTACACAATTGTTTCCTTTATTTCATATCAAATGCTAAACAGCAGGAATGATCAGGTCACGACAGGTGCCTTTCAAATTGGAACATGGGAGTGTTAATTAACTGTAGAAAAGGGCCACATGTTTCTGTTTCTGTCTTTGTCTTTGTTTGCGCACCAACCCCACCTCTCACAGGCACTTGTTTACAACTCAGTTGAAACCTGGCCAAACCAGTCCTGCTGCTCCCCTTATTAGCAGGACCCCCACAGGTAACTCGAGGCACAGGCGCACCCCCAAGAACAGCCCCCAGGTCACCATTTGCCCTCGGACCTGCCCGTATCCTTTGGCCACCAATCAGGGCCTCAATAGGGCCAGGGATACGGGACAATATAAAGGTGGTAGTGACCTCCCCCACCTCAGTACCGCAACAATATCTGGGAGGTGAAGAACTGGGGAGACCAAGCCTTTGGGGACCAAACATTGTGCTGTTGTTGTGTGCGTCTGTGCCAAAGTACGTAGTATGCCTAAGTTCAACTGGTTGTAATACAATTGCCTGTAGAGAGAGAGGGGTGTGCATGTTAATTAAGATAGTGTGTCCTTGACGTATAAATGTTTCCACAGCCATTCATGCAGTCAAAGCCTGTATGTCCCATGCCTGTTATCCTGTTATGTACTGATTCATTCTCCCTGCTTACTCCTTGCAGGAAACCACACACACATACAACACAAACCCTCACATCCACCCATTCCAAATCCCCAATAAACAACTGAACCCGGAACCTGACTCCTGTGTCCTGACCGACACCCCACTGTGACAGCAAATTAGCCTGAACCTAGTTACGGGTGAAACTGCCCCCTCAGTTTCATTAACCATAGCATTTGTGTATTTCCAGTGTATAACAGCCTGAAGCACTTTTGTGTGTGGTCTGTTGAGTTCTGTTTTTCAGACAACTGTGTGAGATTGCACTGTATACTCTTACTATTTAAGTCACTCTGAATAAGAGCATTTGCAAAATACATAAATGGGAAGCAGTGTGGCATAGTGGTGAAGGGCGGAGTTCACAATTCCCCGCCCTTCACCACTTCACCAATGGCGCTGCCATTGTACTCTTGGTGACGTACTTAACTCCATACTGTCCTGGTAAATGTCTGCTGCTTCCATGGATTTCAATTTTAAGCTATGCAAGGAGCTCAGGATGACAGCATCTCCCAAATATAATGAATGAATAAGGTAAATGAGAATGTCATTGTATTTGAAGTGTCCTGTTATTGGTGAGGTATGCTCCATTCAGACAGTCTTGTTGTGCTTACCCACTGTATGGATGGGTTTCCTGTAGGGCAGCAGGCCAAAGCTGTACTGGAAGACGCCCCGGGCATGGAAGAGGGGTAGGGCCACACCCATCATCTTCTGCATTCGGTCCTGCAGGCACCTGAGGGGCGAGCCGGCAGGGTTCTCCATCTGGTCGAACAGCTCATTCTCCCCAAATGAGAAGACTGGCACCAACTGCGCTCTGCCGGGAGAGGGACGGGAGCAGGAGTTAGCAATGAGAGAGAGAGAGAGAGAGAGAGAGAGAGAGAGAGAGAGAGAGAGAGAGAGAGAGAGAGAGAGAGAGAGGAGAGAGAGAGAAAAAAATGTGACAAAAAAGTACACAAAGATATAAAACCCAGACATAAATATTGTCTCACAAAAACAGCAATATAACTTCCTCATACTCAAACTTCAATGCAGTTTTTTTCCCCCCTCACTCACACACACACACACACACACACACAGACACACACACACAGCCGTATCATACCCATGCTTGAGGGCCAGTTTGATGAAGCCTTTCCTGTTGAGAACCTGAAGCGTCAGAGCTCCTGGCCGGGCATCCAGTGACTCTGGAGCACCCCCTACTGCCACAACCGCCACATGACCCCCGCCTGGACGACTCAAAATGTAGCTGGCACTACTTTTCTCACTGGATACCAGACCTGGGTGGAGTGGGGTGGAAGAGAGAGAGAGATAGAGCGAGAGAGAGAGAGGGCAACAGAAAGAGTGAGAATGAGTGAGATTGAGAGACACAGAGAGATGGGGGAGGGAAGGAGGGAGGACAGAGAGATGAAATCTTGGGTGAGACAGCTACTGTACTCTGGTAAATTTAGGTAAATTAAATCCCAAGCTGTATGGACTGGTTGTTGAGCAACAAATAACACCAACCCTGATTTAAGCAATCCCAATTCCATCATCCATTACTGAATCCACAAAAGAGTACTCAATGGCAAGTGCTGTCAAATGAGGGGAACAGTAACAGAGACAAAAGACAACTGCAGTGTTTTGGACCAGCAGGGGCAGCTAATGCCATCACTGAACTCCATGGCCCAGTTGTTCAGAAGAAATCTGATCGGATTTCGGCTATCGGACTGGATCAAATCTTGAAAATGGGTTGTTCAAAAGAAAAAAAGGATTCTGAAATCGGATCAGATCACGTAATCTAACACAAACCTTCAGTATGTGTTGTTCAAAACTTTTTAGTAGGATTGGGATACCTTTGATCCAAAAATCAGGATTGTCCTGATCCCAGCAGAAGGGTGGATTCAGGGTGGATTTCAGGAACAAAATGTAATAAAATTGGTCAAATAATACAACATTTGTATCATGTAGTATATATACATTTATTTATATTTTGCACTTGATTTGTTTAACCGGGATAAAGTAGACATTAGGCTACGTATTAAACCTTTCAGTACATATTTGTCCCCATAAAATAATCCCCCAAAAAGCTGTCAATATCAAACAAAAATATTTAATTTCAACTGTCATTTATCACTGTATATAACTTACAATGATACATCAGAGATGAACCAGTCAAAAGTAGTTACTAACAATTGCATCCCTTATTGCACGTCCAGTCAGTCCCTCATTCTGAGAGAACGCCGGAGGTTGGTCTGGGTCTTCAACAGGCTCAGGTGCATCATAAACATAATCACAGAGAGGGACATTGCGTCTGGTAGCGATGTTGTGCAGGACGATACAGGCAAGTATTATGTTACACGCTCCCTGTGCTGTTTTCTGTCTCTACTAGTTTCAATAAAAACAATTAAAGTGACCCCACGCTGGCTATTCTACCTGTTGTTCTTTACATAGCTAGTAGCCTACATTGTGATATGTAGTCCCATTTTGAGCACTGGTAATCTGTGATTTGGTAATCTTGAAAAAATTGTATCTGGATCAGGGTGATACAATCCAATGTTGCTTTGAAAAACCGGCACAAAAGTAAGAGGGATTACCTGATCCTGGATAGGAAAACATGGGATTTCCAAATCCGGATCATTCTGATCCAGATTAAACTTTTTAAACAATTGGGCCCATTAGATAGATAGTTCTCACTCTTGTATTAACCCAATTAAGGCAAATTGATTGTGAGCAATATGAGAAATGGGAAGCCAATGGGAAACGGCTCACCAAGCTTGCTGGTTGATAAATTTTAACTCTTTCCAGAAAGAAGCAGTTATGACAACAGTTCTATCAAATTATTCATACGTCCACTTTCCTATGCCACAGTCCCTTGACTCGGGTCAGTTCTGACAAATGCCGGTGATGTAACCTTGATCAAAGAGTGAGGCTGCCGCCCCTTGTCTGGGTTAAAGCCTACAACCCTCAGTTTAAGAGGACCGGCCCTGTAGCGAAGGGCGAGAGGAGTCACCCCACCCGGCCTCGAACCCGAGTCTACAGGGTACCAAACCAGCAGCCTGACTGGAACGCCAAAGAGCCAGGCTCGTTGATATGGCAGTCAGAGCGCATACTCAACCGTAGTGACAGCACTCGGTCACACTGCCCTCCCCTTCAGGAAGCACGCCCATGCGCTTCACGCACCAAGACGTCCCTCACGCATTCCCCTGCCGTACTTCTCCCATCCCAGGGTGCCCCACTCACCATTGCCTCACCCATCTCTGGGGTCCCTCACACTGTGCTTCACCCATCTCTGGGGTCCCTCACACCGGGGTCAACCTAACCTGGGGGTCCCTCATACAGCTCACACACTGGGCACGCTTCTGATGGCCTCGTGGCAAGCCATTCCACTGACACCATTTATAGCGAAGGGCGAGAGGAGTCACCCCACCCGGCCTCAAACCCGGGTCTACGGGGTACCAACCCTGCGACTTGACTGCAAAGCCAAAGAGCCAGGCTCATTGGTATGGCAGTCAGAGCGCATACTCAACCGTAGTGACAGCACTCTGTCACAGGCCCGTACACACACACACACACACACACACACACACGGCCTCCATGGCAAACTGTTACAGCTGGGAGAGGTATCAGTTTGCAGTCATACACAGCTCTCAAGTGAAGACCACCTCTGCACCCTCCTGGGCCTGCCTCAGTGTCACAGCCCGCAGACGTGTCAGTATGCAGTCATACACATCTGCAATCTCCGTGAGGGTACCCAGTCATTCTTTAAAGCTGTCTTTGTCCAGCACACACTGTTCCACACAGCCCCAGAAACAACCAATCTGATTGGGCAACTGGTTTCACCCCACCAGGACAAGGCAGGGCAACACTGGACAGAATCCCTCGGTTCACGACCATTTCATTTAAATTCATCACATCAGTGTGAGAGGCGCTGGTGATCCAGTAGGCACTGGCTCTCTTTTGCCGTACAACATTCTGTGTGTGGAAAACGGTACACCACACTCCCTGTACAGGTGTGAGAATCCAGCTGGGCGCAGTCCACTGCAGACTCCAAATTTGATGTGGAGAAAATTAGAATAAAAATAAATAAATAAATAAATAAAGCCCCATAGAGGAGGAGCGGTGGGAGCGCTTCATTAATTCATCAATGTTTGGGCTGCAGCTCTTTGCAGTTCCCCACTGAGCTTCACATGAACAGTGTTTGTAAACAGGGGAAAGAATGCAATCGCATTCACAAATTTATTTACATTTCTCTTTTGAAAGCCGGGGCGAAATATAAACAAATCTGTTAGTATAAATATAAATAAGACACTTTTCCAAGTCTCGACGCACGAGCAGCAGACTTTCCCAACTTCATGGTGTTTCTCTGCTCTCGGGCACCTGAGGTTCAATTGATTAGGATGTGCGGACATCAGCAGTCTTGCGCATGGGCCCTGTTTGTCAAGAACAGAAAGTGGTCGTCTGGGTAAACGTGCTGTCCCACTGACCTCTGGTTCTTATGCAACTGCGAGCTGTGCCAACGCATGCCTTTGTGCCCTGCTCCAGAGGCAGTTTGTAAAGGGGTTTGAAAAACGTACAGTACAGGCAAGATAAGGCATAGATTTTTTCTTGGAGAAACAAACAAAAAAACCTCAAGGATTTTTTTTTAGGAAAGGTAACCCAGACAGGAAGGGGAGGTACATGTCTGGATGAGTATGTGGGCAGGTATCACCATCAAAACACAGTAAACATCAAAGCCACATGGCAACACGCACCCGGAAGCGCCTCTGTCGGCCTGTGTGCGGTCTATGAGATGGGGAAAAACAAGACAGAACAATAAGTCTGTAATTAACGGGGGATTTCCGAGGCATGACATCAGAAACCTGCATTTCCTCCACTGTCTACATTGACCTTGCCTCTGTCTGTCTGTGTGTCCTCACCCGCGACTGACCCTGCCTGCGTGTGACAATGTGGTCCAGTTGGTCAGCGTTCAACACTCTACCAGACATGTCCACACATGGCAATCCTTTCACAACGTCCCCTTGCGCAAGGCGAGCCCAGTGACACAACCGCTGTCATAGGACAGGGCACAGGGTGCAGACACGCCTCTCTCTTCCTCCCCTGCTCACTCTTGATTCACTTCAATTCAGTGCCACTTTAAATAGCGTTTCCCCAATTCATTCTGGTTCCCGCCGAGAATGCAATTCTCTAAGCCTCGTTTCTGCTCCTCTCAACCTATTCTCCATTACATTACCTTGCCAAGCAGATGCTTTTAATCCACGATGACTTCCACATTTTACAGTTTTTACACATTCACCATTTATACAGCTGGAAGTTCTCCTTGCTCGTGAGTACAACAGCACACTTGGGAACTGAACCAGCAACCTTCCAGTTGCAAGTCCTGCTCCTCACCACCGTGCCACATTACTGCTCTCTCCTTCTTTCAATGTCGTGTACAAGCATTGTTCTTACCATATGTACAAATGGTTGGAAAATGGTGCAACACTTGACACTGACAACATTAAATCTATACCAGTCTAACCTCTGTTAAAGAGTCCCACTGTGCAAAGAAATGCTGGGCCTGGCACAGAACCATCTAATCTAGACCACTGCTTACCCTGAAATTGCCTCTGTTAATATCCAACCATATAAACGGAAAAATTGTAAAATTGTATGCTTTGTAAATCACTGAAGAATATCCAGCTATATCAATATATAACAGTAAAACTGTAAGCTTTGTACATCATAAGCCCCTTTCATACATGCACTGGATGCCGGAACATATCCAGCCCTTAGCTGGAGGAGCTGTATGTGAGAACGCAAATGTCCGAATCAGTCGGACCGGACATGTGACGGACTTCGTTCTGCCAGCTCCCTAGTAATGAGCCCATGTGTGAATACAGCAGGCAACATCCCGGAGAATCCACCGCGAGCGAGTGGGCGTGTTGATGACGTTTCTGTCATGTGACTGGCGCAAAACCGGACGTATACGAACATCTGCCTCGTAGTCTTTTCTGCGTGCCTGTATATTGCTTTCTACTGTTTCCTTGACATTGCATATACGGCCAAATACATGCTATTTTGAGTCCAATGATCGTTAAAAAGATAGTTAGTTATAGCTATGCTGCCAAAACTTGTCTCTTATGATGATCAATAACGTTGGTTAGTAGTTTATTATCTGGTTAGTAGCTAGCTAAGCTGTAGCTAAGTAATAGTGATAGGTATAGTGAGATAGGTGAACTGGTGACCTAAGATACATAGCGAACAATAAATTATGTTACTGGTAGCACCATTTGGATGGCTATGTGTGATTTTTTTTGTTTGCCTTCTCCTCCTCCGTGCCGCATTATGTGCCCGTACCACCGAAAGGTAAGACATTGAAAAGAAAACACTTCAACTCGCGAAATGCTTTTCATGAACTCGTCAACACTTTTCACTCGTGAAAATGCAAGCGGCGTCTAGCTGGAAAATACCACAAGGAAATCTGGTCGTTTCTAAACTCGCAATGATTTCAAGCGACAATGTAACATACTACAAATGTAATTATTAATGGTCATATACTGGGTACTACACTGAAAAATAGCATGCAGTATACAGCATATACTTGTGTAGTACACAGTACACAGTAGGCGGTTTCGAATACAGCCACTGCAATTTCTGCAGCGTACTTTGTGCGTCATGTCCTGCCTCCTGCACACTCTACCTAGGCGCCGCCCCTCACCTAAACCAAACCGGAGTATTTCCAGTAGGTGTGAACGCGTCTGTCACGGACAATCTCCTGTTGTGTGCTACATGTGTGAAAGGGAAATTCCGGCCAAGTTCCGGACCTGATTCTCCGGACCTTGTCCAGTGTTCATATGTGAAAACGGCTATACTGAATAAGACCGTAATGTAATGACTGCCCTCAAAATTAAGTTATCCCTACTGATGCCAACCAGACAATGGGAAAAAGGACATTTTTAACTCCGTCAAACAATCTGTCACAGGCAGTCTTGGTCGACTGAAATGTCTGTTAGCTATTTTTTGCCTGATGTTGAAAAATGTACATGAGGGGCCTCAGACCCACACCAACCTCCGGACATGATGTAGTCCCGAAAGAATGGTACGCGGAACCAGAACGGGAGCATCAGCAGATAGGGGGTGAGTCCCGGGAACAGGGTCGCAAACCCAGACGCCTCAGTGCAGAAGTTCCCGAACCCTCCCGCCACCAGGACGCCATGGGGGTGGAAGCCGAACAGGTAGTTGTGCTTAGGGTCAAGGTCCACTGTTTTAATCAGCTGAGCAAAGAGAGACATGCAGGGTTAGAGGAGGGCCAGGTCCAGAGTCTTGATCCACATTTTCCACAATCTCTTTACGTATGTAATCACCTGTTCAAATACAGCCCCGAAACTGAATTTAAACGAGCTCTCGAACGGCGCAAAGGTCAATTCGTTCTGCATTCGCTCTGAATGCAAGCTCAGCTCTATGAATCAAACGGAGGGAAAAAGCCCAAAAAGCGAATCAAAAAAAATAAATCCTTCTTCTTGTGCACTCTGTTCTGTAACAAAATTCAAGCTTTAATGGTTGATAATGCTGTCGCTTGGAGAGTAATGTTACCATTGGTCATTGATACAACCCATATGATCGGTACTTCCAGGAAACATGTGATGGGCAGTGTGACAGTATAGTTTTTGGAAAAATCAGGGCCTCAGATATGGGGAAACGTTCTGGGAAGGGAATGGCTACAATATGGGGTGTGATTTTTAAAAGCTGAGGTACTCACTGAGATGGGGAAGTAGTCCCGGAAGTAGCGCCAGACTGCCCAGCTGCGGACCCAGTGTGAGCGCCGGCCCCCGGTGGTGGGCGTGTCCCTGTCCAGGTAGAGCCACCCGGCATACAGCGCGGCCAGCAGCCACCAGCGGGTCAGGCACAGCAAGATGTAGGCTGCCAAACAGCACTGAGCTGGGGAAGGAGGAGGGGGAAGAAAGATGGACAGAGAGAGAGTTAAAAGAAAGAAAGAGAGGGAAAGCCAAAGGAGGAGGTGGGAAAAGGACACTCCCAAAGGGGTGAAATAGAGAGAGGCAAGGGGAAAAGGAGAGAGGGAGGGAGAGAGAGGAACAGGGTGAAGAGTCAGGGGAGATTTGCCAAAAGGGGTGGAAATAGAGAGAGGCAAGGGGAGAAGGAGAGAGGGAGGGAGAGAGAGGGACAGGGACAGCCAGAGGAGCAGGGTGAAAGGTCAGGGGAGAGGTCATGTGGAGACAGAAAAAGATTTAGGCAGAGGGTCATTTCATTACAAAATGACAAAATGTAGTAACTGTAGTGAGGCAACAAAGGTTTCTCCTCAAACAGAATCATCAGGAGGGAAGGGGGATATGTTAGTGTTGCCACATTTAATTGAGAAACGTCCAATCAGATGGTCTTCCTTATGTTTATCGTAGCTCCAAAGCATTTAGACAGACATTGCAAATAAATCTAGACTTTGTACTCACTCCAAGTATCGCTTATTTGTTGGTTTAGTTTAACATTTAGAATCTGACCAACGGGTGTTTACGTAGGCGGACTCTGACGAATCGCTCTATTGCTCAATTCTAAATTCTATTTAAAAAAAACAGCGAGCAGGTTAACGCGGCAGTAGCAACCGGAATGGAGCTAGACTTTCAAGCCGTAAAAGCGAGTGACAGACACATAGGACATGGAACATTCGCCAAGTATGGTGGCACAGGTGCCCTTGGGCACAGTGCTCCAAAGTTATATATCTATTCTAATTTAATTATCTATTCTAACCTCATCTCCCGTATAATTGTTTGTCAGCTAGCCATCTGCCAAACAGGTGCCCTTATCTTGAAAGCATATAGCTAGATAAAATTTGTAGGCCTAATATGCGCTTGCCAAGTACATACCTAACTACACGAAGTTCCAGCAAAACTGTCGCCTGCTATTTTGAAGAGACTGACGGCAATATCGACACACGTCCATTCAGTTTCAGACCCGGAATCTTTTCAATCATTTTGGTAAAGTCACATCGCAGATGTAACAACGGTCATATTGGCAAGGAGATATTAGAGAACTTAGAGAACACAACATCAGCAAATGCAACACGTGCGGCGTGACAGATGGGCTATCCATAGCTCAGCCCCGATGTTTACCACCTAGCAAGCTACTTACCCAGAGCGAGAAACGAGAAAACCCATTGCACCACCGCCGCCGTCTGCAGGCGCCTTCGCAACGGGATATTCAGCGGAGCGAACTCAATCTTCATCGCTGCACCAGAATCGATCTTTCACTTTCGCAAATAAATCTCTTCCACAACTTAGATAGCCAGCTACCACTTTTGCTAGCTCATAGGTGTCTATCTCACTCGCGTGCTTTTGGAATGCCGTGCCGTTTTGTGTGCCTCGTGAACTACTTTAGATACTGTTTGGTTTAACAAGAAAGAACGAGACAAAGGACTTAACTGTAACTTGTAAAGTTTTGTTTTTACCGGTCCGTCGGTTTACCGAACACCACAACTGCTCCATCAACGCAGGGACCTACTGTTGCTTCCAGATTTAAGTGTGCTGTAGCCTACTGAAACACGGACACCTCCCCCCAATCTTTTTTTACGTAAAAGACCCGCCCCCGCGTTTATCACCGATTCGACCAATCGGTTGAAAGCCGCCGTTTGTGTAGCTGGCGAACTTCCAAAACCGCTACGCAATTTTCTGCCGGTCTAGCGTGAGCTACACGGACGTGACCCACCCTTTGGCCACGGGTTGTTGGTTGCTCGCTGTGATAGATCACACCGCCGACGTTTTCTCGCGGACGGAGAGATGTTCTTGAGGTAGTGCATTCACTTTCAAAAGCTCATTTTGTGACATTGAAGATATTTAAACTCGTAATTCATCTGACAAAACATCTATCAAAGTTATGGAGAGCCTATATGGTATGCCAAAAAATATAAAACATTTCCATTATATTTTGATGTCATATTTCTAAGAGTATGTTGATGTTCCAAATGAAGATACGGGAAGAGATTTTCAGACCATCCCTACGTAACTACCCAAACGTAGATAAACCGGTTCGGCTATTAGATTTATCACAATAATCCCTACTAACACTTTCTTCTCGTATCATACCAGCTGTCAAGACATCCCTCCTCCACCCCATTTCCACCTGTTTCCTGTTTATAATGCCCAAATAGGGGGTCAACAACTTCTTCCTAATGGTGCGATCAGGTGCGACCCCTCATTGAACTCCATGCCAATACCTGCCCATGTCAAACAACCAGCGTTATACGCTCTCCAAAAGATGTATTTCCATTAAATGGAAATTCATATCGACTGAAATGCAATTTGTTTGCACAAGAATTGTATTATTTACTGTCTCCTCTGAGTTATTTACAAACACGTCAATAGTTTTATATTGTCTCCAGGTTTTGAAAATCATTTCTCCTTTATAAAATGCAATAATAAATATCCCTGTAATCAAGTGATCTTTTGTAACTTCTATAGTGTCTAAATTCCAGAGGTCACGAGCCTTTAATGGTATACAGTTTCAGGCGTTTTGTATTTCATTGCTTTTGAATGCAATCATATTATTGCTTCATTCATCAATGAGGGTGGAGTAGCAAAATGCCTTCGTTTTGTTTTGTAATTCTGTTAAAAGTTATGTGAAGCAAAGTTAATTTCTTCATTCATCGCAAGCCTCCGTCATTTAACTCTACGCATAGCTCTCACATACGATGATAAAATCGTGTAGGCATATTCAGATGTAGTTCTGTGTATAAGTGCTCGTGGCTAGGAAAATGCTTGTTTTGTAAATAATGTAGTTATGAAAAAGGAAACAATTTTGTCCTTAATAAAGGAAAATACGCAATTATTAAAATAATTCCGACAGTAATAAATAAAAACATAGCAGTAGAGAAGGAACAAAGATACCTTAATAGTGATCTACTGGAGCCAAATTAAACACGGATAGGGAAATAAACTGAACACTCATGTTGCCCACATTAAACAAATATAATGCAAACAAAGCTACCCGTTCTGCCATTACCTGGCGTTGGCGGCAGGTAGCTCAGCACCAGCTACTTCGAAGAGTTAACGTTTGTTTCATCACTGCACCCCTCTGTCTGGAACTGCAAGCATCGTTCGTTCCTACTGAAAACAACTGATGGTAGGAAAATTCTTTAAAATAAATGTATATCTTGCTTCCTTCTGCTGTTTCAGTGTTCTTTCAGCACATCCACTCCGATACTAGTACGCATGCCATTAGGACATGCAGAAACCCGCGCATTCACGGGAATCTTGGCGGTTTAGGAGCAAATCTATTGGTTCAAATCGTTAATTTATTTAAGTTGCGCTACTGGAACGTTTGATCTGTGGCAATGTGTATAAGTGTATGCAACTGGAACATACACCGATGCTATGAAATCCAAGTTCTAAATGATATCATTGACTAATCTCGTCTTCAACGTCTATTTGAAAAAAAATTTAGTTGATATCCCTCTCTGTGGTGTAATATCGTGTTGAATAAAGAGCTGCAGCAGCAGTAATTGTTTTAGGATCATATTTGTGTCGTCAGCATGAATTCTTTCTCCAAAAAATAAAAAAATAAAAATGTAGGGCAAGTGGGCACTCTGAGATATGCGTGGTCTCTGAAGACATATATCGTAACCCAATCCACGACAGGAATGATAGAGCTAGGATTGTTCATGTGGGCGGGCCCCTTGAGGGCCCCTCCTCTAGCTCCACCTCTGGTGACATATCACTTTAATTCAACTAAGCCTAACAGTACCTCAGTGACTGACACAAAACCTGACAGGCATTTCACATAAAAGACAGCTAAAATTATATGCATTTAGCCCGTCTTGTATATGATCAAAAGCTCTTTAACCTGGAGGCATATAGGCTTAATACTATTATATTATTCCATCCGAAATGCAAATGCGTTCCATCTTCAAAATAACATGTATTTCCCTGAATTTTGATCCCTGTGTTTATTGTATAAAGCTTGGACGTCGGTAGCTTGCTTCAATGAACTTGGATTTTGCACGTCATTAAATGCATTTAGACATAAATAGCACAGGCAATGGTGAGGTGCAATGTAAAAACCTGACAACCTATCAAATTTGTTCTAAAACTAGGAAACTATCCAGATGCGAATTCACAGGAAGCTGCGAACCACAGTGTGGCGTCCGCTGAAGACACCGTAAGGGTACCCTCAACCGACGAGTCTCTGAAACGCTACCTTGTGCAACAATGCCATCTACTGCAAATTATGTTTTGTTTGTTATCCACTAGAGGGCGGTAATTTGCAAGAACTTCGGGGGCAAAGGCAGCTTTCGAGTCGTTTTTCACGTCATTCTCAAAAGATTTTGACGGCAAACCTATCTGATAGGCTATCTGCACCTGAGTCACTTGGTTCCAGCACTAGTCCACCACTCACCACTGCTATACTTTGGCCTCCTACTAGATACTAGATCCTCCACCAGAATTGCAATTCAAAAATAATTTGTCCTTTTTGACTTTTTGTCATAGTTGCCAGTATGTCGAGTTTCCAAGGATTTACCTTCCACACACACACACACACATCCACCCGCACACACAGACGCCCCCCCCCCCCACACACACCATATGTATGGCACAGCTACTGTCACACAAGGTTTCCTGGTTTCTGTGGCTGCATTTAAAGTTTTAATGTAATTAAATGTCATGTATAACTCCTCCCTTCTGCATGCTTTCGGCTGTCTTAAAACAGCTAAACGGCTCACATGTACTTCAGTGTCAAAAAGCACATCACTGTATGCATGCCTTACTGTAATACCGATTCACTAGCAGTGCGTGTCAGGTCATCTGACAGTGTAACATTTGTTTTAACCGTACTGCACAAAGACACAGGGGCGCAGCTGACTAAACGAGAGGAAACCGGGAACACGTGGGTACGTCGCAACAGTTTTTCACTGTAACAGGCACCAATGCCACTGTGGACTCAAGCTAGGATATCTGTGGGGGTTGGGTCTTATAACGGAGGTTCTGGTTCATATCAATCTCCGCGTTCCCCAGGCGTCCAGTAAGTGAAAATGCGAGCCTACGCTGTTTCCGCGGTTACAAGACATGATTGATGCAGCCGGATATTTACTATGGCAATTCAGGGTAGGTTTCTCGCGCAGCAACACAGCCCCAACTGGGAATCGAACCCGTAACTTTTAGAGACCCATCCTCCTTGCTACTGCACCACGTTACTGCCCACAGTTCTTTTCTCGCACCTTCTCTCCCCGGCCACCAGCGTCTCGTCCCGGCCAGCAGCTCAAGCATACCTCTTGTAAATGTGAGGATGTCTCACTCTACTTGTGGATGGGATGCAGAAGGTTTATGTTGCCACAATATCGCTATAAATGAGTTCAATTCAGCAAGCTTAAATTTTGTATTCATTAATTCGGCTGGTCCGTATTTCCGCCGGTACTTGGAAAGAAACGGGAAGGCACAAAATAGACTCCAGGGCTATTATTAACGTCAAAACGAAGCGAGGCGTGGCTCCGGTATGACGAATGGCTGGCGCTGTGACACAGGACTCTCATTGACAAAAACAGCTCTGTTTTCGTAAAAGCCAGGGTGGAAACGCCACGAGTGGGTTACATTGGTGCGTGAACAAGAGGTTTCTAGTTTTGGATGTCAAATCATCGTGAAATAAAAATGTGCCAAAAAGTTGCCACATCGTTGTCAAGCCTCTCCGGAACATTTCTGTTCGAGATGCAGTTATGTGGATGTGAGTCAAGCCTAAAATCCATGTATTAATTTAAATTAATTCATACAGGATTCATTCCATCACTATGGCAAATGTAGCTTTACGACACATATGTACTTCTAAAAAATCAGCCACAGCCTTTAAACAAATGCGCATTATAATAATATAATCTAGCTAACCGTACGAAATTGTTTACAATTCAACCGAATTAGAAACACCTCCAGTGTTCCTGCTTTTTGCATTGTACGTAAGATCTACGTCTGTTCCGACGACAACGTGCACCACCACTGGCATTTCAGTGATTAAAATTCCACAAATGCAAGACCTCCTTCCGCCGGCAGAGGGAGCCCACGCCCCGCCATGATTTACCTTTTGACCCCAATCGTGATTTGTTTTGGTTGGGATTTCGGTGTGCGCGATAAACTCGAGCTGCACTTTTCAGATTAATCCACCCGGGTCATTGGAAAGGGCTTTTAAGCTTCTACAATGGCGATCGCAAAAGGAGGGGGAGTGATTCTGTCGCTGTATCTCAGAGAAATTCGCGGGAAATCTTGGTTTGTTTGAATTTTGTTACAGTAATTTCGGCCGTTTCTGTAGTCATTTTAAACGTTCCCTGTCCGGCATCCCAAGGTTCTATTCTTCTCTCTCATTGAATTTGGTGGCACTGCTTTTCACCAAGTTTATAATTTTCATATTTCATGTGTATTTTGGATATTAAACATTAAGTATACTATATTAAACGTACATCTTGGTCTGGTGTAAGTTCCGTTTTGGGTTTAATATTATCTATATTAATATAATGAAAAGATGACAGTGCAGTAGGATGGGCTCCAGATTTTGAGTTAAATCCAGGAAGCGGACACTCACACTGCAATATTTCGCACTGGGAATAGACTGTGCCATATATGGTCGTCAGCGTAAAATATTACATTCTGCTGTTTTATTTTAAGTGTCTTTCCCTCTCCTCATGCTGATCTCTTCCTCCCTGTTTCCGTCTCTTGTTCTCACATATTGTCCTTCCTTTTTATCCCCTTCTTCATTCCTTCATTCCTCCCCCTCTTTCTCTCTTCCTCTCCCTCTCTCTCTCTCTCCCGTTCTGTAGGTCGTGATGTTATTTATATTCAACTACAGCCCACTGAGGTACAGCTTGTGATAAATGAGTCTCTCTTCCCTCCGCCCCCTCCCCCCCTTCTCATTGTATTCTATCTGCGTAGCAGGTGAGGGAGGGCAGTTGCCGGGGGGGGGGGGATAGTGGGAGGGAGGAAGGGAGAGGGCTTATTATTTAAGATCTTTCATGAGTGTTGCCCGCATATATTTGCTGAGTGATTTGTCAGAGCACAAATACAGTACCAGACACACAGACTGTACATACATTTATAAATGAACCGAGTGCACCCACGTAGTCTATACACACATTCGCACACGAAGGTGTTGTGGACATGCCTCTGTGGTACATATAAACTGATATGCATGTATTGTCCTTAGACTCACACATACAGTCTACGCCACACACACACACATCTTACTCATCATGTTAGGCCTGCACACTTCCAGTAAGGGAAACAATAATAAGTGCTTCAGTGCAATAATTGCCAGTGTGACACGGTAAAATGAAAGAGAGTCAACAATAACAGTGTGAGCCAAGCGGTCATGCAATGTGATGCGGAACAAAAGCAAATCACTCTCCCCCCACCAGCTGAAAATGACAACATCCTTCTTTTACCACTCATTTGTAGGCTCGCTGTTTGCCCCACTAACCTTTTTTCCCTTTTCATTTTTATGCAAGGCCACCCCCGGTTCTCCCTCTCTGTCTCTCCACTCCAGCTCCTCCTTTTTGCTCACCTTTTCACATCTCTCATTCACTCTGCCTCTGTGTGCCCTGCTCTTGTCATCCCTCTCCGTCTCTCTCTGAAATGCGGGACGGCGGTGGCCAGGATCAGCACACACGCAGTAGCGTGACGGCATTATGACAGATGCCCGTCTCCCCAGTGTGGCATGTACGGTGTACAGCGTGTTAATGCTGTTCCGGCATCTGCTCTGTCTTTCTTTCTTTTCTGTGTGTCTGCCTCTTTTGATTAGTGGTGACTTCCTTGTCTTTTTCTCTTTCTACCTCTTAGTACCCCCCCAACACACACACACACACACACACACACACACACACACACCATATCAGACAGCGAGGATGGAACAGACAGCATAAAGGTGAATCTATTTATAGAGTGTGCGCAAGACGGAAGGAGAGAGATAGGTGGGGGGAGAAAGAATGAGGGAAGGAGAGGGAGGGAAAGAAGGAGAGAGGGAGATAAGAGTCTGAAAGGTAGATGGCAGCACACATGGATGGAGGGAGGAGAGGGAGTGGGAGATGGAGATGACTGCAGATGTGGGTGTGTGACAGGTGGGTGCTAAGGACTGGTGTGTGTGTGTGTGTGTGTGGGGGGGGGGGGGGGGGGGGGGGGGGGGGCGGGGGGGATCAGACATCCGACATAATTTTTTGCTGAAATAAAGCAATAAGATTTCTGTGTTGGAATCCTAAGAACCACAAACATCTGGTGTGAATGTCTAGTGTTGTTTGTGTGCATTTCCCTGTTGACACTAAGGGTGTACATCAACATGTGTGTCAGCATGTCTGTGTAGAAGGTAGGGCTATATTTAGAGAAATTAACACGGAAATGAGTGTTACCACGAGGAGGACAGGGTTGAACTAAGTAGCCCCCTTCAGTCTAGTATAGTACAGCCTCCTTCAGTCTGTAGATACTTGTGAAAGTGAATGTGCGTGTATATGCCAGAATCAATTTAGTTTCAGCACAATATCGATATCAGGATCTCTTAATTTACCACGAGTTTGTATGACTCGTGTGAATAGGTTTGTGTGTCTGTCAGAGAGACTGTGTAGGTGTGTGTGGAAGCTGGCGTGAGTCGGATTCAAGACAGTGTGTGGAGCGCTATACGCTGACAGCCTGCTTACGTCTGTGCCGAGTGCGCTGGCAAAATTGTAAATACTCCCGAGGAGGCAGCAGGAGAGGGAGAGAGAGAGGGAGGGAGGGAAGGGCAGAGTAGAAAATATAAATAAAAAGGCGACAACCTTTCGAAAACACCCATTTAAACGATGTCATAGCGGACAAGCAGTGGCGACCATTGCAAAAACAGCAATATGATATAACGTCTTTAACGTCGGGATCTGTGGAGCAAAGCCGAGTACGAGAATGGAATCTTCGTCAGCTCCTTCATCGCGGCTGCTGTATGAACCACCAACTGCTTCAGAGAGCCTAAATTATTGATACTAATAGTACTACTTCTTACAGATATTCGAGTTTATGTATATACTTATGTACGTCGTTTTAATTGATCTAATTTCTGTGTGTACACAGGCGTTGTGCGTCAGGAACACCCCATGATTATATTTGTGAATGAGCAGTTTTTTTTTAGGGAGGAATTTAGTAACGTCGCAATGAATTGCACCACGGACTCAGCCTCAACTATAACCGGACCTTGCTCGTCCAATCGACGAGAGAAACGGAAACGTAATTTTCAAATAGAATAACCGCTTGTGTACTTATTTAGTCTGCTTAGTGAATATTTCCTGCGCCTCTTTCTTGATGTAACGGTAATTAAAGTGTTTTTTTTTTCATCAATTTACCTTTTTCAACCTTTCCTCCCTGAAGAACTGCAGTATCATCATTATTTCAGGGTGTTTTTTAACAACTGGAAACCTTACTATTTTCTTTTTTTATTGTTCTGTTTGCGTCAACAGTAGTTGGTTGTACTTGCTCCTTAATTTGTCTATGGTTTAAGGAGTTGGAGAAATTTCATCGTATTTTGCCAACTCTGTACCAGACGTTGAAAATGGTATTTTTCCTCGTGTGACTGGAACACGTTTTGAGTTTTCATTCTCATAAATCGCTGAAAAGCAGCTAATTTACGCCGACTGCTGCTGTTTATACTTCGATAAACAGAGTTGTCCGTTGTCAAGGCTCATTTCTTACGTTTGGATGTGACGGCGTCAGACCACAGAAGCCGGTAAGTCAATTATTATCGCTATTATTGTGAAAGACTGTATGGCTGGTGGGTTCATTTGTAGCAGTTCGTCGCAGGAGAAACGACAAAGGATAAAACCGCTTACAGTTGTCAGTTATGGAATTCAGCAATTCCATAACCCATCCCTGCTGTTCGATGGGTTATCGTAGATTGACATAATCGTTCATTTCTTTGACATATTGCGCTTTCGAGGCGACTGGATCCGGTAGACTTGCAATGTCTTGATGGTATACTAACGAGTTCATTTTTACCCCACTATGCACCTGTTTGATTTGAATTCAGTCAGTTTGCACTCGGAGCTTATCGGTTACTAGGTTATCTCAGGGAGCATGTTGGCGTGGAATGTAGCCGTGCATGTGAGTTTGGAAGTGTCGGGAGAAACCCCTGTCAGCAAGCACGATATGGGTGTGTATCATTTCAGAAGATAAGTGGATCTGTGTAAATGGGGATATGAGGTGTTAGACTGTGTTATATCTTGAATGTGAATGCGTCTTTCCAGGGTACAGTTCAATCCATGGGTCGTTAATATGAATGAAGAGATTTGCTGGCGTGTCATACCGCGGTGCTTTCCAAACCGATGGTGTCGTGACAGCGTCAATCGGCTTGGTTTTTTTTTATTTCTCTGTGCGTGTGTGTATGTTGGTCTCATCCGGCACGGCTACGTCCTACAATGCAGTTGCGTCCCTGAGTCCTCTGGTCAATGGGTCTGTGTTCTTGGCAGTTTGTGCGTAATAGACGCTGTTTATAGCGCTGCCGTTGCCCCTGCCTTGGCCGTTTACTACGGTATTTATACTCGCGCCGACCGGAGGGTTGGGGGGGGGGGTGCACACCCGCCTCATAGCCCCGTCTGAGCGTGACGCTAGCGAGGGAGAAAACACGGCGCAGTGCCTCCAGACACACACACGCACACGCACACACACGGCAGCGAAACGCACAGCAGACGCGGACTCACGCACATGGCATGCTATGATTTAAGAGCACACGGTAGAGTAAGGGATTAAAACAGTGCTTGCCCCCCCCCCCCCCCCACACACACACACACACACCCCTCAATCAGAACCGAGTCTCTTCATTACGAGGCAGTCATCAGAAAATCACCAAGGAGAGCTGGAGATTAGCGTCCCTGTGATCTGATTTGATGCCAACCCCCACCACCCCCCATTTGCTGTATCAGCTGAATAAATCAATGCCATTTGTTTAACTGAACACACACGACGTGGCTGGCTGAACCAGGGAGGGCACTCTGGAGGAACTGGGGGGGTGACATTGGAGTGAGGCGAGGGTGGGGAAGCGCAGTGCTTCCCTCTGCCACGCCGTCGAGAGCATGTGCTGCTCCGCCAACACCCTGTCTGAACCCAGATCAGTTACCTGCATTTCTCGCGCCGCTTCTTGCTGCAATGCCTTTGAACCCAGTTTGAACACCAGCTTTTCCTTTTCCTTTTTTTTTACCCCCAGATCAACTGACAGGTGTCGGCGCTGGTATCCTCAACACTGCAGTCCACAGTAAAGCCATCAGTGAATGAATCAGATTTTACTATTTCCCGTGATCTGTTCGCCAAAGAAGGCTTTATGGACAGTGACAGGGATACAGCTGGTCAGGTTATGCTCCATATCGGGTTCCAGCAGAGTGTAAACACAGCTTGTGTTGTGGAGTGCGGTCTTGATGGTAATGGTCAAGGACTCAAACCAGAAAGGGTGGTGGGGGAGGCAGGGCATCAACCTTGGGTTCAGAATCTTGCCCTTTGAGGGGAGCCACCAAGCCTCCATTGATTTTCCCAGTCTGGTGAATTAGTCTGGAGGACATTAAATACATGGTGATTTCACCCAAAAAGCCCAGCGCTAACTGTTCCATTTAACCTGGGATCGTTAAACCGAAGAGCGCTCAGCTGTACTCTAACCCCAGTGATAGCCGTGTCTGTAGGCATCGAATGCTGGCCATATTGAATGTGCTGGCTGGCCTCTGCGCCTTCTGCATGGCGGATTCAAATGATATTCATTGCATCAGGTGTTACAGCCACTACCCTTTTTGCATGATTTTTTGAATGGAGACAACACCTGTTTATGTGAGTGCTGATGACCCACTCAGTGGACAGTTCCATTGTGTTTGACACTGACCTCTCAGTCTGGAAAGAGTTTTCTTATTTCAGTCTGGCCTCCCACAACATAAATCACGTCAATGCATTTTAAATAGACGTGAGATTATAAATAACATGTCAATGTTGTGAGGCGTTGCTGACCGCATGGGGTGTGTCTGCTCAAAGCTCACAGTCTCACCACAGCGGCTAAATTAATCTGTTTTGTGCCCTTCTCCGCCCCTGTCTGGAGGTGTGTGTGACTGACAGTACAACAACCAATCAGATGCTTCATGTAAAATGCACGCCAGCGCGGACAGCCAAACATTAACAGTGTTGGCCGTTCAAAGAGAGGTCTGGCGAGTTATATGGTGGCTTTATGTTCAGCCGTGTGTTTTGTCAAGCCTTGATCATCTGTCATCATGGGGGGGTTGTTCCTGACCTTCAAAAGACTGTCAAGAGACATTGACACTCCTGGTTATCATTCCACCCCAAACAGGTGCTCTCTCTGAAACAAGTGAAGGCAAACAAGTGAATATGTCCCGAAGTGTCCGCTGTCACGCGTAAAATTAGATCCACAAACTGAAAAGTGGTTTAACAAGACCATAAGAGGAATGATTGAGTCTTAGTAACAATATTTATTTTTGATGGTTGGATTCATCCATGCAGATTATTGCAGAATCAATTTTTCAGATCATATAGATTTAAGCAGTTTAGCTCTGCCCAGTAACATGGATGGTAGATCTTCAAAGGTATACTCACCTGTACCGTCTGTAATCTGCTGTGTTTTTCTTTAAACACTCATGGCGGTCATTATTCTTACAGGAATGCATGGAGTGGACTCTAGTGGGTATAAGGTAGCATAAGTCATACATAAAAATTGTGCTTGATGATTTTATTTCGTTTCTATTGATCATTTGTTAATCCAAGGTATTGGACTAAATTTGGCCTTTCAAACCTCACCAATGGAAAAAAAGAGGACCCGCAGAAATGGATTGGATGTGTGTGGCTCTGCAGTGCTTGTCATGTGATGGTAATACAACTGTCACGCCAGTGTCACAGTCACAGTGATGGCGGTCAGCTATCTCTGCAGCGGTTCCCGTTGGTCTGAATGGTGGACCTGCTGTTTCAGAGGGTGAACTGCAGATGAGCCTGTGGGCGGGGCGTTGCAGTTGCTCAGCAGACACCCTTATCCCAGACATCTTCCCGTTCTGTAGCTCAAAATTTTTATGGTTCCATCCGTTTACATAGCTGGGCATTTTACTGAGGTAATTCAGGGTAAGCAGCTTACCCTAGGATAAGATAGCGGTGGCCTGAAGTGGGGATCCGAAAGTGGACTATGAGCCCTGCTCCTTACCTATGCTGTCCTCTTTATGGGGGCTGAGCTGTCCACCAGATGGCCTGCCGGGCAGACCGAGCGGGACAGAGGTTGAGGAGGACGCGTAAGAGGCGGAGAGAGGAGTTTCAGGAACTGATGAGAGCCGACAGGGAGGGGCACACGCGAGACAGGCCGAAAATACAAGACCGCCGAGTGCCTGGGCGTAGACCGCCGGTGTGTTAGGTTCTTTCAGAGTGTCTGGCATGATGATCAGAAAAGGAGAAATGGTTATCAGGACACCCCTCCCCCCACACCCCCCATACACACAAGACCATCAGAGAGATGCTCTGACTCAGAGAATGGTCAGACAGAGAATGGACAGAGAGGGAGGGAGATGGAACAGGCAGACAGAACTAGACAAACTCCTAGCTTGGAACATACAGACCACCACAGGCACGGAGAAGGAGAGGGGCAGTCTGTTTGCCTGTCTGCTTAGCGGTCTGACCAATAGACAGACAGGCAGAGAGACAGATGTACTCACTGAGAGCCCAGTGCTGGCACCGTGCCACATGCCTGTCAGTCTGTTTCACAGTGAATCTCCGCAGCTGATTTCCTGGAAGTCCCTAATTGAATTTTACTGGCAAACACGTTTGATTGTATTAGGCATTATTCAGGGCCCTGTCTGTATTGAGGGACAGGGTTGGGGGGATGGAGGCAGGGGGAGAGAGGGAGAGACGCAGACACATGCGCCGGATTTGTGGTCAGAACTGAGCGACAGGAACAGGTGGAATAATATTAGCGGTTTAGCTGGTCGGGTAAGAGAGACAGAGTGGAATTAGGTGGACTGGTGGCAGCGGTGGCGGTGGAAGCCATGCTTTCAAGCCTGGGTGGCTTAGCAACCATGGCATAACATTCTCAAAACGTTAGGAGAACGGGTTCAGCGAGGCCACAATGGCAGATGGTATGCACTAGTATGGAAAGACCTTCTTTGAATGGTAGCCACTTCCGCTTGTCACATTTGCCATGAAGGAGCAGGGTAATCACTCTTTGGGGGAGGGGGGCGTACTTGAACATTGAGCCGATCCACTCTGCCGAGATCAGGGGCGCCTGCCTTCTGACACCCCCTTTATCATTCCTACGGGCTCTTCACGATGTTAATGTCTCTGTCGGTACTGTTAACAGAACTGGGTCCCCTCTTTCCACTGTACCCCAGTGATCCAATTCCATGTCCCAATCCCACACTGCCAATGCTCTCAACCCATTTCCCCACTCACACACACACACACACACACACACGCACACGCGTGCGCGCACGTACGCAAACACCCCTGCATACTCGGCCACTCTGTGCTCCCCATAACATTGTGTAACTTGGAGGTTACAGTGAGACAGGAGTGAAGAAGGGGGCGTGGTCAGAGACAGAGGGAGCCTGTATGGCCTGTATCCTGCTTAGCAACCACATCCACTCAGCTTAAAAGTAAATGGCGGTAAAAAAAAAAACATACTACTAATAATAATATTACAGGCAAGTGGAGTAAATGTTTCAAAGGAGCAGCTTAATGGTGTAAACAATGTGAAAGCGCATGCGTGGGGAGGGATGAGCGGGCCCACTAGATGCGCCTCTCCCTCATCTCCACTCTCAGCTTATTCCTGCCTTTCTCTGCCCCGCCCTCACACCCCAGCCCTCCACCGGGGGTCGTTTTATATTAGTGGCACCGAGGGTCGCCGAAGCGGTTTCACACGAGTCCTCGTTGGGACGGGGGAGGGGACAGGGATGGCATGCCGGCTGCGTGGTAAATACCAAAAGGGTTTCCAAGAGCATCGGGGGAAGACATCGGGTAATGCTCCTGCCTCACTGTCACCCCAATGTCATGGCGCTGTGTCTCAGAGCTGCAGTGTCACCGCAGTGCTTGCACTGCTGTCCAATGAGCTGGGGCGTCCGGCTCTCCGGCGGCATTCCCCTGGAATCTGGAGAAGCCACAGGAGGTAAAGCACTCAGCACGCTCTCCCCGCCGGGAGGGGAGGGGAGGGGTGTGTGTCTGTGTCCGGGGGGGGGGGGGGATAGGTGGTTTTGGGGCTGTACCGGCGCTGCCCACCTGCTCCCCAAGGGTTATGCAACGAGCTGCCGGGCGCGTGTGAGCGTCGCTGGGCCGTGCTGGATCTGCCAGATTGGGCCCGGGATACGTTAGGCCAGGCCAGCGTGGTAGATTACAGCCACACTGAACGGCAGCCACACGCCACCACTGTGTCCACTGACCCGGGATCAGCGCCAGCTACAGCCTCACGGAGGTGGCATGCATTTGGGGGCGGCTGGGGGTGGTGGAAGGGGGTGGGGGTTGCGAGGGGGGCTGGCGTTGTGACAGAGCATGCCGATGCAGTGGCCAGCGCGACAGGAGCTCTGTGGACTGCACTGGAGGGCGGGGGTTTGGGGGGAAGGGTGTGTGTGTAATCTGTGTATCACTCATTGTCATTGAGGGTGTGTTGTTTCCCTGTGGGTCGGGACTCGGATCAATACTCTGTGTGTGTGTGCGTGTGCGTGTGGATGCAGCGGTTGGGAGCTGGCCGTGTAAAAACGTGACTGCCGGGTGCTGTCGTCACGGTGAGTGAGAGAGTGTGTGTCAGTGTGTCAGTCAGTCAGTCAGCGTGTGTGCGTGTATGCGTATGCGCCAGAAGGCAGGTGGGGGTGGGGGATATGGGTGTGTGTGTGTGTGGGGGGGGTGGGTGGTGGGGGTGTTGCTGCTCTGTGAGAACGAGAGCGTGCTGTGCGTGTGTGTATGTGTGCGTGTGTTTGCGCGCGCGTGTGTGTGCGTGTGTTTGCGCGCGCGTGTGTCTGCTGGCTCACCTTGGTTATTGCAGACTCCAGTGAAAGATGCAGGAGCCAAGGGCAGGGAAGAGGGGGAGGCAGAGGGAGGGAGAGGGAGGGAGGGAGAGAGGGTCATTGAGTACACCAGACTGCAGACTCCACAGCGAGGGAGGAGGGGGACCGGGGGACGGGGGAGGGGGGGGGGGGTGTGAGAGCAGAGAGGAAAAGCGAGGGAAGCGGAAGAAGGGAGAGAGAGGAGAAAGGAGACAGGAGCCAGGTTCATTTTTCAGCACAGTTTCTTTTTTTATCCTGTTTTCAGGCTGAAGAAACGGTGGTCCTGCTGCGTCCTCACATTCTGGCTACACAAAACACGTGTCGCATTCTCTCCAACGTGTCTGCGGAGCTACGCTAAGCATGCTTCTCTTCACACGCGTGCCGCATGGTACACAATTCACGTATACCTGCCACCACCTTCAGCTGCTAACTTCAATTTCTTTCCTGTAATTAATTCCCCCCCCCCCCCCCCCCCCCCCCCCCTTATAAATGAAACGAATCACAGATAAAAAGGAATGGCTGTCTGAGAGATTCAGTCTGTACCCAGCCCTGCATTCATAATACCATATCGAGCTATTGATTCTTTTAAATTGGATTTCTGCAGCAGGTTATAATCTATCTATGCTGATGTATAGCACTTTATATATTTTTTTCTTTCTTTGCACTGTGTTATATTTGGACAGCCCTCGTGGGCCACCTCCTCCGAGCTGTCAGATTAACAATGCGTTTTATTAACATTATTTTACTGATAAACACCATGCCAATTCATAAAGAGCCGCAATTCCTTTCATGGCGCGACTGAGGGGGTGAGTGGCAGGCGCTCTCTCACCCCAAAAAACATAACTCGAGGTATAGATGTAATTCAGGGCATAACGACGTGTCGGAATTCAATTTATCTCATGCGGTCGGTGTCGTGGACTCTGTTTGAGACCTGCATGTTAATTCACATGATGAGTGACTATAAGGCTGTTCCTCATTTTGAAGTTAGCCGAGAGAGTGATTTAGCCGTGACACTGTCTGTGTTTAAGCACACTGACCATCATTGGTGACCATTGTATTTGATGTATATTGCGTTTACCCCTAAGCTACCTTTAAGTTGTATGGAAGTGACATGTATGGAAATGTCAAGCGTAGCGTGTAAGTCCTGACTGGGAGATGTGCTCCATCTGTGCAGCTTGTGATGTTTATAGGGATGTATATATGGACACATGTAAGCTGGATGATTTTGGTACACAGCGCCTCAGAGCAACCCCCGGATTCAACCAGCGTCTGCCTGCTGTCACTCTCACCTTCCACAAACACAGTCGGGTTTAAGCTCAGTGGTTTAAGATAAATGTAAGATAAATTTAATCTCAGTGGCTGTCAAAATGAATGTAAAGAAAAGCTGTGATCCTATTTGCGGCGGGGAATAGGAACACTATTAGCAGAGACAAACTTGAGGTCAAATGGGGGCCCCGCCAAGCTCTCCTTCAGCCGGCAGGAAACGTCAGGCGGCATGTGCCGGCGGCCGGCGCTGTGGTCAGGAGTGAGCATGTGTCAACTCATGGTCAGCCATGATGGTTATGAAACCCTTGGGACCAGATCCAAGTCATGTACATGGCGGCAAGAAACACGGATATACACACAGTAGTTATTATCTTATTAAATATTTACAGGTCACAGTTGATAGAGTAGTCATTATACTGTAAAATACACACACACACTCACACACACAGCAACTGAAAGTGAATTCTCCTCTCCCTTCAGTCCCGTCTTCCTCTACCCACCCCACCCTCTCTGTCTCTCTCCCTCTCTCAGAAGTCATCATTTTGTTCTTTTGTGTTTTTTTGTTTCTTTTTGAGTGTAAAAGG